>NC_062561.1:192187432-192791855 GCF_022837055.1 Prionailurus viverrinus | reverse complement strand
TTAACTTTCGTCCTCTTAAAATTTATCTTCTTCCTATTTTCTTTCTTCTGTTTGATTTGGGTATTATTGTTCTGCTTTTTTAGTTTATAATGATGGGAGTTGGGAGCATTGATTTGAGACCTTTTTTGTTTTCTAATGTAGGTGTTTTGTGCTATAGAGTTCCCTCTCAGTATTTTAAATGCATCCCACAAATTTTGCCACATGGGTTTTCATTTTCATCTGGTTAGAACTACTTTTTAAATTTCTTTTTAGATTTCTTTTTCATTTAATCAAGCGTTATTTAGAAGCATATAATTTGGTTTCCAAATATTTGGGGAATTTTTACTTATCTGTTATTCATTTATAATTGAATTCTGCATTAGGCAGAAAATGTACTTGGTATGACATGAATCGCTTTAAATTTATTCAGACTTTTTAATGGCCCATATATAGTCTATCTTGGTACATACTTTGTGCACACTCGAGAAGGAAGTGTATCTTCCTATTCTTGGGTGGAATGTTCTATAAATACTAATTAGGTCAGGTTAGTTGATAGTGTTGTTCATGTCTTCTGTAGCATTACCGATTTCTGCCTGTTCTGTCATTTATTGAGAGGGAGTGTTGAATTCTTTGGCTGCAATTGTGGATTGAATACTAGCATTTTAAAGGTACAGATAACGTTCATTTCTGCAGTATCTCATAGTGCTAATTGCTGGAGATGCAAAGATGAATAAGAGACGTGTGGCTCCTGTAATCATGGAGTGAAATACAGAGTGCATCCTTAAAATAGCTTGGATTCACTTTTTTTTTTTTAATTCTATTTCCACTGGTCCTTTCTAACCTGGTCTCTCTTCATTTTATACTCAAGTTCCTGCAGATAGTTCTTTGCTTTATTCCTAACTGTCTCTGAGCCATTTTTTCCCTACTAGGTCTGGCTTAATCTTCTAAGGACAATTGTCATTGTATTCCTTCATCCTTGTTGATGGGGGCTGTAGCACAGTGACTCATGGAATGTGTCATGATGCTCGGTTATCATTGACACCTTGCATCTGATAAAAGAGTTCTCTATTTGGTCCCTTTGTCTTTTTCTAGTACTTCATGTCCAAACTCCTCCTTGTTACTTTTTGAGGTAATCCTTAAACTAGCTATGCTCTATTAATCCTAACTTTCCAACACTTCGTGATATAAAAGATCTGTCTGTTCCCTCTAGATGCAAATCGTTTCCCCAGTTCCTAATCTTTGCATTAGATGCGGTGTACCTGAGGTTAACATCCTTCCAACTAATAAGACACCTGTAAGAAGTTAATATTTTTAGGGGCAGACTTCATTAATCATTTGGTTTTTTATCTCCTCAGGGCCACCACTGGTGGTTTGCTCATCACTTGGTTATGACCATAGTAGGAAAACCAATAACATTTTCATTGAATTTAATTGAGATACTGTTCTTTCTGATTTTTAAATTGTGTGCCACCATTTTGCTTCGCAAAGCCATTCCCAAAAGAATACACACATAATATTTATATTTCAGTAAGAGCATACCTCTTAAAAAGTTAAAAAAGCACAGCATTTTGCAGTTATAATTTTATGACTCACCAGGGGGAAAAAGTACTTCTAAAAGGAAGAGATGAAGCCACTCATCCAAAGGTTTAAATTAGTCGGTCTTCAGTTTTAAACACCATCTCAGAAAATTTAACATGGCATCTATTTTTCATTTTTAAAATCGTTCTTTTCAGCCGGGATCAATTTTTATATCATCCTCCCCCACTACAAGGAAACAGTTCTCTATACCGTAGACTTTTTTGAACATTTACATCATTGCTCATATCAGCGGGAGGCTTCTTGGAATTCCACAGCAATTATTGTGACCATATATGCTTTGTACAGTGTTGCACATTTTTTTCTTCTTATTCTGCCTTAGGTTTTCAAAACCTGCCTTAGGTTTTGTATTTACAAAATGAGCATCACCCTCTGGCCTAACGCAATTGCAGGGAACACATTTTTACGATGTGATGAGAAAAAGAACATTTTTTACAGTTTGCCACAGTGTGAGTACAGATGTATATTAAAAATAATAACAACAACAACAAATCTATGGGATTTCTAGAAACTTCTTGAAACAGGAAAAAGCTTAGTGACTTTGGGTTTGTCAAAGATTTTTTAATATGACACAAAAAAGTAAAAAAGTTTAAGATTAAAAAATTACATTTGCTTTTTTGAAAAAGCGTGGTTAAGAAAATGAAAAGGCAGGGCACAGGCTGAGAGAAAATATTTGCACGACAGCCATCAAACAAAGGAGTTGTATCTAGACTATATAAAGAACGTTTATAATTCAATAATATAAGAAAAGCAAACGAATGCACATGGGACAAAGATGTAAACATGGTACCAGAGAACATATGCAAATGGAAAATAAACTTATGAAAAAAAATGCTCAACATTGCTAGTCATTAGGGACATGCACATTTAAGCCACAAGGAGCAATCATTACACATCCCTAGAAAGGCTAAAGTTAAATAAGAACAACCATGGACATACCAGGTGTTTTTGAATATGTGAAGCAACCGGAAGTCTCATTCATAACTGGTGGGACTGCAAAATGGTCCCGCTGCTTTGGGAAAGAGCTTAACAGTTTCCTAAGAAGCTAAACATACAACCATTTAACATATGGCCCAGCCATTGTACTGCTAGGTATTTACCCAAGAGTAAAGAAAGCATCTGTCCACACAAAAGAACTACATATGAATATTCACTGGAGCTTTATTTCTAGTAGCCAAAAACTGCAAAAAATGTCTAACAAGAAATGAATGGATAAGCAAATTGTGATATATACGTACAATGGAGAGCTTCTTGGCAAAGAACAGACTCTTGGTGGATGCGACACCATGGATGAAAATCAAAATGCTATGGTGAGTGTTCTTTGCCAGGCAAATAGATGAGTGCCTACCGTGGGATTCCACTGATATAAAATGTCAGAAAATGCAAGTTATATAGCGATTGTGTAATTCGTGTCATTATTGCCTGGTTTGGAAGAGGGTGATTGGAGAGAGGTAGGAAAGGGAGATGACAGAGGGATACATGGAAATTACTGGGTCTGATGAATGTGTTCATCATCCTCATTGTAGAAATAGTTCCATAGCATGAATATATGCCCCAAATTACCAAACTTTACTCTTGGAATATATGTGGTTTAATTTATGTCAATTATAACTCAACAGATCTTTGAAAAAAAAACACAAAACAATATAAGTAAAGATGAAAGAAATGAGCACCTTGTAGAACCTTTTACTTGGGAAACTTCTATCAAACTTAACAACCTGGTACATTTGCTCTTAAGGACTCTTGCAAAACTTGTGATATTTCTCTAGGTCTCCATCTGCCTTCTACCAAGCTGCAGCAATTTAAAGATGTTTCTATATTCTCAGAAACTGATGTATTATTTTTAACCAGAGTTTAGAATTTAGTCAAGATGGCTTGACTTTTTTTTTTTTTTAAGTGGTTAATGGCTTTTTTTTTTTTTTAACCTTCCTTTCAAAGCCATGATGGCAATTTCCCCAGGCCAGAGGCAAGGATGTCTGGCAGTCCTGTGACAGTTCTGTCACAACCTTCTAAGGAGTGGGCAGAATCTCCTAACACCCCCTGCTGTCTGTTATAAATTGATGGCACTTTGGGTGGCCTGATGGAGTTGGAGAGATGTGGCTAATAAAGAATTCACATCATTGCAATGTTCCAAGAATTGATGAGCGAATAAAAATTGAAAGCATGTTAAACATCAACTGAGAGGGGCACCTGGGTGGCTCAGTCGGTTTAGCGTCTGACTTTGGCTTAGGTCACGATCTCACAATTTGTGCGTTTGAGCCCCACATTGAGCTCTGTGCTGACTGCAGGAAACCTGAAGCCTGCTTCAGGTTCTGTGTCTCCCTCTCCATCTGCCCCTCTCCTGCTCATGCTCTCTCTCTCTCAAAAATAAGTAAACATTAAAAATATTTAAAAAAATCTGCAAACTAGCTTTGATCATCTCCACCCCTTCTGTAGCATCCAGCTTGATTTTCAAAAATGTTTTGAGACTGACATGGATAAGAACACTTCATCTCTCTCTATATTTGGAGTGACATCAGTATAAGAACATCTGTATATCTTCCCATTTTGGGGAACAGTATCACACTTTTTAAAAATAAAAAAAAATGCAAAACACATTGGAAAGCACCACACGAATGGAGGTGGTTGTGTTATAGTTAATAAAACGTACCTTCCTTTTGAAGTGCCTTAATAACAACACTTCGTGTGAAAGAACTTTTTAGAATTTAATTTGAAAAGTAATACACTTCTTAAGCCAAGCCTTTTGACCTTTGAAGAAAATTTACATAATTTGTTTTGAAGCGTTGTAAGTTATAATTTTAAGTGTTTTTGTCTACAACTTAGCTGTCTTTCTTAATGTCCTCCTTTTGTGATGATAGAAATACTTGGGCAGATACCCCTCTCCATGGTGTGTGGTTATGTAGGCTACTTTAGAATATTAAAATGACATTTCATCATTTGATTGCTAGTCAAAGGACAAGAGGCTATTAAAAAAAGTTAAGGCCTTTTACCTCTTTGGTTAGGTTTATTTCTAGGTATATTAATTGGTTTTGGTTCAATTGGAAATGGGGTCGATTCCTGGATTTCTTTTTCTGCTGCTTCCTTATGGTGTATAGAAATGCAGCAGATTTCTGTATGTTAATTTTTTTATCCTGCAATTTGCTAAATTCATGTAGTAGTTCTAGTAATTTTGCGGGGGGGAGTCTTTCAGGTTTTCCACATAGACTATCATGTTATCTGCAAATAGTGAAAGTTTGACTTCTTCCTTGCCAGTTTGGATGCCTTTCATTTCTTTTTGTTGTCTCATTACTGAGGCTAGGACTTCTAGTACTATGTTAAATAATGGTAGGGGCACCTGAGTGGCTCAGTCAGTTGAGCCTGTGACTCTTGATTTCGGCTCAGGTCATGATCTCAGTTTTGTGAGTTCAGACCCTGCGCCGGGCTCTGCGCTGACATTGGGGAACCTGCTTGAGATTCTCCCTTTCACTCTGTCCCTCCCCCACTCATGCTGTCTCTCTCAAAATAAATAAACTTAAAAAAAATAAAAACAAAGAAACAAATAATGGTGAAAGTGGACATCCCTGTCTTGTTCTTGACTGCAGAGGAAAAACTCTCAGTTTTTCCCCACTGAGGATGATATTAGCTGTGGGTCTTTCATATATGGCCTTTATGAGGTTGAGGTATGTTCCTCAACCATTTTGTTGAGGGTTTTTATCAAGAATGGATGCTGCATCTTGTCAAATGCTTTTTCTGCATCTACTGAAAACTATAGGACAATTATGAAAGACATTGAAGAGGACACAGAGAAAAGAAAAAACATTCCATGCTTACAGGTTGGAAGAACAAACATTGTTAAATATACTACCCAAAGCTATGTACACATTTAATGCAATCTCTATAAAAATACCACCAGCATTTTTCACAGAACAAACAATCCTAAAATTTATGTGGAATCACGAAAGACCCTGAATAGCCAAAGCAATCCTGAAGAAGAGAAGCAAAGCTGGAGGCGTCATGATTCCAGACTTGAAGCTATATTACCAAACTGTAGTCATCAAGACAGTATGGCACTGGCACAAAAACAGACACATAGATCAGGAGAGCAGAATAGAAAACCCAGAAATGGACCCACAACTGTATGATTAACTAATCTTCGACAAAGCAGGAAGGAATATCCAGTGGAAAAAAGACAGTCTCTTCAACAAATGATGTTGGGAAAACTAAACAGCGACATGTAAGAAGTGAAATTGGATTACTTTCTTACACCAAACATAAACATAAATCTGAAATGGATGAAAACCTACATGTGAAACAGGAAACCACCAAAATCTTAGAGGAGAACACAGGCTACAATTTCTTTGACCTTGGCCACAGCAGCTTCTTACTAGACCGTCTCTGGAGGCAAGGGAAACAAAAGCAAACATGAACTCTTGGGACTTCATCAAGATAAAATCTTCTGAACAGCAAAGGAAACGATTAACAAAACTGACAGACAAACTATGGAATGGGAGAAGATATTTACAAATGACATAGCTGATAAAGGGTAAGTATCCACAATCATTAAAGGACTTCTCAAACTCAATACCCCTCCCACTCCAAGTAACCAGTTAAGAAATGGGCAGAAGACATGAACAGACGTTTTTCTAAAGAAGACATCTAGATGGCTAACAGACACATCAAAAGATGCTCAACATCATGCATCATCAGGGAAATATAAATCAAAACCACAATGAGATACAACCTCAAACCTTTCAGAATGTCTAAAACTAACAACACAGGAAACAACAGATGTTGGCAAGGATGTGGAGCAACAGGAGCCCTCTTAGGCTGTTGGTGGGAGTACAGACTGGTGCAGCCACTTCGAGAACAGTCTGGAGGTTCCTCAAAAAGTTAAAAATAGAACTACCCTATGTCCCAGCGGTTGCACTACTAGGTATTTACCCAAAGGATACAAGCATATTGATTCAGAGGGGCACTTGCAACCTGATGTTTATAGCGCGTTATCAGCAATAGCCTAACTATGGAGAGAGCCCGAATGTTCATTCACTGATGAATGAATAAAGAAAAAGGGGCGCCTGGGTGGCGCAGTCGGTTAAGCGTCCGACTTCAGCCAGGTCAGGATCTCGCGGTCCATGAGTTCGAGCCCCGCGTCAGGCTCTGGGCTGATGGCTCAGAGCCTGTTTCCTATTCTGTGTCTCCCTCTCTCTCTGCCCCTCCCCCGTTCATGCTCTGTCTCTCTCTGTCCCAAAAATAAATAAACGTTGAAAACAAAAAATTAAAAAAAAAAGAAGATACCATTCAGCCATCAAAGAGAATGAAATCTTGCTGTTTGCGATGATGTGGATGGAGCTAGAGTGTATTACGCTAGGTGAAATAAGTCAGAGAAAGACAGATACCACATGATTTTGCTCTTATGTGGAAGTTAAGAAACAAAACAGATGAAAATATGTGAAGGGGAAAAAAAAGCAAAACAAAAGAGAGAGGGAAGCAAACCATAAGAGACTCTTAACCATAGAGAACAAACTGAGTGTTGATGGAGGAAGTTGGGTGGGGGATGGGCCAGATGGGTGATGGATATTAAGGAGGGCGCTTGTGATGATGAGCACTGGGTGTGGTATGTAAGCGATGGGTCACTAAATTCTACACTTGAAGCCAAATTTACCACGTATGTTAACTAACTAGAATTTAAACAAAAACTTAAAACAATCAAAAGCAAAAAAAAAAAATGTAAGGTGTTTTAAGGACACAGATATTCTGCCTTTGTATGATCTGCACTGTACTTAAATAAGAAGATATATTTCTACATGACAATTAAGTGAAAATACTAAGTAAAGGCTATACTAGTTTGATAGATTCTAAGAAAAAACGTGGGACAGTAGAAACTAACAGACAGATTTAACTTGTATGACTACTATATATTCTGTATTTTGGAATACCTTCATTGTCTTCAAGAAACTTATGGCTGTGTTGAGATGCTCAGAAAACCTTCTCAACTTCAATAATCTTTTATTTGTGAGTGATCTGTCAACGTCTTATGGGCTTAAAAAAATTAAAGCCTAAAGAATCCCAAAGGATTTCTGCAAATGCAAATGTTGTTAAGAAGAAGGCTGTGGCTGTTTGTGCCAGGATTAAATTAAATCCAACTGTGTCTTTAAATAGAAGTGTCTCCAGATCATATCAACACTACCGCATCCTGAAGCCATCAACCCCGGTTTTAAAATGCTCACTGACACTCAGCACCCACATAGCATTCTTGTGAGGTTTGCCAAGTTACTCACGGCCAATTTCAGTCAGTATGAAGAGTGCATGTCTAGCAATAGAATCTGGCTAGTAGTTTTAAGTGTAGGATGAAGTTCTTTTCAGGAACTGTGAAGAGTGTGAGTCATGTAAATCACAGCATAACAGGGCCCATTGTCTTTCTGGGCCTCCCTTTTCTCATCTGTTAAGTGGGTTTAAATTTTTTTACCATTTTATTTATTTATTTTTTTTCGAGAGATGGAGAGAGACAGAGAGCGAGCAGGGGAGGGGCAGAGAGAGAGGGAGACACAGAATCCAAAGCAGGCTCCAGGCTCCGAGCTATCAGCACAGAGCCTGACGTGGAGTTCGAACCTGTGAATAGGAGACCATGACCTGGGCGGAAGTCAGGCACTCAACCCACTGAGCCACCAGGCACCCTGGTTAACCTGGTTAACACCCTGGTTAACTATAACAATAGTATCTGCAATTGATGAGTTAAAGTGTTTTCTGACAGCACCCAGTCCAGAGTAAGCATTCAATAATTGTGAGCTATTCTCACTTAAAAATGGTTTTTATTGCAAATAGGCAAGCTTAAATGGTGAAGTTTCTTCAATACATTTTGTTCCAATGTACTTGTTTAAAAATTCTTGGGGTTAAGTTAATGCTTCTCAAAGTATGTTTGGAAAAACATCCGTCCTCCTGGATTAATTAATATATTTTAGGCGTGAAAAAAGGGTTCTGTGATTAGATAAGCTTGGGAAACAAACCCCTGATTAAGCACAATAAAGTTAATTAGGTTTTATTGCTGCAAGACTTCTTAGAGTGTTGAATATGATAGTAAGCAGTATGACTCAAAAGGGTTGTTATGGAGAACTTATGTATTAAGGTCAAACTCTTTCGGATACTATTTTTCTTGCTACCTTAGTAAACTAAGAATCACATTTTATTTAGCAGACAAGGGACGATTTCTAAAATCACCATATCTTCAATGTCCGCATATTTTCCCCAGTCCTGTAACGCAGAGGAAGCCATTAATATGGGTGACTCCGAATTCATTTGAGACTGTATGCTCAGCAGTGGGCTTATGGCAGAAGTGGAATTTTTGGTGTTCAGGTGGAAGTTTGTAGCAATTCACGTACTCTTGGATGCAAGTAATAGAAACCCATAATCAGAAATGGCAAACTGCAAGAATATTTATTATCTCATAAGCAGTCTAGAGATAGGTTCCAAAATTGGTTAATCCAGCAGGAAGTGACTTTTCATGGACCCAGGTTTTTCCCTTTTTTTTTCTCTCTACCATCCTCAGAATGTGGGCTGGTAGTCTTACATGGACTACCAAGTTCAAAGAGGTTCAAAACAAGCTAAAAGAAAAGAAAAGAAAAGAAAAGAAAAGAAAAGAAAAGAAAAAAAAGTGGCCAATAGAACACTGGCGCATCTGGTATTTTTTCTTTATTCAAAGTAAAAAGATATTTCCAGAAATCCTCAAACAGATGTTGCCTTACATTTTTTGGTCAATGTTGGGTAACAAGTCCACGCCTAAAACAATTTCTTTGCTAGGAGACTAAAATATGCATTTTGCTAACCCATATGATATTATGCATCACAAAATAAGCATTTTGTTAACCCATATGACATTATGGGTGCTATTTTCAGATCCAGTAGAATTAAAATAGTCACATGAGAATATGCAAAAGTGGAGTCTGTCACATTTGAAAAGGTATGAAGCAAGCTCAATACTGGGGCCTCATGTTATATTTTATTTTTTTATTTTATTTTTTATTTTTTTGTATATATTGTATTTTATTTTTTTCTTTTAAATATGAAATTTATTGTCAAATTGGTTTCCATACAACACCCAGTGCTCATCCTAACAGGTTTCCTCCTCAATACCCATCACCCACCCTCCCCTCCCTCCCACCCCCCATCAACCCTCTGTTCTCAGTTTTTGAGAGTCTGTTATGTTTTGGCTCCCTCCCTCTCTAACCTCTTTTTTTTTTTTTTTTCTTCCCCAACCCCCTGGTCTTCTGTTAAGTTTCTCAGGATCCACATAAGAGTGAAAACATATGGTATCTGTCTTTCTCTGTATGACTTATTTCACTTAGCATCACACTCTCCAGTTCCATCCACGTTGCTACAAAAGGCCATATTTCATTCTTTCTCATTGCCGCGTAGTACTCCATTATGTATATAAACCACAGTTTCTTTATCCATTTGTCAGTTGATGGACTTTTAGGCTCCCCATGTTATACTTTAAACCGAAGTACATGTTCTTACTTTTTGCTGCTTCGAGCAAGTTTGACTGGGTTTTGGTTTATTAGTGACTACTGGCAAATAAAACTGAGTTTGCATTTTTTTAATTGAGTTGAAGATGTGTAAGTTCTGTATTTCACACCACACAGCCAAACCCACTCAGTACACTAAAGGAGATAGCTGTAGTCATCAGGAGCTACATCTGCAACTTAGAAAAAGTATTTGGGGTTGGAGGTAGGACAGATTGAATTTACTCATCTTTCATCCCCTGCTATAAAAATTACATGGCTTTTAGCCAATACCTATATACTTTTCATTCTAAGCATCAAATGTCCTAGCATGTATAAACTGCAAAGTTAGAACTCACGGATGTGGCATGTATTTAATTAAACACATAAAACAGCAAACTGTATTTATGAAACTGTAACCTGCTCATTTTGTACATCAGAATGATTTTTCTGTGGGTGCAGCTGGATTCTTCATGCTTCCTATCGGTGAAGCAGGTACGAAGGCTCAGAATTAGGCGTTGCTGGTTGTCTCACCGTCTGGGTCAAAATGATGCTAACTGAAAGCTTTTTTGACAGCTTCTGCCGATAACTGTTGTCCCCTCCAAGTTTACCCCTCAGAGATGTGTGATTGAGACAATTGAATCATCACAGAATTTCCTTTGGATGCAAATGTTCTTTCTTGCAAAAACACCCTTTCTGGCTTCTGACGTTCCTTATCATATGCAGTACAGTTTTGGAGCAGGATATTTTTTAAATAAAATATAGGAATACAGGATTTTTTTTTTTGAATTTCCAACCACTACATTTTATCTTATTATGTTCAAATGATGATGGAAATAATGAAAACAAATTGTCTATAGGTTTTCATTTTCCCCAAGAATTTTCACATTAAAAAAAATGTCATCCTCACCACAACTCTGTATACTAAGGCAGTTGTTTTAACAAATTGATAGATTAGAAGACCCAGGCATGAAAACAGAAACAGTCTTGCCACTACTCTCATAGGCATTGCCTAGTTTGGCTTAATTTAAAATCTTATTTATTTACTTATTTATTTTTAATACTTTATTTATTTTTGGGAAAGCGCAAGCGGAGGAGAGGCAGAGAGAGGGGGGCAGAGGGTGTGATATGGGCTCTGCCCTGACAGGCTGACAGCAGTGAGCCTGATGTGGGGCTAGAACTCTCGAACCATGAGATCATGACCTGAGCCAAAGTCGGACACTCAAATGACTGAGCCACCTAGGTGCCCCTACTTTTATTATTTTTTTTATTTTATTTAAATCAAAGTTAGTTAAAGTATAGTGATTCATCCCTTACATACAACATCCAGTGCTCATCCCAGCAAGTGCCCTTCTTATCCACTTAGCCCCATCCCCTGCCTACCTCCCCTCCAGCAACGCTTAGTTTGTTCTCTGGATTTGAGTCTCTTACAGTTCACTCTTTTCTCTGTTTTTATTTTATTTGTCCTTCCTTTCCTCTACATTCATCTGTTTTGGTTTTATATTTTATGTTGTCCTTTATAGTAAGAAAGACAAAGAGGTTACACTGTCATTTTTTGCTACCCATTTTCTGGCTGGAAAAGCTGAATTGGGGAGTTTTGCAGTAACTTATCCAGATTTGTATAGCAACTAAATAGCAGAACTGTAGGAACTCTAAGAGAGCAGCAACTATGTGGTAGTGAAGACCTCTGGAATCAGCCACACCTCAGTTCAAAAGCCAACCGGGCTGTTAAGTGTATGTGTGTCCTGGGGCAAAGAACTTAACAACGCTGAGTTTCAGTTTCCTTACCCGTTAAAATAGGAGTAAGGTCATACCAACCCTCTAGACGATTGAGGATTTAATGAGAACGTGCCTAGCACGCGCGCACCCACACACACAGACACACACAGACACACACAGACACACACACACACACAGACACACACACACACACACACACACTGGTAGGCGCGCACACACACACACGCATGCACACACTGGTGGGCACACGTGCAAGCCATGTTATAGAAGAGGAGATGGTGGGATAAAGGGGTGTTTATGCCTGATTTTGTACCCATGCATATCTTCTAGCAGCTCTGACCTGTGACTCTCCACAGCTCTGACTCCAGCCAGCAAACCTGCATTTGCATTTGTATTCCCACCAGGAATGTTGTGGGAATGTGTTTTTTTTTTTTTTTTTTTTCTGATTCCTTCTCTAAAAAATCCAGACTGTACATTTCCCCTGCGGATAAGGACATAGATTTGTTAGTCTTGTCAGAACCTGATCTATCCTTCTGCTGTTTTTATTTCAGAATTTTACTTGTATTCGACTCCTGGGCAAGCAGAAAAAATTCCTTCTTTTGGGTGAAATGATCACCCGTGGTATTTTCGAAAGTTAATATTCTGAGATTCAGAAATGCAGAGTCAAAGACCTCTGCAGCTAAAAGCAGTGTTGGAGACTGTCTAATGAGACGTCTTATTTTAAAGATGGGGAAACTGAGGCTCGTGGGGGGCGAGGGGAGAGAATCCTCAGTTGAGTAGTCAGACTAAATAATAGCCAGGTGTTCTGACTTTCAATCTACCAGAATTCCCATAAATAAAATGCTTCCACCTGTAGTCAGTACCAGTTAAAAATTAAGAATTTAAGGGTTCATCGGCTACGTATTTATTTGATAAATGGAGACATGAAGGCTCATAGCATTTCAGCACAATCCTACAGGATAGTTAGTGGCAGAACTGGGAAACGAGTCCAGATTTCTAGACTCCCGTTTCAGTGCTCTCTCCAATCACATGGTTTGTGCCAATATGCCCATAATGGGAATTCGCTCTCACCAATGGTTTTTGAATGCTGTTACTGCCCTATTCTTCTTGGCTTTTTGTATCTCTGATATAAGCCATCCTGCACACAACTGAAAACCTCTGTTATGACCCAGGTGACACCTAAAGATGATGAATCCTTTACCAAGGTGATTCATAGCTCTTTTGTGCGAGGTGAGGGAGCTTGAGAGACCTGCTTTCGTTTACTTTCAAGCCACTTGTTTGTCTTTCTGTGTCTCTGGAAGAATCCACAGTAGTCACTCTGCTGATTTATGATCTGATTAGTGGTTCTGGGGCTGCTGCTCTCCTCAGGAACAATAAATTCCACACAAGTCCTGCCCCATTCCCTGTGGTGATGCCTGGGAGCCTTCCAATGTAACCTTTGGCAGTAAATTCGGCTCATCATCAAGCTTTCAACTATTATAAAAACTGTTTACCATTATTTAAGGGCTTTTCTTAAGAAAGATTACTTCCAACTGTTATAATTTCATAATATGTGTACATGCCTTATGCCTAAGTAAGGATTCCCAGGTTGAAATACTCCAAAACATAGCAAGGGTTTTCTTCTTTAAAAAATTTTTTTTTTGAGAAAGAGAGAGAGGGGGGAAGAGAGAGAACCCCTAGCAGACTCCGCTCTGTCAGCACAGAGCCTGATGTGGGGCTTGAACTTATACACTGTGAGATCATGACCTGAGCAGAAACCAAGAGTTGGGCACTTAATTGAGCCACCCAGACACCCCAGCAATTTTCTTTATCAGGCCTCATTGCTCTATCCTTTTGCTATACAATTAGTGCCCTTCAAATTGGTATCATTGTCTCTGGCATCTAGTTAGTATTAACTGTAGAGACTGGCCAACCTGAGTTCAAAACTCTGTTCTGCCACTTATTAGCTGGGTGGCCTGGAACAAATTACTTAAAACTTTGTGGACCCCAGCTTCTCAACCGGTAAAGTGGGAATAGTTAAGAGCACCTAGCTGGTAAAGACTTCTGATCATGAAATGAGATAATGCATGTACAGAACTTAACATAATACCTGATATACAATAAGGGATTGAATGATAGGCTGCTACTGCTGACAATAGGTCTGACAGGTTTCAAAGGATATACACTTTCAGTTATGAGAAGAGTAAGTTCTGGAGACCTAATGTACAACATGGTGACTGTCTTGAGTAGTAATGTAGTATATAACTGAAATCTGCCTAGAGAGGAGATTTCAAGTGTTGTCAGCATATACCTATGTGCAGAGGTGTAGCTATGTGAGGTGATGGGTTGTGGTAATCATTTTACAGTGTATGCCTTAAATATATATAATTTTTATTTGCCAATCATATCTCAGTAATGCAGGAAACATAGTCATGACGTGTTTTATAGAAGTACTTTCTCTCTAGCCTCCATCAAATTAATAATGTCTTATGCTTTTTTTAAAAGTTTATTTATTTATTTTGAGAGAGAGAGAGAGAGAGAGAGCACAAGCAGGGGAGGAGCAGAGAGAGGAAGAGACAGAATCCCAAGCAGAATCTTGGGGAAGAGGAAGAGATAGGATCTGCGCTGACAGCTCAGAGCCTGACCCTGGGCTCGAATTCATGAACCGTGAGATCATGACCTGAACTGAGATGGAGAGTTGGACAGTTAACTAACTGAGCCACCCAGGTGCCCCTATCTTATGCTTTTTTCTCCATCCTTCTCCTCCCCCTAGCACTTAGCCTAGATGTATATCATGAGTGAAAGATCATGTACTTAATTAGTAAACACGAATTTACACCCATAGAGTCCAAAGTGACATGCTTCTGGGATACATATAGTTTATTTGGGTGGATAATATATGCCCACTTTTTACCATACAGTGGTAGTTAATAATTGCTTACGTACTAGGGATTGTACTAGGTGTTGAGAATACAGAGACAAAGGACAAAATTTCCTGCCCTTAATAAGTTCCCAGCCTAGTGTAGCTAAACAGGTGTTAACGCAACATAATATTTGTTGACATAGAGGCAAGCATAAAAATTCAGATGTTATGAAAGCCCAGAGAAGTGACATAGGAGGTGGTAAGGGAAGGGCAGTCAGTAGGTGGAGAGAAACCACTTGAAAACATACCAGATTATTAAGTTAGGAGATACAGCATTATGTCTGGATAGGACCAAAGTAAAAAATAATAGTAATAATAGGGTGCATACATTCTTATGTTCTTGCAAATATTATGAACAAAATGCTTATTTTTTGTATTTTGAATTTTGTGCAGCCACTAATCTGCATATTAAATGCGAGCTTGGGTGTTTGACAACATGAACAACTGCTCTCTAAACGGAAAACTTGAATGTGTATTATTTTCTCTGTAAGCAAGTCCCAGGGAATTTAATTTTGTCTGTTACTTTGTTTTTTTTTGTTACAATTTATTTAATGTTTGTTTATTTTTGGGAGGGGGGGGGGGAGAGAGAGAGAGAGAGAGAGAGAGAGAGAGAGAGAGAGAGAGGATGAGCAGGGGAGGAGCAGAGAGAGAAGGAGACACAGAATCTGAAGCAGGCTCCAGGCTCTGAGCCATCTGCATAGAGCCCAATGCGGGGCTCAAACTCATGAACCATGAGATCATGACCTGAGCCAAAGTCAGACGCTTAGCAGACTGAGCCACCCAGGAACCCCTCTCTGTTACTTTCAAGAAGAGAAAAGAGTAAGTGATGATTTGCCTTTTATAATCAGTGATCTGTCCATCTCAAAAATAGTATAAATCTTAAAACCACTTATTCCAAACATGGGTACATTGGAGATCCAAGAATGCAGAAAAGTTAGAACAGATGTCGGTGTTTCCTTATATTTTAGTTTCTCCATCTATGAGTAGGGTCTGAAATGCCACACCAACAGTCATGATTAAATAACACACTATTGGGGTGCCTGGGTGGCTCAGTCTGTTGAGCGTCCGACTTCAGCTCAGGTCATGATCTCACGGTTCGTGGGTTCGAGCCCCACGTCAGGCTCTGTGCTGACAGCTCAGAGCCTGGAGCCTGCCTCAGATTCTGTGCCTCCCTCTCTCTCTGCCTCTCACCTGCTCACACTCTGTCTCTCTCTCTCTCTCTCAAAAATAAACATAAAATTTAAATAACACACTATTTGTAGGCCTACTTTGAGAAAAACACTGTTTATTATCATTATTATTTTTCTTACAAATTTATTACAGAGAGAAAGTCCTTGCTTCTGCCTTATCTTGGGCTTCTGGAGAGTGAAATTTCCAGCATTATTTGCATTGATATAAAATTCCTTTGCTGCATGTCTTAGTGGAGGCTTTTAAGTTATAAGTAACAAGTACTTGTTTTAACTAACCAAATCCCAGAAGAGGTAATTTTTTTGAAAAAATACAGGGGTATTTCAGGCAGTTTAAAAGAAGGAAGTTCAGTGAGGCCTTGGAAGGGGCTGGATGACCATCTGTAGCTCCCAAGTGTCTACTCCCTGCTTCTTGCTACACTGGAAAGGTGCTCCCCCAAACGCTGGTCTTGGCTCCCAGCTCATATTAGCACACACCATCCAGAGATTCCAAATTCCCAAATAAGAGAATCTGGTTGATGGATCTTGAGTCATTTGTCTGTTCTTGGTTCAATGAGAACCAGAAGGATGGGTTCATTCCACACAAACACGATGGCAGAGGCGTGTGTGTGTGTGCGCGCGCGTGTGTGTGTGTGTGCATAGGCCCACGTATTACATGCATGTGCACAGCCGTAGACGAGTGAATAAGTCATGGGACCAGCAGATTACACAGATATTGTCTACTCTAGAGGAAAGTATTCTGGATACCAGGCATAGTTACAAAATGATGTTCCTGCACTGAAGATGGAAAGAAAATACATGGGCTTTAAAGAGTAAAGACAAGTTCATGGTGGGTAGGGATTTATTTAGGCAAGCTTCCAGGACTAGCAGCTGAGATTCCTACTTCCCTGCAGCCTCCTATGACTGCTCTGTCAGGGAGTGTGCCCAGGGGCCAAATCACTCAGTAGGAAGCCTCACTGATTCGGATGTTCTCCTCAGAAGCAGCTGCCGAGTTAGCTCTGTCATTCAAAACCAGATAGAACATACTGGCTGCAGATTTCCCAAAAGCCTCTGGTGGAGCTCTTGGCGGGGAAACCACAACCTTCCTTTCTCTTGCCATCGAAAATCTCCTGATGGGCAGTCCCAACAGGAAAATTCCTGGCTTCCCTTTTATTCACTGAGACAGCCCTGCTCATGGAACAACACTAGGGCTCTAACCGCATATCACGGTTGACGCTGGGAATGCAAGCGTTGGGAGAATGGAGTCATAAAGATACTTCTCTCCTTCACACATGGGTTGCTTCCTGAGAAGTTGCACAGAAATCAAACTTGTGTTACTCCAGTGGTATTTTCTCTCTGCCTTGCAAAGCGATTTTTGAGGCACTTTTGCATTTCTGATTAATCTTCTGCTAGCAATAGTTCTTCATGCTTTACTGTCTCAGGTTCTCTGTTACTTGGTCTTTCTTTTGAGTAGAAAAATGATTTATGAACACACCACATTTCCAACTCCACTACTCTAGTCCATTTTAGTGTCTCTGAGCTTGTTAAACGAATGATACCTCTCTCCCCTTACCAAGGTAACTTTGCCCTATCCCAGAACTTCCCTTGCCTTCTGAGAGTGTTGGTGTTCAGACTCTATGTTCCTTTACTTATTAGCTATGTCACTCAAGCTACTTCTTTGCGCTTCAGTTTTTACCGCTGTAAATGTGAATAATGATATCTGGGTTTCTTACAAGTACTAAAAGAGATCATGTATATGAACCTCCCAGAATACTGGTGGCATTTGGTAAACTCTGAATAAGTGTTACTTTTTCAATTAATAGTGTATTTCTGTCTTTTAATTTTTTTATTATTATTTATTTTTGAAAGAGAGAGAGAGAGAGAGATATACAGAGTGTGAGTTGGGGAGGGACAGAGGAAGAGAGGAAGACACAGAATCTGAAGCAGGCTCCAGGCGCTGAGCCCAATGTGGGGCTCGAACTCAGGAACTGCAAGATCATGACCTAAGCTGAAGTCGGATGCTTAACCAACTGAGCCATCCAGGTGCCCTGATTAGTAGCATATTTCAGTTTATAGCATTGTCATTAGAAGACTCCCAAGCTAGATGGTTATTTCTGTTTCTCTTCCCTGCCATCTCCCCATGAATTATTCATTACATATTTGTAGTAATAATGGTAGTAATAGTGTCACTGTTCAGGGGGCATTGAGCATTTAGTATGTGCTTTAATTTATACTAGGTGCTTTACACCGTTAGCTTCTTTGGTCCTCTCAATTTTACTGTCTTTCTTCCTTTCTCTCCTTCATTCTTTCTTTAATGTTTATTTTTGAGAGAGAGAGGGAGAGAGAGAGAGAGACCACAAACATGTGTGAGCGGGAGAGGAGCAGAGTGTGAGGGGGACAGAGGATACCAAGCAGGCCCCGTGATGACAGCAGAGAGCCTGATGCAGGGTTCGAACTCATGAACTGTGAGAGCATGACCTGAGCTGAAGTCGGATGCTTAACTGACTGAGCCACCCAGGATCCCCAACACTGTCTATATTTTAAAGATGAGAAAGGGGAGGCTCAGAAAGATGGGATGACTTGTGTGATGTTGTATGGCTAGTGAGTGGCAGGGTCGTCTTATTCCCAAACTCATGCTATTGACACCTATAAGTCCCTTTAACCAAATACAGCCCATTTTGGTTCTGAAATATTTCTGGAATGGTTTGCTCCTCTCCATCCCAGCTTCTACAGATTTCTCTTCTGATCATAAGGCAGTTTTCTGTCTGCCATCCTGCCCCCAACTTCTCCTTCCACAAACCATCCTCCAGCCTCCTCTCAAAGTTATTTTTCTTAAACGTTTAGTAGATATGAGCTTTTAGTGGGTGTCCATTTATGAAACATGTCGG
Source organism: Prionailurus viverrinus (assembly GCF_022837055.1). NCBI lineage: Eukaryota > Metazoa > Chordata > Mammalia > Carnivora > Felidae > Prionailurus > Prionailurus viverrinus. The sequence continues at coordinate 192,773,110 of NC_062561.1, read as the reverse complement.
TCCTTCATAATCCGTATTCCCAGTTCCACCATGGTGGTCCAGTCTTACCATATTGCCATTGATTCTTCTAATGTCCGTGGTGTCCTTAGTTCCTGTTCTTTTACACAGGCTGTTGGGTCTGTCTTGAATAGCCTCCACTCTCCTCACTGGGTTAACTTGCTGGCCTATCAGACGCTTCTCAGATTCCTGTCTTTTCTCTTCCCCACTCCTCTCAGAACAAATTGACTGGTTTCTTTCCTCTACTCTTATAACTCTATATTCATGCACCTGTACAGTAATTCTCATAGTGTATTTTTTCCTCTTTTTCAGTATCTGTCTCCACCACTGGACTCTGGGTTCCTCAAAGGCAAGGAGCATGTGTCCATCATCTCCTGTCCTAGGTTCCCAAAAGTTTTGTATGCAGAAGGAAGCCAGTAACTGAACTCACCTACAAAGAGACTGATTAAGTAAACTCCCAGGCACAACTATATGTTTTTGGTAGACTAATTTTTAAAAATAAGAAGGTTTCCTTTCCCATTTGTAATCTTTGTAAGTTTGGGCACTTGGGTCATATGTTTCCTTAAAAATAGGATCTAGTCTAGTAACGTAAGACCTAATGTTCCTCTGAAGAAGTTTAAGCCCCTACATGAAAGCATTATCATTCTCTGGGAGGTAGAGTTTTTTGTGTTTTCACTGCATAGAAGATTCAGGAGGTGGTAATTAAAGTGATTAACAAGAGAATATGGGTGTTTAAGTAATCAGCCTAACAATTATTCATTAGAGGTCTGTAACTCCTAGGTAGGAGAATTGTTAATTTAAACACCTTTCATTATATCTTGGATCTTATTGTCAAAAGATGAATAATGTCAGAGAGACCTTGTAAATGGAGGGTTGTCAGAGGCAAAAAGTACTGGAAAGTTAGTCAGAAACCTGCTTTCTTAATCAGGGGTCTTGCAACATCAAATACGTTGTCCAACACTCATAACCGTTTATGAGTAAAACCGTACCACTGATCCTATATCAGGGATGGCTCCAAGTGGACCTTGTGACCTTGTCACACTCCCATCTCCCCATCTCTTGGCCAGTTGAGCAGAGAGTAGTCACCTAAACTATTCCATAGACTGGTTAAACCAGGCATGTGAAAGACTGGGGTCAAATAGCCTTTTTCTCTCAGAAACATGAAGTAAGAAATATTCAGACAAGAAAGTCAGCCTAGTAGGAGCAAATGCTGAGAGTTTATGATACAGAGCATCATATTTAATTTTTTAATGTTTTTATTTACTTTTGAGAGAGAGAGAGAGAGAGAGAGCAAGCAGGGGAAGGGCGGAGAGAGAAGGAGACACAGAATGTAGAGCATGCTCCAGGCTCTGAGCTGTCAGCACAGAGCCTCACGCGGGGCTCAAACCCACGGACCGTGAGATCATGACCTGGGCCAAAGTTGGACACTTAATCAACTGAGCCACCCAGGATCCCCCAGAGCAGCATCTTTAGAGACTACCTGCACCAGAATTAACTGGCACTCTTATTAAAATGCAGATTCTCAGGTCCCATCTCCAGATTTCAGATTCATGGATGACACAGATGGGAAAGAATGTTTAAGAAACACTCTATCTTACTTACATTAAGGTTTACCAATCAAGGCTGTATAGTGAGGCTTGGAAAACCATGATGAGCCACGGGCAAGCTAAAGTTGCTGAAGAACAAGTGTCAAGAATAAAAGAGAAGCTCTGTGGAGACAGACACATATCCTTTATAATTTGTTGGTGTAGGTTCTTCGGATATAGGAAATCTGTTATGGCCAAACTTATATCCATTGGAAGGATATAAAATAGTTCACAGATTATAAGGGGAGGGTGGAAAATGAGGTTCAGAAAAGGAAAGGACACAGGGCAGGTATGGAGTAGCCTTGGGATAGCATTAACTAATTACCTTAACAAGACTGGTTTCACTGGAATGAGCTCCAACCTATATTTCCCATCTTTGTGTCACTCAGCTCAAGATTCGTCATATGGAGTGGTGGTGCTGGTAGACTATGGCTTCATGTTGGCCTAGCTTAGGTCATATGCCCATCCCACAGTCAAGTGAGGGCAGAACAACCTGATTATCAGCTTTATTATGTTTATCTACCAGGCAGGATAGGCCTTCCCAAAAAAAGGTTGGGGTATCCCAAAAGCATAAGAAAAAGGTTGCTAAATATCTCCTAAAATAAAAAATATCCTGTGGAGGATCAAAACCCATATTGATGGGTGCCTGGTTTGGTCAGTCTGTTGAGCACCTGACTCTTGATTTTGGCTCAGGTCATGATCTCATGGCCTTGGAATGGAGCCCTGTGTCGTGCTCTGTGCTAGATGTGGAACCTGCTTGGGATATTCTCTCTCTCTCTCTCTCTCTCTCTCTCTCTCTCTCTCTCTCATTCTGCCCCTCTCTCCAAGCACCCCCTCTCTAAAAGTAAAATAAAATTGTGGGGTGCTTGGGTGGCTTAGTTGGTTGAGCATCCGACTTCAGCTCAGGTCATGACCTTGTGATTCGTGAGTTCGAGCCCCGCATCGGGCTCCGTGATGGCAGCTCACAGCCTGGAGCCTGCTTCAGATTCTGTGTCTCCCTCTCTCTCTGCCCCTCCCTTGCTTGCACTCTATCTCTCTAAAAAAAATAAATAGACATTAAAAAAATAAAATAAAATCTTAAACAACACAACACAAAATAAAACCCCTCATATTGAAAAAGAAAAGAGAAAGGCCAATATGTAAATAATAGTATAAATGAAGAAAAGTCTTCAAACTCCTACTGCTCATATTCCTAGATAGATTTGGGATATAGAACCACCTCTGGGGGCCTACTGTTCTAGAGGCCCAGTTGTTGAGCTTTTCCTTATTTCTCATTTACGTGTCTCATTCTGGTCACCACTCACTCAGCCCAATTGTGTCTCTTCAATTTATTTGTGGCTAAAAGTGAAATAAAACTTTTGAGCTCTGTCTCTTTTTTTTACATTATTTTTAATGTTTATTTATTTCTGAGACAGAGAGAGACAGAGCATGGGTGGGGGAGGGGCAGACACAGAATCAGAAGCAGGCTCCAGGCTCTGAGATGTCAGCACAGAGCCGGACGTGGGGCTCGAACTCACAAACCGTGAGATCATGACCTGAGCCGAAGTCGCTCAACCAACTGAACCACCCAGGTGCCCCCTTTTGAGCTCTGTCTTAAAGAGCTAAGTGGTCCTGGTCAGTAAATGCCTGTCTCCTTGGGCCTCAGTTTTTTCCATTTATAAAATGAGGAGGTGGGCTTATTAAGCAGTTTTTCTAATCTCTGCAACAGTAGTACTCATCTCCCCTCCCTCCCCATCCTTCTATTCCTGATGAATATAAATGTGGTAAAGGAGTTGTCAAATTCAAGAGGAAAATAATTTTAAGAGTGTTTTGTTTTGTTTTGAATATGCATTACCTGGTTACACTCTCAATTTGTCCTTCAAAATAGAAATGAAAACAATATGGCAGTGCTCCACGCTGACCTTAAGTACTCTGACACATATATTCCATGTCTGGCAGATAAGTGACATTCATGTTGGATGTCAATGCTCACAGAATTCCCATGTTGGAGAAATCTTAGGAACTAAAACCCCCAATTAGTCACCCCAGTGTTAAGGCACAATCTAATTATACAATGCTTACTTGTATTTTTCTAGTTAACGAGAGAAAGATCCTTAAACGTGTTTTCCCCTGCTTTTAGTGGCAACAGAATTGAGACCTGTATCTGTTTCTTGAGTTTCTCTTGAGAATTATAAAAATAATCTATGAAATGAGATAATACTCTAGTGTGTATTATTTCCACTGCAAAAGTACACTTTCTTCGGGGACTGAAAGATTACTTAGCTCTCATATTTTTGGACATAGGTTATTGCTTTTTTTGAACTGTATTTTGATCTCTTTGGAGGAACAAAACAGTCATGGAATCTATCTTGTGTCTAAGGCAGGGATTATAAACTTTGATGCTTACAGTGGCTAGGCATGTCCTGCCTGGGGCATGAAAGAATGACTTAGTTGGTTCTATAGGGAATGGACAGATCTGTGGAGGACACATACCCCATGTAAAGGCATACCTGGGGGTTCAGTGCTAGTCAATTCTTGCCCTTTGAAAATGCAGGTTTTTGTATTGCCCATCTTCTGATTTTTCAAGATGACTTAGAATTTGGGATATTTGTATAAATTCTTATGATTTTTAAATGTTGGCAACTATTTTACTTAAAAAGGGAAATATTTAGGTCAAATAATATGCATCCACAGTGTAGATGTCACCAATAGCAAACTCTGTTCTAAAGGATCCCTAACATGTGGAGTAGAATAATGAAAAAAATCTTGGTCTTCCAAGTGTTGACATAAACTGTGTTAAAACTTGACTCATGGGAATTAAGAATACACTTACCTTGATGAGCACTGAGCAATGTATAGAATTGTTGAATCATGTTGTAACCTGAAACTAATTAACACTATATGTTAATTATACTTGAATTAAAAAAAAACTGAACTATTTCTCATTATCTGGATATTCAGCATGATTCAGTTGAATTATATGAATGGTTGATGTTTTTTTTTTTTTCTTTTTGCGTTTGATTATTAAGACCAGTTGTCAGAGAAAGGCATGATGAAAGAGAGACATAGATTGGCCTTTATAGTCCCAAGGCCAGTATTTGAGTCCCAGCAGATGGTAAATTAGCCAGATAAACAAGGGTAACTTACATGACTTCATTAATTTTTTTTCTTTCTTTATAAAATGTGACAGTAGTTCAAACACCGTGGATTTAGGTAAATATTAAATGAGGTAATGTATGTGCAACGTGTGTGTCATTTGAACTTTTTTTGCCCTTGGTCTGACTCCGTTTCTAAAGCCTGGGCCAACTCAAAGCCCACCCCAACTCTTTTCAGATTAGGATTGTCAGACCTCACTTGTGCTTTCATTCCAACAGATTGTAGTCCCCCTGGCCTTTTCTCTCTTAGAGTCGCACTGTGCCCAGAAACAGAACCTGGTACTAATGTATTTTCCTTAAAAATCCATTCACACTTAACATTCTATAGACTGGTAACTTTGATACAGATACTTGGAGGTCCCAGGCCAAGGCTCCCATGTATTTCCCTGTTCCTTTGTCTCTCTCTTACTCTCCATCTCATCTCCCTCCTTGAGTCCTTGCATTTTACCCTTGACTCACCCCACCATGTACAGATCCTGCACAGGATTCCTGTAGTATAATCCCTCCTCCTCTTCTGTTTTTTGTTTTGTTTTGTGTTGTGTTGTTGTGTTGTGTTTTAACACAGAAAGTGGCCTTGCTTGGCTAGTCTGCCTTCCCTGTCCCCTCTGGAACTCTGATGATGAAAATGTTTCTCTACAAGGTTCTATACACATTCTGTCCTCTCTCTACCTCTCTGCATTTCTTTGAGCTGATAATTGCTGGGATCTCTGATTATTACCTTTTTCCCTGAGACATGCTTGGAAACTTAATTGTGGGGCTCACTCCCTGATTGATCTCATCAGTTTTGAGGTTTTAATTATAGGTCTCCATACTGGTTACTCCCCAGTATTGATCTCCAGATTGTACTCATGTCCTGCACTCCATGTTGTTTACATAACATCTCCCTTTGGATATCTAATAATATGCATCTCAAATTTTAGATGTCCAAAGCTGAACTGAACTTCAGAACTTTCTCACAAAAACTTTTCAGTGTTTCCAGTAAGACAGGATGTCAGATAGTGTCAAATGCTGATAATAGGTCAAGATACATGATGACAGAGAACAGACTCTTGGATTTACCAATGTGGGTGGCATTAACCAGTGGGGAAACCATCTAAAGCCTGATTGGATTTAAGAGAAAATGGGATTGGAGAAGGATTGGAGACAATGGTAGTGACAGCTTTTAAGAGTTTTGCAGTAAAGGGAAGTAGTCACTGGGAAGAAAAGTGGGCTCAAGCAGTTTTTTTTAAGAGATTACTAATAATAACATGTTTGTATGCTGATGGAATCGATCCAATAGGGAGGAATAAATTTGAGGGAGGAGAACTGCTGGAGTTGTGTCTTTGAGTAGGTGGGAAGGGGCTGGGTCTAGTACACAAGCCCAATGTGTTGGCCTTAGGTAGATGTACAAGTAGTTCATGTATTGCCACAGGCAATAACATAAAATAGAGTAAAGCATACAGACCACGTACAAGTGGTATGAGATTAGAGATAGATGGGAAACTGAGGTGGCTCTTTGGAAATTCTCTTCCAGTTGCTTTGGTTTTTCCATATAGGTCAGAGGAAAGGTCTATCAGCTAAGAGTGAGGGTAGAGGAAGAGGTGTTGAAGGTGAAGAGAGAGAAGTGTTAAGAAATAATTAAATAGCTGTCTAAGAAGGTGAAAGAATAATCAAGAAGGAAAATACAGAATGGTTGCCTTGTGGTGTTGAGAGCCCCTTGAGTTTTTTTTTTTTTTTAATTTTTTTTCAACGTTTATTTATTTTTGGGACAGAGAGAGACAGAGCATGAACGGGGGAAGGGCAGAGAGAGAAGGAGACACAGAATCGGAAACAGGCTCCAGGCTCTGAGCCATCAGCCCAGAGCCTGACGCGGGGCTCGAACTCCCGGACCGCGAGATCGTGACCTGGCTGAAGTCGGATGCTTAACCGACTGTGCCACCCAGGCGCCCCAAGGGCCCCTTGAGTTTTCTACACAACAATTGACACTACGGTTGTATGCTTGTCTGCATCCACAGCAACCTGGGACATATGGTCACCCTACTTATAGGGATTAAAATATGGAGGTGAGGAGATGCTGGGAATATGGGGGTTTCTTGTAATGACACTTAATCGGGGATAAAAGGCATAATGAGATTTGTATCTGGGCTTGAGTCAGATGGAGGTAGATGAAAGTCTGAGTGCTGGGAGTATCAGGGCCAGCCTTCCCGCTTGAGCCCTAAAAATGGAAGCTGGGGCAGGGCACTCTGAGACTAAGGGCTTCTGTCTTGACTCCTGTTGATGGTGTGAAGGGCCTGGGGAGTTGCAATCTCAGGCACTGAGTTCACCAGTTGGAGGCAAGATAATCAGAGGAAGGTGGGTCTTATGCAAGTGCGTGGATTTTCTCCTGAAAATCCATGGAGGCATGTCAATGGAGGCAAACAGAGTCCATGTGCCTTTGAAGCTTCACGGGAAAACAGTCTTCCTGCCTCCACACAATAAGGTGCAAGAATGCCACGTCCACGTGACTTTGTTCCCTCCACAAGTAGGATTGACATGTTGGGTTCAGTTCTCAGGTGGCCAACAATCTGGGGGAGGTTTGAGATCTGGTTAACAAAGTGCTGTCTGATTGGGTCGTTGGTCTTCAGATATATTTGAAAACCTGTTCCTAGCAAATGTTTTTCTTTCACCCTTTAATGTGTTTGTTAAGTGAATTAAACTGAGTTCTTTGAATGGCTGGAAGGGAGATAGTAGTTGAAAGTCCTCTTTAATGGGTTCATATTTGAAGCTAAAATATTTGAGCATGGTGGTTCATAGTTAGGGGTTCGGGCAATAACAACAGTACAGACATCACACTCTGCTGTCATCTTTCAGCCTTCACTAATGTCCTGCTGGTAAGTGACACCTTGTATTTAAATAAATACATTTGGACCTAAGTTCTGCCTGTCACGCTGTGAAAGAACTGTCAAATTCGAAGTGTAATGACTGTATGATTTCTTGTGATGGCACCAAAAAAACCGCCCTGAAAAACAGATTTGAATGTCATCTAAGTAAATTCTCTGTGGGATGCAGACCCATTTAGAGATTACTTTGCCTTTTGGCTTTTATACAACAAAGCAGGAGCACATTGCAAGGATGTGAGTAGAAAGTGGTATCTCAGGGAGTAATACGCAGAGTGAAGCCTTACAGTGCCCGGAAAATTAAAATCGTTGATATTATTTTACTTGAACTACCCCATTTCCATGAGAGAACTGACCCGCAGTGTTGTCTGAGACGTATGGCCTTTGGCTTAAATGAATTCTCTCTCTTACACTTTGACTTACCTGGTGAAACAACCAGAAATCCTCAATTTTCCCAAACGGATTGGTTTTCCTGTGTTCTACTCCATTTTCCCTGTGGTATCTTAGTATGTTCTAGAAATTCTAATGTTTTAACATCCATACAAGATCGTTGGTCCTTCATCAGATCTCTCTTGGCTTTCATATTCAGTAAGTCAGTTGAACATGGAATAGAAGATAATGTGCTGGAATGGAGAGGCAAAGGATCTGAGTTCTAATACCAGCTTAGGGGTGTTAAGTGGGACATCTTAAACTTTTGGACTTTATTTTCCTCCCTATTAAAATGAAAGAGTTGGAATAAATTAGGCAATTTTCAAACTGTGCTCCCTTGAGTCCCTGGGTTTTTCTGAGACAGCCCAGCAGTCACCATAGGGTTTGCCAGCCTAACAGGCAGGGTCTTACCCCCAGTCATGACACAAGTTTGTGTTTGGACAAAAACCCTCCAAAACTTAAAGTTTGAAAATCAGTATCTTGGATAATCTGTGAGAACTTCTTCTAAGTTCAACATCACATGGGTGTGATTCTTTGTTTTTTCATAAAAACAATTTCAGCAAAAGCACACACTGTTATTCAGGTGTGTATTTGTGTGACGTGTTGATGACGTTGTATGGTGCATTTCCTAGGAGGCGATGAGATACTTGCAATGACTTATTCCTTCTATTCTGTAAGGTCCATGAGGGCAAGGCTCATGTCTACCTGAATCATACTCAATTGCTAGCATGTAGTCCATGCCGTGATACACAGCAGATGCTTAGTAAGTTCTGGATGGGTGAAGGAATAGGTAGATGAATGAACACCCGAGCCCCTTTCTGATCTTTTGGTTTGAATTCTTATATTCAACTTTGAAGCCACTTCCACTGGCACTTTATATAGCCCCTTTTCCTTCTGCTGTCTTCTCAGTTGGTAACTTCTAAGAATTGTGCCTGGGATACTTTGAGCAGTTGCCTTGTGGGTGAACTGTCCTGATGTCCCAGGTGAATATCAGAAGACTTTGGAACCACTGTAAGCTACCATTTGGGGAACACTTTTCTTTAATAGCAGATATGAAAAAAAAAATAATAGAGAAATAAATGTGCCAAGAATAGCACCAAGTACTTTTCTTATGTCTCTGTATATGTTTATTAATTTATCTATCCACTTATTCATTCATATTCTCTTTTAATAGACTTGTATTTTCTTCTCTGTGCTTAATCCTATGCTAGGGAATGGAGAGTTCGCAGTCTTTGTTTTTAAATTTATTTCTGTTGAGATATAATTGCTGAACAACACTGCGGAATTTCAAGGTGTACAATGTATTGATTTGATACACTTTTGTGTGGCAATATGGTTACCACTGTGGTGGAGCTAACACCTCTCTCACATCACATAGTTATCATTTCCTTTTTGTGGTGTGAACAATTAAGGTCTAGTCTCTTAGTAGCTTTAAAATTTATAATATAGTATTGTTATCTATAATCACCATGCTGTACATTGTATCTCCAGGATTTATTTATTTACTAGTTGCAAGTTTTTACCCTTAAAAAACATATCCCTATTTCCCCTAGCCACCAGACCCTGGTAACCACCATTCTACTCTCTGGTTTTATGAGTCAGCTTTTTAAGATTCCATATATGAGTGGTATCATACAGCATTTGTTTTTCTCTAATTTATTTCACTTAGCATAATGCCCTCAAGGTCTACCCATTTGTTGTCACAAAAGGCAGGGGACCTGCTTTTTCATGGCTGAATAATATTCCAGTGTGTGTGTGTGTGTGTGTGTGTGTGTGCGCATGCATGCACGCGTGCGCGCACGCATGCGTGCATGCACGCTCACGTGCAAAACAATGTCTTTATTCATTCATCCATTGATCATCCATTGATGCATACTTATGTTGTTTCCATATCTTGGCAATTGTGAATAATGCTATAAGGAACATGGGAGTGCAGATATCTCTTCACTATCCTGTTTTCATTTCCTTTAGATGTATACCCAGAAGTGAAATTCCTGGATATATGATAGTTCTATTTTTAATTTTTTGGGGAACCACTGTCATGTTTTCCATAGTGGCTGTGCCAATTTACATTCCCATCAACAGTGTGCAAGGGCTCTGTTACCTTTACATACTTGCCAACACTTGTTTTCCCTTCACAGTCTTTTAAATGAGCCATATATTTGTGAAGATATTGTACCAATATGAATAGATGCCTTTAGAAAGATATCATAAGAATGTTTTGGGAGCCACATGGGTGAGTATTCTCCCCTGGCTAGGAATATCTGTAAGATGCTCTGAAAAGCAGTTAACCAATAATACTTAAACAATTCCAGCCTTTTTAGTAGGCATTCCAGGGTTGGTACAGTATCCGACGTGATATCCTAAACAGGCATTTCCCCAATTCTTCCTCTTGGGTGCCAGCCTCACGACCTCAGCAGTCTCTTCTCACAGTTGTGGAATGCTCCAGAGCTCAGGAATACCAGGCTTTCCGAGGTTGCTTTTGAAGGAGACAAAGCAGCCACGGTGGTGAACAGAAGCAGTTCTCTTGACACACTTCTTAATCAGGATGGGTAGTTATTCCTAGAGACCTCTAAACAGATACCTCATATCTCATTGGTTAGAACTGGGTCACATGACTACCTCAAGCTGCAGTGGAAACTGGGAAACTCAGTATCTAACTTTCAGCTTCTTAAATGGAGGCCAGCAAGGCAGGAAGAGATTAGGAATGACTATTGAGCAGACCACCGCTAGGATCTGACAAATTAGAGGAGTCAGGAAAGATATTACCAGAAAAGGCACTACTGGATTTGTTGTGAAGGACTTACTAGAGCTTGCCTGGAGGAAAATGGGGGAAGCTTCTAGGCAGAGAAATGGAAAGACTTGCAAGGCTATGGGGCTATAGAAAGTCTCCATGTGTTTGAGAACCGGAGGAAAGTTAAGTGTGGCTATGGGAAGTTGTCATGGGGAAGAAGGCATGAAACAACACTGAAAAAAGAGAGGTGTGTAGATTTGTATACTGTGCTAATGACTTTATAGGCCATTGTGCTTATAACTTCAAAGTGAAGTCTGTTCCTGTTGATAACCCTAGGAAAACACGGGGGGAATTATGTGGATGAAAAACCATCACAGCTTGCCCCCCTAGAAATCGATTTTGATGAGAGATAAATGAATTAGTTGAAACACAAATACACATAAATAATATCTGCGTAACGGATGATTTTATTTTAACCAATCAGCATATTTTTAGCTCAAATCCTAGGGCTTTGAGAAAGTTAACTAACATGAAAGAGCATTGTTTCAAAAATCCTCTATTTTTAGAAATGCTATTAGCGAAACCATCAGCTCTAACCTTTTCCTTGTTCTCTCTATGTCATGCACATTAATTAACACTTCCACCCGAAAAGAATGTGTTTCTTTCATGCACTGGGCATGATATTTGAGAAGCATGCTTTAGATTAGAAACCTCAAGAAAAATAAATAAGGATCATTTAAAAATGTTCTTTGCTGCACGTAATTTCCTGTTTAGATTTTTTTTTTTCTTCAGATCATGACTAGTTAGAATTTATGATCTGCTTTATGGAGGGCAATGAGGTTGAAACTTAACTTTTGCAAGATCTTTGAAAAATAATTTCCTTTTATCATTTAACCAATTAAATGGTACACAAAAAATGTAGGAGAACTATCATAAATACCAAGATGAATAAAGTTTTAAACATTTTGGAAATTCTTTTTTTGCAGGCAATTTACATGGAATATAGAGAGAATTCTTAGCTGTTAGAAAATCAGAATTATCTAAAAATCCTGTCAAGGAAAAATATAGCATGGTTAAAATGCTGTTTATACTTGAAACGATGACCCTTCTTTGTAAGATTCATGTTCTACTCTCTACTAATTTAGGTTTGCTTTTCCTAACTTGGTCAAAAGATGGTATCTGTTTCCTTCTTACCCACACATAATCTGCTAAAAGTTAATTTGCTTTGTTCATTTGGGGTCTTCCATGATATTGGAGATTTTTGTTTTCTATTCATATTGCAGAATAATCAAACTACTGTAAATTTTCCCCATTGTTTGAATGCCTGTAATTAAACTTTTCTAGAAGATTCTTGCAGTTGAGAGCTGGTAAATTCCCCCTCTTCATACCAATTAATAATGGCTTCAAAAACTACAATACAGAGAAAGCTGATTTAAACAACAGCAGAGATAAGATAACTAACCATTGCTCTTCCATCAATGACCCACCGCACAATTTCTTATCTTTTTGCAAGTAGACTTTTGAGTGGATGTTCGGGTCTGTTCTAGGTAATAATTCAAAAGGCAGAAATAAGATTTTTGCTAGGGTGTTTTACAAGAGCATACTAAACTCTTTGAAAATAATGGTAACTCAATTATGTTTTCACTTTTCAAGAAAGGGCTTAAGGAACTATTTAGAACTGTGTTTTGTTACCAAATGCTGGAATTTGGGGCTATAACCCATGTTTCAAAAGTTGGTATAAAATACAAAAGGAAACCAGACGCTGAGTTGGTTTTAAGTGGCTAGATGGACATGACAATCAAAAAGTGACAACATAAATGACATTGCTAAGGTTTCTGGGACCTCTGAAATTGAGATTCAGAAATTGCATCTGAAAATCTGGGCTAGGAGCAGACCAGCTCTGACCCGGGAAAACACAGCCCAGAGAAGCTCAGTGATTCACCCCCGTTCTTTGAATCACAAGTGGCACATGTGGATCATGTATGGAGCACTCTGAATATGGTGAGAAAGTTAACTAAGTTCAGTGCTCTTTGTATAAAGCCACCTGGTAAGGGAATAAATTCACATTTAGTTTTTCAAACAGGCCTGACCTCACACATCTGAAAGCTTCAGGAGTCTCTTATTTGGCATCTAGCCAGGAGGATGGACCTTTTAGAACGTTGAAAAAGAAACCCTTGCATTTGTATTGAACTCTGACTCTCAAATGGCTTCCATATCTCCTTTAACATTTAACCTTCTTACTTCTGAACCTTATTACCTACTCGTAGCTGGTAGTTTATCCCTGCTTTTATGGATCCGGGAACAGAAATGAGACAGTAATGGCTTAGTGGGATTTTACCCAAAATAACAGATTTCTCATTTACAACTATTTGTAGATTTCCTAGAATCTTTCCTCCCTCTCTCTTGGTTCATAGATTGGTATTAAAAAAATAATCTGGTACTAAAGATTTAACCAACCTGAAATTGTATACCCACAGTTTTTATCTTCTCTGTCAAGGTCGAATATTTTGATATGAGACTTCCTGCGTTGAAGCCACTGCTCTCACTTACTTTGTGCCTTTTAAGCAAGTCACTTTTCCTAAGGATTAATTCCTACAGTTGGGAAAAGGGACTGGTAGCAGTAACTATCTTATAAGTGTGAGGATTAAATATGATAATATGTTTACTAAGGCTAGTATTTTTTTTTTATTCATTCAACTGATATTTAATTGGACACCTACTGGGTGTGAAACTGTGCTCATAGAGAGGGCTTATATAAATGTTAGTTGGTATTGGTAATAATATTCCCTTTCCAAACTTAAAAGTTGTTTATTTGAACAGTAGCATTTTCAAGCCAGAAGCAATTTTGGTCATTATCTATGCCAATACTCTCATTTTACAGATGAGGAAGCACAGGGTGGTTAATTGGTTCCTCAGGATCATACAGTACATAATTGGCAGATGAGGATAACAATTAAAATATAGTCCTTATAGACATGCCAACCAGGTCAGGATCCCCAGCTTGGCCCCTTAGTTTTGTGACCTGGGCTGCTGACCTTCAGTATTCTTATTTGCAGTTTGGAGACAATTATGGTTCCCATGGAATTATTATCAAGATCAAATTTGACAATTTAGCATAGTGCTCAGTAGACATTAACTATTACTCTGCTTTTCCTGAGTTTTCTTGAAATTAAGCATATTATAATTGTTCATTCATAAGCATTTGTAGCAATAGAATTCTCCAGATAGGTGCCCAGATCTGTTTTGTTCTCCATACTAGTGCATAAGAGAGGTCTATTCAATGTCAGGCTATTTGATGACGTTTTGTAGAGAAGAGTTATTTACAGGCAATCTCATTTCTCTGGAGTCCTGTCTGTACTTCCAAGTATTTTCAAACCAAATCTTTGGACTATGATTATGTATGTAGTTGAACTAGCTAAGCATTACTGAAAAATGAAAAATGAAGATTAGAATTTTTCTCACAATCAGGTTTTGTTAATCGTGTGAATTCAGGTATTCTGTGCTGTAAGAATCAGAGAAGGGCTTTCTGGAAGGATGTCAGCCCTGCTCTTCCCAAGCATGCTGAAACTATGTTTCTCTGTGTCTTCTTCCCATGGGTTATTCTGGGTTCTCAGCCAGTCTCTCTCTTTCTCTTTCTCTCCTGCAATGTCTTCAGCTTCTCCTTTATTGTTTTATTAACAACTGGCTGGTTCCCTCCGTATATCCTTATACAGACTCCACGGGAGAAAATCTTTTTTGGACCAGCTAATTACCACTGTTTTCATGGAACAGAGTTTTTGTTGTTGTTTTGTTGTATTTCCAAGTTCTCCTTGTAGGTCTCTAAACTTCCTGTCTTTTGGTTACCCTTGAATGAGTTAAACTCCAGTGGTTCAGCCAGGGTCTACCCATTGTTCTGAGTAACAGTGTAGAAGAAGCCTAAGTGCTTCTTCTTTTTTTTTTTTCCAAAATTTTTAAGTTTATTTATTTGTTTTGAGAGAGAGAGAGAGAGAGAGAGAGAGAGAGAGAGAGAGAGAAAGCGCGACAGCAAGTGCACAATCGGGGGAAAGTCAGAGAGAAGGAGAGGCAGGATCCCAAGCAGGCTCTGCACCATCAGTGCAAAGCCCAATGTGGGGCTTGAACTCACAAACTGCAAGATCTTGACCTGAGCTGAGATCAAGAGTTGGACACTCAACCGATGCGCCGCCTAGGTGCCCCATAAAAGCCCAGTTGCTTCTTTACCAAGCAGGAGTCTCTGAGTGAAGCAGCTTCCTACCCTCGAGACATTGAGTAAAGTTGGGACTATGATAGGTATGAATTACATACTTGTATATTTAAAAAAAAAAACCTCTTTTGGACTAGCCAATTGATTATGAACTAATTTCTAATGGTTGGTAATGGTAGAATACAATCGAATAAATAGGTGGCAAAACACCTATTATGTATGGGGTTCAGGGCTACAAAGGAGTTGTAGAGAAATATGAATTCTGGGCACAGTGTATTCATTTCTCTTAATTCAGTTTCAGTTAAATATGTACTTTCTCCTTGGCTCGAATAGAAAACAACTTTCAACTCACTGTGGATCTTCTCTTAGAACCAAAGGGCTTTGGGAGCTTCGGCAGCGCAAAGACCTCAGCAGGGCTTTGGAACTTGAGCTTTGTGTCATAAGGACTTTTGCCACTGACTTCATTCCAGCCTTGACTCACCAGCTCTCAGAGAGGTGATGCCCTGATTGCTCCCAGTGAATTTCTCCCTCTGACACATGTGAGTGCTAATGTGGGACTGTGCACGTGTGTGAGAACGTGTAAAAATCTGTATGTGCATGTGCCTTTAGAAAGAATGTCCTTCCTTGTTATCTGTGACCTGGTTTAATTTAAAAGAAGAAAGGGTTTTGGGAAATATTCCTGATATATTTCTGTAGCTGTTGAATATTTTCTTCCAATGAGGACCCAGTTTCCTTGGTAACCATGTTGTAAGTCACTTATGGCCTTGCCCAATCTTGATAGAATAGAACTCACCGCCAACAAGTGTCATAGGCTTAGTTGAAGAATTTTAGCCTCCTCTTTTTTATTGTGGTAAAATTCATATAAAATTACCCAGTTTAACCATTTAAATGTGTACAATTCTGGGGCACCTGGGTGGCTCAGTCAATTAGGTGTCCGAATCTTGGTTTCGGCCTAGGTCATGATCTCATACTTCATGGGTTTGAGCCCCGAGTCAGACTCCATGCTGACAGCACAGAGCCTGCTTGGGATTCTCTCTCTCCCTCTCTCTCTGCCTTTCCCCAGCTTGTGTTCTCTCTCTCTCTTAAAATAATAAAAAAAAGGGTACAATTCAGTGATATTTAGAATATTTGCTTTATTATACAACCATCAATACTATACCCTTAAAAATTTTTTTAACGTTTATTTAGTTTTGAGAGAGAGAGAGAAAGAGAGAGAGAGAGAGAGAGAGAGAGAGAGAGGGAGGAGGGGAGGGGCAGAGAGAAGAAGGCACAGAATCTGAAGCAAGCTCCAGGCTCTGAGCTGTCAGCACAGAGCCCGACATGGGGCTCGAACTCACAAACCCCGAGATCATGACCTGAGCCAAAGTCAGACATTTAACTGACTGAGCCACCCAGGTGCCCCCTATACCCTTGTTTTTAATGATTAAAAAAACACACTTATTTACTTATATTTTTCGTTTATTCATATGTTTTACTTTTATATGTATTGTGGAATATCTTTTAAACAGAGTAACACCTCCATAACCTTAAATGCTTATGTAGAATGTAAGTGAAAGAGTTTTTTAGACCTTTTTTTAAATGTAAATGGTTGTACTGTGACCTACTAAGATGAGAGAGAAGGGGAGAAAGAGAGAGAGAGCAAGCAAGCTGTTTACTGTGGACTTGCTTTTTGATGTGTGATTTTTATAATTTTAGGGTTTTTTTTTAACTAAACCATATTATCAAAGAAGTAGCATGGAATGTAGCCTCTTTTATTTTGACCTAATATGCTTCACTTATGTGTTAAATACCACTAACCGTTTTAATTGTAACTATACAATGTTTAATCTTCTTGGGCAAAAACAGCAGTTAGGGATCTCTGCCACCTACTGATTTGACAACCTTGAGTATGACAGTTTCTTTCTCTGAGTTTTCAGTTTCCTCATCTATGAAAGGAATGAGTTTTAGCTACTCAACAAAGATCTGACTCTGTCCCTGGTACTGTGTCATACATTGGAGATAATGGAAAAATAACGGCACTTACGCTGTCTTCTCAAAGGGTTGTGGAGAAAATGGTGCTGTAATGAAAGAATTTCTTCATAATATAGCATTGTGCTGATTCAAAATATACCGCTGATCATCACCCTCATCATTATTCCCTTGTGAGTTTCAAGGTGAAAAAGAGAAAAACAACAACAACAATTTGCCCAAGACGATAGAGATGATAGTCTTTACTCTGACCACCTAGAATATGTGTATAGGGATAAACATGGTCATATGACCTTCACGCCCCCTAGGATGGCTATCTTCAAAAAGACAGGTGATAGCAAGTGTTGGTGAATATGTGAAGATACTAGAACCTTGAGCACTCTTGGTGGGGATGTAAAAAAGAAATGAAATACTGATATGTACTATAACATGGATGAGCTTTGAAAACATGCTGAAGGAAAGAAGCCAGACACAAAGTCTATAAATTGTATTATTTCATGTATATGAAATATCCAAGAGAGGCAAATATATAGAGACAGAAAGCAGGTTGATGGTAGCCATGAGTTGAAGGGATGGAGAAATGAGGAGTGACTACCAGTAGATACAGGGTTTTTTGGGGGCAGTGATGGAAATATCCTAGAGTTAGATATCTTGATAGTTTCACAACTTCGTAAATGTATGAAAACCCATGGTGTTGTGCAGTTTAAAAGGGAACTTCCATGGTATGTGAGTTATGTCTTAATAAAAATATTCTAAAAACCAATAAAGGAATGGGATTCATCACAATAGTTTTACCCTTCATCCATCTTTGCAGGAACTTTGAAAAGATGGCACCTACCCTTAGAGGAAGGTTTTGAAATGAACACTATGTCAATCAGAATTCAATCAGAGAAGCAGAAACCCTAGCCAACATGGATAAGATTTATATAGAGATTCCTCTTTCACAGTTTTAAGGGTTGGTTACCTGGGAAGCTGTTGCTTTGGTGTCTTATATTGGAGTCTGAGTTGGCTAAGTGGGAGTCAGCAAGGAAAGATGGATGCGAATTGGGGAAGTGAGGACAATCTAGAGCCTGCAGGATGGGCCAGAGTCCATGAGAGCAGATGGACCCAGGTAGGTTTCTCATTGCTCCCAACTCTCAGGTGAGACGTCTCATGTAGCCCGTAATGCGGGAATGAGAGTTCTAGGTGGCATAATTCTGGTTTACCTTACCTGGTGCACAAAGAAATATACCACAATAATAACTGAATTAAAGAGAACAGGTGGAAAAATTATGTTAGGGAGAAGGCCTCATCCCTAGCCAGACTGAAGTCATTTTATCCAGCACATGGTATATGCTTAGTAATTATTAACTAGTATTAGCTTTTTGGATATGCATGTTGAGTGCAGCTGTCAGTCAGAAGGGACATTGTACAACAAAAGAGTCTTAAAAATGAATCACAGAGGGGAACTCAACAGGACCCAACCTGCTTACTTGATAGGTAACCCCTCTGACCACACCTGGCTGTGTGAAGCAGGCAGCTAATTCCCCTTTTTCTAATGGATGACAACTTTCTCTTTATTTCTCATATATACATACACACACACACACACACACACATATATATATATATATATATATATGAAACATATATATATATATACTTATGTATGTGTGTATATATGTGTGTATATATACATATTCATGTGTATATGTGTATACACATATACATATATTTACGTGTGTATGTGTGTGTGTGTGTATATATATATATATATGAAGCATATATATATATATATATATATGAAGCATATATATATATATGAAGCATATATATATATGCTTATGTATGTGGGTATATATATGTATGTGTATACATATTTAATGTTTATTTATTTTGGGGACGGAGAGAGAGAGAGACAAAGCATGAGCAGGGAAGGGGCAGAGAAAGAGGGAGACACAGAATCCGAAGTGGGTTCCAGTCTCCGAGCTGTCAGCACAGAGCCCTATGTGGGGCTCGAACTCATGCACCATGAGATCATGACCTGAGCCAAATTTGGATGCTTAATCAACTGAGCTACCCAGGCGCCCCTCTATTTCACTTCACTTGTCTCCAAAAGCCCATTTGATTCATTCACTGCTGTATCTGCTCTGTTTAGTATGATATCTGGTACGTAGTGTGTGCTCAGTACATATTTACTGAGTTAATAAGTAATAAACACCATTTAAAGTTTATTTCACTTAATAGCAACAATTTTATGGAGTAGGTTTTGATTCACTGAGGATCTAAGAGTTTGCTAAACTTGCACAAAGTCAGGGAGCAAGTGACAGATTTTGAACCTTTTTTCACATAATTCTGAAGAGCATATTGATTGGGATACACTTTACAAATCCTTGGTCCACTTTGCAGTCATTTTTCTTACTTGTTTATACCTCAATTTCTTGTGAGCTTTACTTCTTTAAGTCAGCATCAACAAGAACCGATACATCTAGGAATTAGGCAGTATCATTTCTAAACTTCTTTGGGCTGAGAGTCCAACCGCCAACTGTGACAACTTCAACAAATTAATTACCTTGTGGGTATGTCTGTCTCCTTTGTCAGGCAGCAGCTTTCCATCTTTAAACTTCAAAAGATGCAGTTTATCTTGTATCATAGTAGGTGATCAAGAAATTCTTGTGAAATGAAGGAAGGAATGGGTAGATCACTTACTTTCCAAATGTGTTATAATAGAACACATGTCCTACTGCTGATAAATCATTAGTGGCTTCTTCATTCATGAAGGACACAGGAAGCATGATTTCATTTTTTAAATCATTGATTACCTTGAGGCTAATCATCTGGTGACTAGTAGGCTCTGAGAAGGTGCATGATAATCTTTCTGCAATTGTGTGCAATTCTCCTCCAGATGCTCCAAACAGGTCCCCTGCTGAACTCTTTTAAGGAACAAAGTGTATCTTTCTTCTCTCCTCTCTAAAAGGAAGTCTAGTTTTAGCCTGTGAATCATTAAGTGCCTTTTATGCCATAGCTATCTTATTCCAATAAACCTTAAAAACAGTTGGTTTGCTTAGTAAATATTCACAAGATAGAAAGTGTGCATTTTCCGGGGGATCTTCTTTATTACTTGGTGATAAGTGGGGTCCTGATGGAACAGGGCTGTAAATATCTCTATAAATAACCATCATTTTCTCCTTTATTCACTGCTATTGCACAATGCCTTTATGTGGAGAACATTCTCATGTTATTGAAGAAGAGCTTTATCTGGTAGTTAAGAATCTGTCTGCAGATCACCAGAATGCCCCTTCTAGGATGGCATGCATTTGAAAAATAAGATTATAAGAACTAAAGCAGAGATTATAAAGTCTTTTTTTGACTGGGATGAATAAATAATAGCAGTTGCTTCCAAGGGCATCAGAGTATGTCTTTTTAGAGAGATCAGCTCTTCAGCTTCCAAGAATCACTGCGTACTTCCTCCAGGTTTCCCCAGGCCCTTAACAAAGTGAGAGGCACTTGAACTTTGTCTTAAATCTTTTGTAGTGGACCGCAGGCAAAAATATTAAAATTCTTAGCAGTATTGAGTGCATTCCATTTTTTTCAACAGTTTAGCAAATGAAGGCAACATTTTTCCAAATTTTAGGATTTTTTCCCCCAGGGTATTTTGGATAAAAATCTCACAATTTACAGTTTACTCCTAGAGATGAATATTGTTGGGATTAAATCACAATATGTTTTAATAGTCTAAGAACAAAAGGTAACCAACAGCCATATTTAAAGCCCATTGGTGATATCAGGTGTAACTCATTTTTCCCCCAAATGGAATATATTCAACCATTTTCAATTTAAATATTCTTTAAAATGGAAAGTTGTGTAATGTTGTGAGTTAATGGTTTTCAAATTTTGTACTCTGGAAGATACAGAAGGTGATAGTTGGGTGAGGAGGAGAAATATCTTGTGGATGGTGGTCTAGACCCGTTATCACCACCTTTTACTATTTTGTAGACTGGGGTTCTGCCCAGTATGTCATTAACGAGCATGAAGTTTCTTCCACTCAGTAAGGAAGTTTAAAAACCAGTGATGAAGAGAAAAATGCAAGAGACTTAAATCTTCCTTTCTCATTTTTTGGTAATAGGGTTGCAGGATTCTAGTGACAGATTCCAGTAAAAGAAGCAGTGTAAGAAATCCAGCAGTGAGAAGTTAGATGACAGACAAGTGAAATTAGGGAAGAAAGCCAGTCTTGGGCTTTGGTCCCAAGAAGGTCATTAGATCCCCCAGCACAGAGAGTTTTAGCCAAGATAGTAGCTTGGTGATTACATATCATGCCAATTCTCATAGTGAAAAATATCCACAGAGGGCCCTGAAGAAGCACAACACTAGGATGACAAATTTACGTGAGTCTGTGCAAAAGAACCGACGGAAAGGTTGGCTATACTCTGGCCTCTGAGAGAATTATTTTTTCTCCTCGAGGAAAAGAGGAATAAATGGTAACTAATCTGTCACTTGATAATAGTCAGAGAAGAGAAAATGAATCATGTACATAGAGTTTTCCCAATTTTAGGGGAGTATGTTGTCAAAATGGAAGATACCCTGCAACCTGATGGTATATTTGCTTTCTGTTCATTCCTTCAATTGCTTTATGAGCTGCTACATAAATATTTGGGCTTTGTTGCTCAGAAGAGAGAGCTGTACATCTTCTGCATGGAAATTGTGGGAGGATGATTTCAGGGTCTAATTTGGCATTTAGATGCCTGTTCCATCACAGAGCAGGCTTCGCTGGCTGTCTTCTCCAAGGTATGTTAGCATGAATGCCAGCTGGAGAGGGACGCGTTATTTGTAATTACCTGTATGATCACGAACATGATGTCGCTGTTTTCAGAAGGGCCATGGCCCATCTAAGTTTATAAAATCGTAGATTTATAGGGCCTCAGAATATCCAAGGTTCTTGAATTTTAACTGCCATCTTTAAATGTTGTTTATTGCATGCGAATTTCCGAATCTTTTCCAACTGCTTCATTTCTAGATTTAATTTTTTTAATTTATTGAAGATAATCTTATTTATATGAGAATATCACGTCTCTTCTCCCAGAGGAATTCTTTTTTTTTTTAAATTTTTTTTTCAACGTTAATTTATTTTTGGGACAGAGAGAGACAGTGCATGAACGGGGGAGGGGCAGAGAGAGAGGGAGACACAGAATTGGAAACAGGCTCCAGGCTCTGAGCCATCAGCCCAGAGCCTGACGCGGGGCTCGAACTCCCGGACAGCGAGATGGTGACCTGGCTGAAGTCGGACGCTTAACCGACTGCGCCACCCAGGCGCCCCCTCCCAGAGGAATTCTTTAGCAGGGCCTACCTAAGATTACCAAATCATAAGCAAAGAAAAATGGAATGAAATCTAAACATCTTCTTGACTTTAATAGCCTCTGGGTACAAATAAGTTCACAATGGGATTTGTATTTCATGCTTTATGATTCCTGCTCATAACTGTACTGTCCACTGGAAACTCTTTTCCTGAGAGTTCTAAAAGTGCTTCAGTGGCTTCTTAGCCAGCTACATTCATGATGTGGTAGCCACCTTGTTTTTCTTCTTTTTCTCCTATTCTGGTATTAGTGTCCTTTGCTTGTGAATTCACTTGTTGTTGCCTCTGTCCTCCTGCTAGCATCCACCATGGGAACATGAAATGTTATAAAGTGATGTGTCCTGAAACTCTGGAAGTATCTTGTCAGGGGATTAGATCAGAGCTGTATGGCATGAAAAAATAGAATGGCCCTCTCCTCCAATCAGTGTCACTTCTGTCCACTTCTGTCACTTGGGGGCTACACCTGCTCTGTTGTGTGTTCTGTATCTCTCAGGGCCTCATGTGAGAACAACCTCTTTTGCTGCTGCCCACAGCCTTCTCCCTAAAGGGGTAGCCCCAGCTTGGGGAGCTAGACAGACTTCACCACACTTCCTCCTCAATCTCTGGCCCAAGGACTTTGTGCATAAAAACTTCCTTTTTTCCAAGCGTCTTTCCTGCCCATGAGTTGGACTTAGATGGAAAGTGTAGACAGTGGCTTCACTTACTCATTCTCACCTTTGATGGAACTGATACCTTCTTTGTCTCTGGAATTTCACAAGTAGTATGTGATAGGAGAGCTCTTGGATATTGGAGGGCTGAAAAGACACCACACCTGGGAGAATCCCCAGGTGTGCTCATGCATGCCATCTCCACAGAGGGAGTTGGAGAGGGATTCAGGACACCTGGGATACTTGAGGAAGGGAAGAGGTGTGAAGAGTACCGCTTGTGTTTATCACTGTGCTTTGTTAGCTTTTTGCACACCTTTTAAGTATTTCTCGTGCAGGCAGCACCGTTGAGAAATTACACACCAACATGGCAACTGCCTTCAAGATTTTTCTTTTAACAATTTGTGCTGCTTGTTGGGGCATGAACACCTTGGGTTCTGTCCAAATGGTGTTCAGAACAAGTTTCTTCAAATAGTACCAGGATGAAGCAGTACAACCTGCTCTGTGCACAGGAACCACACAGTAAGTCATTTTGTTCCAATTCACATGGCTTTCGTGGCTATATTTTAAACACAACTTGGAAGTGAGGTTGTTGTATTGGAAGTATTTTTCCCTTCACACTAATTTTCTTTGGGAGACTGTGTGGCAGCCAATTTAGCTTTGTCTTGACTGGTGTGCGTTCCTCCCTCCCTCCTTGCTGTTTCCCACAGTCTTTCTTTCTTTCTAATAGTGTCCTTCTTCCCTAGATTCTTTCCATCCCATTTCCCTTCCTAACATCTTTATTGCTAACGTCCTCAGTTCCTTACGTATTTCTTCCCAAATTCCTTGCTTCCTAATTTCATTCCTTCCACTCTCCATTTGTTCTTGACACTTACTTTTAGAAAAATAATTTCTAAGAATTTTCCTTTTAAGGATTCTTATATGTCTGAATCTATACTCTTAGTCATGAATTTCTTCATGCTATTGTATTGTGATATTTTCTGCAGTGGTGACATGGTAAATACCTTTCCAAACTTCTCTTTTTAACAAGATTCCTGATGGTCTTTCCTACTCCTGAGTTATTCAAGTTTAGGTTAATCATATCAAAGAGGCTTAGAAAAGAGGGCTGCCTTTTGAACAGGGACAGGGATGGGGAGTGGGGCTGGGATGGGTACAGACTAAACAAAGTCACGTGAGGGAAATGGTAGAAGGAACTGGGAATAATTGCCCAGGTGAAGACAGAGGGTGAGTTGAGCCCTGCCTGTAAGTGACTTAAAAGATTTCAATTGGAAGAGGAATCTACTTGATCTGTGGGACTCCAGAAAATAGACTATGGAAAGAAGAGCAAAAGAAAAGTCAGCTTTAGGTCACCACAAGGCAAACTGTGTAATAAGAAGGGATGAGTGAGACAGAAATGGACTCTCTAATGTAATGAACTGTTGGCTTCTCCGTCTGTAGCAACATTTATCTGGATAATGCTGCTAAATGGTAACGCAGTTCGATGGTATAGGGAGATGAAATGCTCTAAGGAGAATGGTTAAGTTACGTCTCAGGCCCCTTGCAGTCCAGGATGCTATGCTTCCAAAGCACTGCCTCCTTCACTGAACCTCTTGGGAATTCCATGAACATTGACCAATCTCTTCCCATTTTGACCACTCTTAGCTCTGGTTATCGGCACATTATATTTTTGCTGTTGAGCACATTCAGTAAAAAAGTTGAATACATATTATTTCTTGTTGTTATTTGTTATATATGCCTACCTTTTTTTCTTCAGTAATTCTAAGCACCTGGAGAATCAGGAAATTATCATTCCTTTCTTTAGGCAAAACTTGGACTTGTTATACTGAGTTACATTTGAAGTAGGGTTCCTTTTGTTTTTTTAAAAAATAGGCCAAAGGCCATAATATTGTGGAAATGTGGTTGAGGTTAGTAGGCCCACCCTGATGAGTGGAAGATTCTTGCACAGTCTGTGCTCACCATGCAACATTCAAAAGCAGAGATATTAAGACTGTTGAAAGAGTTTCCTTGATGCTGAACTTTTTGGGCACAGGAATATAAGCTATAAATTCAAACCCAGCATGGGCCATGAGAAATTGCTGGTGAACTTTTATTGACCATAAAACTCATACAGTTTTATGGTTAAAATGCTGGCCTTTTGGTATCACTTGTCCAGGGCCTTCATTGTATGAATGGGGAAGTCAAGGTACAGGGACGCAAGCAACTTCCGCAAAGTGTCAATGTAAGTAAATGGAGGAAAACCCTGAACTCGTATCTTCTCATTACCTTCCCATTGTTGTGCCTTATTTTACGATTATGGTTTTCATGGTGTACTGCCAGCCCTTCACAGGTTTGCCATCAAATTTTGATGACGTTGTAAATGTATGTCTGTAATGAAAGGGGATGTATACTGTCATCACAATGGGTATTTGGTTGTCTTTGAGCATGACCAAGAACTTATCTTACGTCCATTTAACAAATAACTCATTTTCACTTCTCTGTGCCACCCGCTAGACCAGGCGCTGAGAGCCAAGTGTTCTAGATGACTTTAAGGTATGCCTCTTGGCTCTTTCACTCATTGTTGCCAGGGCTAGATGTATCATAAAGTCTATTCAGATCAGTATTCCAAATGACAGAAAACCAAGCCACAGTGATACCCATTCTGTTGATCACAGGCAATATAGAGGAATGAATATGATAATTTAATGACCAAAATATGCCCTGCTGGTTGACTTTATGTATAAGAGTCAAACAGATTTTTTTCAAACATCTCCAAACTTACTATGTACATATCTGTATATAGTTGTATATTATGTATGTAATTAAATGTACACATATAATTGTTATATACTAAGTTCCTGCAAGTATGCTCCAACAGATTCTAGCATACAAATTCATTTTATTGGAGAGAAGTGTTCCTACAGACTTCACATAATTTGTTCCCTACAAAAGATGGAGAGAATTTCTATGCCCACAATGCTACCACCTGGCAGTAAACACAATTAACAATGCACTTGCCTTGCCAGATTTGAAATCAGGCAATTCTTGGCAAATTTTTAATTTGAAGAAATTTGCATTATTTCACATTTTGAACCCTGGGTGTTTATTATGACATGTTTTCAAATTTGCATCATTTAGAGTTGCATAAAATTAGACCACAGTGTTTTCCCAGGAGGGTGAAAACCAAAAATTGTTAGGAACTTTGAGCAGGTGGTGTAAACATTCGGAAGTAGAAGATATAATCCTTGTTCTTATATAGCTTCAACTTTGTTAGGAAAACCAAATGAATACATATAAAGCATATGAAAACAATCCAAAGCAATGGCTTTATGCCATTAGCACCCCTTCTAAAGAACCTTTTCAGACTTTTGTTGTAATTGCCCTTCTACCCCCTGAAAATGCGTACCACAGATATACTGTATCTCTGCTTATGTACTGTGTGTATATATATCTGTGCTTCACTCATAATTAGATTTTCATTTCCCAAGAACCAGTTTTCATCCCCATAGGAGAATTATTTCCATATTGAGAATGTATGATTTAACATAATCCCTGCTTATCTATTTGGCAATACAAGACAGATTTATGATATACAAGACCCTGAAAGATCAGAGTAATAGACCCAGGGCCTGAAAGAAAAAAATTTAGATCAATGGCTATGGAATGGAAGATGCAAAATCAAAATTCATCAATATTTAACTAAATATAAAACATTGTATCAATTTCAATTTTAAGCTCTTAAAAATTGGGTTACATTTGAAAACAATTTGTAGGTTGTTTTTTTTTTTTTTCACTTCTTACTAGTCCCTGAGCCTGAATCAGATCCTTAAGCACATCAAATGAGTTACTCATAACCAACGAAGTTCAGAAGCTAAGTTATTTAAACACTTCAAAAACTTTCTAGCAAACATATATATTTAAAGCGGTGTAATGGTACATTTAATATGTGTGCGATCATGTTGGGTGGCACTTCTAAAAATAGTCTCAGGAAGATTTCCTGATAAAAATGAAATTTGAATCACACCTTGACTGCCCAGAAATGACATGTAGATGAGAAAGAAGGTAATAGGATAAAAAGCAAAAAGGTGGCAGTTCCCTTCGGTGCTTAAGTGGTTGTTATCTTTATACATATGTAAAAGAAAAATACTTGACAGGATTAATTGTCTTCAGTTAAGCAGCTCTTTTTACAACCCCCCCCCCCCACCAAAGGCCATATGCTCATTGCAGAAACGGAGTTCTTAGCAAGCCTGAAACATACTAAGATGTACACACAGACCTAACCATGCCAGCAAGGAAAATAAGGAAGTCTTGTTGATGTTTCCCAGTAGAAACCTGTTACTTCTCACAAGCCCTATTAAAGGAGGTTTTTCATTAGGGGGAGTTTTGGGGGAAAGTATAAAATCTTATGATTTATAAGAAAGGATAAAACAAAAATTGGATGTAATAATTTCTTTCAGAAATAACCCTTGGCTTTATTCTGTGTATAATTTAGTGGATTGGTTTAGTGTCTGTTTTAAAGTTCCTAAAAATCATAAGTTATGATTTTTAGGGCAGTTTGATGTGAAGTCTCTGATCTTGAGTTTCTCCCAGAGATTGGTCCAGCATCCTCGTCACCATGGCTGGTGATGATCATGGTTTTGACAGGTGGGGGGGTGGGAGTTGTCCCAAATTGAACTTGGTTTGTGTATGAACGTCGGGTTGGTATCGATCTTCATTTTAACAATCTCATTTTTTGTTTCTTTGAAGTTGTTTCTGGGCTGACTGTAGTATTATAGCTGAAGTACAAAGGATACGTTGTGTTTGAGAAAAGCGTAGGAAGTTTGCTGCTATTATTTTTGAAGTTTACTATCCTAGAATTTCAGGTAAATGAAGTTGAACTGAATTAGAGGGATGGTAATAATTAAGGCTTGCAGTTACAAGTCAGTCAGGCTTTTTCAAAATTCTTTCAGGATTATTATCTCCTATGAATCTTGCAGATGCCCCCAGGAATGGAAAAGGCAAGGAGTAATATGTGAATTCTACACCCAATGAAGAGTAAGCATGGAGGTGAAGTAACTTGCTCAAGTTACTTGGCTGGCTTGTTTCTTGAATTCCTTCCCTTTGCTTTTTCCTGAACTATGACTTTATCTCCCATATTTTTCCTTGTCCTCTTAAAAAGTACATTTATACTGAGTATGCCCAAGGGTGATATAATGAAAGCAAAATCAGTCATTTACATAAAAGGTGGCTTGTATTTGAATTTGACATTTGGCCCTAACCTCATCTTTCAACCCACGGATATGCACCACTCTTAAATTTCCAGTGATCATTTGTTGCCTTTCTCACCTCTAATTCCATTTGATCAGGGCCAGACGGAGAACTTTTCACTTACTACTACCCGAGAGGGACAACCTTAGCGCCCTCCAAGCAAGTGGTGGAACATACATGAGGGTCAGCCTAGGTTGCCGCAGTGTTAAATGAGGTTGACTGTAGTATATACCGACTTCATAGGACTGTTGTAAAGAGTGAAAGGGAAGTTTGCATGTAAAACACCTAAAATGGGGTCTGGCCCATAGGAAGTAAGCAATTTAATGCTAGCTATTCTCAATAGGCATTACTAGAACATAGAATAGTGTTACTAAGCAAAATTGAGAATCGTGTTTTGAGAATTAAAGAATGAGTTTTCAGGGGAAACGTTACCTGTAGCCTAGTCAACTGGAAAGAAACCTTTTCTAGATAGCAAACACAATGTCCTTAGGAACTTGGCTCCTAGACCAAGATGCCAGTCTCAAAGGAGAGGACTCACCCTGCTCTTAAAGCAGAGAACCTGCACTGGTGGAAAGATGGCCAAGAATGTGCACCTCTACAAATGTCAGCTGTGATCCGCATCTATTCCCAAAGAAGGATCTATCTTTCTAAAGGGTTAGGACTGTTCGAATGTGACCATGAGAAGACTTTTTCAAAGAGCCCTGGGGCTTATTTCAGTGGATCTGGTCACAGAGGAGAATTACCTTGAAGTAGGAATTAATGGTTTCATTTAATTCGTTAGGAATAACGTATGTTTGTGTTATATGTTCTGTCTCCATTTGTCTTGAACTCTAACTCATACTGTGCTTTCTGATCTCTAATGCCCTGGGACATTTGCTAAATGGCCAAATATTACAAATGGTCTGATTTTTTTAAATTTCTTTTTTACATTTATTTATTTTTGAGAGACAGAGAGACAGGGCACAAGTGGGGAGGGGCAGAGAGAGAAGGAGACAGAATCCAAAGCAGGCTCCAGGCTCTGAGCTGTCAGCACAGAGCCAGATGTGGGGCTCGAACTCATGAACTGTGAAATCATGACCTGAGCCGTAGTCAGACCCTCAACCAACTGAGCCACCCAGGTGTCCCTGGTCTGATTTTTTAATCAGGTGATTTTCTTTCAGAGTCTACCTGCCTCAAAAGAATGGAGAATGTATCACCCCATGTTACTAAAACTCTGATATGAATGTCCCTCTCCTTTAAACAAGAGAAAAAGAAAATAGCAGTAATGGGTCTCCTGAAAAGACCAATAATGGGTCTCCTACATCCAATTAATGCAGGTCACCAGAATAGAGTTTAAAAGTGAGTGAAGTGATATAATACTTCCAGGATATCGTGGCACCACATACTTCTAGAACACCAGACTTGCCTTCATACCTCATCATATATTTTTTCTTCTCCTAATTTAAGCAAGGTAGTGGGAGAGAGGCGAATTATTGGATAGATCCACTTAGTGCCGGCCAGTAGTCCTTGGACTGCCATTTCTGATCCAGTTTCTCGGACTTTGCTATGCGATTTCCAGCAACTCAGCAGTTGCCTAAATTTCCATGTTTTGTCTTCTCCCTCCTCCTCCTCTTCCGTAGGTCGACTTGGTAAATAAGTATGTATGTTTGCTCATTATCTCTTTCCTATTTAAACACATATAAAAGGTGAAGAAGAACAAGGCTGAAAATGGTTCCCGTAGAATGCTTTCAGCTTGCTGACGTGCATTGTTTTCGCGGAGTAGTTTCCTGGTTTCTGTTTTAAAGTTTATTTTTGGCTAAGTCTAATAAAAAATAGCCATTTTGAATTCATTTTCCAGTTTGCGGAACACACTGGATTGACAGACATTGAGAAAGTTAAAAATAACATAGGACAGAATGGAATAGAATTTGAGAGCTAGAAGTGGACATGAGCACCAACAAGTCCAGTCCTGTATCCCTACAGACAAAGAAGTACAAGTTCACAGGAGTTAAGTGCCTAACCCAAGGTCACACCACTGGTTTGTGATTGAGCTAGGAGATGAACCCTTATTTTTCCACTTGTTGACTCGGTTTTTCCAGTATCGAAAATAATTATAATGGAACAGGCAGGACAGGTGGTATAAAACTTCCATTCCAGAGAAAGATTTGCTTGCTTAGCCATTCTAGTCCTGTCCTCCACCTACTTATTCCTCCATAATTATTATCATCAATTAGTATTTATTGATTTTTCTCTGTTGAGTAAACTACTTCATCGCACAGACTGGTATTATAAGCCCTCTTGGAGATTACAAATTAAAAGGTACAAAATGGGAAAATGTAGCTATAATTTAAAACCTTGTTCTTCAGAACTTTACCAACATTCCTCTTACCTTCTAAAGTAGATCATTTATCATGACAATCAATTCAACACCAGGGACTAGACTCTTGGAAGGATGAAAAACCGGTTTCTTTTCCTTTCCCTTTCTTGTTTTCATTATTGCCTCCTTTCCTTTCCCTTTGATTCATTACTTCTTATGGACTGATTGATGAGTTTTTTGATTTATTCAACAAATACATGGTGAGTGTCAACTATATGTCAGTCTTAAGCTAAACACTGGGAAGTGGAAAGACAGGAAATACAGAGTCCCCATCTTCAAAGAACTTAACCACCTAGTACAGGAAAGGGGAGACACTCGGCAGGGTGACCAATTGGGACCTTATAGCAATAGCAGTGTTTTCTGTGTTTTTCACAATGTGACATACACAGGCAATGATAATATTGAATGACAAATTGTAAGACCCCAGTAGTAATTTGGAATCCTGGATGAGGTTATTCTTGCATACAGGCAAATAAATGGTCTGTCCTGGCTGCCTTGGCTCCATACAGACACCCTTGGGATGAGAAAATCAACTGGTTGGGCTGCACTGCAATGATTGGTGAGAGGAGACGTGTTCCTGAACTGGGGAAATTATAGTAAAAGTAGAGAAAAGATTAACCTGGAAGATATTTGGGAAGAAGAATTGACACGACTTGGTGAGTGGCTGATATTGTAGGGGAAAAGTATGTGTCCTAAGCAACAGGGTGGATGACGGTGCCATTTACTGAGATGGTGAATATTGGAGGAGGAGGGAAAGGAGGAGAAAGAAACCATGACTACCCTTGGACTAGGTCCTTGGGAGGAGTGCAGCCTGTTTGTAACCAACAAAACTGGAGCCAGAATATGGATAGCATAGGGTGTGGCCATAGTTTGAGTTGGTCTGGCTTGGTTTAAACTCTCCTCAAGTCTGACAAGTTAAGGAAAATCCAGCTCTTTTGGGATTTCTGCCTTTGCCTCTGAGTCCTAATGTGTTCATTTTTTATAGAGTTGATAATTAAAGAATAAAGTTTTAAATAAGTAAAAAAAGTTTTTGTAAATTCATAGAGGAGTGTGATGAGGTTTTTTTTGATGTAGACTGTGGTTCCCTACCTTGGAGAGTTGGATACTGAAGATGTATTGGTGAGTTCTCATAGGAGATAACCCTATAGGGGAGTAATAAATGGAGGAATGAGCCAAGAGACAAGGTGAGAAATGGGGTTGCAACTGAGATGTCAGCCAGCTATGCCCTGAGCTCTGGAGGGCATTTTATAGTCCTGGAAATTGTAGCAAGAGGGTCTGGTCTTTTTTTTTTTTTTTAATGTTTATTTTTTTGAGAGACAGAGACAGAGCATGAGCTGGGAAGGGGACAGAGAGCTGGGGGCGGGGGGGGGGGGGGGAGTCACAGATTCCGAAGTAGGCTCCAGGCTCTGAGCTGTCAGCACAGAGCCCGATGCTCAAACCCATGAACCATGGCATCATGACCTGAGCCGAAGTTGGCCACCCAACCGACGGAGCCACCAAGGCGCCCCGAGGGTCTGGTCTTTTTATCCCCACTGACTGGTCATTTACTATGGGCTTCCTGCTGGGAGAAAATGTGACTGAGGGACACAGCTGTGAACAGTCAGCAGCTGATACCCCTGGCAGTCATGAAGAAGAGATCTAGGGAGAGCACTGGAGTATCCACCACTCTGGTAAGTGAAGCTATCTGGGAGGCAGTTTACATATGAGTCTGGAGGTAAGAAGAAAAGCTTGGGGTTGGAGAAGTGAACTTGGCATTCATTACAGTGTAGAAGATGGTTGGAGTCCTGGATAACTGTGAAGAAAGAAGAAGGACTAGACCAGAACCTTGGGCAATACCAAAACTTAGTGGGTAAGGTGAAGAAAAGGAGCCCTGAAGATGAAGAAAAAGTGTCTACAGAGGTTGGAAACCCAAGGCAGATTGGTTCTAGAAGCCAGGAAGAAAGGTACATCTCTGGGGTCCAGTGTTGCAGGAAGGGCTTGAAAATGTCTGCTGGATTTAGCCACCAAGAGAGTCATTGTGATTTGAGGGAGACCAGCTTTTGTAGAACTCTGGAGGCAGAAACCAGGTTGTAGTAGAGAAAAAAGAGAAAAGAAAAGAGAAGATGAGAAAGTGCCACCCAGTGTATGTAGACAACCCTCTTCTGAAGTTTAGTTCTTGAAGGAAGGAGATGGGGTGAAGTAGAGGGAGTGCACACGATGGAAGGTTCTGTCTAGTTTTATTTTGAGAAAGGAAAGATTTGAGAATGTAAGAGTGCTCATAGGGAGTAGTGGTAGTGGGGTGGTAGGTTGAGAATCTGAAAAGAGACGGGCCAGATGAGGAGGCTGAAGAGGGTGGGTATCAGATTGAAAACACAAGTGGAGCGTGTGGCCTGTGAAGATTTTGGCTGCTTAAAATTAGGAAGAAACCTGAACTCACGTTCAGGTGAGTCCAGGAAGCCTGGACCTTCCACTCTCCTTTTCCAGGCCTTCTTTGAGTTCTCATGCTCTGGATTTACAGGATGCGATCTTTCAAGTGTGATTTAGAAGGCAGGGTGTTGGCACATGTGAATTGTCACCGGTTTTCATCATAGGAATTGATATGATTAGATGAGGTTCAGAGAAGTTAAGTGACTTGCCAAAGTCTCATAGGTGGACAGTGGGCAACATGGTGGGGACTTGGTGGATCCCAACCCCCAGCCTTTACTTTTCAGTTGTTGTACCTGGGCCAGCATAATCCTGAATATAATAGGAATACCCACAGCAGCAGGGTAAACACGGACCATCTCCTGGAAGGCATCCATTTATGTGGTGTTCCTGATTTTAAAACATTATTTTTGCATTAAAATTTTAAAAAATGGCTCAATAAAGAAAAGAATAGACAATTCAAGTAAACAAGAACCCTCGAAGAAATTGTGCAATTTACAAAATTGCATTTGGTGAGTATTTTCTAATGAATGGCTTCAGAGAAGGTGTAGAGGTGGGTTGGTATTTTGCAGCACTGCCTTTCAGGTTACAATTCCAGACTGTGAGGACATTTATTTCCTCTCTCCTGCTAGAGCGGATATTTCAGTGCAAAAGCTTGCCAGTACTTTCAGTAAAACTGCAATATTGCCAGCCCCCAAAGAAAAGTAAGTTGTAGAGGAAGAGGGCATGTGAGGTTGACTGTTCCATCTGGGAAGACCAATAAATCACCAGCGGCTCCAGCCCAATCAATGCCTACTGAAAAATTTGGACATCAGACAATGCCCCAAGTGCTCCAGTGGGTAATGAACAAACGTGTACAATGGCGAGTAGATCGATTTCTAGATGAGCCCTATTAACATAACCATATAGCATGAGACATAGTTATTATTTGGGACAGGACAGGGCACAAACAGATAATTCTCATCACTATTGACAGTTTATCTCCTTAATCTGATAGAATTATAGTCTCCAAAGTGGGGTTTTCACACTGGATTGAAAGTCAGCAAGACTGTTCAGATGCTGGAGGAAAATATTAAAGTTTTATATTTATATTTTTACTTTCATCCATTTAACTTTTTGTGTGTTTTTTAAAATATATGATATATAAATATAATGGAATGTATGGATTTACCAGAAAGTACACATACATGAATTAGGAGTATGTCACAAATTTACTTTACACGTGATAATGTCTAATGGCTGCGTTATCAGAACACTTTATCTCTGGAAAAACTTTCTGTGCCTTGACAATAAATTAGTGGAACTCCGATCTTTTGTATGGTACTAATGGTTAACATCAGAAGTTGTTACCCTAAGCCATGAGTATTCATTTCTTACTTTACAAAGAGAACTACGATATGGAAAATATGGACATTGATAATTATCTATTTTGTGCTCTTTATATAGTAGGCTTCTTGTGAATGGCCATTTCCACACAAGGCCCTTGGAAAAACCATCACGTGATCGATATGTTAATGTGACAGGCCCTCCAAACTGAGGAGTGTCATTGCATTTTCAATTAGAGTTTCAGAGAAGGAAGAAAGGGAATCAAGGAAATTGGACAAACAGATTTGGCTAATGCAAGCAATATTTCTTTACCAGGAACGCTTAGTATTTGTTTTGTGCCTTTTACTTTAGGGTTGTTGTTTTGGTTTGATTTTGTTTTTCTTCATATAACACCTTATAGTTTATAAACACATATATTTCATCCTTACAAACACCCTATTAGTAAATAGGCTCAATTTGAAATTCCCACACTGTGAATAGACAGACTGAGTCTTAGAAAAAATAAGAACCATATTCCAACTTAAACCGAGGTCTTTAGTGCTCTTGCCTGGGGTGTTTTCTGAAATATGTTGTACTGCAGGGAAAGAGCAGTACAAAGTAGATGATTGAGAAAGTGCTATCTGGTGAGACAAAACAAAAACAAAAACAAAAACACCTTCATTCTACTCCCTCGCTCATTCCATCCCTTACCTTTGCCTTTTTGTTTTTGTCTTCCTTTTGCTGTAGAAAGGCAACATTATATATAGTTTTAAAAAGTCCAGAACAACTTTACGATTTTAATCCAACCCAAATGTATCTAGCCACAGCAAACGTGGGAGGAAATACTAATCACTGAAAGCACAGGGAAGATAAAACAAGAAAGAGGCTGTCAACAAAGGATCCCGTGGAGGTGGGGGTGGGGGAGAGGGGTCTGATTCAGTTAAAGAAATCACCTTAAGGATGAAGGACGATGCTTCCTACCTGTAGCAGGAGAACTACCCATCACAGATGAAAATAAGCTGCTGCCTGTTTCTTCTCTTGCACATGAACAGACGGGCACTGATTGCTTAGCCAGAAGGAGAACTGTGGAAGGATGTCCTTGGACCTCTAAGAGCTTAGCCTTGAGTTGGGGAGGTAAAACACAAAAACGGAAGCCAGGAGAAAGCCAACCAAGGCAAAGAATAGCAGAGGAAAGAACCGTTAAGTTGGAAGTTAACGGATATGGTTTCAATCAGTACTAGCTTTGCTATACTGGTTGAGTAGTCACGTGTAAGTCTTCCTGCTCCATGAGCCTCGGCATCTCTTTAGGTTATAGGAACAGATTGAATCGGCATCTCCAGAATTTATTTCAGGTTCAGATTTTTATGATTTACTCTCTACTAAACCTAAATTGCTTGTACGCATGAAAATATTAAGAAAATGCAAGAGAGTACATTTGATTTCTAGAGAACGTTTGCAGAATGCTGGTGTTTCCTGTGTCCCTTCCTGTGTGCATGGTCATGACGCTCCATAGGGGAGACTGTGAAGGTTGTTGCACTTGTGAATAGACTAGAATTGGCAAGGGTTTAATGAACCCAGGGTGGAATTGTGCTGATCCCTGACTGGATTTTTACCGGTCTTTGGCAAAATGAGGACAGTAAGAAATTATACACATCCTATTTACATTTTGATAATCATCTGAAATTATTGCCAACCTACATTGGTATTAAAATACTCTTGCCTTTATACAATGACGGTGACGGTAATAAACACACACATACATATACATGCACACATATAACCATTCTTCTGATACCGACAGCTTCCTGTTGAATTTCCCTCAGTGGCTTTTCAGGGACAGAGTAAAGGCCATGTCCTGATCCTGGGGTATTAGCTTCCTTAAGCTGCTGCAACAAAGTACCGCAAACTGGGGGGCTTACAGCAGCACAGACTGATTTGCTCACAGTTCTGGAGGCCAGAAGTCTGAAAGCTGTCAGTAGGGCCATGTTCCTTCTGCAGACTCGAGGGCAGGACCCTCCCTTCCCACTTCCTAACTGCTGGTCGTTGCTGGCCATCCTTGGTGTAGCTTGGCTTGTGGCAGTGTTCGGCCTTCTCTGAGTGCGTGTCTGTCCTTGCACTTTCCCTGTGAGCCCAAATTTCCCTCTTATGAGGACGTTTTTCACTGGATTATGCCCCCTCCTCCAATCCAGTACGACCTCATCTTAACTTAATTACATCCGCAGAGATCCTATTTCTATATAAGTTCGCGTTCTGAAGTTCTGGGTAGACATGAATTTTGGGGAACTGTCTTCAACCCAGTACATCTGGCATGGGAGAGTCTTCACAAGTTTGTTGTTCACAGTCTCATCCCATTCATCCCATATTTTTGTTACCTGCGGTGGCTTTTAAGTATGGATGCTGGATTTCTGGCTCCAAATATGATGCTGTCTGAATATAGCAAAGATTGAGGTACATGTATTTCAGCAAAAGGATACAAATGAAACAGGTTGTTCAGAGAGTTGGAAAAGAAACCTGTATCTTGTTTAATTATATTAGTGGAACAAATTGGTGAATAAAAAGAATGTAAATGGTCTGCCACTTTTTGAAAGTAATAAAAAGAAAAATAAAGATCCCCTGTAGTCCAATAATTCCTTTTCCTAATAATTGAGTTGAAGGAGAAAAGTTAGAGGGATTGAAAATAATTTGTGTGCAAAGTTGTTCCTTAGGGAATTGTTTAAACAGCAAAAACATTGAAAACAAATGAAATAGTCCATGGTAGGGAATCTGTAAATATATTGTGGTGTAAATATATTTCTGTACCCGTTAAGATTTATGATTTCAGAAAGTAAAAAGTATATTAACAGTGGGAAAACAGAATAAAACCTCAAGTGAAAAAACCTGGAAATAAAATGATGCACAGTATCATCCCAATCATTTAAAGCAATGGTTCTCAACTGGGGGCAATTTTGTCTCCAGGGCACTTTTGAGATGTCTCGAGATACTTTTGGTTATTTTAGCTGAGGGAGAGGGGGACATGACTCTGGCAGCTAATGGGTGGAAGTCATGGGTGCTGCTCAACTTCCTGTAATGTACGTGACCATTCCCCACAACAAAAACATATCCAGCCCCAAATATGCCATGGTTGAGAATCCTTGATTTAAAATGCAACTGCTTAGGGGCGCCTGGGTGGCGTAGTCGGTTAAGCGTCCGACTTCAGCCAGGTCACGATCTCGCGGTCCGGGAGTTCGAGCCCCGCGTCAGGCTCTGGGCTGATGGCTCGGAGCCTGGAGCCTGTTTCCGATTCTGTGTCTCCCTCTCTCTCTGCCCCTCCCCCGTTCATGCTCTGTCTCTCTCTGTCCCAAAAATAAATAAACGTTGAAAAAAAAAAATTAAAAAAAATAAAATAAAATAAAATGCAACTGCTTAATCTTTCCATTTCTGCCTGTCACCGCTAAAAAAGAAATAATCCTACCCACTTCACAGGGTTAAGATTAGAGTTGTTGGACAATGTAGGTAAAGCACGAGAACAGTGACTGAAACGCCGTTAATCATTTAGTGTGTGTTAGTTCACTATTATCTGTCACAGTGCAAGGCAAGAAGAGATCTAGCAGAGTGTGACGGTGACAGCACTGTAGGTCTCGTCAGTGCCTTCCAGCCAAAGACTTTTGGGGACATTTCAATAGTTGAACAAGTTAGAGCTGGGGAGGACAGAAGCCATGGAAAATCATGGGGTGTCTTGGGAGAAGCGTGTTAGAAAGGACCCATTATAGAGTTTGGGCTTTAGTTGAGTGACTTGTGGAAGGTTATAAGGCAACAAGGGGTTCACTCTGGGTATTACCAGAAAGCGGGGGTAGTTCTGTGATTAGGCATCCTGATTGATCTTACCTCTAGGGAGAGAGCAGAGTGGGGTGAGTACAGAGCTGTAACTGGTAAAGAAGTCACTGTCATACATTTTTGGCTGAGAGAGGGAGTGCTTGATTTTTTGTGGGAGGTACAGTGACCTTGTGATAGTCAATGCCTGCACAAAACTCTGAAGTAGCCTGCTTTGTGTCATTTTGTCGTGGTCTCAGAGTAATCATGTGTGAGGCTGGTATTCTGTAAGGTGGCTTAGATCCAGCAGGAGAATAACACGGCCACCTGTGAGTGGCAGGCCAGCTTCTGAAAGTCAGAGGCTACTCTTCCTTTTCTTTCTGAGTCCATTTAATTTTCTTACCACCTTTCGATATTTTTTGAATCTTTGTACTTTGAATTCATATTACTTTTGTAGTAAGAACAAATACATGTTAATTAAAAAATAATAAAAGGCATGCTCACAGAAAAAGGAGTCAGGTCTGCAATATGATAGAATGAAATCTCATTTCTGCAATACGGGCAAAAGAAGACCATTGTAAATAATTCTGTCTCTTCCCAATAATATGTCATGACCTTTGCTATTAAGGAACTTGGAGAAAAGAAGAAAGAAATGTAGCTACTGTTTCATACCCACTCCTTAGGTGACTCTCTTTATGTAACATAGAAGCAGTAGGAAAGGTTCTTTGTGGTAATGGCTTTTTAAATGAATTACACATACAGAAATTGACTTGCTTCTTCAAAGGGGGATATAAGGTTTGGATGGCATTCTGTATCAATCAATCAAATCTTGATTTATAGAAAACAAAATGTGTTTTGCCTTTATTCTTTTAAAGAAAAGAGAAAAACACAGTGCTTATAAAAGAATATGAATGTCTTCAGGGTCTCACATTCAATAACAAGCAAAGAAAAAAATTGGATTTTCTCTCTTTCAAAGTTTTCAGTAACATTCAGGGCAAGCAAATTAAATTAAGCATATTTATGCAACAACCCAAAGCGAGAATCTTCAAGGGCATCTTTAAAATATACATGAATTCTCTTTATATTTTGAATCCTTTTGAAATTGGGTTTGGGGGCCTATTGAACTTTGTATTTTTAGTTACTTTTTAATCTTTATTGAATTTTTAAATGTTAAAAATAATATTTCCCCATTATAGTAATTTCAAACAGTCCAAAGGGCATAAAGTGTATGGCAAATCTTTTTTTTTCTTCTAATTTTGATCCCCACAGTAATTCCAGTTCTAATCTAATCTAATTTTATTTTACTGTATTTTATTAAATTTTCATTTATTTTTGAGAGAGAGAGAGCGCATGTGCAAGTGGGGAGGGGCAGAGAGAGAGGGAGACACAGAATCTGAAGCAGGCTTCAGGCTCCCAGCTGTCATCACAGAGCCTGATGTGAGGCTCAAACTCACAAACCGCAAGATCGTGACCTGAGCCAAAGTCAAATACTTAACCGACTGAGCCACCAAGCTCCCCTAATCTAATGTTAAATTATTACAGGCTTTATAGATTTTTGTCTGGTTTTAACCAGTGTGAATACATTTACTTCCATACTTGAAGTATTGGTCTTCAGTTTGACGTGAGAAGGCGATATGTTTCATGAGGCCAGGATTATGCCGGCTTTCTGTCCCCAATGGGTCATCTCTGCTTCCTAGTGCCATATGTACCTGCTGAGAAGTTTCTATTTTTATTAAAAAAATTCTTTTTTCAGTTTATTTATTTTAGGAGAGAGAGAAAGAGTCCCAAGCAGGCTCCACACTGTCATAGTGTGGAGCCTGATGTGGGCCTTGAACTCACGAACTGTGAGATCATGATCTGAGCCGAAATTGAGAGTTGGTCAGTTAACCAACTGAGTCACCCAGGCACCCACAGAAATTTCAATGAGAGGCACCTTCAATGGAATTGCAGGGATTACTTATCTCAGTGAACGCTTTTGTATGAACCTGATATTCAGAAAAGAAACATGTTGTATTCTCCCTTATCCTTTCATAGAGACTTTGCGATTTACTGCCATATTCTCTTCCAAATACCTTTTTTTTTTTTTTCTTCTATCACTGGTCTATTACACTTACTCATCATATTTAATCTCTATTCTTCAAGTAGCTCAGCCCTTGAGATAGTCTCTCTCCCTAATCTCTTATCCTCCAACCAGTCCCACAGTTTTTTCCCTCAGTTATTTTCTAAAATATGAATCTAGATCATCCTGCCCCTTGTCAAAACTTCAGACTCTCACTGCTCCCCAGATGCTGTCCTTACGTTGCAGCACAGACTTGAAAGCTCTTCTGCACTGACTCTCAAACTCTTTTCCTGGTTTTCTTCACCCTCCTTCACGCCTCCACAGCCTTTACCCTAATAATCATTCATTCAGCCCTTCGTTTTTGTGTGCCTACTGTGCTGCCTGATTACATGACATTTCCACTCCATTCCCCGCATCCACTGCCTGCTTATATTCCACTGATTTTTCTCCCTCTTCATGATGTCATTCTCTCTGGTCTCCCTTGGGAAAAGACCTATGTGCCCTTTAAAGCCCAAAGGTCCTCCCTATGTGCCCTTTAAAGCCCAAAAGGTTCTCCAGATTGACTTCCTTGCTCTGGTTTCTTTGTGCTGATAGTATTTGGCTTACACCACAGTATATGTTCTCCCCCCGCTTTGAAGGTATGGCATACATACATCTTCCCTGTGCCCTTGTGATTCCCCTCCCTTTCTTGCCAAAGAAAACTCGAATGTAAGAGATTCTTTAATTCTTCTGTTCGTCTTCATATTTCTCATGCCACATATCATGATCCCTGGAATGTCCGGATCCCTGGAATGCCCCTGTGTACAACTGGAGAAGGCTTTCACACAGAAAAATGATCACACACATTCTGTGTCAGTGGGGTACACTTAGAGGGTGTGCAAGAGATGGCGAACGTCTGAGATAAATGAGTTGAACAACTTCAGCCACTGAGGCAGAAGGACTTTGCTAATCCATTGGGCATGCTGTAGAGGCAAAGTGTGTTTCCAGTGTCTGCAGGTTAGAGAGGGAGAAAGAGAGAATATTAGACAGCAGAGCACATATTAGGTTCTGTGATATTGTTGGAGCACTGTGGTCAATGGAAACGGTCTTTTGAATATCTCTCCCTTGGGTCATTGTGCCCCATCCTTGGAGAATGGGGGAGAAGCAGGTGTGGAGGCCTCCATGAAGGGCCAGAAGTAGTGTAGTCTCACTCTGGCTCATGGACTTTTCATAACGAACAAATTACATCCTACATGTATTCTGATGGTCTAAAAATAACACTAGCCAAATATCATTAATTAGGACGTAGGGAGAGATGACCCAAAGTGTCCCTTCCAATTCAGAAATTCTGCAATCCGATACTTATTTACATTGGTAACTGTTGAGAGCTATTGAAAACTTAAGGCTTAAGATATGCTTGCCCTCATTAGTTGAAATGATTTTGAGGTGAAAGGTCACATTTGAACGAGAACCATCATAATAAACATAATCCCTGACAGTTCCATCAGGTTTAATGTTAAGCTGTATATAATCTTGTTTTGAAGTTATGAGTCCAGGGCTACTCATTTTTATTTTCCTCTTTTCTGCTTATTTAATGTTGTCAAAGTACTATGATCTTCCATGATGGTTAGAATAGCTTAACATTTGCAAATGGTTGCATATGGATGTTTCTCGTATGCTGCTGGAATATGTTACTAAACTGAATAATCATATGGTATTTGAGACCAGTCACATGAAAAGTAAAATCACTAAGCATCAAGGAAAAATCTCATTTCATTCTTTTTAGTTTTCTTAAAGCTTTTAAAATCAGAAGGCCTTTTTTGGTTAGTTTCAATGGATGTTTTATTATATGCTTTGTATTCTGAGTTTCATGGGGAGTTATAAGAAATTAGAAGGAAGTAGAAAACATTCAAATAACTATTTTGTGAAAAATTGCTTCAACACCTTAATGGATTGTTTTTTTCTATTTCTTTTGTATTATAAACACTCATTGGTGAATATACTTCAACCTAAACAGACTCAGTTACACATGCACCAGAAGTATTCCAAAGTCTTTGTAGTTCTCTTCATTTAATGTCATTTATGTAATTATTTCTATATGAGGCATAAAAGTTGTGGGTTTTTGCTTTTTAATAGCTTAGGAGCTATTGAAGAGATAAGCAAGATTATCCAGTTGTGTTGAGCCGGTGTTTCTAGTATCCCAGCAAATAATACATTTTCTTAGTTGACATAAAGAAGTATTGTTAGTATTTTGGCACTGAATTCCAGGTTACTATTCAGTCTGGAAGTTTGTCAGCTATTCTTAGCATTTCATTTGGTAAGATAACATATAGCTTCAAAACCAGAAAACCTGGGCTCAGATTTGCTTTCAACCACTTACTGTCTGTTAATGCAGTTCACTTCCTTTCCACAATGTGATAGCTTCATCAGCTTATCACGGACTTCCTTGACACTATCTATTTTATTGTAGCATTTTCCAGACTGTGACTCATATACTTAATTAATTACTTCCTAACCATAGGTTTTCTCTAGAATGTAAGTTTCTTGAAGTAATGAATAGATTTTTTTTGAGCTTGTACATACTGGGTCGCAAGCTTGACTCTAGACATTGTCTGTGCCTTTAACTTATCAGATTGTTGTCCTCCCAAGGTGTTCTCCTGGGCCTATTTTACACAACTAGGGATGCTCATAAGAAATATGTTTAGGTTCATTTTCCATTATGTATGTGACCAAATTTCATGTATTATTTTGTCTTGTTGCAGTTCAAAGATGATTTGACCCATTCACACCCAAAATAGCTCGTTCTGGGAGCTGTTTCTCTGGAAGATTCAGTAAAATGTAAGCGCTTAATAAATACCTCACCCTGGACCTTCATCAGATTAAAATGTTTCATCAGAGTGGTGGGCATTTCACTGATTTCCAAAATGTTTCTAATTTCCTTGCTGTAAATGTCAGGGGCATTTGGCTTATCTCCTTCTATTTAATGAATGATGAAACAAACATGTTATCAGATGGGCCTACAATATTTGGAAAGAGTAATTTTATCTATAAACCCTCACATTGACTCACACACAAAAAGATGGAGACGTTCAAGGTGACCACCAGGTGAGGCTGGATTCATTA
Organism: Prionailurus viverrinus; assembly: GCF_022837055.1. Taxonomy (NCBI): domain Eukaryota; kingdom Metazoa; phylum Chordata; class Mammalia; order Carnivora; family Felidae; genus Prionailurus; species Prionailurus viverrinus. Next base: position 192,729,996 of record NC_062561.1, on the reverse strand, counting down.
TTCAGTTTTTGTCTTTCCTGTCATCCATTGTGTTCTCTATCTCACCACAGAATGCCAGGAATAGGAAAGACCTTTCAGGTCCCCTGCTCCTGCGTCTCCATTCTCCTTTTTACAAATCAGGAAACAACCCTGGCAGGGTTAGTGAGTTTCCTGAGGACACACCACTGTTAGAGATAGGACGACAAGTAGAAGCCAAACTCTGAAGTTCCCATGGCATCTGGATTCTTCCTTTCAACCTGACTTCAGTTTCTACTCATTTATCCTCTCTCAATTTACTGTAGTCATACAAGCCTTGTGTCTTGCACACCTTATGCTCACTCCTCCCCCAAGGATGATAGCACTTGACATTTATGTCTGTCTCAAATGTTCTGTGCCAGGTGTTAGCATGGCTCCGGACTGTTTCACCACACATTAATACCACTTCTGTCACACACTGTTACCTTAGCCCTTAGTCTCCTGCTTGGGAAATGTCTAGTCAATAATTATTGAATGAATGAATGAGTGAATGAATGAATCCCGTTCTTATCATCTAGTGCATAGGGGTCAAGTGCATGGACTTTGGCTTAAGATGGAATGGGTCGTGTAGCCACTCCCATGAGTGTATCCTTGGCTAGGAAGTTAACCTGTGTAAGTTGCAACTTTCTCAACTGCAAGTTGGATATAAAATGAGTATCTACTTTGAAGGTTTTGTGAAGGCTAAAATGATATGGTGCTTATAAAGCATTTGCCCCAAAGCCTGCAATATAAAAAGTACTTAATTAAACTTTAATCATTAATTTAATCATCTTCAGGTTATCTCCGGATGAGACTGTAATTTAAAGCTCATTGTGAGATGACATCAGCAAAATGGCAGAAAAGGAGTTTCTATTGTCTTCCTCCTTGAAGTAAACTGATTTTGATAATCACCCAAAGATAAAAATGCCTTTGGAAAATTCTAAGAATTCAGCAAAGAAGTCCTAGCACACTGTTGGGAAAAAAAAAAAATCCAAGATTAGACCCAGTGAAAAGGGTACGAAGAATAATTTTACTTTACCTCTGTCACCTCTCCCTCAAGTGGCATAGCTCATTCTTTGGCAAGAGAAACCTTCTTGGCCCACACTGTCTCCCATGGGCAAAACTTAGTGAATGCCTGGCTTCCCCACCTGTGTGAGATGCTGCCAGAGAGGCTCATTTTGGTTTTGCCTCATCCAGAAAACAGAGATGTGCTACACAACTGGAAGGTAGGGTAGGACTGGGAGGACAACAGCCAGGGCTCTGGGAGGGCATCATAGGGATGCTGGCCCATGCTAACCAGTTTGCAGACTACAATCAGGAAGCCCATCCATGAGCCCCTGGGGACATCTCATCTGTGGATCACTCCAGCCAGCACAGAGGCTCCTCCCGTGATCCTCATGCCTCATCCTACAACTCCCTACCCCTTGGCTGACACCCTGTGTGTGCCCCCAGTGGTAGCAAGTGCCAGCCTTTGTAGATGACTGACTGGTCAACATGTACAGAGAGCTCCCCTCCTGTGTGGGATTGAGTGAAAACACAGCCACTTGAGCATTCAGCATCATCTTAGGGAAAGCAAATGGGAGGCGGTCAGCACCTAGCGTGACTTTGTGGGATAGAGAGCCAGCAAAAAGAGAGAGAGAGAGAGAGAGAGAGAGAGAGAGGGTCAGAGAAGACCCCAGAGTCTCTATTTTGAAGCCTACATTGAGAAAAAAGAGAGTTCTCAAGAAAATGACCTAATTTTATACCTTAAGTCCTTAAGGAACAAAAACAAAAAACAAAACAAAACAAAAAACGAAGCCCAAAGTTAGCAGTAGAAATAAATGAAATGGAGAGTAGGAAAGCAATAGAAAAGACCAGTGAAAGTAAGGGTTGGGTTTTTGAAAATATAAACAAAATTGACAAACTTTTAACTAATCTTACCAAGAAAAATAGAGATCAGATAAAGAAAATTATAAACAAACAGGAGACATTACAACTGATACCACAAAGATACCAAAGATCATAAGAGATGACTGTGAACAATTATACACCAACAGATTGGATAACTAGAAGAAATGAATAAATTCCTAGAATCATACAACCTAATAAGACTGAATCATGGAGAAATAGAAAATCTGAACAGACCAATAATGAATGAAGAGATTGAACGTGTAACAAAAAATCTCCTGACACAGAAAAGGCAAGGAGCAGATGGCATCACTAGTGAATTTTACCAAACATTAAATAACTAATGCTAATCCTTCTTAAAATCTTTAAAAAAAAACCCTGAAGACAAGAGAACATTCCCAAAATCATTTAATGAGTCCAGTGTTACCCATATATCAAAGCTAGGTGAGGATACTACAGGGAAAGAAGACTGCAAACCCATGTCCCTGGTGAATATGGATGCAAACATTCTCCACAAAATACTAGTAAACTGAATTAAACAGTGATTTAAGAGGATCATATACCATCATCAAATGGGACTTATCACTAAAGATGGTTCAACAGCTACAAATCAGTAAATGTGACACACCGTATACATAGAATAAAACTTAAAACCATATGGACATCCCAATAGATGCATAAAAAGTATTTGAAAATTCAGCACCTTTTCATGATAAAAACTCAACACATTGGATGCAGAAGGAATGTACCTCAACATAACAAAGGCCACATATATCCAGCCCACAGCTAACATTATTTGTAATAATGAAAGGTTGAAAGCATTTCCTCTAGGATCAGAAAGAAGGCAAGGATGCCTCTCACCGTTCCTACTCAACATAACATAGTAGCCAGAGAAGTAGGCAAGAAAAAAAAAAAAACACAAGGCAGGTGAATCAGAGAGGAAGAAATAAAATGGTCTATGTTTGCAAATGATATGATCTTATATATGGAAAGCTCTAAAGACTTCAGCAAAAGAAAAGCTGTTAGAACTAATAAAGGAATTTAGTAAAGGTGTGGGACACAAAATCAGCATGCACAAATCAGTTACATTTTTACACACTGACAATGAATTATTCAAAAAGGAAATAAAACAATCCCATTTATAACAGCATCAAAAACAAACGAACAAACAAAACCAATCCATGCTTAGGAGTAAATTTAACCAAGGACATGAAAGATCTGTATACTGAAAACTAGAAGATATTGAAGAAAGATGTTGAAGGCACATCTAAATGGATTGGAATAATTAGTATCGTTAAAATGTCCATAGTGCCCAAAGCTGTAGATGTGGTGCGATCCCTATCAAAATTCCAATGGAATTTTTCTCAGAAATAGAAAAAATAATCCTAAAATTTATATGGAGCCACACAAGCACCTGCATAGCCAAGGCCATCCCGGGAAAAGAAACAGAAAGCTAGAAGCATCACACTTCCTGATTTCAAACTATATTGCCAAGCGATAGTAGTCGAAACAGTATGTTACAACAACACATAGACCAGTGGAACAGAAGTGAGAGCCCAGAAAGAAATCCATGCATGGATGGTCAACTAATATTTGACAAGGAACCATATCTATTTAATGGAGAAAAGACAGTCTCTTCACTAAATGGTGCTGGGGAAATTAGACCCTTACCTTACATCATTCATAAAAAATAACTAGAAATGTATTAAAGACTTAAATGTAAGACTGGAAGCCATAAAACCCCTAGAAGTAAACTTAGGGAAAAAGCTCCTGGACATTGGAATAGGCAATAAGTTTTTACATATGACACCAAAAACAAGCAGCAAATGCAAAAATAAACAAATGGGACTACATCAATTTAGAAAGCTTCAGTACAGCAAAAGAAACCATCAACAAAGTGAAAAGGCACCTTACAGAATGGAAGAAACTATTTACAAGCCATACATCTAATAAGGGTTTAATATCCAAAATATATTAAAGAACTCAGATAACTCAATAGCAGAAAAACAATCAAGATTAAAAAAATGAGCAAAGGACCTGAGTAGACTGTTTTTCTAAAGAAGATAGACCAGTAGCCAACAGATACATGAAAAGATATGCAACGTCACTAATCATCAGGGAAATGAAAATCAAAACCAAAATGAAATAACACCTCATACCTGTTAAAGTAGCTATTATCAAAACGATGAAAGGTAATAAGTGCTGGTGAGAATGTGGAGAAAAGAATGTGCTTCTGTACTGTTGGTAGGAATGTAAATTGGTCTAATTGCTATGAAGAACAGTATGGAGTTTGTCAAAAATTACATCAGATGGTCCATTAATTCCCTCTTCTGGTTATATATTCAAAGAAAATAAAATCACTCTGTCAAACATATATCTGCCTCCCCCTATTCATGTTCATGTAATACACACACACACACACACACACACACACACACACACTCACTCACTAGTGGAATATTATTCAGCCATAAAAAAACAATGAAATTCTGCCATTTGCAGCAACATGGATGAGATTTGACAGCAGTATGCTAAGTGAAATATGTCAGACAGAGAAAGACAAATACTGTATGATCTCACTTATATGTGGACTCTAAAAAAGCTAAACTCATATAAACACAGTAGAATGGTGGTTGCCAGCGGCTGGGGATAGGAATTTGGAAAGATGATATTTAAGGGTGCAAACTTGGGAGTTACAAGATGAATGAGTTTTGGAGATTCTGATGTCTACCATTAACTATAGTTAATGATATTCTCTTGTATACTTGGAAGTTGTTAAGACAGTATATTTGGATGTTTTCAACACACACACACACACACACACACACACATTGTTTAAAGCAATAGAATCTGATGATATATATGAAAAACTCACAGAATTAAGGAAAGCTAAGCACCGGTGTCAAAAAAACAATGGGAATTTGAATGAAACCACGATCTAGGCACCAGGATATTTAGGGAGCGCCATCTCCCATTTTGTTGTTGTTGTATTTCTAGGATATCTGTCAAGATTCACATTCCAGGGAGAGTGACTCAAATTGATCAAGTTTGGTTAGGAGTGGCTGGGCGTCTTGATGCATAGTTGCATCAAGTCTGTATCAGATAGGACTGGGCATCCCGAAGCTAACTCATGTTAGAGAATGTTGCAGAGTTCAGAGCCCCATGAAGTCAGCAGGTGCCTCAGTAAAGAGCCTTTGACATCTGCATTTTTGGAAAGCAGTTGAAGGTTCTTTCCGTGGTGAGCAGCAGGCCACGAAAATGGCCTGGCGTCTTTGGGAGCAAGCTTGCATCCCCAGAGCTGTGGCGGCGAGAAACCTCTTTAATGATTTTGCGTGTGTGCTGTGTGTAGCACCGAACTATGTAGGACAAGAGTTCCCTCAAATCAATACACAAGCACATTTAATATCCAGCTAGTTGACAAACTGAATAACTCATGAAGACGTTGCAAAGTGTGTGTTTCCAACTTGGTCCCGCTTTAGAGAATTAAGCAGTAGGTTTTTCTGTGCCTTCCCCTTTTCAAAAAATTGACTGTCAGTTGTTTGCTAAAAGGGAAGCTCTTGGTAATTGGATTGTTTTGTGGTTAATATTTATTGAGCATTGTAATGGAAATTTGTCGTCACTGTTGACTGTTCAGCGTCTGAACCTCATTCCTGTGTTTGGAAAACTCACTTGCTGATTCAAGGTGGGAGTGATAGCCTTTCTTCCGTTACAGAAGCGGAAATTGTTGGCCACTTGCTTTCTCCACACCCTAGTAATAGGGTGGGCATCTGGCCTACAGTCTGCCAGTTGGCTACACCTGCTGCAGACTTGGACTGTGAGCTGATGACTTGATGCTGGGGCCCAGGGACTGTTGTGGGGACAGTGTTTGTGCCCAGAGGATTCCCGGATCAACAGTGTCAGCACCCCCGTTCACCGCCGCTACCGCTCCCAAACCATTAGACGTTCTTGTGGCACAAGCTGCCTTGTCTGGTGCCTGGGGGCAGTCGTAGCAGTGATGTTCTTACCACATCATTCTGTGACTGGATTTGGGTTGTAAATACTTGGTTTTCAGCCTGTAGCAGATTCTGAATCCTCCCAGGAATTCTTTGAGTTAACTAATACTCTTCAATCAAATCCTTTTTGTGCTTAGATCAGCCGCAGTTGATTTCTCCTGCTTGTAACTGGGAACCCTGGCTGACGCAAGACCACGTTTTCACTTTTTTGTTGTTGTTACTTAATCTTTACTGTACTCTAGTGAGTTTTGTTCATTCATTCATTTACTTATGAATTCATTTGTTGCTTCATTCATGTATTCAAATCTATTTGGTGAAAGGACAGTTATTTGCCAGGCACTGTCCTCGGGGCTGGGCTACTGTGGTTAACAAGATGAGAGAGGTAACTGTCCTCATGGAACTTCTCTGTTGCAGGGGGAGACTGAGGCTAAACAAGTAAGCAGATGAGATCATATTATCCAGCAGTTAAGTGCCACAGAGGTAACTTAAAAGGATAATGGGATCGTGAGTGACGGGTATGGGCTCAGGGAAAGCCTCGATGGAGTTGTGTTTGACCTGAACCTTCAGAAAGAGACTGCCAGGAAAAGATTCAGGTGAAGGGCATTGCAGGCCTGGAACACTAAGTGCAAACTAGCTTTCCATCAAGGTCCTAGAGAGAGAGGGCCAGTGTGTCCAACATCTTGCCCAAGGTCTTACATCTAGGAAGTGCCGGGCCCAGGCTTAAATCCAGGTAATCTCCTACGAGGGTTTATTTTCTCAAAAAATACAATCTGGAAAATACAGAAACAGAACCAGGGAAGCCAAAAGGTTAAACTGATTTCCACAAAAAAAGGTCAGGGGGATACATGATGGAAAAAAGCCTGGGTCTGTAAAAGAAGAGGAGTGAGAAAGGAAAAAAAAAAAAAAAAAAAAAAACAACAGAAAGTGATGAGTTTTGGAGAAAGGTCTTTGGAGAGTCTGGAGCACATGGAATGAGATATTTGGGGATGAACAGACTTAGGGGAGATGAATGTGCAAGGCAGATTGGTTTTGACAAGAAAGATGCAGTCTCAGCTCTCATGGAGTTGATAATTTAGTGGGAAGATGGGCATTGAGTTCATAAGTAATCAGCACTTATCTAATTACAAGTGTGATGTGAACACCATGCAAGGTGTTACTCAACTATATTATAAGGGGATTGAAACTGGTCTGGGAGTGGGGCTGATCAGGGAATGATTCTCTGAGGAAGTGGTATTTAACTGCTCAGCACATAGAAAGGAGATGAGAAGGATGCAAGCTGAGGTTCGCAAGATTAATGACTTACCCTTGGCCCCATCGCTTGTCAGTGGCCAAGTCAGCATTGGAACCCAGCTTTCCCGTGCTCCAGATCCTGTGTTCTTTCTTTGAGCCATGGCGTTGGGAACCATCTCCAGTCACACACACACACATAGGTCTGTATATATGGACACCCAGGGGCTACATTCTCTGTTGCCTTCTTGGCCCATGGGGTGCTTTCTACAGGGGAAGCAGTGATTGCTAATGACATTCTTGGCGCCTGTGATACTTAGATCACTTTATCAATCAAATGTGGCATTTGGTGGCAGCCCTGCCACCTGTCTCTTTTCATCAGTGTCAGAGAGTATTTCACTGCAGGCCACAGGTGCCAGCTGTCAGCCTGAAATAAAGTGGGGTCTGCCCCAGGATCAGTGTGCCTAGGGAATCGCTTCAGATTGAATTTCTCATCTGACAGTGCTTTCTGAGTTTGGGACTCAAAAAGGAAAAGTAAACAAATTATGGATGAGTAAACAAACATGTGGTTGTTTATGAGGCATCAGGCTGGCTGTTTCTGGGGCTTCATTAATCACTCTGCCTTTTTCTCTCCTCTATTGGCCCTGGTATCATGTATGGTCTATTGAAATATACATGAATTTAATAGGCATTAGCGTAATTGGGCCACTAACCAGAGTGCTGATACTCTGGCAATGATTTTTCTCATAAGGCAGTAGCTGTTCCCTGTAGGGGATGTTTTGATTTGAGAACTTTAGAAAGAAGGGGAAGGGGAAGGAAATTGAACAGTTTTGTTCCCTCACAATGCTGGGCACCCTATTAGGTGCATGATATATCTATGTACTATCTCATTTAATCCTACCGATATACCTGTGAAGTAGACATTATTATTCCCGTTTCACAGATGAGAAAACAATCCCATTGAGAGTTTAAATAGTTTGTCTAAGGACCCGACTAATAAGTGTCAAAATTAGCATTTAAACGTGAAATCCTCTTATTTTCTCCCCTTTATCATCGTGCCTCATGGTTCTTGTTATCTGTTTTACAGTCAGAGTCGCCATCACCACCCAGATGAAGCTGCACTGGTTTGAGAGTCAATGTCAGTATGGTATCACGTTTAGCAGAGACAAAAATATCTCATGCCCGAAACTAAAAAAAAAAAAAAAAAAAAAAAAAAATTAAAGCAACCTAAATCTTTATCTCAGGTCAAAACAAAGCATGTTGCACGGCAACATAGCTAAAGATATACATTCCATCCATCTTCCCCAAATCTGTTCATCCCCAGAGTTCTCAGCTGAGTGCCTCAGACTCCAGAGATCTTGCTCCAAAATTCATCCCTTTCTAGACTTTCCTTTTTGCCTCCTCCTCTTTTACAGATCCAAGTTTTTCTCCATCAGGTAATCCCCTGTGTCTTTTAGAGTAAATTATTTTGACCTTTTTATTTTCCTCAGTTCTGTGTCTTTACTCTTCAGATTATGATTGTTGAGAAAGCTGATCTTGGTAACGCATTCCCTGGATTCAAATCTTGCCTCCAGCCCTTTCTAACTGTTTAATTTTGGCAAGATATTTGACCAGTCTGAGTCTCAATTTCCTCTTTGGTAAAAAAAAAATGATAATAATGGCAGTATCATGATACTGATTTGAGGAATAAACAAGTTTCTATGTATAAAGTGCTTAGAACAGTACCTGATATAGCAATGCTCTAGAAAATAAGGTAGTGTTGGAAAATTAGCTCTCATTCTTACTGATTTTATCTTTATCAGTTCATTAGGAGCCAGATACAGGAACCAGGAACCTAATAAGCAGACACATTTTCCTTACAAGGTGGAGGAAGAGACTCATGAATAGTCTCATGAATAGAGGCTATGAATGGTCTCATGTAATTTGGGGTGGCATACTCCTATTACAGTTAGAGTACCATTAATAATCAGTGATATTATTTAAATCACCAAAGTTAGAGTTACATTGGCATTAATAGTTATTAATAATTTAAAAATAAACAATATTAGTATCATATCAAGGTTTTTATGAATGCCTATATATTCATTATCTCACATATTACCTACCATTACCTACATTATCTTATTTAATCCTTACAATATTACTATTTCGGGTAGATATCATATCATTATTATCCCTATTTGACTGATGGGAAAAAGTCAGGCTCTAAAGAGGTAAAAGGTAGAGTAGCTTTGTTTAAGACAGTGTTTTTAAATCTTTTCCCTGTTATGGCACACTTAGAAAATGAAAATGCTGTATATTGGGGTAAACTGTGGTGGAGATAAATGGCTGTAAGTGCTGAGAAGTCACTCATAATCCATTATCAGCGCCATGGTTAGAACGCTCTAAGGGAAAGTCAGGGCAGTGACTCGAGTCTGCCAGACCTCAAAGTGTATAAACTTTGTGGACACAATGGAGAGTGACCTAAAGAAGGCAGAAATGGGCTGGGAGTTGACACTTGGAAGAAGAGAATGGCACTGGGTGAGTGTCCTGTTTTTATGACTTTTACTTAATGGTTTCTTACTGCTGTGTGAGCTAAAACCTGTAGTTTTATTGGTATGAGGAATTGGAAGACAGAATTTGAGGCTACTTGAGAAGCTGGAAAGTGAAGAAGAGAATCTAGAAGGGAGAGCACCCCAAGGGGAAGCCTTGTAATAAGCTCTGCCCAAATCACTAGATGATCCCTGAGCCATGCAAGTGTGAAAGCTACAAGAATCAAACAGGATTCAGCTGATGCCATAATACAGGCAGAATTTGGAGTCCAAGTCCAGCTGAATGTCTGCTAAAATAAGCAGATGGCACCAACTATAAACACACCTATTCAGAGGAACATAATAGAAGTCAGCACAAACTGTCATGCACAATATCCAGGATACTATCTCAAATTACTGGATATAAATGTGAGGAAATAGAAAAAAATGTAGACATACTCAAGGCAATAAACAGAGGTAACCCCAAGGTGACCCAGCTGTTAGAACTGGCAGATTTCAAAGCAAATATTATAATTATTATCAAGTGTGTAGAGTAAAATGTGCTAATAATGAATAAACACAGCCCATGCTCTGTATCACCATGCTATGCCATCTCCCAGATTTTTCTTAGTATACTGTTGTCACATGACAAATGTGAAAAATAAAGGGTAGAGATGTACCTTGCCTAAATTTTTCACACAGCTGTGACAGAGGTGACACCAACATCCAGGTATTATTATTAGACTCTCAGTAGAATTTTCCATAGAAGTGAAGAGCTCACATGCTGTAGTTGATCTGCCTTGATGTGAGTCACTTCCTAAATATATAACCTTGGTAAATCATTTAATTCATCTAAGCCTCATTTTCCTTAAATAGTTGCTGTGAGAATTATTCATGCTATTACAAATAAAAAGCTTAATGAAGTGCTTGACACATAGTACATGCTTAATAACATTTTAGTTATCATTACTGTCGTTATGATCATTCCACCACTACCGATTCCTATATGGAATTCTGCCCTACTGATGTAATTACTACATCAAGCAGTCAAAAGGGAAAATTCTCTCATAGAAATGTGCTCCTATATTGCTTCGTGTATTTATTCAACATTTACTAAGCACCTACTTTGTACAAGAAGCTGTGTTTGCTATAGAGGAAAAAGAGCCCTATGTGAGACATAGTCCTTGCCTTCAATAAACTGTCATATGTAATTTTGAACATTACATAATTTGTATAGAGGGAGAACCAAGAAACTCTGGAACTGTACTTTTTTTTTTCTAATTTTTCATATTTGCTATAGATGAGATGATGAAGATTTTTCAAGAGTACGTGAATCCCTTTGCTCTCTGGAATGATACGTAGTTATCCTGTCCCTGCGAGTGCTTCTTTATTTTGGGGCCACTGAATCTTACAGGAAGTTGAAGCAAGTTACGGAACTGCTCCTCTGAAAAATGTCTACACGCACACAGTTTTGAACTTACTGTTAGGGATTCACTGACCCCTGAAATTTATTCACAGACTCTCTTTTGCAGAGATCTCTGTTTCTCTGATGTCAAACTGGCTATCTCAAAGCAGCTCATTTTTCTGTTGAATAGCTCAAAGGTGGGAAAGAACTTTTCCTCACTGCAGTTGGCTGACATTTGCATCTTGAGCCTTCTGTTCATTCAGTGATCCTCATTCTTCCCTGCAGAGGGCACTCGGCTGCTTCCTGCATGCCAACAGCCCTCCAAGAGTTTGAAGGCAGTTATTGTGTTCTACCTTGGCCTTCTCTAGGCCGAATGTCTCCATTTCTTTGTGGTTATTCCTTTCCCATGGCATCCAGACCCTTTATTAGCCTGATCACTTTGCTCTCCATAATAACTCTGTAAGTTGTTTCTTTTAATCACAGAAGTAATATATACTTACTGTAAATTAAGGTAAAACCAAATCAAAATCCAGACAAATCCAAAACCGTACAGTTTGGTATGAAATGAAAAGTAAATGTGTTTGTGTGCCCCACTTAGGCAAATCAATTCCTACAAACACCTACCTGTTAAGGGTTTGTGGATATCAGACAATGTGTAGGCATACGCTGTGCATCTATCTCTGGGCACATATGTGTTTTTTCCCCATTCTCAAATGGAATCACACTATGTGTACTGTTTTATAACTTAAACAGAAACAATCTATTACAGATATTATTCTATCTCAATATACTGATTACCTGATTTGCCCACATGACATCAAAAGTTAGAGTCCAGAATAAAACACAGGTTTTCGTTGTTCAACTTGAAAAAAGAAAGCTACTGTAATAGCCATCATTGTTGCATTTGTTCAACAACTTTGTATCGAGGGCATTCTGTACTAAGTGCTAGGCCAAGACATACACTATGAAGATATAAACCTACCCTCAAGAAACTCATGTGTTAGTGGCAAGGATGGATAGTCTAACCAAAAATTACAAGAGTATGATGAATCTATGATTGTAGATTTGTAAATTTGTCCCTAAGTTTCAGTTATATTTGCCTCTCCTATTTTCTGTCTTTGCAGGCTGATAGTTAACATACATTTATGACATCAGGGTAATTTTTTAAATAGATTTCCTTTTGTCTGCCTTTGGGCATGCTATTGAAGATGTAGGAACCATGAAGCGGAGGACAAACCTCACCATATTGGTGGTAGCCCGAGGTAGCAAACACATACCAAGAGTTTTGTAAACACCAATGGTTTTATTCTGGTTTTGAGTGCAAAACTTAAGCCACATGTACAAATGAACAGAAGCTGCATAGAGATAAATTTTATAAAGCTCTTGTTTTGAAAAAGAGCTATCATAACTGTCCCCACACGAAAATTTGGGGGAGTAATGAGGTCCATGTTACTGGAAATATTCAGAGCTTGGAAAAGAATGTTAAGAGCACGAAATGGAGTAACTGGCATATTGTGAATATTCAGTAAATATTTGTAGAAGGTTGAGAGGGAAGGAGATCAGGGAAAGGAAGAAAAGAAAGGGAGAGAATCCTCACTGATTCAAAAATATTTATTGAGGGGCATCTGGTGCCCCTCATTCATTTAAGTGTCTGACTTTTAAGTTTATTTGTTTACTTTGAGAGAGAGAAAGAAGGGGAGGGGCAGAGAGAGAGGGAGAGGGAATCCCAAGCAGGCTCCATACTGCCATCACACAGCCCGATATGGGGCTCAAACTCATGAACTGTGAGATCATGACCTGAGCTAAAATGAAGAGTCAGGCACTTAACCAACTGACCTGCCCAGGTGCCCCAAGCGTCTTACTCTTGATCCCAGCTCAGGTCTTGATCTCAAGGTGGTGAGCTCAAGCCCTGCACTGGGCTCCCTGCTGGGTGTGAATCCTACTTAAAAAAAATAAATAAATAAAAAATAAGAATTAAACAAATATTTATTGAACACCTACTCTGGGCCTGGCTCTATACTAGTTACCAGAAAAACGACAGTAAGAACAGAAATGATCCCATCTGCCCACTGAATTTATAGATTTTAGTGCAAGGCCTATGCAAGCAAAGCATTACACCAGTGTTTAAGTGCAAGTGATTGTAGGTTGTAAGGAAAAGCCTGGGAAGCCATGAAAGCATGTGCAGAGGGCTGACTCAACCTCAGGTGTCAGGAGTGACTTCCCTTAGGAATAGAGGTATACGGGGGCCCCTGGGTGGCTCAGTCAGTTAAGAATCTGACTTTGGCTCCGGTCATAATCTCCCAGTCTGTGAGTTCAAGCCCCACGCCAGGCTCGGTGCTGACAGCTCAGAGTCTGGAGCCTGCTTTGGATTCTGTGTCTCCCTCTCTCTCTCTGCTCCTCTCCACCTTGTGCTCTTGCTCTCTCTCTCTCTCTCTCTCTCTCTCTCTCTCTCTCTCAAAAAGAAATAAACATAAAAAAAAGAATAGAGGTATATATATATATGCTGGTAAGGGGAGTATTCAAGCATCAGTACCAATTGTGTGGCTGGAGAGCACCAGGAACCCTCCAGGCATACAAGAAAGGCCAGTGTTACCAAAATCCAGAGGACAAGGTGGATGGTGAGTTAAGATGGAGCTGAAGACATGGCCAGGGGCCAGCTCAGGCAGAGCCTTGAAGATCACAGTGAGAAATTTGGTCACATCCTAGGTGTATGAGGGAACCCAGAGGGCTGAATGGCAAGGAGGGACATGTGGAGATTTGCTTTTTAAAAGATAATTTTGGATGTTTTGTGGAGAGTCAACTGGAGGGGAGACAGAGACAGATGTGAAGAGGCCAGTTCAGGTGGGATAGTGCAGTTCAGATCGACAGGGTGGGAGCATGAAGAGTGACAGTGGAAATGGATCGAAGGGGGCTGCATTCGAGAAATTGAAGAGGTAAGCAGATGAGAAGGAGGATGTTATAAGCAGTAGGAGGGTGATGAGGAAATCTAAGGCTTTTGGTTGGTGCATCTGAGTGACTGCTGGTGTCCACTGAGGCAGAAAACACTGGAATGCAAACCGCTGGTTTGTAGAAGAAAACAATTCTTATTTCTGTTTAGGGTATGTTGACTTTGAGGTACTGTGAGTCATAGGCACTGTTAGATGCTTTGCATATTTTATTTCATTCTCATCATAATCATCTTGTAAGTTAGTTCTCATTATACTCGTGTTCTAATTGAGGATATCAAGATACTAAAGATTAGATTAATGACCCAAAATCATCCAGTGACTTAGGGCAGAGCTGGGATTTGAAGCCAGGTGTAGCCAGCTTCCAAGTCTCTGATGTTTCTACTGTATTTTTCTTGCTGAGAGAGTTTAATCAAATGTTTGCCAAGTAGTTAGACTTTTGATAAATATGAAAGCTCTTTTCCTAATGGTATTTTGAAACCTTAAGAAATACAACATTATTTTAATACTGATAGGGTTATGCCCTCCCTGATTTCTTCTTTTTCAATCTTTCTAGAGATTTAAATAGAGCTTGATACTCTAGCTTAAACAGAGCACGTTTTAATATCCAGACAATACAGCCTTGGTGGCTTGAAAGTTACTGTTTATATAACCACAGTGAAATCATCAGCCACTGTCCAGACTAGTTATAGCTTTTTAAAATTTACAAAAAAAAAATTTTAATGCTTATTTATTTTTGAGAGAGAGAGACAGAGCATGTGCAGGGGAGGGGCAGAGAGAGGCAGAATCGGAAGCAGGTTCCAGGCTCTGGGCTGTCAGCACAGAGCCTGACATGGGACTTGAACTCATGGACTGCGAGATCATGACCGGAGCCAAAGTCAGCTGCTTAACTGACTGAGCCACCCAGGCACCCCTAATTATAGCTTTCTTTGGAATATGTGGCCACCCAAACCAGCTGAATCATGAGGACAGAACTGCACATGATTTTGCCCCTTGCCTGGCGCTCTGGGAAACTGAATGTAGTGGTAACCTAGGGTGATGGAGTACTAGGGTGATGATGAACTTGTATGGAGTCTGAAAATATTGGGCATTTTAGGGATGATCCAGCAAAACCCTTCATTTTATGGATGGGGGCCACAGAGCCTGGCAGAGATGACTAGAGCAGTAGATCTGGTAATGGAGGTGGGCCAGGAAACCAGCTTTCCACACCATTGCCTTTTCATTCTGTCAGAAAACATATGCGACGGATGGATAGTGAGAGGGAGAGGTAGATGTGTGGGGAGTGGGTGGACACAGATGGAAAGATAGACAGGCTTCTTTTTAATAGCCATTAGAGTACTGATGGTTTACTTATTTCCTTATTTAATTCTTCTAACAACCTAGTAGTATTGGTATTATTAGCCACATTTAGCAGATGAAGAAACTGAGGCTCAGATTATTAGCTTAATATTAGCATAAACCCCTAAACTATATATATATAGTTTACATAGGCATACATTTTTAAGGATCTCGGAAATGACTTATAATTTGTATTTATTTTTATATAGTTGTTTCCAAAAAGATGGAATTTTCTATGTAAGAATGGGGATACATGGGCACCTGGGTAGTTTAGTCAATTAAGTGTCTGATTCCTGATTTCGGATCAGGTCATGATCTCACAGTTCATGGGACTGAGTCCCTCATTGGGCTCTGTGATGACAGTGTGGAACCTGCTTGGGATTCTTTCTCTCCCTCTCTCAGAATAAATAAATAAACATTAAAAAAAATAATGGGGATACAGAGGGAAACTTTATGACTTTCTTCAAAGTCTTAGAATCTTAGAAATACTGTGATCTTTGGACCCAGATCTAGGTAGCAATAGAGCTCATTCGTCCACTACTTTGGGACTTTGAGCAAGTTACTTTACCTCCCCCAGGCTTACTTTCTTCATCTGTAAAATGGGTATAAGAGTATTCAGCTCCCAGAGGGAGAGAAACTACTTACAGAGGTACTTTGGAAAATTAATGCAATCAAGATTAAGTTAAAGAGTAGCATGTGAGACATAGAGGTGGAAGAGAGCAGGAAGGACCAATTTTTAACTGACTGCCTACTACCCCCTGCTGGCACACGTTGGTTTGGAACACAGTGCTGTTGTTCACTGCGACCCCAAGAGTGGGCAAAGAGATATGCGGGAGAGATGGAGAGGAAAGCACAGGCTCCCCAGCTCTAGGAACTTGAGCGAGAGCATGATCTTTCTGAGCCTGACCTTTATTACCTGTAAAGCTGGGAAAATGGGACCTACCTCATAGGGTAATTGTAAAGATTTCCTAAGACGATACATTGAAATTTCTAGTGCAGTTCCTGACATGCATACTCAATAAAGACATGCTGCTTACCTGGTGACTGCCCACCTGAGAGGCAAGAGTTTGAGAAAAATATACACCTTCAATTGCAGGTGCATTGCTATTAATATGGATCCCAGTCTCTTGCCTTAACAAATTTATTCAACCGAATTACACTGTTTTTTGTTTGCATCCCTCAAGCAAAAGCAAACTGTCATTGGTTTCCCTGTAGCCTGGACCAGAGAAATCAAACTGGCTTGGTGCCCTCTTATACAATGAGCCACAAACCTTCTCTAAGTCGTCTCATTAGCTCCCCTGTGATATTTATGAAGATTGGGATTTGCTAATGATCTTAAACGGGGTTAGGATCTTTAGTGTGTGCTGGAGAGAATCAGAGGACCTTAAGAGACCTTAAATGCAAATCTTTACTGAACCATGTTTTGGTTATCAGTTACCCAGTGGGGTGTCTGACAAACAGAGTATGGGGTCTTATTCCCCATCATCTGTGTGATGGGGTACCATCTGGGCTCATAGAAAGAGACATAGTCTCTAAGATTTGGCTGAACTAATTAGTCAATGAATAAATTATCTAAACCGACGAATGCAGTTCAAACCAGAAGTGACCGTGGGTTTTAAAATTTTTATTAGCTCAGCTGAGTCTCTGCGAAAGAATTTTTTTCTAAAGAAATGCATGATGTAGGACTGGAAGCAGGGTACCCTCTTCTCACACACACACAAAAAATCATGACCTCTTTTTTTAAAAAACAGTGAGGCAGAGGTGCCTGGGTGGCTTAGTTGGTTAAGCGTCTGACTTGGTTTCAGCTCAGGTCATGATCTTACGGTTCCTGAATTCGAGCCCTGTGTCAGGCTTGTATTGTCAGTGCAGAGCCTGCTTGGGATTCTCTCTGTCTTTCTCCCTCCCTCTGCCCCTCTCCTGTACTCTCTCTCTCTCTTTCTGTCTGTCTCTCAAAATAACTAAACAAACAAACAAAACACACCCCCCCACACACACACTGAATGTTGCACTGAAATGAAAAGCAACATGCTAATAAACATCTGCATTCCCTAAACTAGAAATGCACACTATGAGTTACCTTAAATAGGTCCTCACTTTCTCATCTGTCCTTCTGACAATTTGCTAAGGATTCCTTTTTTAAAAAAATGTTCATTTATTTATTTTGAGAGAGAGAGGACATGAACCAGGGAGGGGGAGAGAGAGATGGAGAGAGAGAATCCCAAGCAGGCTACTTGCTGTCAGCACATGAAGCCCAATGTGGGGATCTCGATCCCATGAACCCTGAGATCATGACCTGAGCCCATATCAAGAGTCATTCGCTTAACCAACTGAGCTTACCCAGGCACCCCATTGCTAAGCATTTCTGTATGCATTAGATTATTTTATTCTTGGAACAAATTTATGGGTTATGACCTATAATGGTCCCTATCGTTTCAATGAAGTTATAGGCTTAGAGAGATTAAGTAATTTGTCCAGTGTTAGGTACCTAACATATGGTCGAAGAAGAATATGAATATAGAAATTTTGTGTTCTCTCTACCTCAGGGGTCCACAAATTATGGCCCATGAGCTAAGGATGATTCTGCACTTTCAAATGATTGAAGAAACCAAAATGAGGGCAGTACCTCGTGGCATGTGGCAGTTATGTGAAATTCAAGTCTAGTGTCCATCAATGAAGCTTTACTGGAATGTACTCATTTGTTTACGTGTTGACTGTGGCTGGTTTCATACCACAGTGGCAGAGCTGAGTAGTTGTGACACAAGTCATCTGGCCTGCAAAACTGAAAATATTTACAAACACAACAATTTTTGCTGACCTCTGATCTTAATCCAACGCATAGTACAGTCTCCCACCTTGCTGTGGTGCCTTTCTTGACTTGAGTTTGCTCACAGATCCTCCTTTACCGCCTTCATCCTACTGTGCTTACTCTTGGAACACAATTTCATGCCAGCTCTACCTGTTGAATGCCTCTTGTCCTTTCCACGTCCAGATCAGCCCTCGCTTATTTCACTTTGTGGAAGTTTAGGTTGCAAGCAAGTCAAAAACCAAACTCAAATTGGATTTTTAAAAAGAGGATCCACAGGGTGCCTGGGGTGGCTCAGTAGGTTAAATGTCCAACTTGATTTCAGCTCAGGTCATGATCTCATGGTTCATGGGGTTGAGCCCCATGTCTGGCTCTGCACTGACAATGTGGAGCCTGCTTGGGATTCTCTCTCACCCTCCCTCTCTTCCTGTCCCCCATTTATGCTCTCTCTCCTCCTTCCCTCCCTCTCTCCCTCTCTGTCTCTCTCAAAATAAATGAATAAACTTAAAAAATAACAAAAAGAGGGTCTATTAACCTGTTTAAGACACATCTGGAAATTCATCTTACATCACTTACAGTTCCGTCTGAGACAAAAACGATATTATCAGAACATGATTCATGGCCCTCCTGCCATATCCAACTTTTCTCTCCAAAGCTTCTATTTCACACCACTTAGGCCAGAATGGAGTACTATAGGAGTCTGTGCTTTAACCTTCACCAAAAAGACTGCATGTCACAGTGATTGAATTATCTTACTAGGTCATGTGTCCTACCGGCCTCAGGCTAATGTCTGTGACCAAGAGAAGAAATTCTGTGGATTGGTTCGGAAGTGGATTAAACACATCTCTGAACCAGTAACTAGGCTACAGACATGAGATATCCTAGTTGGATCCTAGTCAGTCTGTGTCCACCCTTAAAGCCAGAGATTGGTTAAGTACCATTGTAATCACTAGATGAGAAATTTGGGATGTGATTCAGAAAGAAAGGGAGAATCATTGCTAGGAAGGCCTGACAAATGCTCACTGCATCTCCTTGCCCCAAAGCCTTTCACCCTTCTGTCTCCCTGAGCCTGCTCCTGGCAGGCAGAATTTATCTTTTTTTCCTCTCAATTTCTATAGCCTTTCCTGTCTGAGGGCTTGAATTATAGGGAGTTGTATATATTCTCTCTCTTTTAACAACTGGTAGCACATGATACTCTTCAAATTGTCAGAGTCTGTTGTAATTATTGATTCTTGTGCCGGAGGCAGGAAACCCTCTTACCTAAAATTTCTTCTTTAAGGAATCCTTACGTGGTTTTGAAAGCATATTTTGTTCTCTCTTTTAGGTGGGTGATTTAATATTGTATGTGATCTGCCAGGCTTCTTAAGTGTTCATTTCTGTGTATTTCTCCTCAGTCTCAGCCCCTTGAACTAGGCAGGATCGTGGGGGACAGGGACGGACTTGAGGATGGTCCATGTAAACCAGGAATGTCTCCTTCATACATTACCCTAAACAAAAGAAGGGGGTTTCGCATTTTAACAGGACAAATTTGACATTGCCCTGTCAAAATGCCATGCCACCATGTTTTTTCCCACATCAAAGTGGCAAATCAAAATCTGCCATGCTCACCAAAAGGCATGGCAAGCACTATTCTTGAAAGCCCAAAGCGGGAAATAACCCAAGCTACCACCAGTAGTAGAATAGATGAATACATTGTGGTATATTCACATAATGGTAATCTATTCAGCGACGAGGAAGATCCGGCTACAGTTAGACTAAATGATATGCGTAAATCTCACAAACTTAATTTGGGCCCAAAGAATCCAGATAATAGGCTATACTATATGATTCCATTTGTGCAAGAATACAAGCCGTGCAAAACTACCTTATGTTGTTCGAAGTCAGGGCAGTGGTCATCCTTAAAGAGGGTATGAGGGTAACTTCTGGTGCTAAAGTAATTATTATGATTTTTCTCCCTAGTTGTTTGCTACACAGGTATGTTCATGGTGATCATGATGTGTGCACTTTTGTGTAGGTATATTGTATTTCATTATAATTGAAATTAAATGGAAAAAAAGAAAACATGTGAGGCAGGCTATATCAAAATGTCCTACTGTGCTCTAGTTTTCCCCCTTGTCTGTGAGGTGGGATGGTACTCTGAACTGAATGCCACATTTGGGGTAGTGTTCCATCTGACTAGGTCTGCAGGCAGCCTGGCTAAGGATGAGCATCCTTCCTGTATGAGGAATAGAATGAGGACGTTAGCCTATTGTAGAGTGAGGCCTTTGCTGAGCTAACCAGCTCCGGTTCCAGAACTAGTGAACTTCCCTGGTCAGAAGCTCTTGTTTGAGAGATCCACACACACTCTGGCCGCAGATCTAAAGCATCTGCAACCTTCAACTTTGTGGAGACCCTAAACCTCAGCATGCTGTTGGTGGTGCTTTCACAGGGTGAAATGCTTTCTCTGAAATCCTGAAGTTAAGCTTTTCTTCTCTCCCTGATGGTAAAGAGTGAATTAACTCTTTTAGTATGTACCATTCTCTCCCATTTGGACTATTATTGCTTTTCACTTTGGGGTCTGTGGATTCATAAAATGTGTGCTGCGCCTTGTTCTTCCAAGGTGAAAGACCCAAGTGACTGGGAATGCAGTGCTTCTGAGAGTTTCTGTGGACCCTAGGAGGAAGATGCTGATTTCTATTAAGGTCACTTTCATTCTCTTACTGGGCACACCCCCAACATACATTATGCTGTCTCAACGGGGGGTGTTTTCTGATTCCTGAGAATATTTTTTTTTTAACATACTCTAATTTGCCTGTGAATGCTTTATGTTAATCGGCCTTTAGGTGTTCCTATTCCTATCTTTGAACAGGTCAGTCCCTCCTAGCTTTTCATCATTTTCTTGGCCACACTATAAATGTCCTCCATTTATCAATGCCTGCCTTGGTCTTGCCGGTCCAGAGGATGCATCCTGGTTCAAAATGTGGTTTCAGTGATGCTGAAAAAGGAAATGGGGATGGCTGTTTGCTTTCTGCTATTTGGTATTTTCACTTCCGTTTGCATCCTGGTGCTGTAATGAAGTATCATGTAGAGTTCCTATAGGGCTGATAAGCCACCCTCAGCCCCTAAAGATAGCTCTGTCTGTGCATCACTGCTTTCCAAGAAAATCCCTGTCATTATGCAGAGTGTTATGCATTTCCTTTCAAACCTAGTCATTTGCATTTTTCGCCTTTGAAAAGGCAAATTTGCTTTGAAAAGTGTAATGAAATGTGCCCAAATGAAAAATGGGCCCTGAGGATGGCTGGTGCCAGCATGGGGCTTTAATTAAATGATTAGATGGCAATTTGATATGACCAGCTTTTGAACTGCATCATGTTATCATTTAGCTTTGGGAGGGGAAACGCAGCTCGACCTTTAGAAATACCGAAAGATAATATGAACTTGGCTTCCAACCACCACAGAGCTATGTGCAGAAAGGCTTTTTCTAAATCTCTGCTCATTTTTCTCTGACCCCATTCTCCCAGTTCTCATGGTACCTCACTCTTCTGGAACAAGCCGTGTCCTTTAACGCTTCCATGACTTTGCCCTGTCATTCCCACTGCCAGGAGGTACCTTTTCTCTTTTCCCTTCTGACTTTCTAGGGAGCCTTGTTTCTTCAAAGCACTGCTCACTTAGCAACCCCTCCCCCCTCCCGGTTTTAGTGAAGCTCTTCTTAATTCCCCAAGGCTGTGAGTTACTTGCTTCTTCCACTATCCAGGGATCTTCAAACTGCAGCCTGCCCGTCTCCTGTTTTTGCAAGTAAAGCTTTATTGGAATGCAGGCATGATTGTTTGTTTACATATTGTCTGGAGCTGCCTTGTGTTACAGTGGCAAAGTACAATAGTTGCATCAGAGACCACTGCCTCAAAACCTAAAATATTCACTCTCCGGCTCTTGACCGACAAAGCTTGCCCAGATAAGCATTTCATCCAATTGGTCGTTACCGACTAGTTAGTGACTAGAAATTCTATTAGACCTGGAGCTCCTAATTTTACTCATCACTGACATGTGGCACCAAACATGGGCCTGGATCACAGAAGCTATTCAGACAAACATCAGCTGCACATTGTGGCTATGAGAATGAGGTGCGCTGATTGAGCTGTGCTGTGACGTGCCTGGTACAGACTGGACACCTAGTAAGTGCTCATTTGCTGAATATCTGTGCTCCCACCCTGATACCCAGGCGACCAAGTCATCTTGTACTGTGGATTCACAAAATGCGTGCTGTGTTTTCATCTTCCAAGGGGAAAGGCACAAGTAATTCATGTTTTTCCTGTCTGCCAGGCTTAATATTAATTTTGCACATATGCCTTAAAATATTAAATTGATGCCTGAGTTTAGCCGCATTATCTCTGTTCATCATTTTTACCTAATACCTAGTGAGGGCTTTGTCTGGTCTAGGTATTGTGCCCAGAACTTTCTATCTGTTACTTCACCAGATTGCTAGTGCCTTTGGAGGCAAATATTCTTTTTTTTTTTAACGTTTATTTATTTTTGAGACAGAGAGAGACAGAGCATGAATGGGGGAGGGGCAGAGAGAGAGGGAGACACAGAATCTGAAGCAGGCTCCAGGCTCTGAGCCATCAGCCCAGAACCCGATGCGGGGCTCAAACTCACGGACCGCGAGATCGTGACCTGAGCTGACGTCGGATGCTTAACCAACTGAGCCACCCAGGCACCCTGGCAAATATTCTTTTTATCCCCACTTTGCAGGTCAGAAATGGAGGCGCCATTGGGGTAAGCAGATAGGCCAGTTTCACAAGTCTGGTCAAACTGAGACCTAAAACTGTGACTGCTGACGGCCAAACCTTCATACTTCTCTACCATATGGACTATGGACATCCCGCCCGACTCTTCTGTCTGTGAAAGATAACAAAGCATTATTTCAAAGAGTGTTTGAAAGTATCTCTGGCTCATCAGTAATTTTAGACTGTTTTTTGGTTGAAGTTTATTGCTTCTTAAACTTTGACTCCTGAAGAAAAGCCCCACTTTCGCTTCCTACCTACCTTGTAACACCACATTTGACTGAACTTGCAGAAGGAAGTGTACTTACACGGCACACGCACATGCAGATGTGTATCCACACAGCATGTGTTTGCTAAACCGAGGAGACATGAATCAATAAAATCAGAGATTAAAATGGACCCTGCTAAGATGTACTAGGTTAATGTGATAGCAAGTGGAATCTACTTGGTTAGTGACCCAGGTCTGGCGTTAAGGCAATTCTTTGTATCCTATTTGTAAAACAGGGATAAAAAAAAACTGTTACTGGGCTATATTACGGTTCTCCTTTCAGATTCAGTGATAGATTGTAAAGCCTCTGAGACATGGATTTTGTTTGACTAAATGTCTAAGTTTCCCTTGGCTCAGTCAAGTTGACATAAAATTAACCATCACAAACTCCATAAATATTTGATGATTTAATAAATAAGTGAGTTCAATGAACATAAAGCATTTAGAACTATGGCTGAACCAGAATAAGCACTAAATTAACATTATTATTATGAATTTTCTTAAAATTTTTTGAAGTATTCTGAAGCCAGGGTTGGCTTATAACTAATTATACACAGTGCAATGTGTAATATTTCAGATTGGGACACTTGAATATTTTGGTTCTAATATTATCTGTGCAAACACTCCATTGTCTGTTATATTGAAGATATTTTCATCTTTCTTGTTCTCCTTTGTGAAAAATAATTACCTAACATATTACTAGAACTCTCAGATATGATGATAGCTGTTATCAGAACTGCTTTGGGGTCAAATACTTCTGCTTCATGTTAGCATGTGTGTGTTGGGGTATCTGTTGTGTAGACACATGTATATGAACATGCTACCTATATATATATATTTTTTAGATCTACTGATACACTGACATAGCAATGCTTCAACATTCATTAGGAAGAATAGTTATAATATTGGGGTAGAAGCTTATGACTAGGAAAATAAAGTTAAAAATCAATTAATAGCTATCTCTTAATTATCTCCTCTTTTTACTCAGCCCTGAAAAGAAACTGGGGATATAAGAAAGGAAAATAGAGATAGTCTCTAGACTAAAACAGCTCACAGGGTGAGTTATAAAGACAGTTCTGTAACAGTTAACTGGCAGGTGTAAAACTATAGGGAATTAAGTATAAAATGTGTTAAGTTGATGGTGAGCACCAACATAATTCAAAAGAGAAGGAATCAGTATTACTTGTAATACTGGAGAAGGAAAACATTGAAATAATTGCATTTCCACTTTAAAAATTAATAATGTTGTTTTCAGTATCCCACTGAAATTGCCTCCTTGCTTTTCTTTCCTTACGTCTTCTGCCTTCCACGGCCTTGGCATTCCCTCTGGTTCATCCAGGGTGGGAGTGCTATAGGCTGAAGTGTTTGTGTTCATGATTTAGACCCTTCTTGCTGCTTCTTGTAAATCTATCACAGATATTACCAGCTGGCAAGAGGTGATTTTATTGACTTGGCATCTGGCTTAATACTAGGTTATTTTTGAAGTTAGGAAGCTCTATGACCAATGGAATGTTGAGTTAAAAAAAAAAAAGACAGGATTTAATCAACTCTGAGGAAAAGAAATCAAAACTCTACATGAATGGAGATTCTCCTCTGACAGGTGATGGCAGCTTGTATCTTGAGCTTGCACAGAAGATAATGAGCTTCCTTTTTCTCGATCCCTGAAATATTGACTGTATTTGTTTCCTAAGGCTGCCATAATAAATTATGACAAACTGGATTGTTTAAAACAAGAAATTTAGGGGTGCCTGGGTGGCTCAGTCGGTTGGGCATCCGACTCCTGATTTCAGCTCAGGTCATGATCTCATGATTCATGAGATCAAGCCCCGCATTAGGCTGTGTGCTGACAGCTCAGAGTGTGGAGCCTACTTCGGATTCTGTGTCTCCCTCTCTTTCTGCCCCTCCCACACTTGTGCTCTATTTTTCTCTCTCTCAAAAATAAATAAACACTAAAAGCATTTAAAAAAACCCCAGAAATTTATTCTTCCATAGTTCTAGAGGCCAGAAATCAAGAAGTAAGGTGTCTGCATGGCTGTCCTCCCTTGCCTCTTTTAGCTTACGTGGCTTCCAACATTCCTTGGCTGTGGCAGTGTAAACTCCATCTCAGCCTCTCTCTTCAGTTGGCTTTTTCTGTGTGTTTCTGTGCTTCTCCTCAGGGAGTCCTCAGCCTGAAAAGATACATCGTGTCTTTTCTTCTTTTTATAAGGACATTTGTCACTGGAGTCAGGGTCCATCTCATTAATCCAGGATGATCTCACCTTGAGATCTTCCACTTAATTACATCTGTAGAGACCCCTCTTCCAAATTAGGTCACATTCACAGGTGCCAAGGCTTAGGACTTGGACAAATATTTGGGGAGCTGCAATTGAACCCTGTTCACTTATTCTCCCTGCTTTTTGGTCCATGCAGGCTGTGGAGAAGAGCTGCTGTGTCGCTAGCACAGCCTTGCTGAAACCTGGAGGTTAAGTGGCATCTGTGGGATGAAATGGAAGGGCCTGACTAAGTAATTTGCCGAATAGCTTTAAAAACTTATGTTAGTTGTTCCTCTCTTGCTGGGGAAGGTCTGTGTAAGGCCACAGTGAACATAAGAAGGAAAAACATTTTCTAGTTTTTATAATTCAAGTCACTTGTGGGAAATTAACATTTTATCAAGATAGTCACTGACTTTTTACTTTTGCCAAAATACTAGTTCTCTCCATTACTTGAGATATCATCTAGAACACGAGCTGTGAAATGTTTATTTTTTTCCCTCCATTAGATATCAAATCTTAAGAGGAAGTTTGATTTCCAATCAATAGCGTTCTTCCATTTGATACACACAGATCTTCTTGCCTAGGTATATATTATAGGACAAGGCTGTCAGAAGTCCAGGAGGTGACAGACATGTCTACTTTATTTCATCAACTGTATCTCCAGAGCTCGGCTCAGTACTGGATATATAACTGATTACTCAGGGGCACCTGGATGGCTCAGGCGGTTAAGTACCTGCCTATTGCTTTTGGCTCGGGTCATGATCTCATGGTTTCATGAGTTTGAGCCCCGCATCGGGCTCTGTGCTGACAGCTTGGAGTCTGCTTGGGATTCTCTCTCCCCCTCTTTCTGTCGCTGCCTCTCCCCCATTCACGCTGTCTCTTCCTCAAAAATTAATTTTAAAAATTAAATAAAAATAACTGATACTCAGCACTTTTGTTGGATGAATAATGTCCTGTGATGATCACATTTTAAAATGGATTAAATGGTATGTTTTGAGTCAAAATGTGGTTACTCATTATTGATTATACTCCAGTGTTGTTTCCCTCTCCCCAGTGATTTCACTCTTTATTCAGAAATCTACCAGGCCATCCTGATCAATTCTACATCTTTGATTTTGTTCTTCACAATATACAAAGAGAGATCAGGGAGGATGTCTTGTTGTTCAGCGAAATTTTAGAGCACTAGGCAAAGAGTCGAAAAACTCTGATGTCCAGAATCTTGCTAGTTTTTCACACTAATTTGTGACCTTGGGCAAGTACTCAGTGTCTCCCATCCTGTGTGATCTCCTATCTCTCCTCCATTCATTCGACAAATATTTACTGAGTTTCTTTCAGAGGCCAGGTACTATTCTGAGGGGTGGGCATAAAGCAGTGAATAATATAGGCAAGAGTCCTTGCCCTTGGAGATTTCAACCTAGTGTAAGGAAGGAGATTATAAATATAAAAATAATAAACTATTGAAGTGCATCAGATGAGTGCTCTGGGGAAAACAGATCAGGAAGGGGATGGAGAACTTTGGAGTGGAAAGTTGACGCGTTTTGAGTAAGGTGGTCAAGAAAGGCATCACTGAGCAGTGATATCTGATAAAGTCTGAAAGGGTTGAATATAGGGGCTTACGTGTATCTGGAGGGCAGCATTTCAGGTAGAGGAAAGGATGGTGGGAGGTGCCTGTAGTGGATGCTGTGATGTGCTGTGTGGATTCTCCCTTCAGTGCCGAGGGACTCATCCCCAAAGCTTCTGGCTACTCCACTGAATCCTCTGGAAGATGCTCTTGACCTAGGAGTGCTGCCTCCTCCAAGGTCATGCTGCCTTCCTGGGGCAGCCTGCATGTAAAGACTAGTTCATATGAGGTTACAAAGCTGGGTTCCCTTGCCTCAAGGCAGGACTACGTTTCTGGAGGTCAGATGTCTGGAACGGGATTCCATGGGCCAAAATTGAGGTGTCAGCAGGGCTATTCCTTTCTGGGTGCTCCAGGGGAGAATCCAGTTCCTTCTGTTTTCCAGCTTTGATAACTGCCCTCCTTCCTTCGTGGTGGCTCTCTTCTTTCATCTTCAAGGACAGTGACCGTGGGGCCAGTCCTTCTGCCATCAGATCACTCCCACCTGTCTCTTCTGCCTCCCCATTTCCTATTTTTAAGGACCCATGTGATTACACTGGCTCTGCCCAAGTAATCAAGAATCATCTCCCTGTTGTAAGATTAGCTCAATGATAACCTTAACTCCATCTGCTCGTTTAGCTCCCCTTTGTCACGTAATACAACATATTCACAGGGCCTGGGGTGGGATGAGACCAGTATCCTGCCTACCACAGATGGGCACACATAAACTTCATCCGTGCCAAAGCAGAAGGCAAGAATGGGCACAGATGAGTGGAGGTAGGTAAATTCAATACTGGGAACTTGTAGAAGTTCTTTTCTGATGACTTCACTTTTCCTGGTAAAGTAGTAATGGAGGTCAATAGCTGAGAGGTACCAAGGGCTTGAGCAGAGACGTTATGAGAGTCCTCTAAGAGTGGGGCATGAGTTTGCCAGGATAGTGACATTGCTAGGCTCCTACCTGCCTCACAGGATTGCGGTGAGGGCTGCAGTGAACAGCGTGGATAGAAGCAGTCTTTAAACACTTGGCACAAAAGCTAACGTCCAATGGCTGCTTATCCTGGGTGGCTACTTCCTGGTCCATGTATTATACATGTATGAGCTAAACTAATCCTCACAAAACAAAAGGAGCTAGGTATTGTTATTATTGCCATCCCCATTTTACAGATGGAATGACTGAGGCCTTAAAGGAATGAAATGCCCAAGGTCCCACAGCTGGGGAAAGGCAGAGTCAGGGAATAAACCCAGGCAGAAACTCAGACATTCCACGCCTCACCATTACTGTCTTCTGCCGTCCACTTCTTGTATCTGATTCCCAGCCAGAGTTTGTGTTCCCCTAGGAGTAAGACCCGCGTCTTCCACTCATAAGGAAATGCTGTTACTTACCGCACTTAACATAGACAGACAGTGAATATCGAGGAATGTGTATAAGCATGGTGACAATAATAAAAATAGTTAAAAACATATATCTTGAGAGCACCATTTGAGTCCCGCTCCAACCATCTACTAGAAATACTGTGCACTTAGCAAGTCTAAGCCCGGATGTCTTCCTCTGTGAGATTGGAGATCATATCTGCCCCAGGGATTGCTGTGAGGTTGAAAGGAAACCACGCCCAGAGGACCCCTGTGCCTGTGGCTAAGAAAGCACTTATAAGCAGAAAGAGCTATTTCCGTAAATAAATGCCGTGTTGAGAAGGAGGAGGTTTTTCATCCTAATGCCAAACAAAACTCTTCATACAGTCCTGTGCCAGGACCTTGCTTGTCCTCAGGGCCCCCATAGTTTGGGAGTTTATTCCCCAAGACCAAATCCTTCACCCTTCCTTCTCTCTGCCCTTTATCTTCCACAACAGAACTCCAGTGAGTGTCATTTGAGGTCGGCCAAACTACAAGTTTGCTGCAAACGCTGGACGCCGTATTGTACCACTTAGCTACGGTGAGGTCATTTATGGGTCCCTGGCCTCATTTCTCAGTTTAATGGGACATAGCTTAGCACATTCATCAGCCTCTCTCAGTCACCTGTAGTTTTTCTTCCCATCCCTTCGTTCATTCGTTTATCTCGCTTACATTTATGAGCCAGGCCCTTCGCCAGGTGCCCTGAGCCAGCGCTGTGTCTTTCATCCTTATTCTCAGCTCCTGCCCTGGGGTTTCTCCAAGTTTTAATTCCAAGTTCCGCCTGGAGAGCGTGCCAGTGGCCTTGCTTGGGGTGTTCCAGATGTCATGCACCTTATAAAGGGGGGATCCGGGACGTACGTCCCTTGGTGGAATGCTCCTCTTTGTCTGGATGTTCTGTATTGTCTTGAGACAGTCCGCCTTTATGGTGTACAGAGACTTATATTTCGTTTCCTTGTTTTGGTTTTTGAGAAGATTTTGTGGGGCTGCCCTTAGAGTAACTTTCGGGTGCTAGAATTTAAGGAACTGATGAATAACATTTTCCATATGCGATCAGTGTTTTCGGAGATATTTTTTAAAATACGGTTGGAAGGTGTTAAGTAGCGTTCTTGTCATAGAGATATTTCCTAATTAGCACCACGTACTAGCTGTGTGTCAGACAGGACGCTTAGCATGGTATATATTGACTTGCCTAACTCTCCTAACAGCTCCAAGGAAAATGGATTTATTATCTTTTTTTTGTTGTTGTTTTTCATTTGAGGAAACTGAAACTTGGATTAACAGATCACATCAAGGTCGTACAGTAGTCCGTTTCAGAAGGTTCCCATCTACACTTTCAAACTGACATTTGACGCCCAAGTCCTTGCCCTAACCCCAGGATTAGAGAGAGAGAGAGAAACCTATTATAGTAGAAAACAAACAAAAGTCAGCAATTGTGGATCAGAAGCAATGATTTTGTGGTAGAGTTTCCCAGGGCATAATATATGATCTGGTTTTCTCTTCCCCTACCCTCTCCACCCCTCCCTCCTCTACCTTCCCTTCTCCTCCTTTTTCTTCTCCTTCTTCCTTCTTTTCTCTCACTTACCCCCTCCCTCCTATCCCCTCCCTCTCTCTCCCTGCCTCCTTCTCTCTCCTCTTTTCTTTCCAATTCCCCTTTGTTGCTTCCACAACCAATAGTGCTAACATCCATTTCCTTGAGGGGATCCCAGCCCCAGCCACTCTCTTGACCTGCTCTGGCAAGGCCAGGGGAGGCCCTCACAGGAGCTGACAGAACATTTACTCACTTCTGAGTTCTTGCTTATGTCAGGGGTAGGACACCAAGAGTCTTGACCCTGGCCAGGCACCAAGGCTTGGTACTTCCCAGCATGCGGTGAAGAGAGTTCAGACCTGTGTCTTTCTCCTGTCAGGCTCCAGCTTCATGATCCCCTCTGAGAAAAATCCTCTGACAAAAATAGTAAAAGCCTACACATATCCCCTACCTCACCCCGAACAATAATTTTCAAGGTAGTCTGGTGAAAATTCATAGAAGAAAATTAAATGTGGCCAGAAGGGGAGAGCCCTAAGGAAGATGAACCCATTTCTGATAAAGATGAACCCGTTTTCTTTCACTAGGCTGAAAACCTGACATCTTAGGGGCACCTGTGCTTGGGTTGCTCCCCAGATTTAAGACTTCCGCAAGAATAGCAAGACTTCCGCAAGAACAGTGTATCTGCTTATCTAAATGGACTCACGTAAGAGCTTCCCTACAGGGCAGAGTTGCAGTCTCTCCAAGGAAGCTCCAGTTTCTCTCCCCAAAGGCTGAAACTGACACACATAAGGAGTAGTAGTAGTTTTCCACTTCTGCTCTGGGTCTGGGGTCCCTGTTCTTAAGTCTACCCTGGAACTCCACATCTCGCGTGGGAGAACTCAAGCGCTTTGAATATGTGATGATGGGAGAAATACGACGAGGGCTAACAATGGCTTTGGAGAAAAGGGAAGTAAGAAATGCATCCAGGATTATTGGTTATACACTTCTTTCCATCAGTTTCCCGATCTGAAATTTCTGACGTTCTATTCATGTATCAGGATCATCAAATAACAACCCAGTTTTCCTTTTGCTTGCTTTGGCTTCCTCCTGCTTCTGTTGGTAAATAGGTAATATTTGGAGAATTTTGCCTTGCTTAAAGACACAAATAAATATGCTCCCCTTTATTTGCTTTAAAATTTATCTTCATTTTCTATTTTATTATTCTGTATATTTTATTTTAATTTTTGAGCAATTACATCTCAATTAGTCTTTAAAAATGATCTTCCACAGCTGATGAGTATTTACGTTTCTTATTTTAATTCAGCGGCAGCTTTAATTTGTATACTTTTTATGGGAAATAATTTAAAATGTTTCTCTGAAAACAAAGTGTGACTCTCACTATAAATAGCCAGGTAACAGTTGCTCCCTTTGGCCTTTAATTGGCTGGCAATTTAACATGGTAGCCGACAAATAGACATTGCTGGATATGGGTTGCTGAAGACTAGTGAAGATTAAAAGTCCAATCAGCCATCCTATATGTTGCTCACCTGCTGTCGCCTGGCAAGCTTTAATCTCCATTGGCTAGAAATGAAAACTAAGAGTTATCAGTTCCTTCCTAAAGTAGGCAAGTAAGGCATTTATTAAACCACATGTCGGTGTTTTGTTTGGGTGTTTTTAGGTCTATTGCGGAATCACTTTTTAAAACCTTTAATCCCAGCCTTTTTGGAAAAGTACAGGTTTTCAACGAGAAGAGTAAGTTTTGTTTTTTTTTTTTTTTTTTAATACATGAAAACAATGGCATTTGGTATGGTAGAGGTTTTCTGCACATACATTGGTAAGTACGTATTTCTTATGAAGAAAAACATGCAGTTGCTTAACAGATTGATAGAAAAGGGGATAAGCAAATACTTATGGTCTGAATACTTTCTTTTTTTTTTAATTTTTTAACATTTATTTATTTTCAAGAGACAGAGAGAGAGTGCTAGTGGGGGATGGGCAGAGAGAGGGAGACACAGAATCCGAAGCAGGCTCCAGGCTCTGAGCTGTCAGTGCAGAGCCCGATGCAGGGCTCAAACCCACTAACCGCGAGATCATGACCTGAGCTGAAGTCGGACACTCAACCAACTGAGCCACCCAGGCGCCCCCTGAATACTTTCTAATCAATAATAATAATAACTACAACTATTTGTACAAGGTTACTATGTGTCAGATGCTTTATTGCATTTTTATCATTGTGACATCTAATGAGTTAGGGACTATTAGAATCCCTACGTTATAGATAAGAAAACTGAGGCTCTCAGAGATATATGATCTGTGTCTGGTGACATAGCAATCAGAGGGTAGAGTCACACTTTAACCCAAAATCTGTCTAAGAGATTATTTTTTTAATCATGATATTTACTGACTATAAACCCACTATGCCTATGGAGCTTGGGTAAATCGTTCTGTCAGCGTCTGTGAGAACCTAGAAAGTGTATTTACCTTTGGAAATGTACGTGAGTCATTCCCTCCAGAGCCCTCGTGTTTTTGCTAATCTAGGGTATATGTGGGCTTTGGCATTCAGATGGCCCTGACATAACTCTTCCTGTCCTTCCACTAAACTGAATCATAGTCAGGACTCTCAGTGCCCTCTACTAGATACTACTAGAAACTCTACTGGTTTCTTTACAACTACTGTACCTCGAAGGAGCCCTGCAAGCTCGCATCATAGGAAGCCTTTGGAGGTAGTAGGGGGAAGAGCAGGAAATACAATTTTAGCAGCAAGCAGTGGGTTATGCTTCAGTTGAGTGTGGCAAGACTGAAATGAGAAAGTGTCCTGAACCATCTAGAGAAATTAGGGGGGCAAAGGCGTGGGTCACCACCTGGGGGCATCTTTCACAGTTGGTAGAATAGGTGCTTGATTGAGCTTGCACCGTGTCTGCAAAGCCGTACTAAGTGACACAGGAAAACGCAAAGGGACAGGAAATCTTGGCTCTGCTGCAGGGAGTGTTTTAAGAGACTGATTTCTGACAAAACCACCGGGTCTTACATATTGAAATCATAATGCTGTCTTTTTCAAAGTAGTCACCTTAGTGAACCATGCACTCATTTCAGCAATGCTGCCAATGCTCCATTGCAAAACCCTTTGAAAATTACTTTCAGAATTATATGGGGGCATACAAGGAAATCTGACTCCATTCAGAGCAGGCCTCAGTTTTATTACCCAGCTTAGTCACCTGCCTAGACTTGGCCCTGAACCAGTTTGGTCTGTTTCCAATAATCAGTGCTAACATTCAAGGACAAAGGCTTTCTGCCATCATGGGTATGGACAAGAGTGCCTTACGTACCATGAGGCAATGCCTAAGCTTGTCTTGGTATCCTCTGTAGTGATGAGAGAGAGAGAGAGAGAGAGAGAATCCCAAGCAGTCTATGCAGTAGTAGTACAGAGCCTGATGTGGGGCTCGACCTCAAGAACGGTGAGATCATTACCTGAGCTGAGGCCAAGAGTCGGATGCTTAACCGACTGAGCCCCCTAGGTGCCCCGGCCTTGTTCTCATCATATGCCATGTATTGTCTCATTCAATCTACACAACTACTGTTATGATGAAAAACATCATAATTCTTCTGTTCTCATTTTGGAGATAGAAAAATTGAGACTCCAGGAGTGGCCTGTATAAAATTCTGTGACTGAGTGATCTGTTACCCAGGGAGAACCCCAGCCTTCCTTATTCTTCTCGTGGCTGTAGCAATGATGTATTCAGTAGGTGCTCTGTTAAAAACAAACAAATAAGCAAACAGACAAAAACCAAAAAAGAAAACCCTAAAAGTTTAGTGTTTTATTCTGTTTTTGTAAATAATTCATATCCCTCATATCAGAAAGTGAGCCTAAAACTCGCCTGAAATTGAAGCACCAGAAAGTTGATGCTTTGGGGCACGTCATTTCAGGGACTTAGTTTTTGTTCATATTTCATACCCCACAACATTCACGGAGGTTGGCCTGATTGCCACAGCATCTGTCCATGAAGATATCTGTAAAAGCAAATGGCTTCTCTCATAGTTACCCATTACTATCGTCAGAGAAAACTGCCTGCAAGAGTTCTAGATCTATTTTGCTTTCCTGTGATTTTACGACCAGGGTGGTGTTGCCTCTTAAGACTTATGGGCATTTCCTTTTGGCCTAAACATGCCTCCTCATCTTTTTCACCACAAAGGAGAGAAGGGGAGGAAAGAAGACAAACCCACTTTTCTTGGTATCTATGATGGGCTGGCTTTTGCATTCAGCGATAAATACAGATACGTTCATCTCATCCATAAACAGCCTATTACAATTCCTCATGGCATAGATCAGAGTGCTGGGCCTCCAAGAAGGGAACTAAGAATGCAGAGAATCTGTGACAGAGCTCGGATGGTATGCTAAAAGTTACGACTCCAAACCCCAATTCCCCTACATCATGTGGCTAGGACTCCTGCATTTCTGCTGATGAGCCAATAGCTGGGATATTGGCCCAACTCCACTAAATAAATTCAACCCCCACCTGTATGCTCAACTTTCCCCAGCTACTCATACAGGTGAGTATCAGTGCAGATTTAGCATTCCTCCCGGGTCCCAAGACACCCAACCCTAGGGCACTGTAGTGGACCTCTCTGGCCAAAAGAGTAAGTTCCAGAATTGTTCAAGTCTGCCTGAGTGCAAGACATGAAAACTCTTGGAA
Source organism: Prionailurus viverrinus (assembly GCF_022837055.1). Lineage (NCBI taxonomy): Eukaryota > Metazoa > Chordata > Mammalia > Carnivora > Felidae > Prionailurus > Prionailurus viverrinus. The sequence goes on along the minus strand of NC_062561.1, from coordinate 192,695,434 downwards.
GCAGCTTTCAGGGAACGGGCCCAGAGTCCCCGTTACCGACTCTCACAGTGTTCAGACACTCCATTTGGTGCACCTCTGCTCCATACGACAGGAAAAGTTGAGTGTGGTGGTCCTAAATTCTTTCTGATGTCTGCAAGTGTAAAGTTAGACCTTGCTTCAAAATCCTTCCCTTTGTCTTCAGCAGACTTCCATGGTACACAGTGCTGCTCAGAACCAGATACTTCACAGTTCCTTCCTCTAATGCTTTCTAGCCCTTAGCCTTCTTCATGAGTACTGGAAGCACTTGGTCCATCACCCTGGCCCACCCCCAGTAGAAGAGAGAGCTCCCTGCTAAGGATGGCCTTCTCTACATCTGCCACAGTTCAGTTCCTGCCTGTGGCTGTTGCTGTACTGTTGATAATGTCCCCCAGCCATCAAAATAGGGAAGTTGTTCCTTATGTCTCATGCTAATTCTCTTTCTACGTCTCTTAGTTAATTTTAATAAATATGAGTAGTAGGACTTGAGAAAAAGGGAATTTCTCTGCCTGGTGCTCTCTGTTTATTTATTCTTTGAATAAAACCATTTTTTTTTTTTTAAATCGTTAGGGCCACCCGGGTGGCTCAGTCGGTTAAGTGTCCAACTCTTGATTTTGGCTCAGGTCATGATCTCACAGTGAGTTTGCACTCCATGTGAGCCTGCTTAGGATTCTCTGTCTCTCTCTCTTTCTGCCCCCTCCTCAAAAATAAAGAAATATTAAAAAAATCATCATTAAACTCTTGCAAATCTTATAAACCTCTTAAAACACAGCATGTACTCACTTCAAACACAGACCTCAACAAATTTCTTGATGCCAAGAGAAATATCTGGAAATCCTGCCTTTCCATAAATTCTTGTCAAATCCAAACAGAATCACCACTCTTTTAATAAGTGCTGACTGTGTCCATGTGAGTCCAACTTGATTTCAGCCTCCTGAATGGCAACATGCATTGCAATCTTTGAGCTACAGGGAAAGCAAATTTTGGTGTCCAGCTCCGAGTTCAAGTTTTGTATCTCCGTTTGTCAGTTGTGCAGCTTCGGACAAGTCTCTTGACTGATTTGAGTCTCAGTGTCCTCATCTACAAAATGAGGATAACACCCTTTCTGACTGTAAAATTTGAAATAATAAACTACTAAGGCAATGCGTGGGATAGTACTTTATAAATGTTGGGCAGAAGCCAAAAGTTTCCATGAGAACATTTTGAAAAGAGTCCTCTGAGCCACGTCTGCAGGTTGCAGGAGACTGTGGGGTGCTCAGACTCTGGATCACTCTGTCGGGGTTTGAACTGCCTGCTCAACCTCTGACCAGCTGTGTGACTTTGTGTGGTCTGAAACCTCTCTGAAACTCATTTCTCACATTTCGAACACAAGGGTGACAATAATGGTTCTCAACTTCTGGAATTATGAGAATTCAGTGTAGTTGGTTAGCACAGGGTGAGTGCTCACTCAGAATTGCCCAGTATAAGTATTAATATCAGTCTTAACACGGGGGTTTGCATCAAATAACATCAGAATGTAGCAGGTCACTGAGTGTTAACTTCCTATGGTTCTGTCTCCTGAGCAAATTTTAATCCGTGGTTGCCTTGAGCAGTTTTGTATTCTATTTTCAGTTCTTTTATAAGGGACAGTTTCTAATTGTCTATATATCGATATCTACATCTGTAATACATTTTGTGCAGCTCTGCCTTTATTGTCTTATGTATTGGAGATTGCGATAATCGGTGGGCACTTTTTCCCAGAGAACTTCTTCTAGAATACTCGATCGCTTCACACACACCATTGAGAGAGTAAGAACTTGCCGCTAGCCTGGGCACCCAGTGGATGTCGGGCTGCCTGGGGAACCGAGGCTGAGTTGCCCGTTGTCTGTGATGAGTGTCTCTGTCCATGTAAATGTCCACTTCTTGTCTTGAGCCCTGGACTTAGCCAGGGAAGAGTTGCTGCGCTGGGAGGGAAGTTTCCTATGTCATAGGTAAAGGGAGAGGAGCATGTTGTGAAACCAGCTGCCGTGAAATTGAATTACAGGTGTCATATTCTTCCAGCCTTAAATTGCTCCATTTTACCAAGGGCCTTTCTGTTTGTTTGGAACAAATAACTGCAATTTACTAGGATGCTAAGAGATGAGGGGAGAAGCAGTCAGAGGTTGTTTAAGGTTTCTATAATGATGGAAAATTACCCCTATCCATTTCAAGTATGGTTTCTCTCCCAAGCCACCACATTTAAATGTGAAGAGAGGAAATGCCTCACTTTTTAATTCTCTTCTCTCAGCACAAGCTCTTTAAAGGCGCTCCAGGTTTCTCTAATGTTCTTAACCACACACATCCAATCAGTTTTATTTATTATCCCATGGAATACGTTCAGTAATGACTTCTGAGGCGGCCAGGAGTGAATGGACAATTTGCTTTCACTGCCTCCGTCTCCTCAACCCATTTCCTCTTAATTTGGTGGAGATGGTGTGGAGCTTCTGGAAATAGGAGGCACACAGACACTTTAAGGAGGAAAACGCTAAGACACCTTTTTTCTTCCTCATAATTGAACATTGTCAGAAGTGATTTCTGTGTCTCGCCTTCTTCCTTCAGTGCATTTTAGCTTTCCAGGGAGTGTTCTTGCTTTCTTTTCAGGCAGGAATGTAAATAATTGTAATTTGTTTGCCTGGGACTGTTCTCAAACGGGTAACTGCCTCAGCGTTACGGGATGGCGGGCTGAGGTGGTGGAGGTGATGGTGATCGTTTTCGTGTGATACAGTCATGAAAGTGATCATCATTTTCTCAAAGCTGAGCTGAGGCAGTGTAGGAGGTTGATCAAAATGTGTATTTTGTGTGGTGGTTCTAAATTTAAATTGTTGAGTTTCCTAAATGGAAACAGTCTGTCAGTAGTATTTGAGACATTTCTAATGGAAGGACACTTGGAATTAGGTGGGGGGGGGGGTGGTATTTGCTTCAGTTGCAAGGCTCAGTGGGTTGATGCTTTTGGAATCTATTCTTGGGATACTAATGGTTTCAGTAATTTCTTTTGCTATACAAATGTAAATGAACCCATTCTTTTTGTAAAATTCCCATAATAAAGAGCAGAGGGATTTTATGCTTTCATCTCCACCCTTCAACCTATTTCTTGCCCCATTATTACTAGTTAGGCCTGTGTGTGTGTGTCTTCCAGATGTTTTTGCATGAATGCACGTATGTAAATTAGTGCAGAGAGTAATATATAGTTTTGCTTTGTGATTACTTGAAGTAAATGGGGCATATTTTATTGTTTTTTAAAAATCATTTTGTTGTTGCTGTTGTTTTTTATTTAACGCCATATTTTGTAGCTCTATCCCCATCAGTACATATAGATCTAGGTCATTCTTCCTAAGAGCTGATAAGTCTTTCATGTTATGGATATACCACAATTTATTTAACATATTGATGGATACTTAAATTACATTATTTTACATTTACAAAAAAGATGTTGCTATGAACATCTGTGTGTCTTTTTTTCAAAAATTTTTAAATGTTTATTTTTGCCAGAGAAGAAAGCAAGAAAGAAAGCAGACTGGACAGATGCCCCCCCCCTGCAGTTGGGATGATCAGTGTCCCCTGGCTGCCCTTTGGTATGAGGAAGACTGAGGCAGTGAGCCTTTAGCTCTTACAGTCTCTCCTAGTGGAAGAAAGTAAGGAACAAAGTGGAAGGGAGTGCTGGCTTCGTGTTTACTCTGCTGTGAGTTACATCCCCAGTGGCATAGCTCTGGTGAACCAGGTCTGTCTGGCAGCAAAGTTTTATTTATTTATTTATTAATCTCTCTTTGTCTGATTCCTTTGGAGTGGTCATTGTCTCTTACAGGATCTAAAGGAGGTGACTAATGTCAGTGACAGCTCCTTCCAAAACACTAGCAGCAGCACCAACAGTGGCTGTGTGGCTAATATTGGTACTATCCCTCTCTGTTCTTTCAAGTATAATTTCCAGGCATTGGAATTTGTCAGGCTCAACTTTTCCTCTGATCAATCTGTTGTTTCATAAGAGTTTTCCTACAATTGATGCAGTTTGTTGCAAATCCAGAGACCAAAACCATGCTTGCAGGTGCGATGTAGATACTGGATTACAGGAAAAGTACATTAATTTATCTTCTGAAGAAACACTGCTATATTATTACTTGGGTGTTGTCCAGAGTCACAGAACCCTTCATACATGTTGAGGGTCCTCCACTTTACATGTATTTTTTTTTTTTTTACCTGCATTGATTCATCTGCTTTGCATAGCTTTCCTGGGAATAATGCAGGAATCCTTATTGCCATTCTTACGTGGGTAAAGGGATACCTAGAAAAAAAACAAATGACTTCAGGTGTTAAAACAAAGTTAATATTTCCTAGTCATGTGCTCCTCACTCTTATAAACAAATAAACAAGAAAAAACATTCTACTAAAGCAGATTCAGTTACCTCCCTTCAAACAGATGACTGCCTCGAATTCCGTCCTATATAGCAATTCTGAACTTGCCTCGGTTAGGTACAGAATCATCATTCTTGCAATGTACATGTAATCATTGGCTCTACCCTACTCATGAAGCCCTTTGAAGTGAATGATTAGATCATCAAGTCTTAAAAATACTTTCTGGCGTTTCCTAATTGGAGGAAAGAAGAATACATGTTAATTGCCAAAGATACAAACAATACAGAAATGTTTACACGACACAGTGAAATTTCTCTTTAGTCCTAACTCCAAAAGATAACTACCGTTAGAGAGGAGTTTATATCCTTTCAAACGTTTTTCAGTAACTGTTTGCAGTGGTTATTATTTTTGTAATTACTATTGTTATCATTATTAATGGAATGTAATATTGTGTTACAACTTCTGTTGCCTAGCACTATAAATGAAAATATATTGTGATCTTTTCATACCAGTATATCTACACGTACCTAATTATTTTTAACAGGTAGTATTATTTAAGAATGAATTACAATTCTTACAGCCCACCCCCCAATAAGGGCCACTTCATCTTTTCCCAAAATGTTTAATATTATAATAGACATTCTTGAGAACTGCCTGTATCTTTAAGCAGATATTTAGTATTTCCATAAAAATACCACCCAGACATGGTCCCAATTGATGAGAAAGGAGGCATACTGGAGATTTTTATAGATATTACAAGATTACCCTCCACCAGCCGTGTCGGAGTGCCTGTTTTCTTACATTCTCACCAGCACTAGGTAGCATGCATTTTTAGTTCTCATTAATCTGAAAGACGGAACAATTATATGTTTGTTTTAATTTGCATTTATTGGATAAGCAGTGATTTCAGGAATCTTTCCTATGGTTGTTGGTCACTCTTTCTTTTGTTGTCTTTATGATTTTGCCCACTTTTCAATTAGGTTGTTTCATTTTTGGATGAATTTTTTAGATATTTTAGGTATTAACCCTACATGGGGCACCTGTGTTGTCAATCCGCTCTTCTCTGTCCTTTGTCTTTTGACTGTGTTTGTGGTCTCTTGCCATCCCAATTTAAAAATATTTCTATAGTCAAATGTGTCCTCTTTTTCTTTCTTAGTTTCTGGCCTTATTGCAGTGAAAAGTCAGAAACAGTCTGAGTATACAGAATTTCGAGTTGGAAATCTACTTGGCAGGGAGCTTTGACTGTGTGGGGCCTCGTCAGACTTGAGTAATTATCATTACGCAGCTGATATTTACCCACACCCATTTGCAGTATAGTCCAAACCAGGATTTAATAACCCATAGCATATTTGCACAGACTTTCTCATTTTCTAACCATTTAAAATTAGTTCTGAGAAATGAATGACTTATTTTTTAATATAGTCCCCTTTGAATCCAGCTATACCCTGAGAAGGTTTTTAAGGGAGAGCCTGTGGCTCGGTTACAACAGCACAGGTGTAACTTAACTTCTATGAAAGTATCTGGCTTTTGTTTTGCCCAGATGTTCTCTCTAATGAATGAAATTGTAGGCGCAACCCAAACTTGTCAATGGTGATGGGTTTTGTAAATGAAGGGGATTGGAATGAAAATGATCAGGAAAGAGAAAAAAGAAATGCCTTGGTATTTGGTCATTCAACTAAATCAGCGAGTTACCCACACAATATGGCTATAAATGGCACATGCAATGTGTAGAGTAAATGTATAGAGTTTGTACCTGGGTATTCTCTGATTATGAGTGTGGTCTTTGAAATCCTGAAGGCCCGGCCCTGAATTCTGGCTTCTCCACTTAATATTTATGGTGGACAAGTTATTAGACTTCTCAAAGCTTAGATAAGGATAAAGCTTTATCCAAGAAACAAGGGTCATATCTGTAATGGCCCTTTCCTTAAGATCACTTATTTTATCATTTCTGATGTTCATTTCACTGTTGATTATAAAAATCTGGGTGATCTGTTTTAATGTCAGTGTGCTTTGGCCTCAGGTGTAGGCACTATTTAAAAATCATAGCAGATGAAAGTAAGAGAGGTGAATAAAAACTGAGCCAAACTGCCATTAATTTGGCATTTTATAAGCAAGTTCTCTGTGGTGCTCAATTCATACTGTCTGCTAAAGTAGCCCAACTTCTCATTTTTATTTTATTTTTTACATCTCAATCTTTCGTGACTTAAAACTGATGACATCCGAATATTTCTCAAGCAGTTACTACATATTTATGAAGAACAGTTAATCTGTGCAAAAGTAGAGGGAGAGGAATCATAAAATTTTAGAACTGAGTGATTTCAGGCTCACATACAGTAGAGGAAATTGAGACTCAGTCAAGTTACGTTACTTGCCCAGCATCAAATATGAGTAATAATGATAAAAAGTAACTTCTACAAAATTGTAGTGTAACATGGGAGTCTTGGGTTGGTTCCTGTCTGTTGTATCCAATGGTGAGGCACGGGTGCTAGATGATTTTTTCTTCCACACACTCTTTTTCTCCAGGTGTCAAGGGCCATCAAGGTGTCCAGGAAAGGTGTTCCCACAGGTCACAATACATGGGTTATCCAACAAGGTCCTGTGTGCAACAGTATTCCCCTGGCCAGCCAGCAGTGGTGAGTGAATGGTGTGCTGAAAGTAGATATGGCATTCCCTCCCTGCTGGACCCAGTCTGGGAGCCCAGCTTCTAGAAGCCTCAGTGAGATGATAAGCACTGTTTATGGTAACAGAGTAGATGGGATGTGGGAGCTCACCTGTTCTCACGTGTGTAGGGGACAGACAGAGTACCCTGATGGGATGCCCCCCAGAAGACAGAAGGCCTCTGGAGGTAGCCCCTTCCCCTTTGGCATGTGCCCTTCAAGTCTGATCCTCCTTTTTAGGAGCCCTCTGACTTCTAATCCTCCTGGGAACACCCGTCTCTTCTTTTCAGCCCGGGATGTCAGTTCTAGACCACAGTGGGAAATTTGTGTGTTAGCAGATCCTTTCTTAAATCCATGAGATCCTACCTATTCTAATCCATGAGATATCTAATCCCATATCCAATCCATAAGATACCACCCATTCCTGGGGCTGGCAGTTGACTCCTCATCATTGTCTCTGTGCATTTCTGCTGTCATCCCTTCTGGAGGAAATGACTGCAGAAGGCCTCAGTGATGAATGAAGAGGGCCCAAGAGAAAGAAGAGAATCCTGAGAAGGAAAAGCACATTTGTGTGTAATTCAACAACATCCTCATGTCCTCATCGATGTTGACATCCCCACCATCACCACAACCACCATCAGCCAAGTGCACTTACTGACATCTTATTGTGAAATTGCTAGCCAGTATGATAAATGCATTATATCGTGTTATTGCAGATTCCTATAGTGTTGCTCCTATTATTTTCTCCATTTTGTAAGGGATAAAACTGAATCTTACACGGGTTAATAACTTGCCTAACACAGTGGTTCTCAATCAAGGGATATTTTGTCCCTAGCGGACATTTGACAATGTCTGGAGACATTTTTGATTGTAAGGAATAGGAGGGTACTACAGACTAAACATTCTACCATAACACATAGCCACCACAACAAGGAATTTTCTAGCCCCAAATATCAGTCATGCCCATGTTAAGAAACCCTGGCCTAACATGATACATTAGCAAGTTGAAGAGAGTTTTATTATGAATGGGTAGGGAAGTATTTATCAAATACTTGTGCTATATCCATATAAGCATGTGTCATATCCTTAGTAATCTGTTTATGTGATAAATTCTATCCTTAGAATTTTAAATGTTAAAACTATTCTTTCATTCCTGGGATAAATCCTATCTAAGTCCAGTATGATGTGATTTATGTGAAACTTTTAAGCAAACAAAAAAATACTAGGTATATTTTGTGGACATTTACATATGTAGTACAAGTATTGAAAACCTGTAGGAGAGAGATACACACATTGTAGAATAATGGTCACTTCTTGTGAAGGAAAGAAATGGAAATGGAGAGAGGTCTTTAATTGGATCTTACACCATTTTATTTCTTTAAAATTAGATCTGAAACACCTTGTAAACATTTGTTAAATCTAGGAGTGTGCACGGGATGCCTGACACTTTATTTTCTATATTGGATTGATTGAAATATTTTATATTTGGAAAAAGAAATAAAAAACAAACCCAGAGCTAAAAAGAAATTTTCAGAAAGTAGAGCTAAAGTGATAGAAATGGCTAAACAGTAAATAGAAACTAAATGCCAGATCCAGGATTCATAGTTAGATATAAATGTCTCTAGAGCCCCCACTCTGAATTAGCATACCAGGCTATTCTACAGCGTGAGCCAGTGTGAGACTAGGTTGTAGTGACTGGAGCCTGTCGTCTTCCAGGTACTGTTCTCTGTAACTGATGTGTTTTAACTCATTTAATCCACCCCACAATCCCACACAATAAGCACAGACTGTCCCCAATTTGTGATGTTTCAATTTATGATCTTTTGACTCCACAATGGCATGAAAGTGATACTCATTCAGTAGATACCATACTTCAGATGGTGAGTTTTGATCTTTACCAGGATGGTGATACATGCTGTATGATCCTCTCTCATGAATGCTGTGGGGATGGGGCAGTGGCTGCTCGTGGCCGGCCACAAGGGTCCGCAACCCATAGGCTTCCAACCATTCTGCACCCATATAACCGTTCTGTTTTTTACCTTCAGTACGGTGTTCAGTAAATTACATGAGGCATTCAACACTTTATTATAAAATAAGCTATGTGTTAGATGCTTTTGCCTAACTGTGGGCTAATCTAAATGTGCTGAGCATGTTTAAGGTAGGATAGACTAAGCTCTGGTGTTCAGCAGGTTAGGTATTTTAAATGCATTTTTGACTTATGATATCTTCAACTTATGCTGGGATTATTGGGACAGAACCCCATTCTAAGTCCAGAAGGATCCATACTCTTATTTTCTTCTTGTTGTAGACAAAGACAGTGAACCCCGTGCAGAGCACATGCCATTTGGAGGGTGTGCACTCAGTGCCATGTCTTCCTCCCCTTCTCCAGAGGAGAGACCATGAATCAGGATTCACAAGGACCAAGGGAAGAGTGCTACGTGCATTCTCTGGGCATCCTCCTCAACACTGCCTCCTCGTCTCATATTTTTCTCAAGCACCAAATTTTCCTGAGTCCTCAAAGTACCCACCTCTCCCCCCCTCCCCCTCCACTTTCGTCATCTCATCTCCCCAGCATCTTACTGTTCCTCGTTTGTTTCTTGACAGCTCCCTTTTTTGCTCTTCTCATTTGTCTTCTATGCCCAACCAGAGTGTTTGAAATGCAGTTTGGAATTCCTAACTCCCCTTCTCAGAGCTTCACACGGTTCTTAGAGTAAGAAGATAATCTTCAGTGTAAAGATCAAGTATGATCTTAGGATATGAGCCCCTTTCTTGTCCTTGTCTTAGCTTTCCAGCCATTTGGCTGAGCACCTTTATACCTCAGGGTCTTGACACACACGGCCTCCCATGCATTGCCTTGGCATTGCCTCTGGCCCCATGCCATCCACATCTCATGCTCTTGGCCAAGATATTGATTCCTTCCTGCTGTATAATGTCCATGTCAAGTATTATTTCCTCAGGGGCTTTCCTGTTTCTTCCAAATCTAGGTAGATTCACTGCTGTATGTCCCCCATAGAACATCATAATTATTCTTTAGAGCTCTCACAAGTTTAAATATACAACCCATTACATAATCACTTTAAAGTTTGTTCAAATATAACCCTGTAACATGAATTTTAAGCCTGTTGTTATTTGTTTATTTTTTAATTGCTGTATCCTCAGGACATAGTATAGTTCCTGGCATGTAATTGGTGTATGTTGAATTACTATATGTTGAATAAGAGAAGGAATAAATGAGCGAGTGAATGAATGCATTTTTCTCTATTGTTGTTGTCACGGGGCTGGGACAGGACTCAGCTCTTCCATTATCTGTGGCCTCAGTTTGTCTGTTACCTGTGTCATGGTGCACGGATCTGAGGGATGAAAAACTATTCTGGAGTGGCCACCAGGAAAGGGACTGTCAGGCTGCTGTTAGGAGTCAAGTTATGGAGCCCAATGGACCAGGAAACCAAGGAGTTAAACGATGAAGGGTTGCAGGTGAAGGAGGAGGTCTTCACGGGTGGGGCCGCCCCACAGAAAGTGGTCAGAATGCACACATCTAAGAGAAGACCAGAAGGTGGCATAGTTCATTTGTATTTGGGGGTTCCAACTGTGATTTCACTTGTCAGAACAACTAATTCCAGACATTATGGCGCATAACGATCCCATTGTGCTTGCTAAAAATTCAGATTCTTGAGCGTCTCTAGAAACAGATTCTGAATCCGAAGGATCAGACCAGATCCCAAGTGTCTGCAGGAGAATAGTAAATTAGAGAGTTGGGTTGGCAGGGCGTGGAGTGAGGGTGTTGGGAGGTGATGGGGTGTGGAGTAAAGGAAAAACAGTTCAAAACTTCCTGGCCATTTACGCTTTTTTGAACTAATGAAAACACAAGTCATGGTGAACGTGACATCATGGCAGCTATGTCAATGGAGTCCCTTTAAGCAAGAAGGATGATGCAGCTCTCGCACCAGTGAAATGTGTTCTCCTGTTGTGCATGGTGGTTCCTGCTTTTAACTCATCCACGACCGAGATTAATGTTGATTTTGCTCCCCTTGTCTAGACTCAGGGCCCACAAGATATCAGTAGCACCCCTGGATTCGCATGCTGACCCCTTCTTAATTAAGAGATCTTAATTAAGATGTTAATGTCTCTTAACAACGAGATATTGTTAGTCTGCAAACCTGTAAATATAAGCATTTTGTGTTATTTTTACTAACTTAATCTTCAGGAGCAGAACTGTTTCTTTAGAGATAATATGAGGGGAGAAAACGTTGGAGTTAAAAAAAACTGAGTTAAAGTAAAAAATGATAGAGCTACCCAGCTGCCTTAAAAAAGACAGTGTATTTACAGCAAGAAAATCACTGTTTAAAGACCCGGTTAAAAAAACCAGCCTCTCAGATGACCAATTAGACCGTAAAGCTGGCCTCTTCCTGATTTCATTAGCATGTAGCACAGGGTGTCTCCGAGGGGGCTTGTATTTTCTTAGTCAGCCAGTGCTTCACAGCTGGGCTGGAAATGCTGCCACATTATTTTTGAATGCAAGAAACTTGTGATTCCAGACTCTCCCAGGATTTTAACTCTCTTGCCTGAACAGATTGACACAACAACAGATGGTCCACGTTGAATCATTGCAACTACCTTGGATATTAAAGATCAAACTCTTTGGAATAACTACTAGTGCATTCGGCTTTGTAGGTGAGTGTGTAGTGTATGTTCACCTGTGAAAAAGACTCTGCTTTCTAGAGGGGACCTGCAGACTTCTTACGGGGACCCAGCGCCCGGCACACAGCAGTGCTCAATAAATGGGAGAATCTGCATTACAGATCCAACAGTCTCTGGGTAGGGTAGCTCAGGTTTCAGGAAACAGACCCCAAGGTGTCAAATTAGCATGTGGGACTTCTACTCAAGAGGGCTGTGGAATCATTACCTGTACAAGAGAGCAGCAAGGGCTGTGCATTGAAAGGATTGCGAGGAGAAGCTGGGACGGACTGCCATTTGCAAGAAGCCTCTGCAGATCCCATGGAGAGTTGTAAAGCGGGGATGCTTCACTGCAATTTATCCCTAGTTGAGATGAGGAAACTGGGCCTTAATACCCCTGCCTGGAAGAGGCATTGGATGTAGGGTAGCTCACAAGGACAATTCTTAGAGAGGATATGTAGCCGAGGGCTGTCTGCTGGCCTCCGTCTTGGCGGCTAGAGGAATCAGTACTCTTCCTAAAAGGGGATCTGGTAGTGCTGATTGCTCTGTGCTCTGTGCTGGTACTGAGGTACCCACTGGGTCTGGCTCAGATGAGCGTGTATAAGGCTGTAATGTGTACTCCTGGTGATCATGGCTGACGTAGACCTCTCAAGATTCTTATCAACTGCACAGACACCTCTCAAAGGCTACTCGGTGCATGGAGTATGAGTGTGATAACTCTTTTCATAATTCCTTTTAGCCTGTTTTAAAACTTACTCAGATTTGAAAAAAAACTTAATTATATTTGGTTGGAGGGTGCAGAAATAATTCTCGCAAAGGAACACAGAAACAAAATTACATCAGCAGAAGGTATCAGTGCCACGTGTTGGGTACCCTGGGATCTGGATGGTCTCCGAGCTGAGAAGGAAGAATGGTCAGCTGTAGGGAAGCAACCATTAAGGATGGTACCACATGAGAAACCAGTGGTCCAACTCACAAAATCCAAAGGCACAGAGCAAACTCAGGCTCGCTCTGCATTCTTGTCCATCTCTGGAGGATTCTGTCTGGCTCGGAAGGGAGGTGTAGCAGCGGGAGGAGGGATCACTATAGTCTAGTGGGTGGAGGAGAGGGAATCCAGCTGGAAGGGCTCCAGCCCACGAGGGAAAGGGTTGGATCTGAGTAGAGAGATTGGCAAGAGCCGGGGAGGGGCTGTGTGGCCCAGCCCAAGTGTAGCACGCTCAATGCTGGGTTCGTGGTCAATGGAAGCCTGGAGAACCTGGGGAACCTGGTCATTGGTTGGTGCTCTGTTATATGCTCTTTGGCACTGTTTATCAGTGTTTCACATGCACATAGGCTTTACTGCCCTGCTGAAATTAAAAAAAAATTTTTTTTTTTAGAAGGCAAGGACAAGGTTTCACTTCTTTTACACCCTCCTTAGTACCTAAAAGAGATGGTGGGTTATTCTCAACCCATGATGGGCTGCCTGGCTGGCTGGATGCATGGAAGGAAAGACAGAAAGAAGGAAAGTAAGGGAAATGGGGACCCTGAAACCATTCCTGCTCCTGGAATGCTTCTCTACTCTTTCTTCATATACTGAATGTCTATTTTGCTGTAGTCCAAAGCTCCTTTCACTTTTTCTCCCAATCCAGATGATGTCCTCTGCCCCAAGCCTGTATGTCTCCCCTACTATCTTATTCTTTTCCTTTAAGGCACTTACCACAATTCATCATGACCGTTTGTTGTGTGTGTTTTTGTTTGTTTTCTGTTTTTCTTCCAAGTGTCAGTGGTGTGAGGGCAGAGCTTAGTCTATTTCTCCAGGCCGGGTTTTGTGTCCGATGGGTGTCCTTTTCCAGTAAATGCTTAAACGGGTGAGTGAAATGCAAGCAGACTGTAAAGAATTTCTTGTCTTGGTGAGTAAGTGCATCAAATCTTCGAAAGTTCTCGGTTGCTGGTTCTGTAGTATATTTCGGCTTCCTGTGAATGAACCCAACATCCCTCTGCTTGGACCCTGAAAACACTCTTTTCTGATCCCAGCAGACTCATGTGCACTTGTGGGGCTGGTAGGGTTGGGTGTACACAGAGACCAGCTCTGGACGCGGCTGCTCGCTGCCCTTCCTCTGGCCATCTCTCTCCAGGTTACCGCTGGCCTCCCCGTGTATCTGCTCTGGCATTTCATGTGCAATTAATGCTCCCATGATAAGAATTTCTTTGACAGGTTTCCCAGTCAGTTGAGTAAATTTAGAGACCTAATTACCACATGCCTGAACTCTGGGCTTTGCTTTGAGGCCTCGGCTATGATACTGTGGATGAATGACTCGGTCTGCTCTGCTTTCTTGGGGTAAGTCTTTTTGGAAATTATGATGACTCCTGTCTCCAAAGTATTTCAAATGCCAACAATCGAGATTGATCTCTGAAGCACGGATGTTCTGCTGTCTGTACTTAATGCAGCCCCGAGTTTGGCTCTTTCATTGCTGCCTGGGAGAGCCACCCCCTTCAGCCCCCCAGTAAAGAGAGATAGCTCAGCTAGGAAATCTTCTGTAGGATGATTTCAGTTGTTTCTGCTTTTGTTTTTCTATTTTAGTGGTAGGGAGAAAAGACATAGGCTGCGGAACAATTAGTGAGATACTAATTGCATTTCTGAAATACTGTTTTTTTGTCTTAAAGAGATTTGAGCTTTCAGAGTGTCACAGGAGACATGGATTGATAGTGATAATAGGATTTGCCAAATAGTTTTATGCAGTAGGCATGCACAAAGCTCAAGCATGCGTGTTAGGTCATCCTACTGTTCCTATTTTGCTGATGGGCAAACTGAGTCGTAGTGGTGAAGTAACTTCCCTACTGTCAGCCAGGGCTGTGATGAAACACAGTTCTCTTGGGACTTCAAAGCTCAGGCTTCCAACACTGTGATGTTCTCTCTGTGATAGGGAACTATGTAGGCTCTAATTCCCGGCCAGAATTAAGAGCTCGGAAAGAGAGCCCCCAGAGAAACAAAATGCTCTCAAGTTTCCAAGGAAGGGTTCTGGCAGACATAGAAACATTATGTTTTAAAAGAATGTCAAATTTGTACCGATTGCAATTTTTGGCAGATTTGACTCTAATGATAACCACATGTTGCGTTAGTAGCCTGTAGAGTTACTGGGCCCTCGTTCTAGTTAGAGCAGGTTTACCTAGAAACCTAGGACTCAGGAAACCTCGCCTGGTCTAATTCCTGTTCCCTCTGCCGACATCCCCCTAATCTGCTGCTGGCCACTGGCTGCTATTCCAGGCATGAGTGCTTGAACATTCTATGACCTTCTTCACTGACCTGTTCCTTTCATTTGTCAGTTACTCTTATTTCTCTTTAGAAGCATAAGCCATCTTTCCTTTTTGAAGACATTGTTGGATTAATAATATTAGTATTCACATTTGTGAAACATACTCCACTTTACAAAGCACATTCACATACTTGGTTTTCGTTTGATCCTGAGTCAAGCAGGGCAGGAATTTATTTACCTAGCTTCTCAGCAAGTATTTATTGTGTCTCCTATTTGCATTAAAGTATCATTTCCATTCTGTAGGTGAGTAAATTGAGCCTTAGAGAGAATAAATCACTTTTTATACATCTCTGTCTCATAATGCCAAGTTTAGGGCTTTTTCTAAACCTGTCGGAGATCTGATGTTTAAAGGTCATACCCTTGGGCCACTGGGTGGCTCAGTCAATTGAGTGTCTGACTCTTGATTTCAACTCAGGTCATGATCCCAGGGTTGTGGGCTCAAGCCCTGTGTCTGGTTTCACATTAAGCATGGAGCCTGCTTGAGATTCTCTCTCTCTCTCTCTCTCTCTCTCTCTCTCTCTCTCTGTCTCTCTCTCTCCTTCTGCCCCTCCCTTGCTTGCACTCTCTCTAAAAATAAAGTAATAAAAATAAAAAATTTGAAGGTCACTCCCTGTACTCCATTTCCTAAGCTACGGATTACAACCTTGAAAGCCTACAGCTCACAGGGACAGCCTGAGTATTATTTCATGTATGTAACAGTTTCTATAATTCTATAATCATTAATCAGTGAGACATTCCTTTGCTTAATGCAATTTTAAGCAAAGGAATTTTGTATCAAATTTTGTTAAAATTTATTTATTTTGAGAGAGAGAGAGAGCGCACGGTGGCGAGAGAGTAGGGGAGGGGTAGAGAGAGAGAGAGAGGGAGAGAGAGAGAGAATCCCAAGCAGGTTTTGCACTGTCAGCATGGATCCCAGCACAGGGCTCGAACCCACAAACTGTGAGACTGTGACCTGAGCCCAAATCAAGAGTTGGACGCTTAACTGACTGAGCCACCTAGGTGCCCCTAGTGCTTAAAAAAAAACCCAAAAAACAACAAACATGATACATGTTTTTATTTTCTTTATGGAAAATCCTTAGAAAGCAGTCACAATTTCACCATTGCCTGTCTCTTCAGCCCAAACTGCTAGCCCAGCATTTTCACTGTCTCACACTCCTCATGTTCCCTCTTGCTTCAACATCTCTGCTGGTCTTTCTGCCCCCAAATCCCTGCACCTTCACATCCTTCCTACCTATACTGCAGATCTCTGTTTCACTGTCAAGAGTGAAGGGAAGTCTTCATTAGCACACCCCCACCGGAACCCCTGATATAGGCTCTCCTCGCACCGGCCACCTCCTCTCCATTTTATCTGTCACAGTCTAATATGACATCTGTATTTATGTGAATGTTGTTTAATATTAATGTCCCCAGCTGGCATGAAAGCACTGGAGGGGAGACCTGTTTTTGCTCGTCACTGTGAGCTTACCTCTTAAAAGAGTTTCCACCATATATCTGACCAGAGGAGGTGAGTTGTTCCAAAAAGAGATACTTGGGTGGGTGAATCAACTAATGTTCACCAATGTTGAAATTTTAATATCCTTAGGTTACTTGAACAAATCCTGTATTATTGTTCTAGGGCCTCTATAACAAATTAGCGTAAATTCCATGGCCTAAAATAGCATCCATTTCCTATCCCACTGTTTCTATGGGTCACAAAGCCTGGACACTGGGTGACTCCGTTGAGTTCTCTGCTTAAGTTTCATGAGATCAAAGTCAAGGCATCAGTAGGTCTGGGCTATTTATTATCTGTGGGAGAATCTGCATCGAGGCTTATTCAGGTTATTGGCAGAATTCAGTTCTGTGGCTGCTGGCTGTTGACCCGAGGCTACTCTCAGCTCTTGGAGCGGGCATTCCTTAGCCCATGATGAGATTCCTCTCTGTGCTTCTTATCTCTTGCCTTCCCTTTCTGCCTCATGTCTCTGATTTCTTTGTCTCCTTTTCTGCTTTTCAGAGCTTGTGTGATTGCATTGGACTTACCAGGACACTCTGGGATAATCTCAACATGTTGCTATATGCTAGGATTTAGGACATGGACATATTTGGGGAACCATTTTTCTGCCTACCATAAATCCCAAGTGCCTATAAATTTGTGTGATTTATCATAATGAAGAGCATGGCATTTGAGATAAAAGGCATTTGTGTAGATTTCCCCCCACTTCTGTGATGCCAGAGAATTTGGTAGATAGGTTCCTAAGAAATGGAGCTAATGAAATTGGGGACTGCATGGCCTCAAACAATTTAAAATAATGGTATTCTCACTCCATTACTTCTGAGTGGTAGCACTCCACATTAACGCACTCGTTTTTGTGGAGCAGGAGTGCTGAGTGAATCAGATTTACAAAATGGACAAAGGAGAAGAGTGTATTTTCTGGCAGACAGCTGCCAGCCCCAATAGATGGCTGTCCCTTTGGAGCTGTCCCTTACTTTTTTTTTTTTAAGTTTATTTAATTATTTTGGGAAAGACACAGCATGAGTAGAGGAAGGGCAGAGAGACAGAGAGGGGAAGAGAGAGAATCCCAAGCGGGCTCAACGCTCCCAGCACAGAGCCCGACCTGGGTCTCAAACTCACGAAACCATCAGATCATGACCTGAGCCAAAACCAAGAGTTGGACGCTTAACCCACTGAGCCACCCAGGCACCCCTGTCCCTTACTTGTAAATGCTTTCTCTCATTCGTGTGACTACTTCCTGAGCTGTTTTTGTCCAATGCAATACTTTTTCTCTAAAAGGGAATCTCCTTACTTTCGACATCTCAGAATTTCCCCACGGGGAAATAATTATTTCAGAGAAAACATATTGGTAATTCGTTCATTCCATTGATTTTGTTAATTTCATTCATTCATGCATTTTCTATATGAAATCTTAGGGCCAAAGATTTGAAAATACTCTTTCCTTTGTTCTTTTGTTTATCCATCCTGGAGATGGTGCATTCACCTGGATAATGGATAATATCATTATCAGGTCAGTGTTGGAAATATTATAAAGGTTCTTCTGCTTCTGATTATTTTCAGTGCATGGTAGTGTATCAAAAGGATTGGCTGTTTACCAAACTTATTTCTCTATGATCACACCGCCCTAACCTGTGTGGCACCTAATTAACATGCATGGAACCAGGGCTCCAGGGAGCACGTGGGCCATGGTGGGTGAGAACACGGACCAAGTGAAGTTAAGGATGCTAAAAAGTACAGGAGGAGTCCTGGGGGCCAGGGAGGAGCACGGCATCAAACCTACTAGGGCCGATGCATGGAGCACATGCCCTGGAACAACTTGCAACACTAATGTACCATTTTACGGGATGGGAAGTATATGAATTGTGACGAGCAAGCGAAGCCTGGTCAAAGATTGAGAACTGACCATGGGTTGTGGGTCAGAGACACTGAAAAAGTTTAGGGCTCAGGCCAGAGAATGCCATATTTTATCTCTATGATGCTGTAGCCAAATCACCAAGAGCCTAGATTCACGCAAATAGCTCCATGCCCTAACGTCTAAGACCCCTTCCACAGTGGTCTCTTTGGAGCATCCACAATGATCATCAAAGACTTTAAGTGTCCCCTTAAGGAGTTTGATTTCACATCAGATCAAAGGAACAGCCACTTTTGGGGCACTTACATTTGCAAGGTCCTACTTTGGGCATGGCGGCAGCGGGCTGCTGGGGTGGATAATAGGAAAATCGAACCATGTATCCTGACTGCAAAATCTTCATGGAATTGTTGGTGAAGAGGCTGGAAGTTCTATTTCTCATCAGTGTGCATTCACAACTGTTTTATGATGGCTTTTTAAGAACAGAACACGGCCATTCCTTATTCCTGTGCTTTGATGTCCCCAGAGACAGCAGGTATGGGTGGCGTTGAAGGAGAATTAGGTGAGACTTTAGTAAGGACTTGACAGAAACAGTGAACTTCCAGAAAGACCATATTATAATTTGAACTTTCATTTATTAGTACACTTCCTGAATATTCCTATCTCTGGCAATAGCATTTAATGGGCTCTCAACCCTCCAATCAGAACAACTCAGAGCCCACTTTGAGTCTTTAATTTTTGTACCCTTCCAAAGCTCACTGATCCTTTTTCTCCCTCCAAAATGTCTCTCCAAACTACCCTCCTCCACCTGCTCTGGCAACGCTGCCCTAGTTTGGTTCCTCATTATTCTGTGGCTGGTTTATAGAAATACCTTCTAATGATTCTTGTTACTTACATTTTCTACCATCTCCAGCCCAAACTCCCATTCTGCTGCCAATTATCCACCTGAGAGACCTGATTATGTCACTTCCTTGCTTACAACCCTTCAGAGACTTCTTGCTTGTGGGATGAAGCACCGGACTCAGTCTGGTATTTATGAGGCCCTTCATGATCTGGCTCCAGCCTGGCCTTTCCTTCCCATCACCTGCCAGCTCTTAAGGCTCACCGCGGTCTTTATTCCATCTTCCACTTCTGCCAAACTCTCCCCTTAAGGCAGTTATCTATGCCCCAAACATTCTGCTTTCCCTCTGATTTCTTCTCCGGCAAACTCCTAATCATCTTCCCAGACAGCCTTCTCTGGTTCATGCCGGCCCTCCTCTAGCACTCCTCCTTCCCTCACCAGTATTTAAATATATGTTGTTTGTACCTCTGTGTGCTGCTGATAATAATAATGGCGACTTCTGTTAATTGGCTGTGTGCCCTGTGTGTTTGATTGCACTGTCTTGAACAGCCTTCCACAGTGTATGATAGCAGAAATGATCCCTGGCAGTTAGACTTTCTGGTGCAAATGACTCTTGGCCTTTCTGAATTCTAAGGCTTTCTTTGCCACAAGTGTGTATAACAGTGCCTGGTCCATAGTAATAAGATTCTTAAAGGGTGTTTTTTTTTGGAGGGAGAGAATGAAGGAACAAATGCATGACTGTTAGAATTTACTGAAGGCTTAGCTGGGTTACATATAGAGTTTATATATTTATTGTTATGAAATATCATATGAATTTGAGTTTTTGTGTGTGTTGGGAGCCAGGCATCCAGGAAATAGGATGGACTGAATGCAGAGATGAGCTCAATGTATGTTGCCTCATTGTGTATCTCTGTCAGTTAGGAATGGCTACAAGTAATCACTATGTGAAGGAATGTGAGGATGGCAATTGCCGTCATTGGTTCCAGAGCAGCCTCTCTACAATTCTTTGTTTTACTCCTGTGCATGTTGCCTCATGATCACAAAATGACTGCTCTAACACCAGACATCACATCTACTTTTAAAGCATGGAGACAGAGAAAACAGGAGTGGTTCCAGTTATATCTTTGACTTTTATAAGGAAAAATTGTTTTCTAAGAGACCCCGGCAACTCTTTCATGGGCCTGCCTGCCTTTCCTTGGCCAGAATCGTGTTCTAGAGTCACTCTGGCTGTCGGGGAGATCTGTATCCCACCTGGGACTAGGCGCAATGAAGGTGAATGACTTCATTGCCACCTTGAACGAAGTCAAGTTCTGTGAACAGAAACTGGGAGGAGCTAGGTACTAAGTGGACCGCTACTTGAGCCAGCCACAGCATGTATTGCCATTCTTCTCAAGTGGTCCGATTGACTTCCTGCTTCAGGTGCCCTCATGGTGTACTTACGTGTTTTCTAGCGTCCAACAAGAAAGGAGATATTCAAAATCAGAAGTGATGGAACGAGCAATAATTTGAAGATTCGATCATGTTTGTGGGGGGTGTGAATGAGCCCTAAATCATTAAGTAGACAGGTTATGTAAACTCCTTAAACTCTGGTGTCCTCCTCCTTAAAATGGGAATGATGACAATGACACCTGAAGGTTCATGTCAGGATTCAGAGAAATAATGCACATTTGCTTGGAACACTGGAGGCATTCAGTTATCTTAGCTGTTGCTGTTACTGTACTGTAGTTTTTGAAGTTTAACAGTGAAAGATGGAACCAGCAGACCTAGCCTCTCCTTCCCATTGTTAACTGCGTAAGAATGTGGAGTATTTACTTATTGACTGTCTGCCAAGATGCTCCTTTTTTTCTTCTAGAGGGATTTTGAACTGTTGTCAGTTTTGTTGATTCACTAATCCTAAGCAAAATACCCATCTAGGGGCTTGTAGTTAGAGTTGAGCCTACTGAAGTCAGTTTCTATTCATTTATCAGTGTTGGCAAACTTTCTCTATAAACAGCCAAACAGCAAATATCCTAGGCTTTATGTAGGCGGTCCTGTCTCTGTCGTTGTAACCTCAAAAAGCCATAGACAATGTGTATACATATGTCTTATGGACATTGAAATGTGAATTTCATGTAATTTCCATGAGTTATGAAGTATTATTCTTAGATTTTTTTAAAAGCATTTAAAAATATGAAAACCACTCTTAGCTCATGGACCATATGAAAATCCATGGCTAGGTGAGTTTGGGCTGTGGGCCGATGTTCACCACCCCTGGTTTTACTTAATGTCATTGCCATCTTTTCTGTCATATTAGGTTAAAGCTATCATCCACTCTGTCGCCCTGGAGCCCACTTCCTAATTAAGTACTGTGGCTTTTAATATTGCCAAGTGCAATTTTAATGCACAAACTACTAGCTCCTATTACTGGAATGATAGTACACAATTCAAAAGCATTGAAATTTATTTTGTCTTCTGTAAGTAGATAAGGCAGCTTTGAACAAGTATAACTCAGCATAATTAGAATGTTCTTAGTTTATGAGGAAGCAAGAAATAACATCACACCCTCAAACAGGTGATGATCAAGATTCGTCCGATTAGCCACAGCCACACGTCCACCTCACCTCTTGTGTTGTTAGGCTGGGCCTGTAGAATTCAGGACTAAAATACCCTTGCATA
Organism: Prionailurus viverrinus; assembly: GCF_022837055.1. Taxonomy (NCBI): domain Eukaryota; kingdom Metazoa; phylum Chordata; class Mammalia; order Carnivora; family Felidae; genus Prionailurus; species Prionailurus viverrinus. Next base: position 192,673,596 of record NC_062561.1, on the reverse strand, counting down.
TTTGGTCACATGACAAATCATGGTTTGACTTGTAAAATTCCACCGGGAGTAAATAAATGCCAGCCTGGTAGCTCGAGAATAAAAATGAGACCATGTTTGTTCCTTCCTTTTGTTCAATTCCTTTACTCTTTCAATCCAATTACTCAGGCCCCACCGCCACTTCTGGGCAGCAGCCTTGGAGTCTTGAAACTCATTATGTCAGGTTGAAAATGAGAGACAACAGCTGTCAGAGCCAGTGTTTGATGCCTTTGACTTGTTTCCTTGTAGCAAAAAAAAAAAAAAAAAAAAGCGTGCTTGCAAAGTGTACAATTGAGAGGACTCACCATTTCTTAAGCTAAGGGTTCTGAGCAACTCTCAGCCTTGCTTTCCCCTAAGCTGTTTTGCACAAAAACATACCTGTTTTATTTTTCCAGTGTGTTTAATATCAGTAGGGTATTGAAACAAGGCAGCCACAGAATTTCTGAATAGGACATAGAAAGATTTGAAAAATAGCAGTGCTTTTGTAAAGATGTAACGATATATCAATCTTTATTCTTCCATCTGTATTAGAGAAGGAAAGTGCATGTGCGAACTTATATGGTATTATTATAGGTAATTTGATGTTTCTGGGGTAGAGTGGGATTTCCACATGGATCAAGTATGCAAGTAAGACTGACGGCAGTGGGTGCCTGCATTATCATTTTATTTATTTGTAGGCTTTATCCTTTTTTCAGTCACATATAGTTTTAGAACTTTTCTGCCCTCTTGGCCATAAGACCTTTCTGAATCTCTGGCCTCTGTGTTTAAGGGACCTGCCCCATTCAACACTTGTAACATTTATTGAACACTACACTAAGCACTTTATGAATCTTACCAGTTAATTCTTGCAACAACCTTTTGTGATAATAATTGTTCCCATTTTTAAGATGGGGGAACTGAGACAATGTCAGTGAATAATTTGCTGAAGTAAACAGAGGAGCCAGGTGTCAACCCCAGCTCTCAGTGGCCATTTTCAAGGAAGACATCCAGATGGCCAACCGACACATGAAAAGAGGCTCAACATCACTCATCATTAGGGAGACACAAATCAAAACCACAATGAGATACCACCTGACACCTGTCAGAATGGCTACCCTTAACAACTCAGGCAACGACAGATGTTGGTGAGGATGCAGAGAAAGAGGATCTCTTTTACATTGTTGGTGGGAATGCAAGCTGGTGCAGCCACTCTGGAAAACAGGATGGAGGCTCCTCAAAAAAACTAAAAATAGAACTACCCTACGACCCAGCAATGGCACTACTAGGCATTTTCTGCGCTCTTAACCACGACTGTACTAAATCTTCTATGCTTCCCTCTCAAGATAGCACTTCTCAAACTTTAGACTGTTTCAGAATCACATGGAGAACTTATACACTTAGAAACTCCAAAGTTTGTGATTTAGTAGTTCTGGCCTAGGACCCAGGGATATGCATTTCTAATAAGTTCCTGGGTGATGCTGATGTTTCTGCCTCTAGGCCCACACTTTGAGAACAGCAGTTTAAGTCACCTCTCAAGTCAATGGCATTATTTTCTTTGTTCGTTGTCTAACATCTGTGCAAAGGCTTTGAAGATATAACGTGCTACCTTAATGCAAAAAAGCACTATGTTTCTTAGAGCTTTATCTGAGCCAAGCAAGTGCCATATATATATATATTGCATTCCCATATATATCTGCATAAACACACACAAGTATAAATTGTTTGATACTTCAAAGTTCTGTTGAAAGGCTTTCGCTGCTTTGCACAGCTCGTCTGCGCCGAGTGAGTATGAGGCATCTTCTTGGGATTGGCAGGTTAATCTCTTAAGGACCAAGCTGTTTTTTGGAAACAGCATAACGAGGTGCAGGGCCCTGAGTGTGAATTCAGACTCAAAGAGATCACACTGAAGGGAGTTCACAGCCAGCAGCGGGTGGCCGCTGCAGAAGATTGCTGTTTCACGGGTGGAACCCTCAGCTCGGGAGGGAGCAGGAAGTGTGATCAAGATGCTTAAAAAAGATTACATGATATGCTAAAGGGGGAAAAAAAAGCAGTAACTAGAAAGAAACACTTTTGAATAAAGATTATTTTTCACAGGTGATGTTCAATGTGTGATGATAAGCATTCTTTTAGACTCTCTCTTCATGTATAACTATCGTCTACCTTCCTTCGGAAACTTTTTTTTTATATCCAGTTATAGAATTCTAGAAATATTTGCAAGGTGGTAAAAAAAAAAAAGGTGATTATGTGCCTCATTGCTTTCAGTCTTGCTGCATACATTGAAAATATTAAGGGGGCACCTGGCTGGCTCAGTCAGTTGAGCGTCTGACTTTGGCTTAGGTCATGATCTCACGGCTTGTGAGTTCAAGCCCTGAGATGGGCTCTGTGCTGACAGCTCAGGGTCTGGACCCTGCTTCAGATTCTGTGTCTCCCTCTCACTCTGCCACTCCCTTGCTCATGCTCTCTCTCTCTCTCTCTGTCAAGGATAAATAAAACATTAAAAAATATATATTGTCGGCCAAGGCAGACAATTATTTTGACTTTCTTATTTATTTGTTTGTTTATTTATGAAGTATACCTGACATACAGTATTATATAAGTTTCATGTGTAAAACATAATAGACTCCACAATTCTGTGCATTATGCTGTGCTCACCACGATAGGTATAGTTGCCGTCTGTCAGCATACAAAGTTACTATGGTATTATTGACTGTATTCCAAATGCTGTATGTTACATCCTCATGACTCATTTTATGACTGAAAGTTTATACCTTTTAATACTTTCAATGATTTCTCTCATTCCCCAACCCTCTCCCCTCTGGCAACTACCAGTTCTCTGTATTTAAGAGTCTATTTCTGTTTTTTTGTTTGGTTGGTTTTTTTGGATTCCACAAAAAAAATGAATTGATATGGTTTTGGTCTTTGTCTATCTGACTTATTTCACTTAGCTTAATACCTTCTAGGTTCATCTTTGTTGTCACAAATGGCAAGATTTCATTCTTTTTTATGGCTGGGTAATAGTCCCCTGTGTGTGTGTGTGTGTGTGTGTGTGTGTGTGTGTGTGTACACTATATCATTTTTATTCATTCATCTGTTGATGGACATTCAGGTTTCATCCATGTCCTGGCTATTGCAAATAATGCTGCAACAAACATAGGGGTTTGTGTATCTTTTCGAGTTAGTGTTTTCATTTTCCCACTATTTCCAGTAGTGGAATTATTGGATCATATGGTATTTCTATTTTTAACTTTTTGAGGAAACTTCATACCATTTTCCACAGTGGCTGTACCAGTTTACATTCCTACCAACCGTACAAGAAGCTTCCTTTTTCTCTACATCCTTGCCAACACTTGTTATTTACTGTTGTTTTGTTTTGTTTTGAATACTAGCCATTCTGACAGTTGTAAGGTGATATCCCATTGTGGTTCTGATTTGCATTTCCCTGATGATGAGTGATGTCGAGCATCTTTTCATGTGACTGTTGGCCATCTGGACATTTTTGGAAAAATGCCTACTGAGTCCTCATCTCATTTTTAAAACAGATTATTATTATTATTTTTTTGGTGTTGAGTTGTGGGAGTTCTTTATATATTTTGGATATTAACCCCGTATTGGAAATGTCATTTGCAAATATCTTCTTTCATTTCATAGGTCATCTTTTGGTTTCCTTTATGGTTTCCTTTGCTGTGTAAAAGCTTTTTAGTTTGATGGTTTTGACTTTTGAACGTTTACGTGTTTATGTTAAAATATCAGTCTTGTTTCCTCATTATCTCCAGCATAGAGAATGTAGTTAGTAATATTATAACAACTTCACGTGGTGACAGACGGAAACTGGATTATTGTGGTGAACATTTTATAATGTATGTAAATGTTGAATCACTATGTTATATACCTGAAACGAATACAAATACTATATGTCCCTTGTTCTTCAAATGAAAACAATCGAAACTACTGTGTTAGGTATACCAGACATCTATTGAGCTCTTACCAAGATGTCAGGGATTATGGCATCTATTATACCCCTTAAATAGATATATTACATTCTTTTCTTGTACTTATGGTCTCAACCTAGAGGGCTTGAGGTTTTACATAGGGGATTGTTAATAAAAGTTTTCCAGAGAAGATAGAATTTGAACTCAGTGTGGAAAATAAGTGCTGTGGCACAAGAAGAAGTGATTTTCATGTTTGCTTTCCATATTTACTGAGCATCTACTAGGAGGTTAGGTGTTCTTTCCAGTGCTGGGATGAGTACGTTATAAGCCGTGGCATCTGCCATTTTGGAGTTCAGGGTTTGTTGGAGGACAGAAGATTCCACAAATAATTACTCTATTCCCATAACAATATGAGATGGATAAAAAGGAAATGCAGGGCCTGATGACAACATAGCACAGTCAGAAAGGGTCTGCCCCCAGTCAAGACCTGAAGAAAGGGAACAGTCGACTGGATCATGGATGAAAGAAGAGGTTCCAGAATGAGCAAAGCCTTACGATTTGAAAGAGCTTAGTGCTTTGGGAGAAGTAAAAGGAGGCCTGTGTTGCTAGAGGAAAAGGGCATGAGGCTGACAGGCAGGCGGGGCCGAATTGGGCATGGGGGGCAAAGAGAGCCAGGTACAAATTTTAAGGAAGATGAAAAATAAATGTGGTCAGTGGTCCTCAGAGGCATTTTAGGTATGGGATAATCTGAAAGTTCTGTTTTTATTTATTTTTGTCAGCTTTATTAAGATATAATTGACATATAACATTCTGTAAGTTTAAGGTATACCACATGTTGATTTTATATATATACATATCTATAAAATTTTATTTATTATGTATAAAATAAATATTATATTTATTTTACTTATTATATATGTATATGTGTGTGTATATATATATATATTTGTAGCAACATGATTACCACTATAACATTAGTTACCTCTTCCTTCCATCTCATCACATAATTATCATTTCTTTTTGGAAGTGAGAATATTTAAGATCTACTCTCTTAGCACCATTTGAGTGTATAAGGCAGTATTATTAGCTATAATCACCATGCCAAAACGTTCTTTTTATAATCCAAATTTTGCTGCTATTATTATTATTATCATTATTAATTTGGTTTTCTCTTGACATAGAAGAACACTGTTCTGAAAATTAGAGTTTTTCTCATCTGTACTGAGGGGAACCAGTATCTTTCTATACACCCCTTTCCGTAGGATTTCCTGATGATCCAGATGACCTGAGAATCACTGGACCTAAATACTTTTGTCACATGGCAGAGTCCGTGTTTGAGTCTGTGAATGAACAAACTGACTGATTGTTCTTGGATGGCTCAGTCGTCACAGGAGTAGCATACACTCGAGGAAGCCTGCCTGTGTTGAAGTGAAGTGCCCATCATTTTGCAGTGCCATGTACATGGTAGGCGTGACTGTTGTAAATGTGGATAAAGTAAAAAACACTTTGCAGGCTTCTCTGACTCATACTATTATATTTTGAACCCCAAAACAACTTCTGGATTTCAGGACCAAAAATACTGCTAACCATGAGGTAGTATATTGTTGGGATTCAGTAGGAGTTGCACATTGTTCTATACCTGCCATTACTTGGTGGCTGGGGCCTGGAAAACCTGTGACTGGCATCACTTTCAGTCCACTCCATAAGGAGGTTTTTTCCTATCATGTTAAGTTTCCCTTTCATTTTTTTCTTCATGTTACTTATTTTTGAGAGAGAGCGAGAGCGAGCATGAGCAGGGGAGGGTCAGAGAGAGAGGGAGACACAGAATCCAAAGCAGCCCCCAGGCTCCAAGCTTTCAGCACAGAGCCCCATGTGGAGCTCGAACTCACAGACTGGGCTTAAACTCACGGACCGCAAGATCATGACCTGAACTGAAGTTGGCCACTTAACCGAGCCACCCACACACCCCTTAATTTTCCTTTTCAAAAGGGGATTGTATTCTGAACTGTACAGAGGCATGCTTTTGGACAAGGTTGGGGGATGAGACATCCAACTTTCTCTCATTTTTGCCTCTCCTCATTTCTGTCTGTATATTAACATGGACATTGTTGTATCACTCCTCCACCTCCCTTGTAGTTGAACCTTCAAAGCCCTCAGACACTCCTTTCAAATTGGCACATGCCTTTGAATTTTAATTTTTATCATCTTCCCACGAAATATGTGAGGTTTTTTTTTTCCCCTCATTTGGGTTGGATACTACTTTTAAATTAAGATCAGACTAGTTCTGCCATTATAAAAAGCAAACTGAATCGGCAGGAAATAGACCTCTTGGAACCCTGCTTGTCCCTTTCTTCCTGTTCTGTGCACGCTCTGGAGAAGTGATCCTTTTGGCTGGGTACAAGTTACATCCATAAAAAGGGAACTTCCTATGAGAAGCAATATTATACATATCCCAGCCTTCTTGAGGATAAAGAATTTCAAAATCTTTAAATGTTGGCTTTGCACCCAACATTTACTAGGTAAATACAAATCAAAACCAAAATGAAATATCACCTTACACCTGTCACAATGGCTAAAATCAACAACATAAGAAGCAACAAGTGTTGGTGAGGATGCAGAGAAAAAGCAACCCTAGTGTAGTGTTGGTGGGAATGTAAATTGGTGCAGCCACTGTGGAAAACACTGTGGAGGTTCCTCAAAAGATCAAAAATAGGAATACCATGTGATCCAGTAATTCCGCTACTGAGTATTTACCCAAAGAAAAGAAAAACATTAATTTGAAAAGGTATCTGCACCCCTATGTTTATCACAGCAATATTTACAATAGTCAAGATATGGAAGCAATCGAAGGTACCTTGAGACACACACACACACACACACTGGATTATTACTCAGCCGTAAAAAAAAAAAAAAAAAAAAAAAAAAACGAGATCTTGCCATTGCCAACAATATGATGGACCCAGAGTATATTGAGTAGGGCTCAATAAGTCAGACTGAGAAAAACAAATATGAATTCACTTACATGTGGAATCTAAAGAACAAAACAAATGAGCCAACAAAAGGTAGAAACAGACCCATGGATACAGAGAACTGGTGATAAGCAGAAGAGGGATAGGGAGACTGGCAAAATGCGTAAAGGGGAAGGCTATACAGGCTTTCAGTTTTGGGATGTCAAAGCCATGGAATGAAAGGTACAATATAGGGTATATGGTCCATGATATTATAATAACGTGAAATCGTGACAGACGGTAGCGACACATATAGTGAGCACAGTATAACATATAGAGTCGTCCATGCACTGTGTTGCACACCTGAACTGATGTAACATGGCATGTCAACTCTACTTCAGTAAAAAAAGAGAGATTGGGGCCATCTGAGTACACTAAAAATAATAAAGTTTTCATGTGTCAATTACACCTCAGTAAAGCTGGGGAAGAAGTTTTCTCATGCAAGAAAAAATATAAACAAAGTCAAAACGCAAATGAAAAATTAGGAGAAAGTATTTGCAATAATACCCCTATTACTATTTTTTACCAATTTTTTTAGTTTATTTATTTATTTATTTATTTATTTTGTGAGAGAGAGAGAGAGAGAGAGAGAGAGACAGACAGTGCATGCAAGTTCACGCAGACATAGGCTGCTGGGGAGAGGGGCAGAGAGAGAGGAGGGAGAGAGGATCCCAAGCTGGATTCTGGGCTCTATCTCACAAGCCATGACATGACCTGAGCCAAAATTAAGAATTGGGAGTTTAACTAACTGAGCCACCCAGGCACCCCTAACATGTGTAATTTTCAAACATCGAGGAAATACTAATATTTATTTAAGGTGTCAGTGTTCTGGGGAGCCTGGGTGGCTCAGTCAGTTAAGCGTCTGACTTCAGCTCAGGTCATGATCTCACAGTTCGTGAGTTCAAGCCCCTCATCAGGCTCTGTGCTGACGGCTCACAGCCTGGAGCCTGCTTCGGATTCTGTGTCTCCCTCTCTCTCAGACCCTCCCCCACGTGTGCTCTGTCTCTCTCCCTCTCAAAACTAAATAAAACATAAAAAAAATAAAAATAAAGTGTCAGTGTTCATTTGGGAAAAAAATAGAGAATATTTCTTTTTTATTGGAAAATTAGGTTATCTCTCAACTAAACTTATGAAAGAAAAGATGAGGAAATGAAAAAACAAATATTTTATAGAAAAGGCAAAAGATATTTTACAAAAGAATTCAAAATGATTTTTAAACATATGAAAAGATTTCAATTTCACTTTTAAGTAAGAGAAATGCAAACTTCTCAACCATAATTCAAAGATTCAAAGTGTAACCATATAGTGTGTTGGTAAGGCCATGGGAAAATATTCACTCTCATATACTGATGGTGGAACCTTGAAGGTACCACCCCAACAGAAGAGAATGTGCACATGTATTATAACCTCTACATGCTTTTATTATTTGATACACCAATCACATATCTGAAAATATATCTGAACAAACCTCTTCCAACCATACGAAAGCATATATTTACAAGGTCAAGGTCATTCACTACAACAGCATGCGTAACTACAAAATATTGATAATAATCTTAAGTGCCCATATAGGTGATTAGTTGAATCAACTATAGTATATATACAAAAGGGGAACACAGTACCCAAAAGGAAGACGAAGGAAGGTCTCTGTGCACTGATAAAGAATAATTATCAAGATGTATTTCAGCAAACAGAGCAAAGTAAAAGAGATTATAAATAATACGCTACCTTTGTGTAATAAACAAAGGAAAATAAGAAAACATATGTACGTCTGCTTATTTTTCAAAAAAAAAATAGAGGAAAAATAAATCAGAAACCAGTCAAACTGGTTACCAATCCAGGATGGGGGAGAGGCTACAGATAACGAGAGATAACGGATGGAGAGACCCTTTCCTGGTAGCTTTGACTTTTAGAATCATGGTAATATTCTACATATGAAAACAATAAAATTAAAGCAGCAAGAATAGAAATAAGACAATAAAACTAAATATAGACAGAAATAAATGAACCCCAACTGCATTTTAAATGAATAACAACAGAAAAGGAAGGAAAGAAAACAAATCCAGGTAACTTTTAAACACAGTATTTTGACATATATCTTCAGTCTAGTGAAAAAAAAAAAGAACTAATATCAAATCTTGAACTCTTTTTAGACAGTTTGGTTTCTAGAGAGGTATGGTGAAACTTTTATACATGGATTGTAGAACTGGGCAAATGAGTGAATGTGTTAACAATGGGATCAGGATTCTCACTGTGAAAGAAGGGAGATTACAAAACTGAAATATGAAAGTGTTATTAGTTTCCCTTTTTGTTTCAAAAATCAGTTTATTGTACCAAAAGACGTCAGTGATTTGTTGAAGTAAGAAACCTTTGGGACTGAATTGGTTTTGAATAGGCTTGGAACCAATAATGCCCTAGAACCACCTAGAAGCCAGATTTTTTTGTTAAATACCATTCCCCACGAAAAGAATCAGAGTACTCTTTGAAGAAACATCTAACTCCAGAGCTGGAACAGCTGGTTAATGTAGAATGTGAGAAAATACATGCTCTGATTACAAAAAAAATTCATGGAAATAAAGAAATAAAATTTAATCAACTTTTTTATCCCAAACTAGGTAGGATTACATATCTCTTTCTATAGTACCAGTATCATTAACTACTTGTTTTTCAGTGAAGATTACCCATACATATTTTTTTCACAAGTGTAATTACCATCTGATACCATACGATGCTATTATAATACCATTGATTGTATTTCTTAAGCTGTATCTTTTAACCCCATAACTTATGTGAATACCCATATACTTTTAATAAGATAAATTTTACATTTTCCCAATTTCTGGGATCAGCCTATAGTACAAAACTTTATTATGAAGTACTTGACTGGACAATTAACTATTACAGAATAGAATATATATGCTTTCACAAGTGTAATTTATGTTTTTTTTCTAGAAGTTAAGACATTCATATGGTTGAAAATAATTTTACAATACAGATACAGTATAAAAATCTCACCACCACCACCTTTGTCTTCAGTGGTTATTTTGTCTGCCACCTGTGGGTAGCCACTTTCTATATTCTTGGGGATTATACAGAAAATCCTTTTGAAGAAATAAGCAAATATATATATTATTTTTTCCATTTTCTTCACAATGGTAGAATACTATATATATATATATTTTTTTTCTGTACCTTGCTTTCTTTCACTTAGCAATGTATCATGAAGGTTTTTAACAATCACCATATACATATCTACCTCATTAAGAAAAAATACACACTCAAAAGGTGACAGAGACATAACAAAAAGACACAAGAATCACCTTCAACTGATCCCAACTGGGTGAATCTGGGACAAATTTAGTGTCAACATGGTTAAGATCACTAAGATATTTTAATCTACAGAATAAATAAGAATCCATGGGTCCATATTGAAAATAAATGGGTAAATCAATCAATAAGTAAGAGAAAAGTCAGGGCTCACCCTTATGTTAGAGTACCAGCTAATAAATATGGAGAAGAGGGAGTTAAAAAACCACCACTTTGCAACCAAGTGAGGGTTGGTTCATACCATAACTACCAAAGATAAAGGTTTTGAAGTGTCTCCTTGAAGAATGCTTCTTAGTTACAAGGGAAAAAGTAGAATACATAGTAGAGAAATGGACAGTACCCTGACTGGTGCCACAATAAACATTATCCATTGAAGGTCAGGTACACATCATGTGCCCCCAATGTGGTGTGCTGGAAAGAACACATTACTTACATAGTATTCTGACTAGAAATGTGACATGAATCTTTCTTATGAGAGACCATCTTCAAACCCCAAATGTAGAACACTATAGAAAGTAACTGATCTTTACTTGTTAAAAAATGTCAATATCATGAAAGCCAAAGAAAGGTTGAGAAATTGTCCTAGACTGAAGGAGACTAAGCAGACAGGACAAATGTAACGATCCAGACTAGATTCTCTACTGGAGGGAAAAAAATGCCATAAAGGAAATTATTGGGATAATATTGGGCAAATTGGGACAAATCTGAATATGGACTGTAGATTAGATAAAAACATTGTGTATTAATTTCTTGAAGTTGATAAATTATTTACTGTGATTATAAAAGAATATCCTCATTCTTAGAAAGGAAACACTGAAATATTAAGTTTTAACATATACAGTCTACCTTAAGTAACAATTATAAATAATAAAAATACATCATTTTCTCAAATGAAAAAAATAAATACATACATGTGGATAATAGAGTAAATATGGGAAATGCTAAAGAAAATTAAATCTTATATATACTTCTTTGTATTATTCTTGTAAGTTTCTAGAGATTTAAAATGATTTCAAATAAAAGACTCTATATTTCACTGGAAAAAATAAATAGTAAGACAAGCCAAGGAACCTTTGAAAGAATAGAGTAACAAGGAGAGTCATACTCTACCAGTATTGAATCTCATTAGAAAGTTCTAAAATATTAGTCTTATGCTAGTCTAAGGATTGATGAATAGATCAAAGAAAGACATCTAAAGGCCCCAAAAGAGACACTAGAAATACATATGTTAAAGTTGGAATTTCTATCTCTTGGCAAAGGACTCATATTTCTAAAGTTAATGCTGGAACAACTTTATAACAGTTTGAGAAAAAAAATCAAATTCAATCTTTATCTCAAAAGTAACCAAAACATGCATGAGGTACAAACAAGCAGAAACAAATGAAAACCCACACACATGCAATGGAAGAAAAATGCCAAAGAATTAACTATCTAATTTAAGAATGAGCAGTGCCTTTTAAAGAATAAAGACAAATGATAAAACAATTAAGGAAAATGTTAATATGATATAGAAATGAGAGATTGCTATATGTGAAAGAAATACCGTAAATAAAAATAAGGACAAATAAAAAATCAAAAAATATATCTGTTAGGGCCTATAAAAGTTTAACCAAGAGTGATACAATTTTTCATTGTTAAATTCGCAAAAATTTATTTTTTATTTTTTTATTTTTTATTTTTTTGTTTTTTGTTTTTTTTTTTTAATATGAACTTTATTGTCAAATTGGTTTCCATACAACACCCGGTGCTCATGCCAACAGGTGCCCTCCTCAATGCCCATCACCCACCCTACCCTCCCTCCCACCCCCCATCAACCCTCAGTTTGTTCTCAGTTTTTAACAGTCTCTTATGTTTTGGCTTCCTCCCTCTAACCTCTTTTTTTTTTTTTCCTTCCTCTCCCCCATGGTCTTCTGTTAAGTTTCTCAGGATCCACATAAGAGTGAAAACATATGGTATCGGTCTTTCTCTGTATGACTTATTTCACTTAGCATAACACTCTCCAGTTCCATCCACGTTGCTACAAAAGGCCATATTTCATTCTTTCTCATTGCCATGTAGTATTCCATTGTGTATATAAACCACAGTTTCTTTATCCATTCATCAGTTGATGGACATTTAGGCTCTTTCCATAATTTGGCTATTGTTGACAGTGCTGCTATAAACATTGGGGTACAAGTGCCCCTATGCATCAGCACTCCTGTATCCCTTGGGTAAATTCCTAGCAGTGCTATTGCTGGGTAATAGGGTAGATCTATTTTTAATTTTCTGAGGAACCTCCACACTGTTTTCCAGAGCGGCTGCACCAGTTTGCATTCCCACCGACAGTGCAAGAGGGTTCCCCTTTCTCCACATCCTCGCCAGCATCTATAGTCTCCTGATTTGTTCATTTTGGCCACTCTGACTGGCGTGAGGTGGTATCTCAGTGTGGTTTTGATTTGTATTTCCCTGATGAGGAGTGATGTTGAGCATCTTTTCATGTGCCTGTTGGCCATCTGGATGTCTTCTTTAGAGAAGTGTCTATTCATGTTTTCTTCCCATTTCTTCACTGGGTTATTTGTTTTTTGGGTGTGGAGTTTGGTGAGTTCTTTATAGATTTTGGATACTAGCCCTTTGTCCGATATGTCATTTGCAAATATCTTTTCCCATTCTGTTGGTTGCCTTTTAGTTTTGTTGATTGTTTCCTTTGCAGTGCAGAAGCTTTTTATCTTCATGAGGTTCCAATAGTTCATTTTGCTTCTAATTCCCTTGCCTTTGGGGATGTGTCAAGTAAGAAATTGCTGCAGCTGATGTCAGAGAGATTTTTTCCTGCTTTCTCCTCTAGGGTTTTGATGGTTTCCTGTCTCACATTCAGGTCCTTCATCCATTTTGAGTTTATTTTTGCAAATGGTGTGAGAAAGTGATCTAGTTTCAACCTTCTGCATGTTGCTGTCCAGTTCTCCCAGCACCATTTGTTAAAGGGACTGTCTCTTTTCCATTGGATATTCTTTCCTGCTTTGTCAAAGATTAGTTGGCCATACTTTTGTGGGTCTAATTGTGGGGTTTCTATTCTATTCCATTGGTCTATGTGTCTGTTTTTGTGCCAATACCATGCTGTCTTGATGATTAGAGCTTTGTAGTAGAGGCTAAAGTCTGGGATTGTGATGCTAAATTGACAGAAATTTAAAAGAAAAACTGGTAGTGTCCCACTTCTAACAAACTAATGCAAGAATAAGTTGACATGAAGTGTTTTGAGTAAAATTTGGTATGTTTATTAATAACCTTAAAATTTTTCTTTTTTAAAAATTTTAATGTTTACTTATTTTTGAGAGAGAGGGAGAGAGAGTGCAAATGGGAGAGGGTCAGAGAGAGAGGGAGACACAGAATCTGAAGCAGGCTCCAGGCCCTTGAGTTGTCAGCACAGAGCCCGAAGCAAGGCTCAAAGCCATGAACAGTGAGATCATGACCTGAGCCGAAGTCAGATACTTTACCAACTAAGCCGCCCAGGCACCCCAATAGCCTTAAATTTTTCTAATCTCACTGTGATTTTAAATCAAACATGAAGGAAGACAGCAACATGTGGAAAACACATAAATGTCCAGCTATAGGGCAATGGAAAAGCACTGCATGGCCTTAGATATGAGGGAATGCTATGAACCCATTAACAGTGAAGCCTTCATGGATACTGAATGATAATGGAAGATGCTCATGATCTGTTTTCAACTACAAGTATAAAACTCTTTCTTTTAGATAATAGGTAGATAAATATAATCTATACTCTGTTGATTTAAAAATTATTATCTACTAAAACAGTATATAACATCTGCAGAACCATAGTAAAAGGAGCAAATAGAAAACAGATACAAATGTATAATTAATAGTATGAGATGCATACAGTTTTTATGACATATACAGTTGATAGTGACATATCTCTCATCCCTCAAATTCTTTAAATTTTTTTTTTATGTTTATTTTTGAGAGAGAGAGAAAGAGACAGAGAGAGAGAGAGAGAGAGAGAGAGAGAGAGAGCGCACAAGCAGGGGAGGAGCAGAGAGAGAGGGAGACACAGAATCTGAAACAGGCTCCAGGCTCTGAGCCATCAACACAGAGCCCGACGCAGGGCTCGAGCTCACAAACCGTGAGATCATGACCTGAGGAGAAGCTGGAAGCTCAACCGACTGAGCCACCCAGGCACCCCTCGCCCCTCAAGTTCTTAATGTGGTATTCAGTAAACACTAAATAATTAAGCTCCACCTCCTTGTAAGGTTAAATATATTTGAAAGGGACATGTTTTTGTATCTACAATTGGAATGGAACCTATCCAGGGGTAGAGGTAGAGTTTATTATAAAGGGGGAAATATTTTCAAAGTTATTAATGTATTTTTGTCCTTTGCCTTTCTGTATATGTGACCTTGGTCCAAAGCAAGTACCTGGTAAAGAATCCAGATTTACAAAAAGAAATCTAGAGAAGGAACTAAGTATTAGTCATATTTTACAATTAAAAATAGAATTATGCATGGGGCACCTAGGTAACTCAGTTGGTTGAGCATCCGACTCTTGATTTCTGCTCAGGTCATGATCCCAAGGGTTGTGGGATGGACTCTGCATCAGGCTCTGTGCTGAGTATAGAGCCTGCTTGAGATTCTCTCTCTCTCTCTCTCTCTCTCTCTCTCTCTCTCTCTCCTTCTCTCCCTCCCTCCCTCACTCCCTCTTCCCCACTCACATGATCTTACTCTCTAAATTAAAAAAAAAATTAATAGAATTATGCAGACGAGTTCTCATTGAATCTATCAAACACTACATCAAGAAAACTCAACTTATACACGCCCCGATGGTATGGAGCAGTGTAGGCACCTCTTCCTTAAAGGTCCAGGTGGTGAATATTTTGGTTTATAGGACACAGTCTCTGACATAACTATTCAATTCTGCACCTTGAGATGTGGAGGTATTTTAGGTAAGTTGAGATCTGCGGAGGGCGGAGGGGCAGGGGGCTCTGGCATCCACACCCAGTATGATACACTTGAAAAAGGTCCCTTGCAATTTCCCTCTCAAATCCTGAAATGTAGTTACATAATATTAAATGTGGCTCATTGTGCTCAGATGGAAGTTTTAGTATGCCAATGCAGAGCACCTTCAGTTCTTGAGTGGCATGGATTCCCAGTTGAGAGTCAGTGAGGGTTAGTTGATAGGAGGCAGCATGCAGGCCTGAGGGTCTTTAGCAAATCAGAGCCCACATGGGCCCATCCAGCCATAAAGGTTCATGAAATCGTTACCAAGGCAGAATATAGAGACCAGGATACGGATTATACTGATCAAAGACTCTAACACCAAACCCAGGTGACTCTAATACCAAGCCCATCACAGCAAACTGATAAGTGAGGAATTCTGCCTTGGAAACGAAAGGAATAGAGGACTTCTACTTTGACCTAATCTTCATTCAGTCACCTAAGCCATTGATACTCAAAATGTGGGTCCATGGACCTGTAGCATCACCTGGGAGCTTGTGAGAAATGCACCGTCTCAGGCTTGTCCCACACCTACTGACCTATTTAATGCATTTTAACAGGATCCCAGAAGATTTGTAAGCATCTTGAAATTTGAGTACTGAATGAGGGCACACCCTCAACTCCTACCTCCAGGCACTATCTCAGAAAGAGAAATGTGGGGCAGGGTGATGAGATACAGACTACTCTAACCCAGGAATGATCAGAGTCATTCCTGGTTCACTGGGGAAATTATTAACTAAATGTCTAATCTAATTTAAAGCCTAGGCCGTAATTTCAAGAATCTATTCATACCCATGTATCTGTGTGTTCTTCCAGGGTTGGTGTGTCAGCAAGAAAGGCACAGAGGGTGGTGGGGCACATGCAGGCCAGGTCATCAGCAGGATCAGGGGAAATGAGCAAGATCTTGCACAATACTGAGCTTGTACACCTCACTGAATCCCCTGGGGAAGCCCGAGTGAAGGCTGGATTTGCTTAGCAACTCAGGGCCATAAGAGCATGGCGCTGGTAGAAACTTAATTCTCCCTTCTGCATCCTGAAGGACATTTACAAAAAGCGACCATGGAAATCAAGTGGAGACCCTCACTTGAACAAGATCTAGGTTCCAATTCTTGCTCCACTGTTTATGAGCCATGTGACCAAAGTACAAGTCACTGGAGTTGTCTCAGCCACAGTTTCCTGATCTATGTGTGTGGGTAATACAAATCCACATGCCATAGTCCATGATTCTGAAATCAAAAGCTCTAAAAACTAAAAGGTTTTCAGAATGTATTTGATAGCAAACCTGACCTGACATGAACTCATCTAACTGTAAAATGTGATCTGAACCAACATGGGACCAAGGATTGCCTTTATTTATTCCATTTGGCTTATGTGTCACATGTTTTGTTGCCATCAAAAAAGTACATGTTCAATGTACAGGTTTCTAAACAAATCTAAATTTCAAAACATATCTGGCTTGAAAGATTTGGATAAGTGATTGAAGATGGCAAGCCATTATAGGGATTTAATTTGTGAAGTGTCTAGGCTACTTCAATATCTAGATGAGAATAGAGGCCCCAAATAAATTAATTTCCTTCTCTCTCTTTCTTCGTTCCTAAATATCTTACTTAAAAAAGAAAGAAAAGGGGCACCTGGGTGGCTTAGTCGGTTGAGCGTCTGACTTCGGCTCAGGTCATGATCTCACAGTTTGTGGGTTCAAGCCCCACATCAGGCTCTGTGCTGACCATTTGCTCAGAGCCTGGAGCTTGCTTCAGATTCTGTGTCTCCCTCTCTCTCTGCCCCTCCCCCGCTCACACTTTGTCTCACTCTGTTTCTCAAAAATAAATAAATATAAAAAAAAATAAAAAAAAAAAGAGAAAAAAGTCACCATGGTAAAGATACATAAATATGGATATTTTAAGTTTATACTTTTAATGTCTTTCTCTAAGGTATGTAGGGTAACCATGATTGTGTTTGGTAAAGAACTGAAACACAGCAAAATGAAACCAGTGAATGAGCATAAAATCAGCCATAACAATATATATCATGAGTAGCATTTTCTGGAAAGGGCAGGAATTAGTGGTAGTTAAGAACATGAGATTTGGTATCAGGCAACTCTGGAGTCAAGTCCAGGCTTTGTTTCAGACCACCTTCATGAAATAGTGTGTTACTTGGATAACTAGGTTGACTTCACAGACCCTCAGTTTTCCAAACTATAAAATAGGTATTAAACCTTTACCTCTGTCCTAGGTTTATGCCAAAGATTATATATATATATATATATATATATATATATATATATATATATTTATGAGATGTTTGTAGATCACTTAGCACAATGCCTGTCAAATTCCTATTTGGTAATAGTAATAACTTAATAATTGAAACAATTATTATTATAGATTAAAGCTACAGTTGACTAGATACTAAATCACCTAGATTCATTAGACATCAAAAGTCTGAAAAATTATTTCAGTTCCACATTTGATTATGCATTCGGTAAAAATATATTTAAAGTTAATTTATACATTAATTGGGTTTTAACACTAACAAACAGGTTGTATGAGCTGCCTAACATGTTTTGACATGCTAACAGCTACAGGGCATATTCTCACACTAAATTATAATTTTGTAAATATTTAGTTTGTCAAAGCCACAAAATAATTACTGTATGAGACTTCTAACTGTTAAATCTTACCCTGAAGATTAATATACTATGTAATAAACAGAATCTAATTGCTACTGTGTGTAGAATTTGTATAACACCCCCAAAGTTATGGTAAGTACCATTAATTCACTCCATCTAAACTTGGGAAAAATTAAGAAACCATTGACGCACAGTTGATTTTACACATTAGCACATTTTAATTAAATCTCTCAGAGTCTATAACAATATATGTGGGTCTCATTAACTAACTCATCAAGCTTCTAAGTGGACAAAAGAGTAAAATATTTGAACTTAGGCAAAATCATTAAAGAGGAAAATTTGCCAAAACTTGTTTAAGTCTATAAAGAAAACTGGCCTTTTAGTCTATGCTGATTCTTGGCTTTCTGCAAATATGCATTCCTAGGGAAGCATGAGGGCATTCATTTCAAAGGTAGTAGGTTAACAATTTTGGGGCGCCTGGATGGCTCAGTCGGTTGAGCGTCCGACTTCAGCTCAGGTCACGATCTCGCGGTCCGTGAGTTCAAGCCCCGCGTCGGGCTCTGGGCTGATGGCTCAGAGCCTGGAGCCTGCTTCCATTCTGTGTCTCCCCCTCTCTCTGCCCCTCCCCCGTTCATGCTCTGTCTCTCTCTCTCTCAAAAATAAATAAAAAACGTTAAAAAAATTAAAAAAAAAAAATTTAGACAGTTGTTAGCCTACGAGCAGACTCTGATTCAAAAGTTCAAAGAGGTATCAGAGCCATAACTCTCGACTGGGCCAGTTTAAGAGAGCATTAGAAGCCTTCCCTGGAGAAGCTGAAAATTCTTAAAGATCTATGTCAAAGATAAGAGTCTGAAGGAGCAAGGGGATTACTGGCAGCATCTGGGCCAACTGTAACCTGCTTATTCCTTTATTCAAATAGTTGTTGTGTCTCTAATGTGTGCTGAACACTGTACTAGCAATGAATATCTAGGAGGCCTGGCTACGGGAATATGAGACCAAAGAGGCAAAGAACACAAGGATTAACATCCCTAAAGATCTGATCTAGGACACCTACGACTAAATTCAATCATGAGAAGTGTAGTCCAGCAGCAGGGAAATAGGCTGAGACACCTACCTAAGATCTCACATGTGTGCAGGTAGTTATTATAGCAGAGATCAAGTTAAGTCAGCATCCCCATCCATGGGGACTGGTGGGTTGACAGGCAGGGTGATTTGGCAAGGCATTACAATTTGTGAACTTGATTATTTGGATCCCACAGGGTTATTTTGCTTGTGAACATGTCCACAAACATGAATATCCCATGATAAAACTCATGTCGTAATCTAGCAATGGTGTTACAGAACCTTCCCTGTGTTTGTAAGTGTTTTATAGGTAGGGGAAGGTATGTGGTATCAGGGGACATATCTTCTACTTCCTGCTGAACTGACCTGACAGTGGGGTTGGAGACATCTCTTCCTTTTCTCCAGTTGCTGGTCAAGATCCAATATCCACAGACTTTCTAGCTGATCTCACACATGTCCTTTATTCCAACATCCTCATTAGCCTCCAAAGACGGTCAGAGCATAGTTTCCAAAATGTTAAAGACATGATTCTAATATATATATAAGCATAGGATTAACATATACTAAAGGCATTATTTAACTCATTAATGACAGGACAAGCAAGATGGTTGCTATGGGTTGTTTCCCCCAAAATGATATGTTGAAATCCAAATGCTGAGTACTTCAGGATGCGGACTTCCTGGAAAACAGAGTCGTGGCAGATGTGATGAGTTAAAGTGAGACCATTCTGGAGTAGAGTGAGCCCTTAATGCAGTAGAGTGACCACTGTCCTTATAAGAAGACCATCTGAAGACACAGGCAGATGCCGAGTGACAATGGAGGCAAAGATCGGAGTGATACAGCTCAAGCCAAGAAACACCAAAGACCACTGTGCAAACCCCAGAAGCCATCAAGGGGCAAGGAAGGCTGTCCTCAACAGATTTCAGAGGGAGCATGACTCTGCCGACACCCTTATTTGAGATGAGAAGACATGATTTTAAACTCCGGACCACGACAGGTCTCCCTTTCTCCAGTTCTGCTGCTGTAAGCCACCAAAGTTGTGGTCATTTGTTATGGCAACTCTAGGAAACTATCCCCTGGGTAAACCTGGCTCAAATAGCATTTGAGAAGTTGGGTATATACTGTCATTTCAGAAAAAAAAAAAAAAATCTTAGAATAGCCTTGTTAAAGACACAAAACTGATTTATATCCTAGAGAGAAGCCAAATAATTATCTTGGGGGAGAGAAACTACCTCTCCTGGACAAATGTCTACAAGCCATCACATAACACCACAAAGCCTGAGCTTTTAGTGAAATGTGCATGGTAAGTCAAGCAAAAGTACATCCCTTAGATAATTCAAAACCCCATGGGTAGCCCATTAAATAATGTTCCAATAGGACATATTAAAAGGACTTATTCCCCACTTCCAGCCCTTTTGCATGATCCCCAAAATTTGTATCTTTTTTTTTTTTTTGACAAGTCCCCTACTCATATGTCTGCCCACTTGAATTTGTTGTTTTACTAGCATGCTTACCTGGCCATGCCCCACCTACTTGCCGACTGTTTGCAAATGAAGTTTGTCATCCTGTCCACTACTCTAGAACTCTGTTTTTGTTCCAGTTCTGATAATAATCAAGCTCCTCCCATTTTAATACACCAGCGCTTGAATGAGTCTGTTCCACTAAACCAGACTAGAGGCTTAGTGAGATGCGGCTCACTTCAGTAGAAAACAAACAAGTTCCTCTGGCAAAAATCTCAAAGGAGGTTCAGACAACTTTCATATGAAAACTTAACTCCTTTGTTCTTTGATGCACTAGAAAGGAGAAATGAAATAGTTTTCATCACCTTCTAGGAGGGTTTGAAGATTACGCCCACCCTGCTTTCTAAGAAAGGAAACAGAGATCCTATCTTGCTAAGAACTTGGACTCAAGGTTTAGTAGGCCAGAAAGGTCTTCGTAAGAGAAGAAGAAACTGGGGTGAGGTATAATCAACCTAGGTACCACCACCTAGCTTCCAAGCCCAACCTCACCTTCCATCACAGGGAAGGACCACAGCCCCGCCAAAGTGCCTCCTCTCTCTTGCCTCCATAGTATGCATGTGCTGCTACCTCAGTTTGGAACACTTTTCTCTCTCCCCCTCAAGACTCTGGCCCCTCTTCTCAGAAAGGTTTCTTAGAAGGGTTGCCAAGAGAACTTCCCAAGCAGAATGGAGTTGGTGGTACAGAACTGAAGAAGGGTCTGGAGGTCTCCTGCCCTGCCAGGGATCAACACTTCAGTTAAAGGATTGGTGGAGGGAGGGAAGGGGATCCTGGGAAAGAGATCAGGCAGTGGAGGGGGCACTTGAAGGGGGTGGGTTCTTAGAATAGAGGCTATTGATTATTTCAACAGATCTAAAAATGTACCTCTGGATCCGCATGCACCTGCAAAGTATCAGCCCTGAAAAAGATAAAGGTTGAACAGAAAGAGGAAAACAAAATGACTTGATGAAACTAAGAATGAAGAAAGGATAGCCTTCCTGGATTCCTCCAGGACAGCCAAGAATCCAAGGAAGGTATTAGAGCCCTTGACTCGTGTGGGGAGGGAGTCAGAACTCCCCCTCAATCCACATCGTTCTGGTGGTTGGACAGTGCGAGTTGGAGGACACTCCAGCTGGAAGAATATTAAATGACACCCTAGTACAGATTTCCATTTTAGGACTTAAAATAAAATTGAATCCATTCATTTGTCATGCCCTTCCCCCCCTACCAGGCGATGCAACCCAAATTGAAGGGTGAAAACCTAGGAAACATGTTTTTATTTTATCTCAGGGTGGTGGAAGTTAGGGAGAATGATTTCTCCTTTCTAGCATCAAGTGAACAGAACCAGATTTTTTCTGGCTCTCAGCTATGGTAAATGATTGGATACATGGCCTGGCTCAGTAAAGTGGTGCCGTTTCATTTCCTGAAAGGAAGAGAGGTTTAAATCCGCCAGACAACTCATTTGTAACAAGCTTGCAAGTTCCTGTGAGAATGCAGTAACCATCAGCCCTGCTTGAACGAGTCAGTGAATGAAACAAAGGCTTTTGACCGCCAATGAAAAAAAATTAAAGGGATTTGTCACTTGGATTTTGGTTCTGAATTCAAAATCAGTGCCAAGGTAGAAAATGCCATAACACATAGAAATGCTGCCGGTGACCTTCTTTAGAAAATGGGGTGAGGGGCGCCTGGGTGGCGCAGTCGGTTAAGCGTCCGACTTCAGCCAGGTCACGATCTCGCGGTCCGGGAGTTCGAGCCCCGCGTCAGGCTCTGGGCTGATGGCTCAGAGCCTGGAGCCTGTTTCCGATTCTGTGTCTCCCTCTCTCTCTGCCCCTCCCCCGTTCATGCTCTGTCTCTCTCTGTCCCAAAAATAAATAAACGTTGAAAAAAAAAAATTTAAAAAAAAAAAAAAAAAAGAAAAAAAAAAAAAGAAAATGGGGTGAAATATTAGCAGTCACTGGATGAACGTGGGTCCTACACACGATCAATAGGGGTCCTTCATTCCAACAGCAACAACAATAGCAGCAACAACAACAACAGCTCACGTCGATTGAATGTACCCTCTGTGCCAGAGATGTGCTAAGGGATCTGAACTCTCTGAAATTGATCTTCACAGTAGCCACCCAAAGTCCTTATCATGCCTACCCTGGTTTCCAGGGGAGGAAAGTGCAGCTATGAGAGGTTATACAACTCTCCATCAATAAATGGAGAAGCTGGAATTCAAACCCAGGCCCATCTGACACTAGAGCCTGTGAGCTTAAATACAGTGGTGCCATCATATCACCTAATAGCCCAGAAAAAAAAAAAATGGGGCGCCTAGGTGGCTCAGTGAGTTACGTGTCCATCTCTTGATTTGGGCTCAGGTGATGACCTCGTGGTTCGTGGTTTCACGCCCCACATCAGACTCCAGTGCAGAGCCAGCTTGGAGGCTCTCCTTCTCTCTCCTTCTCTCTCTGCCCCTCCCCTGCTTGTCCTCTCACGCTCAAAATAAACGTGGGGGAAGGGGCACCCAATGATGCATCCTGGCTCTGAGTCCAAGAGACTTTGTGCACCAGAGAAGCTGCCCCTGGGGATTAAAACAAACAAACAACAACAGCCACAACAAAAATAGCAACCAGAAAAGAAAATAGAAGACTATTCTTGAAAGCTACCTAACTTCTGTTTTAGTATGATTTGATTTCCTTCCTTGAGATATTTCTTAATTCTGTTAGAATACCTTCTGTGAAATACAGACTGGGAAGAAATTGCCCTAATGCAAGCTAGAAAGCAAGATCAATCAGAAGGCCATTAGAAGAAGAATGAGGGCAAGTGGCTGAACACAGCCAATGCCAAGAGGATATCAGGATCCTTCTGAAATGTTTCAGATGTCTTCAGTGTCAGTTGCTTCCTGAAATGCTATAACTCTGGAGTCAATTTCCCATTATCCACCTGTGAATTCCCCACTCTGCAGATTTATATTGAGGCCTTTGAAGCTTTATGCCTAAAGTGACTCCAATCTCCATGTAACTGACTTCGGAGCTGTGGCTCCCACCTGCCAGTGAGGGCTCACCCCTGGGTGGAATGCCAGCTAACTGGGCTGTGGTTCCTTCCCCTAGTATCCCAGTTATTCCTCAGCTGCCAACAATGGCCTTTCTTTTATCTCTGTGTCGGTGACTGCCGCGAGTGCTCCCAGAACGGGAAGTAGGAATGGGCACAATCTGGGGAACAGGAATTGATTCAATTTGGCTGGAGGCAAGAATGTATGTATTTTAGTGTGAGAGGTGGATTCACTCACCCAGCTAATAGAGCATTTGTATTACATAAAAATGGTTTAAAATCCTCTGAAAAGAAGGGGTGCCTGAGTGGCTCAGTCGGTTAAGCGTCCAACTTCGGCTCAGGTCAGGATCTCACGGTTTGTGAGTTCCAGCCCTGCCTCCGGCTCTGGGCTGACAGCTCTGAGCCTGGAGCCCCCTTCAGATAAGGGGCATCTGGGTGGCTCAGTTGGTTAAGCGTCCAACTTCGGCTCAGGTCAGGATCTCGCGGTTTGTGGGTTCAAGCCCCGCATCAGGGCTCTGTGCTGACAGCCTGGAGACTGCTTCGGATTCTGTGCCCCCCACCCCTTCTCTGCTCCTCCCCGACTCGTGCTCTGTCTCTCTCTCTCTCAAAAGTAAATAAACATTGAAAAAATATTTAAAATCCTCTGAAAAGATAGTATGACAGAAAAGTATAAAAGAAGATCAGACACCAAACTTTGCTTTATGTAAATGTTGTTATCTGCCTTTCCTATTAAAGACATCCTGGAGGACTTGAAGGAACTTGACCTTTCTACTGAAGCTAATCTGGGCGTGAGTTGAGGGCCCATCGCTCATTGGCTGGGTGACCTTGGGCAAATTACTACTTCTTTCTGCCACTCTCTTAGTGTGCAAGAGGGACAGTGATAGTGCTGATCTTAGGGTTGTTTTGATTATACGAGCACCTCATACAAGACTAGGAACACTGTCGTTTTGAGTTGGTTGGAGGGCTCATCGTTCTCATGGTCATAAATAGCAGTAAAAGCACCAGGATTACTAGTGGTAGGAACGTTTTTGGTCATAGAAATACCAGTAGTAGTAGTAGAAGTATTAACAGGGTAGCAACAGCACCGTTGTAGAAAGGAGCAACTTACAAGTGTTGGATACGTTTTGAATACGAGTTACCCCCAAAACACAAATATTATGTTTAAGAGCCACACATATTTGCGGTTTTTAAAATGCTTTGCCTCTAGCTACAAGTATCAAATAACATCTCACCCCACAATAAGTACTGGCATAACAAATTAAGATGCTTTCCATTATTCTTTGAAGATATTAATTCAAGAGAATTGCTTAATCTTCCTCTTTCTTAATCTATTTAAGCATGCAAAACATAAATGGACTTCCCTGAGACCCTAATAACATGAAATAGAAGATAAGGCCACTTGCTTTCAAATTAAAACAAAATCTGTGTTTCTATCTTTGTTCCTAATGCAGTGACTAATGGAGCCCTAACACTTTGATCTTACACTTGAAAAATATCAAAACATCTTTACTGTGCAAATCAAGGCAAGAGCTTGTGGGGTCATCTTCAGCAGGTTTTTCCCCCTTATAATAGTAATTGGAAAACCTGTGGGGCCCTGAGGATCATTATTTTAAAAATAATTTTACCTCTAGCAAAAATCCACTAGCTTATCCTTAGTCACATTCTGAAATGAAATTTAGATATTAAATAGTATTGATCTCCATTCAAAAGCTGCTTTGACCACCTCTATATCAATCCCACTGACTTGGAATGAGAATTGGTGGAAATCATTAAGTCATTTATCTTGTCAAAAATCTTGGCAATGTGCCCAGATGTATCAAACACTGGACAAGGCTACTTCTAGTCCCCATTTCTGCAGGGTAACTGACTTCCCATAAGCCCTTCAGTCAGCCTCTTCCCAGGTCAGACAGCTCTGGGGAGGAGGGAAAGGGAATTTGAAAATACACATCATCAGAACTGATGACACGGACCTTTTAAGATGGATGGGAGGTGGGGGTGAGCATCACATATCCTCCCAAGCGATGTGATGACCTCCAAAGCCCTTGTTCACACTCCCTGGGGTTTTCAACACATACTTCTTCCTTTCTCCACTCAGCAAACACTCATGTAGCTTTTATCTTGTGCTGGGCATGCTACTTGCTGCTGGATGACAGCAATGAACCCACACAAAACAAAGCCCTGTAGAGCTTATAGGCTATTGGGGGAGGCAGGAAGTAAATAATCAGTTGTGCAAATAAATCCACAAGTGTACATTATGATACCTTCTAGGAGGAAAATAATAACAGAGTGCTGTAAAAGGGAGGAATACGAGAACTGATGAGAGGAGAGGAAATGACATTTAAGCTAAATTATGGGGTAAGTGCGATTTGGCCAGGAAAGAAAACCATTCTAGGCAGAAGGAACCCGTATGGCAACAGATTGGAAGTCAGGAGAAGGTAGCTTCAGTGATTCCACAGGGATGATATCACCCCATGATTTCGGTCTTTGGGTGTAGACTCTTCTGCTGAACTGTCTTTGGCATGGCAAAGATGGTGGAGTTTATACTAAGTGCAATGGAATGATTTTAAGCAGGGAGGTAACATAAGTGAAATAAACATAATTAAAATCTAATGAAAGTGTACAAGAGTGTCCCATTTTTGTTTTGTTTTGTTTTGTTTTGTTTTGTTTCCCCGGAAAATCTCTAGGATTCAGCTTTTCCTCTTGCTTAGGGTGGTCTAAGGCAGTTATTAATCAAGAGTGGTTCCCCTACATCTCCTGCAGAATCGGCCAAGGGGGTTGTTAAAAGTGTAGAAGAACCTCACTGCCGACCTACTGGATCAGAATCTTTGGGTACAAGTCTAGGAATCTGCTTCTTCAAGTATCATTCTTATTCCAGTGTCCTGTGCACCAGCATGGGCCCGGCAGGTGCGCCACGGGGAGGGCAGAGAGGAGTTAGTGTCATCACAGGGATGACATGACAGAGACCAGATAAGTACTAGAAGAGGGGTCTGAATAGGAGAGCTGTGTCTCTGGTCAGTGAGCATGGAAGGAGCACAGGACATTTCATCCCCAAAACACAACCTCTAGGAGACCTGTCTGTATTAGTTTGCTAGGGCAGTAATAACCAAGTGCCACAGGTGGCTTGAAGAACAGAAAATTACTGTCTTACAATTCTAGAGATTAGAAGTCCAAGATCAAGGTGTCTGCAGGGTTGGCCTCTCCTGAGGCCCCTCTCCTTGGCTTGTAGATGCCACCTTCTCCCTGTGCCCTCACACGGTCTTCCCTCCATATGTGTCTGTCATGATCTCTTCTTCTAATAAAGAAGAGATTTTTTTTCTTTTCTTATTCTTTTTTTTAAAGAGTATTAAGGGAGAGAGAGAGAGAGAGAGAGAGAGAGAGAGAGAGAGAGAGAAGGGATGCACTAGGGAGAACGCCGTCCTTTCTTCAGCATTAAGTGACAGTGGATGGTCTGGATTCAGTTCTTGGCCGGAACAAACTTGGGCTGTGGCTCCAGTGTCAATTCATACCACACCAGTGCTTTTCCACTTATACCGGATCAGGATCCAACCTAATTCTCCTCATTTTAACTACATTAGCTCTTTAAAGACCCAGTCTCCAAATGCAGTCACACTCTTTAGTACTGGGGTTAGGATTTCAACAGAGGAATGTGGGGTGGGGTCAGAGGGGTGTAATTTTGCCCGCAACACCACCATGTTACTCTTTTTTCACTTCATGGCCAGTTTAGAGCCCACAGAGCAAGAGAATCTTTCTCTGTCTCTTTCAGCTTGGGGTCTCATTGTCAAGTACACCAGTCATATCTTCTGAGTTACCACAGGCTCCTCACAAGTACAGAGCTGTAAAGAGCCTGCCAGGCTGCCTGGCTGGGAGTGTTTCTGGCCGGTACCTTCCTCCTCAGTGGATCCTCTGGATCAGCCATGAGGACGGAGCTCTGCTTGAGTTTCCATCCTCATGTACATGCATGTATTTGTTTCTACTTTTAGTGAAATAAACCAGTTGCTTCTGTTCTTTCTTTACTACTAATAATAATCTATTCCTCAACTCGATACATTGCACTTAAAAATGTAATTGCTGGCCAAAGCAATATGTTTATATACTAGGAACATAATACTCAGCTGAAGCAAATTAAATGTTCAAAATACCTCTTACAGAACATAAGTATTTGGAAATTGGATGGTTAATTACCAAGAATATTGTTTAAATGTTAGGAGTTCAAAATTGGGAATATGAGGTGGAGATACACTATTCAGACCCCAAGTTGCTCTCAACAGCATGAAAGTAAAATGTAATTATAACATTTTTCAATGAATTGATGGAATATAAAACACATCTTTCTAACTAAAAATAAAATTTTAATGAATCATTGGCAAGATTTTGAAATTCAGCCAGGTTCCCCATAAATTAGTCTCTATTTCTTGACTTAGAAAGTAGTGACAAAAAGCTTTCTCCCTGTTCAAGTGCATTTCATTCTGAAGATTTTGTTTTCTAATCTTAAAAGAATTTATTTAAACCGCTGTTTCAGATGTTTTATTCTAAATGCAGAATGTGCTGGCCTTCTCCAACTGCCACACATAACCATTTATATAATCAGCTCCCACTCTGTGTCACTGGCATCGAGAAGCAAGATGATGAGAAGACAATTATTGCAAATACCAACCAAGTAGTAGGCCTTGCAGTTTGCCCAACACAGCCCTCTCCTATTTTATTATTCTACATGACATGTAAATCTTAGGCATCATTTGGTGGTTCCAGTGAAAGACAACAAGCCCCAAAAGTTTTCATGGGAATTAGCACGAACAGGATTCTGAGTCATCATTTCTGATCCAGTGGTCCTCAAAGTCTGGTCTCTGGATCAGCAGCCTTATCAGTGCCTGGGAATTTATTAGAAATGCAAATTCTCAGGCTCCCCATCCCATATTTTCTGAAATGGAAACTCTAGGAGTGGGAAGGGCAGCCATCTGTGTTTTAATCAGCCCTCCAGTACAATCTGATTCCCGTTCAAGTTTCAGAACCACTGGTCTAGTCCAAAGTCAGAGCCCTAATGTTCCTCAAAGGCACATCTGACATTGAGTATGGGGATAGGGTGGGAATAAGGAGAGTGGGGAGAGATATAGAAAGGGAAGAGGGAAGGCAGAATGTGAACCCAAGGAAGAAAACCAGTCAGGGCTCATTTTAAGCTTCAGGTACTGACGTCAATATAAGTACCTTTCTCTTACCTGTTTCATATATAGCTTTGTTGAAAATATCATTTTTATGCTAATTTTTTTTGTATTGTATTTAAAAACCTTGTTCCAGCCAGAATTCCCTTAGAACACAGAAAGAGGTGCCTCGTGCTATAGACGTCCTATGCTCAGCCCTCTTCCAGTGACCTCCCTTTTCACAGGGACAAGGGAACATGCCAACCTGGAGCCCAAGACCTTCCAGACTCTGCTCTGCCTTTGAGGTCCCAGAACTGCCTGCCCAAATATGCCCAAGTCCATTTCCCAGACCTGTGTTGCTGGCCTCTTGCCCAGGACCATCTTCTGGAAGGTGAACTGTGCCACCTGTGTGCACTATAGTCCCAAGAAGTCATGTATTGTAAATAATTTTTAAATCTGTTTTTATTTTTTAAGTATTCTATATATTATGGTATTTTGATATCTTAAAAAAAAAAAAACAAAAAAACTTTCTGGCTGGAGGGAGACTGTCTCTATTGAGGCAAGCCAGTTTCTACAGAAAACAAAGGACCCAACCCTTTGCACACCTTTGACATGCAAACAAACCAATCTTGAGTTTATACTCCAAACACTTCCTTATCTAACTCTTACACACTACACCCTAAATCATCCCAGGGCCAGGTGCCAAGTGACTGGAGACAATTTCTGTAGCTTAGAGCCCTCAGAAATTCTTCAAAATAGCCAATCCCAAACTGTTAACCCAGTCCTGGGTCCTGCCTTCACTTTCCTGAGAAAACTCCAATAAAGGCCATGATTAGTCTAAGCTCTCTCTCTCATTCTCGTATTCTGCTTCCTGACTACCCTGGTGTTTTCCCCTGTGGCCCTGCACACCATGCAGTGACTCCCTCTTTGGGCTGTGAGAGAATAATAAACCCTGCAAGCCTCACTCTCATAATCTCCTGCGGCTGCACCAACTTGACCTTGCAACAGCCAACACATGCATTCTTAAAACAGGGCACCAAATAGCAGCTGTGTAGTTGGAAGAGGGGTGGTGGTGCACAGGGCTGGCAGAGCCTAGAAATGTTGACTTGGGTGTTCACCCATGGACATACAAAGGTCCCTCACAGTGTGGGATGTGCCCAAGCTGGAAAGAGAAGCCTGTGGCCCCAGGTTGAAGCAACATGGATGTCCATGGTCCAGGCTCCAAACTCTAAGGAGTCCAAGAAAGTTAAATTTAGAGCTGGCCCTTCAAGTCATTATGAAGGTATATTTGTCAAGATAGAAAGATAAAACCAACTCTAATTAACAGTTTGTTTACTTGATTTATAACTTTAAATTTTTATACACTCCATTTGTACTTTTTTCAAGTACCCGAAGGTCAAGAGAACCTGGTTACAGGGTAGGAAAAGTAAATGTGTTTTGCTTGGGTGGTTGCTTGCAATGCAACTAAAACTAAAACTTATCTTATCTCGGGGCGCCTGGGTGGCGCAGTCGGTTAAGCGTCCGACTTCAGCCAGGTCACGATCTCACGGTCCGTGAGTTCGAGCCCCGCGTCAGGCTCTGGGCTGATGGCTCAGAGCCTGGAGCCTGTTTCCGATTCTCTGTCTCCCTCTCTCTCTGCCCCTCCCCCATTCATGCTCTGTCTCTCTCTGTCCCAAAAATAAATAAACGTTGAAAACTTATCTTATCTCATCTCATCTCATCTCATCTCATCTTATCTTATCTCATCTCATCTTATCTCATCTCATCTCATCTCATCTCATCTCATCTCATCTTACCTGTTTATTTTATGCAGTAGCTTCTGGAAAAGAAGTTTTCCCATCTATCTTGAGGAAGAGTGAATATCTAGAGGAAATGAAAACATTTCTGTATTCCACCTGTGCCATTTTACTTCTAAGGAAGAGTAAAACTACTTTTGTGTTGTCAAAGATTTAAAGTCGAGTTCTAATGAATTAATCAGTTCTTCAGAGGGACCTGTGTGGGATTCCATTATTGGGATAGGAATTTTGTCTTGTTTATCACTGTGTCCTTAGTGTCTACCCAAAAGCCTGGCACAGAATATGTTCTTTCTTCCCCTCCTAATCCATTGTTGTTATTATTATCATTATTATTATTATTATTATTATTATTTATTATTCAAATAATTAAGATATAACGTACAGGTAAAAACCTATATATATGCATACAACTCATGAGCTTATGAATAAGTATACACCCTACACACATGAAACCATCACTACCATCAAGGCTGTAAACCTGTCACCTCCAAAAGCTTCCTTCCACCCCCTTATCTTATTATTTGTGAGTATGTGGTAAGAATATTGAGCATAAGATCTGCTGTCTTAGCAGATTTTAAGTATACAGTATTGTTCCCTAGGTACTTCTCCAGACTTATTTTTCTTGTGTAACTGAAAATCTGTACCCTTTGACCATCACCTTCCCATATTACCCCTCCCCCCAAGCCCTGGAAACCACATTCTATTCTATGTTTCTATGAGTCTGATTATTTTTTAAAGATTTTTAATGCTTTATTTATTTTTGAGACAGAGAGAATATGAGCAGGGGAGGGGCAGAGAAAGAGGGAGACACAGAATCTGATGCAGGCTCCAGGCTCTGAGCTATCAGCACAGAGCCCGACCTGGGGCTCAAATTCATGAACCACAAGATCATGACATGAGCTGAAGTCAGATGCTTAACTGACTGAGCCACCCAGGCACCCCAAGTTTGATTATTTTAGATTCCACATAGTAGTAAGTTCATACAGTATTTGTTTTTCTGTGTCTGGCTTGTTTCACTTAGAATAATGCTTCCCTGGTCTATGCATATTGCTGCAAATAGGAGGATTTCTTTCGATTTTACGGTTGAATAATATTCCATTCCATGTATGTATCATATTATCTTTATTCATCCAGTGATGGACACTTAGGTTGTTTTCATATCTTGGTTATCGTGAATAATATTGCAGGCATCTCTTTGAGATCTGGACTTCAATTCCTTGGGATATATATCCAGAAGTGGTGTTGCTGAATCATATAGTAGTTCTGTTTAATTTTTCGAGGACCCTCCATACTGTTTTCCCCAATGGCTGTATCAGTTTACATGCCCTTTCTCCGCATCCTTGCCAGCACTTGTTATCTCTTGTTTTTGTCATTATTGTTCTTGTTCTTGTTGTTAATAATAGTCACCCTAACAGGTGTGAAATGATAGCTCATTGACATTTTGATTTGCATTTCCATGATGATTAGTGATATTCCTGGTAAATGTTTGTTGAAAAAATGAAAGAAAAACAAATCACTGAAGGAACCAGTTTTAAAAAATCCAACTTTCCAAAGTATATTAAGTGTACCTTAACAATCATTTATTGGCCCCCTGCTGTATGCTGGGCAGGAGACACCAAGATATGGAGGGCATCAAACCCATCCTTGAAGAATTTACAGTTTGGGGGAGACAAATACGCAAACCAATGATTTCCCCAGGAGCTGGCAAAGGCATAACTGTTCATCTTGTCTTTGCAGGGCAACTTTTTATCAGAGTTTTTGTATTTAAAATTCACCGAAAATCCCGTGGTAACACCTCCAAGGGGACTAAGTGGGCAGGGCCCCTGAATGTTGGCAAACTAGTCATAGACACTAAGGTTTCTCTTATCCAGAAGAAATCTCAGTTCATTTGCTCACTTTGGGTGTGGGGCGAGGATGTTAGTTGCAGGTGAAGGTATCATAAAAACAGAGATGCCACATCTCTAAGCACAGGTCTTATTTCACATTGTTCACTTGCTTCATGTCAGAGTGTGATCCCACAGCTGCAAATAAGACAGGGTCGCTGCTCAGACATTTACTTCTAATGAGATCATCAAAGTGAAACTAACAAAGAATGTCTATACTTTGTCCATTTTACAGTCATCTTCCATTGTATGCCCTGTCATTAGGGGATCCCAGCAAGGAAGTCATGAACAGTGTGAGCTGGTGTTTTACTAAGCTTTCTGCAAAATTCCAAGACTTAACAAGCCTGATAGGATAGAAAGACATTTTCTATACACTGGCTTGTACACCACAGGTGTTTTTCTGCATGAAACCCTGCAAGGTGCAGTTATCCAAAGGGCCAGACCTGCAATTTAAGGTCTATAAGACGGATCAACACCACAGAGTAAGATGTGCCACCAACAGATGATGAAATAAGTGGATCATGTTTTGTGGCAATGCCATCAATGAAAATTCTTCACATTTTTCTGATTACAATGTAGACCAATAGAAGAAGCCAGCAAGCAGAGAGAACTTGCCCTAGTCAGCAAATTTCTCAGGAAACACCCACACAGAATTTTAAATCAGCTTTGAATTCAACAAAAAATTGCCTTTTCCTAAGTTACTTCCTTGCTGACAATGAAAGGTATTTTTTAAATTATTTTAAAAATAAGACTATGTGTAGGTAACATGACCAGATTTGTCAGACCAGATGCCATAGCTGATTAGCTGACATTGGAGTTCTATATTTGGCCAACCCCTGTTGATTTTCTAAAATGGAGAAAGTTTTATAAAGTTTGCTTATTATGTTAAACTGCAATAACTTTATCACTTTTTAAAATTATTATGCTACACGGATCCTCCTATTTATGAAAAGCATCCAGCATCTTCAATGCCTGAGGCAATGACTGTCATCATAATACATAAGAAAATCTAGTCCTACCTAGAGGCAGCCCCTGACACATGCACATTCAGTGCTTATAATTTTCCTTCTGAACCATATATTCTAAGATTTTACATTTAAAAAAATTTTTTTTCAACGTTTATTTATTTTTGGGACAGAGAGAGACAGAGCATGAACGGGGGAGGGGCAGAGAGAGAGGGAGACACAGAATCGGAAACAGGCTCCAGGCTCTGAGCCATCAGCCCAGAGCTCGACGCGGGGCTCGAACTCACAGACCGCGAGATCGTGACCTGGCTGAAGTCGGACGCTTAACCGACTGCGCCACCCAGGCGTCCCAAGATTTTACATTTTTAAGTAATCTGTACTGTGCATGAGCAATAGGAAAGTTCAAATTCAATGTTAAGACACCATGAATGTCAATCGTGGAAAGATTGACCTAATGGTAGTTCTGTTTAATTTTTCGAGGACCCTCCATACTGTTTTCCACAATGGCTGTATCAATTTACATTCCCTTTTCTCCACATCCTTGCCAACACTTGGTATCTCTGTAATGGGGTTCTCTGTAATGGAACTGTAGAATCAACAATGGGAGCCTGGGTGTCTCAGTCAGTTAAGTGTCCAACTCTTGGTTTTGGCTCAGGTCATCTCACAACTCATGAGTTCGAGCCCTACATCGGACTCTGTGCTGACAGCACAAAGCCTGCTTAGGATTCTGTCTCCCTCTCTTTCTGCCTCTCCCCTGCTCACACTCTTTCTCTGTCTCGAAAGTAAATAAATAAACATTTAAAAACAAAGATTCAACAATATATTGGTAGTTTGAAGAGCACTTCTCCACAGTGTCCCCCTATGTTACCAGGGAAGGTAGCTGCGTTCTAGGTATCCATAATTAGGGATTATGATATTCTCCCCATGGGGAAATGACTTCTAAGACTCAAACAAATGACATATATTTTGGAACACAATGTATCTGTACCTAGGTTAAAGAAGTTCCAGTAGGGTTAGGACTTCTTTGGAAGTATACACAACGGCCTTTCTGCCAGAAAGAGTAAATTCTCTGGTAAGAGCTGAGAGGACGCACTTAAAATGAAGACAGAAACAAATTCCCATACAGTCTACTTTTTGTTGTTGTTGAAGTATGTTTCATGTTGAATGGCATGCTCCACAATGAAAAGATTCACTTATAGGAACATTGCTCTAACTCCTATATCAGGAGCCAAACAGGCTGATGATAAAAATCTGAGGGATGCTAAAGTCACTCAAGCAAGTGTCCCAAACTTAACAGCCAAATGCAGAACATCCCTAACTCTTGCTTAGAATGGATAAAATACCCTAGCCCTTTCACTATACCAGGAGTCAGCATAGACTAGTGAAAAGAAACAGACTATAAGCTCTACCCCTTAATTGCTGTGTGACCTTCAGCTTTTTTTTAAGTTTATTTATTTTGAGAGAGAGAGAGAGAGAGAGCGAGAGCGCATGCAGGGGAGGGGCAGAGAGAGAGGGAGAGAGAATCCCAAGTAGGATTTGTGCTGTCAGCATGGAGCCCAGCATGGGGCTCAAACCCACAAATCATGACCTGAGCTGAAACCAAGAGTTGGACTTTAATCGACTTAGCCACCCATGTGCCCCTGACCTTTAGCTTTCTTGCTGTGAAGTGGGATTAATAATAGTAAACATCTCCTTGGGTTGTTGTAAGAATTAAGTTAGTTATTACTTGCATTGCACTTAGCATGGTACCAAACACATAGTCAACATTCAATAATGGCTCATCAATTATTATTATATTTAGTAGGATTATTTTCCCATGTAATCATTGTCCTAACACAATCTCTCAACCAGAAAGACCGACGAGTTATAAATTTTAACTCCTTCCAAAATCATGGATAAAAATAACTTCGCTTGCTGTTAAAAAAATGGAAACATAACATTAAGGCAAATCTGTACATATATATATATATATATATATATATACGTGTATATATATACGTATACATATATATATACATATACATATATACATACATATATACATATATATGTATACATATATACATATATATGTATACATATATATACACGTATATACATATATATGTATACATACGTATGCATACGTATACGTATGTATATATGCATACATACGTATATGTATGTATACATACGTATACATACATATATATACATATATACATATATACGTGTGTGTATATATATATACATATATATATATATATATGTATATATATACGTATACATATACCTACATACACCTCTGATTTACCTTTTGGCAGCCTTTGCTTTTCCAGTGCCCCTTAAATAAAATTAAACCCATTCATTAAATAAACACAGAAGACAGGACACACTGCTGGCTTTGAATCCATTTTATCACTGAATGCTAACATAGAGGGACAGATCATGGCTTGCTGTCTTGCAAATAAAGCTAGTTAAGAAATCGGCAGACCCCACACCCTTGTCAGGCTGCTGTAAAGGAATGTGCTCCTGATCTCCTTCTCTGGTGCAGAAAGGGCATTCTGGAGTTCTTTCTTTATGAAGGAGGCGTTCTCCCTCTCCACGTGCTGCCAGATTGCTTTTAGGTAATAGGGATGGACAACGTCCACAGAGCCCAACTCTTGCCAATGCAAGTACCTATAAGAAGCCTGGCTGAGGACCAGCATCAGTGTGGCTTTTCAGGACCAGAGGCTCCGGTGCAGAGGATGAAATGTGGGCTATTGGGTCAGAGGGCTTGAATTCAAATTCAGGCTCTATCCCCTAAGGGCTGTGTGCCTTTGATAAGTTACTCTCTGTGCCCCAGCATTCCCATTGAATATACAGCTGTGAATGGAAATGGCACCCACAGTCAACCTGAATCTAGGGAAGTGCTCAGCACAGCGGCTGCTACCTAGTAGGTGTCGAAACAAGCTCTGGGGTCTCAACTGCATTGCGTCAGCCTTGTTGACCCTGTGGTCAACCAAGATTCCCATGACAAGCTGCATTCACATAATTATAATGCAGTTGCAGAACCGTTCACAAATTATATCCAGCTTCAAAGTTCATTTGAGGACAGAAGGGCAGGGAAGCAATTATTGATCATGTCTTACAGATAAAGAAACCAGGTGGTTGGCTATCTGAGGCCTCAAAGCTATTTGACAGTAGGGCTAGAACTTGATTCCAAGCATCGTGACCAGAACGTTTCCCGCTCAAAACCTGTAACTTATCACGTCTTCAACAAATATGACTTTGCTTCCTGCCATTTGTGGTGAAAGTGGTGTCTCATTGTCTTTCAAAGCACAAGTCCTAGAAGAGGGAAGATACAGATGCAGAGTCCTCCAGCACAATAAGAACAGGGTTCACTTGCCTGTGTTAGATGTGACTTAGTGCTTTACATGGGAGGTCATATTTCATGTTCAAGGATTCTTGTCCAAAATATATTAGATCTTTCATGCCTCCAGTGTGTGGTGGTCCTTTCTGGTCTCCTCTCACTAGTATGGTCTCCATTACTTCTCAGGAAAGATACATGCAATATCTTGGGGCAGAGTGTGTTTTCCAAATAGGATCACCATCGTATCTCTCATTCCACATTTTGCTTTTTTCAATGTGACCTGATACTTTTCCCATTTAGGGGTGGAACCTCTGTTCCCTCCGCTTGAACCCGGGTGGACCTTGTGTCTGATTCAAACAGAAGTAGCATCGTGGCAGAAGTGATGCTGTGGTACTTCCGTGGCTAGATCAGAAAATGTCGTGTACTTCTGCCTTGTTCTATGAAGAAGCTTGCTCTAGGGACTCAGCCACCATGCTGCAAGACAATCCAAACTGGCACATGCATTGCAACCACAGACGGTCCATGGGCAAGGTATTCTGACCTACAGCCAACATCAACCACTAGACATGAAAGAGAAGCTACATTCAGGTTGCTTTAAGACGTATGCAAGATTTGTTTTAGCCGAGCATTGTATGACACACAGACATGAAAGTGACTGTCACCAAGGAATAAGCTTGCACTCACAAATCCCTAGAAACAGGAGGCATGGCCACACCATGCTGGAGGGCCACACGGGGAAGCTTCAGCATTGCTCAGGAGACAGAGAGAATAAGAGGAAAATGTGAGCAAGAACCTTTATTGTGGCTTCTACAGAGGGAACAGGCATGGTGGGCTTAGAATTGTCTAGTTTGAAAAACTTCAGTGGGCTCAGGGGTATAAGTATTGTCTCTAGTTGTCTGGTACCCACACCTGAGGTGATTAGGGCAGGCTAGTGGCCAGGAGTAGGAGAGTCTGATAAACCAGATGGTTGGGGTAATGCCTCTGGATTGCTTAGTTTGCATATGAAAGGGGCACTCTTGGGTGGGACAGGTGTCAGCAATCTCTACAAATGAGCTAAGACAGGCAGTCCCCCAGTATCAGGAAGGCCTTGGATGTCAAAGCATCACCAAGTATGGAAATTAAAAAGGCATGAGTCCCACAGATTATTCCAGCCCCAGCCATCAATTCAACCCCGAATTATAGTCCTTCCAGCTGAGGCTCCGGACAGCTTATAGCAGAGAAAATCCATTCTTACTATGCTCTGTCCGAATTCAGAACCATAAGTAGAGTCACCACTTGGTTGCTTTATGCCACTGTGTTTTAGACTGGCTTGTTATGCAGCGGTAGATGACCAATACAAAGTTTTGGCTTACATGGTGATAATTCCGATCAACCCTAGTTTATTTTACCATGTAGAAGGGGGAATCCCTGATCATTCTGTGTCTCTTGACATTACATTTTCACCAATTAGTGCTTATGAATGATATGGAACTGTGTTTAGGTTATGTTTCCCTCTGTCTAAAGGAAGGGCTTGCTGAGATGAGCGATGCTAATGTTTCAATGTCCTCGTGAAATTTCTCCTTATTAAGAGACAAGCTGCGATTCCTAAATCTGTACCACCCGAGGCTGCCCCCATGAAAAACACACACAGTGCCCTTTGTTGGCAAGAAGAATAGAGTTGCCGTCATTTGTATAGTACTTCAGCATTCATACACAGACGTTTATTTTTTTTCTCACCAAGGCACCGATGGCAGTTTCCCTAGTGGTAACAGATAAATAGAAAGAAAACTTAAATCTTCGCAGTTGATGCTACATAATATTTCCAAGTCTTTCATCGAGCTGTAACCATGTAATTTCATTTACCTATAATTCAAAGGTTCATTGTCTTTTTTGTGGAAAAAAATCTGTCAGACAGGGAAATACATAATGTCCACAGAGAGACATTAAATTTTTCACTGGAAAGACACAATTCCTGCCATTAATCTATCACCTATTTCCCTAGCTCATCCTTATTTGACGTATTTAATGAAAATCACTGATGGCTCCTAGTATCATTAACTAATCTCTAAAATAAAGCAGAGAAGTTGCATATTTCACATTGGAAGAAGGATGAAAACTTCACTTGAGACATTTATTTTGTGATTTCAATAAGCATAGTTAAAATGTTAGCAATGGAGCAGGAAATCACCATATGCACTGTTACTTCTAGGCTTGGACTCAGAACCTTGGATGTTGACAGAATTAACATATTAATTTGAGCTTTTCCTGGATGTTTCGGTTTGACTTTTGATATTTTTTTTCCCCAAAGACTTAAAAAAAGCCTTTCATTTAAAATGCATTACTTAGGGAACTATTTTAATGATCTCACTTCCTTTCCTTAAATGGGCAAAATCACATTTCTTTGAAATATGATATCTGCCCAGAATTTGATTATTGAATGGAGATCAGTAATTTGGGGATGTGTGGAACATCTGTCAGGAATTTTGGAAAGGAATTGCCAGCTCCATTCATGTGACATTTCTTATGAAAGCAGCAAAAACATTCTATCAGGAAGTAAAATTGGAGCTGTATCAATATGGCAGCTATAAAATGCAGAGGGAAAAACTGGACAACTTGTGGTAGCGGCCTAAATGCCTACTCCTGCTTTGCCCCCTCCACCCCTTAGCACATACCCCTCCACATGACCAGCCCTCATGTGCAACTCTGATCATATCATTCCTTTCTTCACAAATCTTTCTAATTTTCCAACACCTACCAGGCAAAGTCCAGAGGCCTAGATCTGCCATTTAAAATCCCGCGCAAGCAGCCTGACTCTTGTCTGGCATCTCACATCTCACATCTGTGCACTTTCCTGTGACTTTTTGCCTCTCTAGTAGCTGCAAACTCCCACCTCTCCCCGGGCAAGCCCACCTCCAAGCCCGCGTGCCTGCGTGGCCCTGCTTTCCTTAGCCTGCAATTAATTCCCTTCTCAAGTTTTCCATCTCGAATTTCCCAAATCCCTTGTAAAATAGTCCCTGATTTTTCCGACTAGATACACCTACTATGTGTGCTCATTTTTATATTTTTTATAGAGTCAAGAGGATTTATGTTGTACGTACTGCGTTATTCTTTATCTTTCCTTTTAATGATGTTTAAATATCAACTGAGCACGTATACCTCTTTTTCATTTTTAATATGCGTGTCTTTATTCAATGATTTTCAAGAATAAATGAGGAATGCTGTTCCTTTTTTCTCCTTAATTAAAGATGAAACTAAAGCCTTAGAGAAAATTGAGGGAGCTGAGAAGAGGGCTGCTCTGTGCCTTAGTTTTTAAAGAGTTGGCTTCATACTTTAACAGCCACATTTTATCACATCGCATGGGCACTCCATAATTTAATTAACCGATCCTATTGTAATGGATATGTCAGTTGTTTCTAGTTGAATTTTTTTAATCTATTAAAAAATAGCATCTATTATAAACACTCTTTTTAAATTTTTTTAATGTTTTTATTTTATTTTTGAGAGACAGTGTGAGTGGGGGAGGGGCAGAGAGAAAGGGAGACACAGAATCTGAAGCAGGCTCCCGGCTCTGAGCTGTCAGCCCAGAGCCCGATGCGGGACTCGGGGGCTTGAACCCACGAACCGCGAGATCATGACCTGAGCTGAAGTCAGACCCTTAACCGACTGAGCCACCCCAGGCACCCCATATTATAAACACTCTTAAATGTTTATATTGGAGAGCTCTTGCAAGGGTTGTCGGTGGGATTAATTCATAGCAGTAAAATTGTTTCCTATCTTGAATTATAATGGTTTATAGTGAGGCGTCTTCACTGTCTCCTCTTCTGGAGGCTATTGGTTTCCTGATTATAGAATGAACCATCATCATTATGTATTTATTGATTAGGCTTTATGCAGAGTACTTTATTTTTATTATTATTTTTAATGTTTATTTTTGAGAGAGAGAGAGAGAGAGAGCAGGGGAAGGGCAGAGATAGAGGGAGACACAGCATTTGAAGCAGGCTTCAGCCTCTGAGCTGTCAGTGCAGAGCCTAACTGGGGACTCAAGCTCTGGAACCATGAGATCATGACCTGAACCTAAGTTGGAACCATGAGATCATGACCTGAACCTAAGTCGGATGCTTAACCAACCACCTGAGCCACCCAGTTGCCCCTAGGCAGAGTGCTTTATAGATATATGCCATTTAGTCCTCAGACCAACCCTCTGGTGCTGGGTATTGTTATTTTAATTCCACAGATGAGGAAACTGAAGCTAAAGTCAAGTAACTCGCAAAAGAAGGTTGTATTTGCACTCCATTTAGGAGGCTGCTTGCAAGCCGATTCCTAACCACCGTGCACTCCCACAGGCAGCTGAACCTCTGAGATATTTGCTCAGTGGTTATGCCTGGAACAAAGCAAAAGGCAGACTTGCCCAGAAAAGAAAACAAAAGTTGTTTATATAAAGAAAAAGGGTTTCTTCCTTAGGCCACAAATTGTTCTAGCAATTCTATTGGGTGTTTTCCTTGAGGGCATTTATCTTCTGGAAGAAATCACTTAAAAAAAAATCTGTTTTGTGTTTGGTTAGTAGCCTTGGTTCCATTCGTACTTCCCTGTATCGACAGTTTATTTGCAAGTTTTTAAGAGAAATTCTAACTATATTTCTTTGCTAGAAAAACAGACAAGGAAAAGAAAGCCTTTTGTGGTTAAAAGAAAAAGTTTGACCAAAAATTCGTTCATTTCTAAAATTTGTATCAAGCTTGTACTGTATGCCCGCTGTTGTGCTACCAGCTAGAGGGACAAGCAGGATCAAAACCCCTGAAAAAATTCAAAGTTTAAACAAATGTGTGGATGTATAAGGGGATCATGTGTGATTTTCAGAGATTATTCTGGAGGGTCAGGGGAGGCTTCCTTTGGCCACATGAGAGGGGCAATCTGACGAGAGTGAGAGTTAACCAGGTCGGGCTGACATGTGGTGGGTTAGAGGTAGCAGCAGAGGTGGAAGGGGGAGGCTGGACATTGGCGGCGGCATGAACAGCAGGTTCAAAGGCCTGGTGTGGGGTCCTGGCAGGTCTGGTCTCAGGAGCCAGAGGAAGCCGTGTGATCTCAGTGCTAAGAACGAGAAGAGCAGTTCAAGGAGAGGCTGCCTTTGGGCACTGCTGGTAATGATTCTTCATAGGGTAGCTTTATTGACCCCTAATTCACATACCATGTAGTTTACTCATTTACAATGTACAATTCAGTCATGCCTGGGTGGCTCAGTCCGTTAAGCATCTGACTCTTGGTTTTGGCTCAGGTCACCACCTTGTGGTTTTGTGAGTTTGAGGCCTTCGTTGGGCTCTGCACTGACAGTGTGGTGCCTGCTTGGGATTCTCTCTCTCTCTCTCTCTCTCTCTCTCTCTTTGCCCCCCATCCTCTCAAAATAAATAAATCAACTTTAAAATTATGTAATCCATGGTTTGCAGAGTTGTGCAACCATCACCTCAGTGAATTCCAGAATATTTTTATTACTCCCCAAGAAACCCAGTACTCATCATCCCCTATTTCCACGTACTCACTCCCCCATCCCCTTGCAACCCCTGATATACTTTCTTCCTCTATGGATTTGCCTCTGTTGGACATTTCATATATATGGAATCATACAGCATGTGACCTT
Source organism: Prionailurus viverrinus (assembly GCF_022837055.1). NCBI lineage: Eukaryota > Metazoa > Chordata > Mammalia > Carnivora > Felidae > Prionailurus > Prionailurus viverrinus. Next base: position 192,631,418 of record NC_062561.1, on the reverse strand, counting down.
TATTTCTGGCTTCTTTCACGTAGCGTGATGTTTTCAAGATCTAGCCATGATATAGCTTGTATCAGTACTTCTTGCCTTTTTATTTTTGCCAAATACTTCCTGAATTTTAGTGCTGAGTAAATTGTTCATGATGTTTTATCTTTGTTGTCGTGTAGTGATTTTAGCAGCGTCTAAAATACCTCAGAGGTTTGAAGTCCTAAAACAAGCTCACCTTGAAGACAGTAGAATCATGAAATTATATCCTGGTTATTAATTGTTATTCTTAAAACATATAACTATCATGCAATAGCATTTTTGGAAATGGCCAACTGTGACCTCTAAAATAGGATAGTATGTATTTTCTCCTTTGAAGAAATAAGAACTCCAGCATTTTTAGTGCCTAATTTTTTGCAATGCAATATTATGAGAGCATGTAAACATGACACATTTTATAATTTCAATTAAAGAACAAGGGCTTACATACATTTCTTATACTTTCCCAATAATGGATAGAAATTTGTTTGAGGGACGGTATGTAGGGAATTTTTTTGTGTGGAAATGTTTGAACATAGTTATTCCTATTGGAAGAAATCAGTGGAATAACATTACCTTCCAGCAAATGTTTTAACTGTTTTAGAACATAATACTGTAATGCTATAATAATCTTGCCAGGTTTTTTCTACCGTCTTTTTTTATTTCCGGTCATGCCAAAATAAAAAGATAGAAGTAGAATCAGATAGTAATTACTTTTCTTCCCTTGCTATATGAGAAACTCACTCTGGAAAATAATCTTCTGCTGTCAGATTACTATGAATCGCCCCGTAAAAAGATAGTACAACAATGTACCCTGCCACCTCAGCTGTCACTTCTTTGTTCCTTGGCTAAAAAGCTCATCCTGTTTTTTTTTTTTTTTTTCCCTAAGTGTAGAACAGTGGGATGAACATAGCCTTAGAAAGAGCCAGGGAAAAACGAAATTTGAATTGGGACTCCGTGCCCACACACTGCGAGGCTTTGGGCAGGTTACTTAGACTCTCTGAGCCTCTACTTCCTCATGGGTGAATTAGGAATGATGACATCTCTATCATGGGGTTCTTGGAAGGACTGAATTAGATAGCATCTGTAAGCAAGCAGTAGTGTGCCTGGCACACAGGAGAAGCTCATGAAGTGGCAGTTATTAAATAAGGAGGATTTTTAAAAATTTATTTATTTAAGTTCAAGTTAGTTAACAGTGTAGTATTGCTTTCAGGAGTAGAACCCAGTGACTCATCTCTTACATACACCCCCCCCCCCCCAGTGCTCATCCCAATGAGTGTCCTCCTTAATGCCCATCGCCCATTTAGCCCATATCCCCACCCACCACCCCTCTAGCAACCCCCGGTTTGTTCCCTGTATTTAAGAGACTCTTATGGTTTGCCTCTCTCTCTGTTTTTGTCTTATTTTCCTTCCCTTCCCCTATGTTCATCTGTTTTGTTTCTTAAATTCCATATATGAGTGAAGTCATATGGTATTTGTCTTTCTCTGACTGACTTATTCTCTTAGCATAATACACTCTAGTCCCATCCACATTGTTGTAAACGGCAAGATTTCATATTTTTCATCACCAAGTAATATTCCAATATATATATATGTATATACCACATCTTCTGTATCCATTCATCAGTCAATGGATATTTGGGTTCTTTCCATAATTTGGCTATAGGGCTGTTACAATTTATATATAGGGCTGTTATAAACATTGGGGTGCTTGTGCCCCCTTCAAATCAGCATTTTTATATCCTTTGGATAAATAGTCAGTAGTGCACATGCTGGGTCGTAGGGTAGTTCTATTTGTAATTTTTTGAGGAACCTCCGTACTGTTTTCCAGAGTGGCTGACCAGCTTGCATTCCCACCAGCAGTGCAAAAGAGATCCTCTTTCTACGCATCCTCATCAACATCTATTGTTGCCTGAGTTGTTAATGTGAGCCATTCTGACAGGTGTGAGGTGGTATCTCATTGTGGGTTTGAATTGTATTTCCCTGATGATGAGTGATGTTGAGCATCTTTTCATGTGCCTGTTGGCCATCTGGATGTCTTCTTTGGAAAAGTGTCTATTGATGTCTTCTGCCCATTTCTTCACTGGATTATTTGCTTTTGTGTGTTGAGTTTGACAAGTTCTTTATAGATTTTGGATATTAACCCTTTATCTGATAAGTAATTTTGATTCCACAGGACACAAATGGTCCTTTAGTTGTTTTAGGTCTTGGCTTCCATGTTAATGTAGTGTCCCTATGTTGCCAAGAATTACACTTACTATTCTTGTCATCCAATCAACCATTAAAAATAAAGTTAAAATTAAAATTAAAGTATTGTAATTAGAATTAGAATTAGAATTAGAATTAGAATTAGAATTAGAATTAGAATTAGAATATGAGCTCCAAGAGGCCAAGAACTTTTCTGCCTTGTTAAATGCTGCCTGCAGCTGAGGTATGAGTAGGTATCTCATTAAATATTACAGAAATTAATAAGTTGTGCACCTTCTAGGTCCAAGATTCAGTGGTTAGCACTATGGAGGATGTAATAAAATACATGAGCACCCGGTCACTGTTCTCAAGCAATGTGGAATATGAGTTTGAGTAGTATTCGCTAAGTTCCTTCAGGGATTGAGATAGGCCGAGTTACATAGAGGAAGTGTGAGAACATTCAGGCAGCTGTTAGAGCTGCCCAGTAAGGGGCCATGGAGACCTGGACCACCATTCAGGATGCACGATAGCCTTATTGACCCTGTGTGTCTTTAGCTCTCTAACAAGGCTAACATTGCAATAGGCTTTGCCATTCTCACGTCTTCTTTCTTCATCTCAGCTTCCACTCTGATCACAATTGGTTCTTCTTCTTCTTTTTTAATATTTACTTATTTATTTATTATGAGAGAGAGAGAGGGTGAGAGCGTGAGCATACATATGAGTAGGGGAGGGGTAGAGAGAGAGGGAAATAGAGAATCCCAAACAGGCTCCATGTTCAGCATCAAGACTGACGCAGGGCTCGATCTCACGACTGTGAGATCATGACCAGAGCCGAAATCAAGAGTCTGACGCTTAAACGACTGAGCCACCCAGGTGCCCCACAATTGTTTCTTCTATTGATACCGCTTATTGGGCTACCCTTCTGACTTTGAAGCCTCTCCAGAGAGAAGGTCTAGCTAACTTTCTGGTTGGAATCCAGTTTAGAATATTCCTATAGGAAGACTTTTTGGGACAAATCTTCTGTGGTTTGTTGCTGCTACCTTTGGCTTCCGCAGTGATCATGATTCCATCAGCTGTGGCCAATGCCAGAGATTATCGGTTACAAGCATGGCAACCTGAGTATTGGGAAGTGTAGGAAACCTAGACATTTCCAGCCTTTTCTCTGCAGAAGTGAATGGATAGCTATCCATAAAGGGTCGTTTGAACTAAATGTCAAGAGACAGAGACAGACAATGCAAGCCTTGTAGAGAAGATAGCCCACCAGGGTGAGTAATCAGGGTAGAAGGAGGTAGAGAGTAAATCACAAACCACATCTCATGCTATTTGGTGCCCTCAGGATACATTCAGTAAATGTTTGCTAAGTGATTTATTGAAGGAAGAGATATTTGGGCTATAACATTGAGAGAGTTAGTAGAGGAGAAAGAAGCACAGAGAACTGTGATTTTTAGTACCTGTCTTCCACTTTTGAATTGGCTCTCTGGATTCTCCCTCTGTCTTTCTTGCAGATTCAGGTATATTTATTTGTTTACAGAATCTCAAAACGCTGCAACCAGGGTTCCTGGGAAAACTATTTTAGATGGCATAGTGATCCCCCAAGTGTTTCCCTGTAAGAAGTTTTCTGTATGATATTTATTATTTTTATGAGAACAAGGAACTCTATGCTCAAATGAATTTAGAAAAAAATGCTAGGATAGACCATGCAGTGGTAACAAGTTAGTCCCCAAATATCAGTGGCTAAACTTGGAAAATATTTCTTTCTTGCTTTTGAAAAGTCCTACGTACCTGGAGAACTTTCTGGGGAAGTTAGCTTTTATGTGTTGACTTAGAGGTCCGTGGCACCCCCCCCCCCACATGGTTCTGACATTATCATAGCACGGTATTCATGATCTCCTGATAAGAATTGAGAAAGCTGGAAGATGACCCAGGAACTTTTCCCTGCCTCCCCTGGAAGTCACACCCAGGCACATTTCATTGGTTGGAACTAGTCCTAGGGCATTGCCTAATGGCAAGGGGCTGAGAATCTTTCTTTGTCCAGTAACGGTAGGATAACCCAGATGTGAAAGAAGGCTAGCAATCTCTACTACTCTGAGTCAAATTGTATCATATTTTCATAACTGCAGGGAAGTTTTCCATTTTTTTTTCCTTTTTTGGAGGTTTGAAGTGGTAACATACTTTACCCATCTTCAAGATGGGTTAATTTTTTGCAGTTTTTCCCAAATTCATTTGTACGTAGAACTCTTCCTTCAAGGAGCACCTTGCAACACTACTATTCCATGGAACATACTTTGATCAATATCGCAATAGGTAAATTATACATCTCCTTTGTCACTGCTGCTTATAAGCATCAATTCTCCTCATCGCCTGGTGGCTGTCTTCCTTGTAAACCTTTATTTTTATGGTAATTGCTCTAAGTGTGCTACTTGCCACTACAATTCATAGCCTGATCTCAATATCTGCAAAGAGCACATGCTAGAAAGGCAAAGCAAACAGACTGTTGGAATATAGCAGAAGTGATTACTGGGTGACGAGGAAAGACTTGCCAGTCTACTGGTAGTTTTGTTCGTGTTGTTTTAACAGCCCACTGGCCCTTTATTTTAGAAGGGTAGGAGACGAAAATATTATCACTCATGTGAAATAACAGCTGCCACCAAGTTTCTTTGAACTGCTAAATGACATCATCATCTATAAAGTAAGTAGCACAGACAGTGGCTCTAGTCAGCTGTTGTTAGATCAAATTTGGTTGGCTTTCAATTCCTACAAGAAACAGTTGCTGAATTCCTGATAAATGGAAGTTCGATTGCTGGGCTCTGAGGAGGGGTCAAAGAAGTATGCAGCCTAGTATTGTGTGGGAAAAGCAACAGTGACTACTTACTACTAGATAGATAATAAGCATCAGTCAACAGATACTTCTTGAAGATATACTCTGTGCCCCCAAACTATAGTAAACTCTAGGAATATGTCAGGGAGACAGAAATAGACATAGTAGTGGTAATTCTCATAAAGGTTACAGTTTATTAGAGACAAATGTTAATCAAATAATCACAAGTGTATAAAATAACTTGAGATGAGTATTCTGGGTAAAAGGGATGTATGCATTCCCCAAACCAGCCTGATGGAATATAGGGGTGCAATATGTAGTCTGAACTCCAAGGACAAGGAGGAGCCAGAAATCTTAGAGGTAGCAAGGCCTGAATTTAAACTTATTACTATGTGAAACCATACACTTTAAATTATGCAAATTATTCTTTTTTAAAAATGTTTTTAAATATTTATTTTTGAGAGAGAGAGAGAGAGAGAGAGAGAGAGAAAGACAATGAGTGGGGGAGGGCCAGAGAGAGAAGGAGACACAGAATCCAAAGCAGGTTCCAGGCTCTGAGCTGTCAGCACAGAGCCCAATGTGGGGCTTGAACTCATGAACTGTGAGATCATGACCTGAGCCAAAGCCTGATGCTCAACCAACTGAGCCACCCGGCTGCCTGGCAAATGTGTTCTTTCATATGAAAGGGTTTTTGAGCCTTAGCTGTTCAGGGACTTCTGAGACAAGAATGACTTCTGAGAAAGACCTACGTGAAATCAGTTAACTTCAATCGTGGGCCTCTCGGTGGTATCAGGCACACATCACAACTAATTCCAAGAATCATACGGCCTTGTCTTCCCTAATACCTGGATTCTGTTGGAGTTCCCATGGTAACCTGCCTGAAGGGACAGTTGCAAGAGGGCCCATGCATAGTGGCATATGGCTCTTCGGGAAGAATCTGACAGATGGTTTAGACCAGAATTTGGCAAACTTTTTTTTTTTTTTTTTTAGGCCAGATAGTAAATATTTTAGATTTTGCCTGCCACATGGCCCTGACTCAGCTCTGTCACTGTAGTGCAAAAACAGTGATAAATAATACATAAATGCAGAGGTGAGGCTACCAATAAAACTTTATTTATAAAATCAAATAGCAGGCTGGATTTGGCTCCTGGGTCATCGTTTGCAGACCAGTAGCTTAATCCACAATCCACATATACCTGATTTTATCTGCTGTCAGCCAGTGGGATTTTTTTTTCCTTAAATGAAGAAAGGCATTTTGGTGACATCCTTTTGGTATTTCAAGCAGGTCCGCAAATGCAGTGCAATTTTAGGAATATCAGAAAAGATTTTGGCCCTTCCCATCAAAAATGATCCTTATTCATTCTCATGTGATGTTTCAAATTCCCCGGCTGGTACATTATCTATTTTAAGTATTCAAATCCAAGTTGGACACCAAGTTTTCTGAAAGGGAGGTACTTTAAGAGAATTCAGTTTTAACACCTTGATGTGAAGAAAGGATTTAAGAATGAGTTTGGGATAAATGGAAAGGCTCTCTAAAGACCTGTCCACTTTAGATCAGATGAAATGGAAAGTTGCCAGTAAGAGTATGGCTCCTGCTTCACAGCTTTTATGGATCTGACACTGATTCCCATTTTACGAGAATTTGATGACAGTTAAATAGCAAATATCATGATTACAGTTATTTCAGCTTCTTCTTAGATGGGAGTGATCACATTTCAAATAGCTATGCATTCCCCGTAAAACTTCACTCATGGTTGGTGCTCAATATGCTGAATATATATTTTAAAAATTAATAAATGAATGAATGAACACATAAGGGCAATGACTCTGCTACTTTTTTGTCAATATCAGTCACTTCAGAATGCAGATGAAAAGAAATAGTTGTATTGCTGGAACACGTGTGTGTGTATCTGTATCTATCTATGTAGATACACACACACACACACACACACACCATATATAAATATCTTTTTTTGATGACAGGTGAACTTGTCTAGAAAGACAATGGGTAGTTTTACTTCAGTTTCTTCTGAGTCTGGTATAATTTCTGGGTTCAGTGACTGTTGTTGATGGCCATGATGGCAGTATGAACGATGGGGTGGAGTGTGCACTCACCCCAGAAATAGTCCTTGAACATTGCTCTGTGATGAGTTTGTTTCTAAGATCAGTTGCTTTTTTTTATGGCTTACCTTTTTCTGTTAAAAAAATGAATGCAACATGACTGAGTAAATTGCACATACATTCTAGAGTGAGCCAGAACTGAATTATAATCTGACTCTTCAAATTACTAACTGTGTGACCTTGGGCAAGTTATTTTTCTTCTGATATCTCAATTTTTTTCATGTGTGAAATGACAATAATCACAATTTTTAGCTCACAGCATCATTGTGATGTTTAAATTAGAGAATGTGGCGCTTTGCCTTAATGAGTACTAAAAGCTCTACTTAGAATATAAGAATTGCTTAACAAATATTTGCTACGATGATAATGACGGTGAGGTTCTATACTTTCTTAAGCCTCTGTACATAACGAAGGTGCGGGTATGAGATGAGTCATTAAGATGTATGTACCACACATTGTGAGATCTGAGAAAGTTATGGAGATTTTTTTTTCCTTGAAAGAGATTTAATATTTCATTTGAATTACAAGATAAAAATTTAATAATCATCCTTCACAAGGAAGAGAATAAAGCATGATGCTGTCCCAAACCTACTGTTGCTTGTCAAAGAAAACCTGTCAGTGTTAATGCTCCCCATTGCGAGGACATACCCCTTTGTGCAAAAGTGCACGCTGTATACACTGCTTGTTTCATTGACTTTGCTATGTGTGCACTGGAGGGAGTTGGAAGGAAAGCTATGAAAAAAATCACACATTTTCTGTATAGCTTTTAGGCTGTTCTGACCTTTTTTTTATACCACAGTTAAAGAATTAATTTATTGAGGCCACCATTTTCAACCTCATCATCTGCTTTGAATTTGAACACAAGCAGATTCTGCATAAGCCTTGTCTGGTATATCTGATGTTGGTTAAGCAAAGTACTGTGTTAAAATAGATACAAAACAGATATAAGCTAAAGCCCTGTTTAATGAATGAATATAAACAAGATTGGGGACTATGCAGGGAAAAAAATCAAGTTAAATAAGCAATTCACACTATTTAGGAACCCAAGGTGTCAATTGAATGATTGTTTTCCAGTGACCAGGAAGCTAGAGTTCATGGACTGTAATAGCCACTGATAAATGCACCTATATACACATACATGCATACCCACATACGTGCATACATATGTATATTGTTATAATTGCCCTTTGTCATTTAGTCATCCATTCAAGATGTATTTACTGAGACTGTTCTGCATGGTGAGTATTGAAGATACTATAGTCACCAAAGCAGATGTGGTCCTCATCCTACTCTGTAGCTTGCCCTCTAGCACAGGAAGATGATTAGTGTCAGGAGAATGAAGTCCAGGGTTCCATGGGCACATTAAGCTGCCAACTCAATTATCTTCTCTCAGACATGAATTTAGAAACTAGCTAGGGAATAATAAACAAGTAGGAAAAATAGAGAAGAGAACAAACAATGATCATTGAACTAACAAGAAGAACAAGCGATGGGTTGTTTCCCATTTCTGCCCATCCTCCTCCTTCTGTTCCAGACCCACTTGCTAGGGCTCTGGTTCTACTAACGCAGAATTTTTTTTTTTAATTAAATTTCCACAGTCTTTTGTTCATACTCTTTCTCTACCTGGAAAGTTACACTCTTGTTTTCTCTCTCTGCCTATATCTTGTCCATTCATTAAAAAGCCCTCTGCCTCCATGAAGCCTTATCTGAGCACTGCCACCCTCATAGACCTTGCTTTCAACCTCCCAATTCTGCACAGTTGGATAGACCATATAACGCAAGTTAGTTTAGTTACTAGTTAATGTAACTACCACTTAGCTGTATTCTGCCACATGTTTTTAGTTTTCCATTCATTAAAGTACAGTATGCCAAAGGAGTTATTTTTCTCAATTAGGTCCTCTAGGGGGATTGGGTGGGCGGCTAGGAAAGACGCACAGGGAAGGGAAAATGGGAATGAACTACAGTACCTGTCTGCAAGGAGCTTGCTATTGATTAAGGACCATATGTCAAATGTGTAAATGACAATGGGTTGAATTGTGTTTCTCTAAAAGATGGGTTGAAGTCCTAACCTTGGAGTATAAACGATTGTGGCTTTATTTGTAAATAGGGTCTTTTACAAATGTAATCAAGTTGGGATGAGGTCATATTGGATTAGAGTGGGCCCTAATCCAATATGACTGGTGTTCTTAGAAAATGAGAATAAAATGCAGAAACATTAAGGAAATGGCACGTAACTATGGAGACAAAGATTGGAGTGATGTGTCTGTGAGCCAAGGAATACCCAAAATTTCTGGCAACATGAGATACTAAGAGAAAAGACCCAGCCCTGATGACACCTTGATTTCAGACTTCTCGTCTACAGACCTATGAGGGAGTAAAGGTGTATGGCTTTGAGCCACTCTGTGGTTTTTTGTTATGGCAGCCCTAGGGAACAAATACACCATGATGATACCAAGGAAGGACATGAGGGAAACATGGACTAGGGTGTTCTTAGGAGAAAGCAGTCATTTCTATAGGGTATTGGTGGTATATTGAGAGAAGTTTCATCGGTGGGCCTGGACCTTGCGGTTTAGCAGGGTGTGCACATCTAAGATAGGAAGAAAGTTGAAATTATATTACACTTTTGGGAATTAGTAGGAGTAAAGGCATAGGAACGTATTAGTAGAATCATAACACGAATCGTGTCCAGAGAGAATTAGGGGTGTTGGTTTTGCTAGAGCATTTTGTGAGTAGTAGAAGTGGTAGATGAACCTGGCAAAGGAGACTGAGCTTAGACCGTAGAGGGAAGAGTTTGAGCAGCAGCATATGAGGATGTATTACCATTGCTCAGTAGCTAGAGAGAATCATAGAGCATATATACGTCAGATGTATGTAGGCTTTGGGAAGACTGATCTGACAGTAAAGGTTCTCAAGCTTGAGTGTGCCCATGACCCCTTGGAGGACTTGTTATAACACAGATTATAGCGCTCCATCCTTAGAGTTTCTGATCCATTAGCTCTTGAGCGAGCACAAGCATTTGCATTTCTAACAAGTGCTCGGGTAATCCTGATCCTACTAGTCCAGGAACCACCTTTTGAGGACCACTGTTGTAGAGAGATGGGAATCTGAAGAAACAGGAGGCCAGGAGACCCTTTGGAGCTTAACATAATGAGCAGACAAAAGATAGACATGGGCTGAAGGAGTGTCAGTAGGTATGAAGATGGGGCAAGAGATTTCTATCAGGTGGGTCTCAGGCATCTCATTGGAGAGAGAGGTTCAGGGAGAGAGAAGGCATTAGTTCTAAATCCTTGACTCTGGGAAGTTACTATGGTGCTTTCTTTTTGTTTCTTGTGTGTTAGTCTTATTATTCTCACCAAATTAAAAGTTTCTTGAGGAAAATAACTACGTCATTTTGGCAGGCTTATAAAACACACACACACACACACACACACACACACACACGTAAAAACCACCTCTTTGTATTTGGTATGATAATAATAACTAACATTTATCAAATGTATGATGTATACCAGACACTTGGCATAGATTACCTATTTTAACCTTTACCAGCAATCAATCAGTTGGGTATTACTATTTGTTTTATACGGTGGGGAACTGAAGCTCAGAGAAGTTGAGTAACTTACCTTAGGTCACACAGTAATTAAGGGGCTTAACCAGGATTTAGACCAGGCTATCTGATTCCAGAGTCCCTGTGCTAACTCCCACATTATAGTACCTCATTAGTGATGAGCTAGGTGCCTAGTAGATGCTGGGTCATTATATCTATTTATATTATGTGACAGCCCATAGTCATAGAGGAAAATTAGCTGATACAGATAATAATAATGTTAATAATAATAAATTCTTCCATATATCCACTACCCAGTGATAGGCATTGCCAAACATGTTACTGTATATCTTTTTAGATCTGTCTCTAAGCCTGCATATTTATACATGTATGGGGTGTACTACAATGTTTATGCTATGTTGTAACTTTTTTTTTTTTTTGTATTTATTTTTGGGACAGAGAGAGACAGAGCATGAATGGGGGAGGGGCAGAGAGAGAGGGAGACACAGAATCGGAAATAGGCCCCAGGCTCTGAGCCATCAGCCCAGAGCCCGACACGGGGCTCGAACTCACGGACCGCGAGATCATGACCTGGCTGAAGTCGGACGCTTAACCGACTGCGCCACCCAGGCGCCCCTATGTTGTAACTTTTAAAAATTAAAGTACCCCGAGCAATTTCCTTGTCAATAAATATACTCCTATAATGTCAATGTTAACGATGATTTATTTTTTTATTCTATAATTTATTTAACTTCTTTTCTCCAGATGGGCATCTAGAAATATGTCCTGACATTGAGACTCATTCTATGAATGGATTCTTAACCTGTATCCCTTGGGACATAGAATTCTGAATTTTGTTGGAAGAGATAAAAGTCATATATTTGAAATCTCCCATTTATTAGATGAGAAGGGCAAGGTTCAAGGGAGGTAAAATAGCTTTCCTAGATTCACAGATTAGAACTAGAACTCTTATCTTGCCATCCTTGCATCCATACAGACATCTCCATCCATCCTTCTGTCCATCCGTCCATCCATCCATCCATCCATCCATCCATCTACTGACCCACCCAGTAATTATTAATGACTTTCTACTTTGTGCAAAGTACTGTTTGTGTATAGGGAATATGGCAGTGGCCAAAACAGCCCAAAGATCCTTCTGTCATTGGAGCAAACATAATGGGGTTGAGAGGGTATTGCTAACCCAGTTTATTTTTATTGGCCAATGTTGCCAATTTTCAAGACAGCTTTGTTTCATATCTTTTGTCAAGGATGCCAGCTAAATAAAGCTGCTTAATGCTAGACATGATCTTTTCCTCACTGAATGTCCACCAAGGGAACACTGCATCTTTCTAACCAAAATGAGCTGGTGTAGTCTGCTGAAACACCCTTCTGGGGTATTTTTCACCCACTGCTCAGAGGTATTTAGGTATGCCCTACCAATTTTTAACAGCCCTTCTCTCCTACCCAACTCCTCACACTTGAAGAAACATAATTTGTTTCTCACAAAAGACTGCAGTCAAGCTGAAAAATGCTTTCTTTTGTTTGTCCATGAGCTACCCACAGCTGAAAGATGGGGATGGCAGAGGGTGTGCAGGTGTTTCTTTTGTCATGCATTTCCAGCAAGGACAGAAGTGCATTCAGAATCCAGACCCAAGGGATTTGCTCTAAAATCTTGCTTTCCTTGTTCTGATGGCCAGTCCTCTCCCAAACCTTTTGGAAGCATTTCATCAATTAGAGCAAGTCTAGATTGCTACTCTTAAGTATAAAGTATCAGAAGACATTTTATCAACCCGTACGTGGCATCAGGCTGTGTAATTGGGAGTCAGAACAACTAGGTTTTAGCTCCCTACTTTACTAAATACAGACTTTTAACTTTTTAAAAGCTCGGTTTCTTCATCTGCGTGTAAACACACATAGTTCATATAACTGAACTTTTTAATAGTAGTGCTTATTATATTTAATTACATCATGTGTCACTTTTCTAGAGGACCAACTCTACCCCTTTGCCCAGAACTGAGGGAAGTCTTCGGGGATGTGAAAATCTCAGTGCTAACACAAGGAAAGTCCTAGACAAACCAGGGTATGTTGGTCACCCTAAGTTAGGCAGTAAACATTAAGAAACTGTTTAATGTATAAAGTGCCAAGGTCAGGAGAGATAAGGAAAGATGGAGAAACTGCCTTTGATTGGGGGAAACTAAGGAGATTAGACAATGCAGTGAGATGAACTGAATTACATCCTGGAGCACAAAAGAGATGTTAGTGCAAAAGGTAATAAAATTTGCCTGAAGTTTGCCATGTAGCAAAAAGTATTATGCCAATGGTGATTTATCATTATTCATACATATACCATAGTTATGTAACTAGTTTTAAATGTTTATTTTTGAGAGAGAGAGAGAGAGAGAGAGAGAGAGAGAGACAGAGACAGATCACAAGCAGAGGAGGGGCAGAGAGAGGGAGATACAGAATCTGAAGCAGGCTCCAGTGTCTGAGCTGTCAGCACAGAGCCTGATGCGGGACATCAAGCCACGAACTGCGAGATCGTGACCTGAGCTGACATCGAACACTTAACCGACTGAACCACCCAGGTGCCTCTACCATAGTTAAGGAACATGTTGATATGTGAGGAAGCGGGATAGGGTATAAACAGATATTCTATACTGTATCTACAGTGTTTCTCCCCTGCTGGACTGCATGCTTTGTGTGGGCAGGGATCTGGTGTTTCTTGATCTAAGCCCAGTGTCTGATGTATTGTAAGCACTTGATAAATATTTGTTGAATAAATGCATGAAAATTAAATTAGTTAAAATGTCTAGTTCAGAGAATAGCATATCGTAAATGCTTAATAAATGTAAGTAAGTGAGTTTTGCTATTTTCTTTCTGTGAGCACTCTTTAGTCTCACGTATTTTATTGGCAACTTTTATTTTTTGAGACTGCCTTCTTTCTACATGTTTCCAATGTAAATTTTATAAGGTAATTAGTAGGACATAATGGATACCATTAGATAACCATTCTGTTATTTGGGGGATTAAGAAACTTCAAAGGAATTTTATCTTAAGGTGTTTCTTATACTTTTCCTTTGTGAGTCTTTCTGTTTGCTTTCCTACTTTGAAATGCTAATGTCATGATTCCCTTTTGTCTTGTGCATCTTTTAATTTGGGTTTCAATTCTACCAGTTATCAGTACAACTTAAACCTTCTGCCAAAGCTTTATCAGAGTGGTTAGGCAGGTAGGTTTATAAGCCAGAAGAGTAGAATGGGGTGACAGTTGGGTGACTTTGTAAGAACAGAACAGAAATGCAATTTGCCTCTCTGGTAGTCTAATACAATGGACTGTAAAGTGATTATTTCCTGTTGATTTCCACTGGGCAACTGTTCCCCTGCCCATTAATAAACCCGTCTTCATTCTTGAAATAACATCAAAGAACCCAAAATGGTTATCTTGAAGCATAACATTTTAGTGTGCACGGTGTCCAAATCATGTCTAAGAAGACTGGTAGTATCGTAAGGGAAATCATCTAAAGAAATATTAGAATGCTAAGAAATACATTTTTAATAGAATAGAGAAGCTAGCACCTATTCAGCGTATAATTCATGCAGGACATGATTCTGTGCTTTCAGCTATATTATCTAATTTAATTCCCTTACAGGTTTTTGTGATGAAGTTTTCTTATCTCAGGTGGATGAGGACATGAAGAGTAAGAAATATGAAATAAGCTGTCCAAGTTTACAGAGCTAGCCAATCACAAAAATGAGATTTGAACCTCACTGTGTCTGACTCTGAAACACATGTTTTCCCTGCTACATCATGCTGCTGTCATTGGCTTAATAAATATGTACCATGATTTTTTTTTTCTTTCCAAGATCTTTGCCAACACGGGTGATTCTGGGGAGAGTGAAAAAACACAGAACACGCCCACAGGCCACTTACAGTTTGCTGGAGTGCGAGGCATTTATCTAGTTGTACCTCCAACTCCTCAGGGTTTGATTTTGAAAAGTGAATGAGAGGTACAGTGCTTGGCATAGACAGAGAGCTCTCAGTAGTTGTTAGCTGACCATGTTGTTATTAGATGACGGCACAGATACGCAAGTATAACGTTTGTTAAGTGCTATGAAGGAAAGGCACATGGAATTGTGAAAACATACGAGGGAAAACCTGACCTAGTCTGGAAGGGGGGTGAAGGCTGTTCTGAGGAAGGCCAAAAAGAAGGTGGGGAGGAGAGTTATCTAGGCAGCAAGAGCAATGTATGCAAAGGCCCTAAGGCAGAAGAGGACGTTATGTGTTTAAGGAAGTGGACCCAAGTGTGATGGAGCTTGTAAAACAGGGTGACTTGCAGTAATTTTCTCCTCAGTGTTTCCCCGACACCAGGCATTTCTCCAAGTCTTTGACTTCCCCTCTTAGCACCTTCACAGTTCCCAGTACCTAATTTCCTGACTCTGTAAGGAGGCAATTCTGCCTGTCAAATTTATCTAAACTGAAGGGTACTTATACAAACTTACTTAGTGACTTATCTTAGGACACAAAGAAATCTTGCTCCTATTGTGTTCCATCTTTGCAGATTCCATCCATAGATTAGGTCTCACATTGATGGGTGTGATTTAAATTTAGGGAGACAGCTCTGTTGTCAAGAGAAGATAATTGGGAATGAGTCATTGTCCTTTTACAAAGCAAACAGTGAAGTTTAGAGAATTTGCAGGCATGGGTCTTGCAAGAGCTAATTCCCTGCCAGTGTAGATAGAGTATGCTACCTAGAAAGGGATGTCCTGAGGGTATTAGAGACCAAAAATTATCATGTTAAAAGAAAATTCTTCTAAGGAACATAATACTTGTCTTGTTATTGTAGACATATTGCATCTGTGGTGGCTTCAGGGAACAGAGAGAAGGAGAAAATGTAGGAAATGACTAGAACAAATACTGTTTGAGGAGGGTTAAAGACTAATGACGTTCCCAAAAAGAAGATGGGATAGAGCACAGGGCTTCCGGTGACTATCATATCTTAACCTTCATTCAGGTCTGATGTGCAGATTATGCTGGGCCTGGTTGAATAAAGAAGATAGAGGCCAGACTTTTTTTTTCTTTTTTTAAAATAAAGTTTAGAGCGGGTGAGTATGGAACACTCACAATATGGCTGATGAGAGGGTGTTCTTCCCCAAAGGAAGAAAACATTAAATAAGCCCAAGAGGAGAGACATTCTACAAAATACTTGACCACTGCTTTTCAAAAGTATCAAGGTCATGAGAGACAAGAAAAGATGGAGAACTATCTTTGATTTGGGGGAGGCTAAAGAGATACGGCAACTAAATGCAAGAAGATGACCTGAGTTGCATCCTGGACCACAAAAGAGGTGTTACTGGAATAATTAATGAAATCTTCATAAAGTTTGTTGTGCAGTGAAAAGTTTTATGCCAATGTAGATTTCTCAGTTTTCATATAGATACCGTAGTTATGTAAGATGTTGATATTAGGAGAAGCAGGGTAGAGTTTCAACAGGAATTCTATAGTGTAATGTATAAAAATGTAAAAAAATTCTGTAAATTTAAAATTATTTCAAAATCCATAGTTTAAAAAAATGTGGCCACACACACACACACACACACACACACGCAGACACACAGACACACACGCCATATGGCCAAAGTTTTCACTTTATAGACAAGGGAACTGAAACTTAACAGAGGAAACATGGCCACTTGGAGCCTTACTTGGTTACTTACTCTGTTAGACTTGGAGTTGCGAAATATTTCCCACCTTGGAGGATCTATTCTGGGTTCCTACAAAAGTTGAGGATCCTAAAAAGGGGTCGTTCCACCATACTACACATTGAGGCCACTTTAATATATATATTTTTTATCTATAGTTTTACAAATGTACAAAATGGCATATATTAGGTAAAAGGCCAGATCTTTAGCATGGTCTATCGAGTACTTCATGGCGGTCTCACCATTTCCCCAGACTTACTTCTCTACAATCCAGCCATCGTTGTTTCCCCCAAATGAGTCATGTATTCCCCCAAATGAGTCATTAATTCCTGCCTCAGGACCTTTTCATCTGCCTGTAGAGTGGCATCCCTGCCCTTATACACACATAGTACTCAGATTCCATCATCTGGTCACACCTTCCCCAAGGGACCCTCCATCAACCTCCTACCCCTAAGAACCAATTAGGCCATCTTTTTTTTTTTTTTTTTTGCTTACGGTATCCTGTGCCTCTCCAGTGAATCAGTCAGCAAAGTTTGTCCCATGTGTTCAGTTTTGCCCTCTACAATACCACTATTAATACATACATTTGTAGCTGAACAATCTTTATTCCCCATTTTAAAACAGCATCTCTATGGTCATACCCCCCTCAATGTGCCTGATATTGTCTATTTGTTATTATTAATCCTGGTCTGCCTTCATCCCTGCCCCTTAGCATCCTGAAACCCAAATGTCTGCAATGTATCTACCTTAATAAAGAGAGTAGTATGCTTCTTGGGGGAGTTTTCTTTTTGCAAAATGATATTTAGGCATGTGCCTTTTATCACAAATTCATGGCTAGATGTCTGGTCTCTACCGTATAGGCACATGATAGACATTTAAACTATCTTTGAACAAATAAATTATGAGATGAAAACTAGACAATGGAAACATTCGTCTGGAAACCAACTGGGGAGTTAAGGAAAAGCAATATTTGGAAATCTAACTTAACTAGATTGAAATACTCATGTGTTTTCTCCTCTCAGCCTTTACGCCTTGTCGGTTATCCATTGAATCTCCTTTTACTACAGAGAGAGTAGTTTCCCTTTTCTGCTTCACAGTCATGAGAGAGAAAAGGAAGTAACATATCACAGGCGATATATTTGCAGAAAAGCTTCAGTCGGCTCTTGTCATGACTCCTCTATAAAAAGAAAAAATAAATTCTCTAAACCTCTCTAGAAATGAAAGAGACTGATGTGCAGTCCCTTCCTATTCTTCTGAGTGGTGTCCTTGTGAGGATAAGTTACAGTGAGTGTCAGGCCATTTGTAGGAGCAGCAGGTCCCAGACGAGGGGTTATACGTGGGCGAGAGTAGCAGGGAGTAGAGCCACAAGACAATGGTGAGGGCTGTCATCTAGGCTTCTGATGGGGTTTCCATTGGCCAATGGCAAGAGCATGAAGTAATATAGACGTGTGCTCTGTATAAATCTTTCTCTCCCTCTTCCGCCTTCATCATCATCACCATCACCATTATCTTCGTCTTCATCACCTCCATCATCATTTGTTCCATCACTTACATGGTCATTTGGCAAACACCGAGCAGACCGTTAATGGAGGGTTTTACGGGGACAAGCACTGCTGTGCTATAATCAGAGGAGGATTTCCTGAAGTTTGTGAATCTTAAGCCTCACTGCCCCTGGCTTATAAGAGTCTCTTTCAAGAATGTCCTCTTGCTTTTGTGTATATAAATTTGTGTCCATTTTCTTAAGGGCATACCCTCAAATTACATAAGCTTCAAGGCCTCACAAAATCTGGATCTCCTCCTGATCATAATTATCCAATAGAGGAACTCAAACAAAAATTCCTGTATTGAGGATACAACAAACTGGATGACGTGTTTTTATGCCTTGGAGGAGCTCGCTCCACTAGCATACTGCACCCCAAGTAGAAACTTAGGAGATACTTGTGAAATTAAAGCCAAATCATGGTGAAAAGCTACCACTTTACACTCTTCTGCATTTGCTGTTGGGGTGACTGCATTCAAATATCTGGATGGTGTGGTGTTGTGCTCAGGATCTCTCCAGCTGTTTGTGACTCTCTCATGAGTGTGGGCAGATGCATTCCTTCATTTTCATTTGGATGACAGTTTTAATCTCTTGTAGTGGGCCATCTACTGTTAAGTTTGTATCAAATTATTTTAGGACTTTTAACATCCTCTGCTGAACCTAGTTCTGTCCTGGTCCTGGTGGAGCTCATTCCAGTGAGGTGTCAGCCTCTAATTTAGGAATGCACTGGCCGGAGGCCCACTTCAGTTTTATAGTAGCCTATTAATAAAACATCTTCGGATTTAGAATCTCGATTCAGAGAAGGGTGATAGCTTCTTGGGATTTTTCTCTGATACTTCTGATGTATAAACTGTAGAATGTTCTGTATTTCCTTTTGAAGTATCCTATTTAGAAATATTGTTTTTTCTTGGTATCCTTCCCCACATGAGCTCAATGTTAGAATTTGTGAGTATTATCAGATGTGTATGTGGGGCTGTCATCCTTATTTTCCTTCTATAAATAATGGACCAATTAAAAAGTCCGTCTAGGACTCATAGACAAGCTGGACCAGCATTGGTGGCCTATATCAAGAATGCCTCCAAATCAGGCTGACTCACCCATGTGGTGACATCTGAGCCTCTGGAATAAGGTGATTGCCTTATGGTTGGGCCCCTCTCTTAACCTTACTGGTAACATTACTTCTTCCTCCTCATTTGGCTATGAATGAGTAAGGAGAGGTGGGAGGACAGACAGAATTTTTCTTACCAATACTTCCAAAAGAGCGGATGTTGCTGTTTTATGGAGAAATGTAAAAATGCTAGAAGAAGAATGATGGAAATTAGTGGGGGGAGGCTGCTGCTCTTAGAGTATAGATCAAGTTCTTTCGTTGATTCAAGAATAGGCTTGAAACCACTCATTTATTTATTCATTTATTAACTATTTATTGAGTACCTATGTAAAATTTTCTCGACTCGTGTATCTTTCATGTGTGTATCTTTTCACACTTTCTAGGTGTGAAAAGATACACATTTGACAAGGATGTAATTTCTATAAAAAGATACATCCTTGAGAAATGAGACATTTGCTGCTGCTGGGGATATAAGAAGCTCTCCTAGAAAACAAATAATCTAAGGTAAAATGGAATAAAATAAACGTGAAAGGGAGGAACTATCCAAGTATTTTGGTTGGGGAGGGGGGCAGTTCCAGACAATAGTGGTAGCTTCTGACTGTAGATTACATGATTTCTTGGAGGTAGTAACCTTTGGACTAAGGCTTCAAGAGTGACAGGATTCAGTTATATTGACAATGGCAGCCAATGGAATGCTAGGGATAGGGAATAAATAGTTGAGAAGACAAAGATATAAAAGGTTTGATCAAAATAAGGAATAATGGCTCGTTTGGTACACTTGTTGAAATGAGTCAACATCAAGATCCTTGGGTGCAACCATTCCAATGATACTAAAGTGCTCTGGTCTTCTGTACAACTGTCCCAGGTAGACCATTTCCTCTAAACCTGGACTCAGAATTTTTAATTTATAGTTAAAAGAGTTTCCCTGATGTGGTAGAGAATAATAATAGAAACTCTACTTTTTAAAAAGTATATGTCAGATGCCCGGAAAGAAGTGTTATTTGCCTTAGCCTATTGTTTTATATATATATATATACATATATATATATATATATGTATATATATGTGTAATATATACATATATTATATATAATATATCACATATATGGTTTATTATATATGATATATATGATTTATTATATATTATATATGGTTTATTATATTATATATAATATATATGTTATTTATATATATAAAACAATAGGCTAAGGCAAATTACACTTCTTTCCGGGCATCTGACATATACTTCTAAAAAAGTACAGTTTCTATTATTATATATTATATATTGTATATTATATATTATATTTCTATTCTATATATATATATATATATATTTGTATTTGTGTGTGTGTGTGTGTGTGTGTGTGTCACTATGATAGTGCCCATTTTACACATGACAAAACTGAGGAACAGATAGGAATACTTGCTCAGGGTCACACAGGTAAAATTTGTCAAAGCTAGGAATTTAACACAAATCTGTAAGACTCCACAGCCCATATCTTACCTGTGACCAGTTTTTGTTGCACAGTAGAAGAGCTTAAAAGTTAACATACTCTAAGTGTCTTTCTGGAAGAACAAGAGTCAAGACATGATGCTTCCCATGTTTCTAATTGCTCCCTTGGACCGTGGAGCAGAGACATCTTGTTGCAAAGATCCATTGCCTTAAGAAAATGAAATTGGATGGCACCTGCCTTTCGCTCAGTGACACAAATCGGGGCCCAACTGTTTCACCTTGATTTTTTTTCTTCAACCAGATGGAAAATTGGGCAATTCCTCAATTAAATGTCACCAACCTTCTTGCATCCCCAGCAGCAAATGCCTCATTTCTCAGGGGTTTGGCAAAATTTCACTTCTCCGGGATCTCATTTTCCTGGCTCAGGACTAGAAAAGTGGGGACAAAGACACAACTTTCAGCCTGGCTGTTTCTTGATTCTTAAGACAATCTCTTAGCAGAGAAAAAGCAGTTTCACTCCTTGGAAAAAGATCCTTTCTTGTCACCTGGTGCATGACTGTGGAGACCTTCAGTTCTCATTCACTATTTCAACCCACCCATCTGGCACAGACTGGAAGGAAGAGATTTCTTCTTTGTATTGTAAATTAACAAGCCAGCCCTACCCTTTTTAGAGCCAGTTAGAAAACAGGGTGAAATCCAAGACTCTTTAGAAAGGGATCATTACCATGTTTAGAGACCAAGGATTGGCATCTGTTTCAATAAATATTAACTGTATGCTAGCAGTTTTGCATTACAGCTTTAGAGCAAGAAATCCCAGATCTGTCAGTTCATCAACAAACATTTGTTCAGTGTCTACCAAGTGGAAAACACTGTGGAGAATACAGAGGATTTTTAAAGAGGACTCTACCCCGCAAGGCCCTATAGTCGATCTATAAAGAGAGGGAGAGAAGTTAAACATATTGAAAAAACCAAGGACTCATTCTTATGTGCTCAAAGAGACACTGAGCACTTTGCAGTTTCAAACAAGGGGGATATTTGCTGTGGCCTAGAGACATCAGATAAGACATCTTGGAGAAATTGGAGTTGGGTCTTCGAGAAGAGGTAAAATCCAGGTATTTGGTGAGGAAGAAAGAAGAGAACATGTCATGTAAGAAGGAGGGTGTGTCCCAGCCTAGAGATTTGAGCACATGAGATGCTTGATGAAGGCTGTTGAATGGATTAAAATTAAAATTTAATTAAAACACTTAGCATCAATTAAAAAAATATTTCATTTTTACGGAAGCACTACATGTGTATTATAGAAAATTTGTGAATACAGACAAGCAAAATAAAAATTTATCATATTCCTACCACCGAAAGGTCCAAACTATAACACTTTAGTGTATACCTTTCCATGTATATTTTATATACATATAAAATGTATATGTATATATATGCACACACACATTTTTGAATTTTTTTCTCAGCATGAGATACTATACGTATTGTTTGATAATCTTGCAGTTTTGGTTCATAATCTTCACTTTATGGGTAGATATTCATCTTATCTACTACACAGACCTCATTCTGATTTCCCCAGTTGACTCAAAAATGTCCATTAAAAGGCTGCTTTTCCTAAATCAGTGTCCAGTTCAAGACCACACATGCATCTGGTTGTTGCAGCCCTATCTTACTCAGTTCAGGCTGGCATAACAAAGTACCACAGGATGGGTGTCCTAAATAATAGGACTTTAGGGGCGCCTGGGTGGCGCAGTCGGTTAAGCGTCCAACTTCAGCCAGGTCACGATCTCGCGGTCCGTGAGTTCGAGCCCCGTGTCAGGCTCTGGGCTGATGGCTCAGAGCCTGGAGCCTGTTTCTGATTCTGTGTCTCCCTCTCTCTCTGCCCCTCCCCCGTTCATGCTCTGTCTCTCTCTGTCCCAAAAATAAATAAACGTTGAAAAAAAAATTAAAATAATAGGACTTTATTTTCTAGAGCTCCAGAGGCTAGAGTCCCAGGTCAAGATTTGGCAGGGTCAGTTTTTGGTGGTGGCTCTCTTCCTGGCTTGCAGATGACTACCTTCTTGCTGTGTGCTCACATGGCCTTTCTGCATGTGCTCACAGGGAGAGAGCCCGGGTGCTAGCTCACTGGTGTCTTTTGTAAGAACAGTAACCCCACCCGTATGACATCATTTAACCTTGACTTCTTCCTTAGGAGCCCCATCTCCAAATACAGCCACACTGGGGTTAGGGCTTCAATATGAATTCTGGGAGCACCCAAAATGGGTCCATAATAGATCCTTCTGAGTCTTTAGTCCAGCATAGACCCCTCTCATTTTTATTTAGGACTTGGTTTGCTGAAACTTCTTAATCTTTAAAAATCAAAAAATTGCGTTGTGATCCCTGTATATTGCTTATAAGGCCCTTGCTGTCAGTATAAGAGCTCAGTGTGGAACTGTAATCTTGGTATTAACAGCTGGAAAATCAGAGTTTTGCACCTGTCCAGCTATTGACTCTCTTTGAGGCCTTAGGAACACCATTCTTGCTTTCTTAAGCTTCATTTTCTGTATTGGACCAGAATTCTTGAATCAGAATGTCCAAGGAAGGAGCATGAGATAGCATGTTTATGATAAATTCCTCACTTGACTCTGATCCCTAGACAACGTTAGGAAATAGTAGGGTAGATAATATTTTATGACTTTTTTTAAAACTTGTGCTTCTGTTCCATGCTATATATGAAAATATAAACTGTATAACTCTCATTATAATAAACCATATTGGTTTTTTATGGCTTCTGTAATAATGTGCCACCAATTTAGTGGCTTAAAACAACAACAGTTCTGGAGGACAGAAGTCCTAAAATCAAGGTCTCAATAGGGATGTCTTGCTTCTGGAGGCTCTAAGGGAAAGTCCATTTTCTTGCCTTTTCTAAGCTTCTAGAGGCCACTTTCATTCCTTGGCTTATGTCCCTATCCTGCATCTTCAAAATCAGCAGGGTAGCAACTTCCAATATCTCTGGATTGGACCCTCTTATAAAAACTTTTTCATTACATTGGTTTGAACTAGATAATCCAGGTCAATCTCTTCATCCAAGATCTTTAACGTAGTCACATTGCAAAGTCCTTTTGGCTGTGTACTGTGATATTTTCAAAGTCCCAGGGATTGTAACCTGAACCACTTTGGGTGATAACTATTCTGCCTATCACAAACTTTTACCAGAGACTAAGATAGCTGAATAAGTATTAAACGTTTCATTTAAAAAGAATTTTTATGGGGCGCCTGGGTGGCGCAGTCGGTTAAGCGTCCGACTTCAGCCAGGTCACGATCTCGCGGTCCGGGAGTTTGAGCCCCACGTCAGGCTCTGGGCTGATGGCTCGGAGCCTGGAGCCAGTTTCCGATTCTGTGTCTCCCTCTCTCTCTGCCCCTCCCCCGTTCATGCTCTGTCTCTCTCTGTCCCAAAAATAAATAAACGTTGAAAAAAAAAATTAAAAAAAAAATAAAAAGAATTTTTATTTGCCTTCTGAAACTTTATTATAAAATTTGAGGGATGAGTATTATGGACTGTGATTAAAAAGGAAACATGGAAGGAAGGAAGGAAGGAAGGAAGGAAGGAAGGAAGGGAAGGAGGGGAGGAGAAAAATTGCCCAGGCAAGTTTGATTTTGAGTTTCTTTCTCTAGATAATTTCCAATAAATCCCAAAATTTAGCTTACTCTTCTAAAGTAACACTGTACTTCCTTTCTTCCATGAATATAAGATCCATACGTACCATGGTCAACAGTCCAATGATTGGGTTGAGGCTTGAAAATTAATATGCAAATTTGTATTCATCTACATGCTTTCTAGTAAACTGAATATCCATTGTATACCCAAGTTTCCAACTTTCAAAGGCTCCAAACTGATATGATATAATAGTACCTTAAATACTATCACCGTAATGAGTATTTATTCATTTAATAAATAATTGTTGAGCACTAAACTTCAAGTACTCAGATAGGCTCCTGATACAGATTGGTTGAGAAAACAGACATAGTTGTCCTCATGAACCTTGCAGCCTAGAGAGGAGGAGGCAGACAGAAAAAAAGTTTAAAAATAAGCAAATGAATAAAACAGCATACAGGGCATGAAGGGGACAGCACAGTGTAGGAGGAAGACTTAGGAAGGAGATCTGGGAGGTCTCTCTGAGGATGGGCTGTAGCATGGGAAGCAGCCAGCCTGGCCTGTAAGCCTTCATGCCTGCAGTGGGTGCTGGGGGGCGGTGCTCAGCCTTGACCCTCTGTGTACCTGCTCTTGGCTCCCCTTTGAGGGTGAAGGGCTAGAGAAAAATGCAGTGTCCTACCTGCCACCAGTGCCAAATGGTCACAGTCCTGGATAGAGGGGAGCACCTGCCACTGGGCAGTGACACGGAGGGGAAAACTGGGTAAGACTCCAGATGCTAGGGGACAGGCAATGGGAGGCTGAGAACCTGTGCTGGGAGTCAGGAAGATGGTAGGAGGTAGGACCACATGTGAGCCAAACTCTAAGCCCTTGCCGTGCTCCATTGTTTATTGCCACACTTCACTTACGAAACACAAACTGGAAGATCCAATTAAGAAATTAAAGACAGCAACCACAGGGTTTTAAACTCCAAGTGCAGGACCCTCCAGAGTGAGAGGCTCTGTATGAAGGTGCTGGACATATACCCATTAAGCTGGCCCAGACTCCCAAGTTTTTAACTCAGGCATTTTGGTAGATATTGGGGCTGTGTTCTGAGGTTAGGGAAGACTGAAAAACATTCATTTTGCAAGGGGAAATTACTTCTTCAGTTTCACCATGCTAAATTCCAGATGCCTTTGATGGATCTGGGGGAAGATGTCAAAGAAGGAATTGTAAATATAAGTCTAGAGGTTATAGAAGTTCTAAAAGCTTTGAAATGTTCAGGGTCATATTCTGATAATTTCATTAACTCTTTTTCAAAAAAAAAAAAAGAACATCTATGAGCATCTAGATGTTTGGATGCTAGGTAATCTGTACAGTGAACAATGGGGGGCTAGAGGCACTGATCCCCATGCTCTTGAAAATCAACATATGACTTTTGAGTCCCCACAGTCTAAATACTAATAGCCTACTGATGACCAGAAGCCTTACCAATAACATAAACAGTGATTGACAAGTATTTTGTATGTTAGATGTATCATATACTGTATTCTTAAAGTAAAATGAACTAGAGAAAATGTTTTTAAGAAAATCATAAGGAGGAGAAAGTACATTTACAGTATTGTACATTGTACTGTATTTATTGGAAAAAGTCCATGTATAAGTGGCCCTGTACATTTCAGAGTATTTTCTTCAAGAATCAATTATATTTTAATATCTCAAATATTTTTGGCAGACCTTCATATTTATTTGCTCACATAAATGCCTTTTCAAAGGTCTTTCTTTTTCATATAATTACCTATATTCATTTTCCATTTTATTATCCCAGAAAACCAATTTTCTGATTTCTAAATAGTATTTTTATTTTTCAAGTAAACATTAACTCAAATTATTCTGATTTTCAGTATATGAAATTCTGTATTGTATTTTGAATACACAAAGAGAGACACTGAGCCTTTCTTTTTTCTTAGAATAAAAATGTGCAGCTGGGCTAGATCCCCTTGCCTCAAATATAGTTCAAGTTAGAAAACTCTGGCCAACATGTCTGTCTTTATTTGTTTCCCCCCATACATTCTACATTTCAAAATCAAGTTATTTGGACCACCCTCCCCTCCTCCTGTTATATGTGAGATGGCGTCAAAAATAATCTAAAGTAAGAGTCCTGTGGTCAAAGAAGTTACGAGATGTTTGACTGCTGGTGATGTGTGAGAACAATCTTTCTCCAGTGATTTGCCTCTGGCACTGCCAGCTTCCATTTATTTATTTCCTTCACTGCCCACCCCCCCCAACCCCCCCACCCCCCCGCACTCACCCCCAGAAGAATTCACCCCCTAGGCTCTTCCTTTCCTTTCCTTTCCTTTCCTTTCCTTTCCTTTCCTTTCCTTTCCTTCCCTTCCCTTCCCTTCCCTTCCCTTCCCTTCCCTTCCCTTTCCTTTCCTTTCCTTTCCTTCCTTTTTTTCTTTCTTTCTTTTCTTAAAGAATAAAAGAAGGGAGTGTATGATAGACACTAGACAGACTGGGGAGACCAAACCTCTGGTAGCTGGATTACAGATGCGGCTCCTCGTTACATCGGACTGTGTCTTTGATATCTAGGCAGAGCACCTCTAAATTGGGTCTCTTCCAAATGACGTCAGAGAAAACTAGAAATGTCTTTATCGAAGGCCCAGGATTATTATTGTCTCTACTTCCAGCTAATGCTTCAGGCAGCCTGTTGAGAGCAGGGACATAATTAGAAATTATGTTAAAGATAAATTTCTTCTGTAGATGAATATGGATATGAAGATTGTTATCTATGTTCACCCAGTCCTAGTGGCCTAGTTTTAAAGAACTCCCTGTCTCTTGTACCAGTTCTGTGGTCAGATGGTAAAGAAACGATATTTCAGGGGACAGTTTTTAGGCTATATATTTTCAAGTGAACTTACTTTTCTAACAAACTTAATTTATCTGAAAATTACACTTAAACAAGCATGGTGGCTTGTAAATAAGAGGCAATCAATAAATATTTGTAGTACTTAAATTAGGCATGAATCTTTTCTAGACTCAGAGCCATACACTCTAGTTCAACAGCCAGGAGGGAGTCTGAAAAGTTAATTCAGCATGCAGGTAATAAAACTCACCAAGAGTAAAGAGTGATATTAGATGCTTAGTGGAATAATAATAATAAAAGAAGAATAAATAGGTAGAATAACAGCCCTGACTTCTGAAGAATGCCGAAGAACACGAAAGCATATGAAACTCCTTAGAATTATACTCATTTTTAAAGCTGGAAGAACATTTATTAAATAAAATCATCTAATCTAATGCTTCTCTTTTATAAATGACAGTGTGGACTAGATTCATCAATCAGAATTAGTGATGAAGTTGAGGTCAGATGCTGTTCTACATCGGCTATTCAGTTGTATCAATTGGGCTTTCTTTGAAACTAGCTTTGAAAGTGCTGTTTTGGCAGTATCCCTGGAATGTGATGACTGATACTTGCTTAGCTTAAGAGGTTGTTCAAAGCAGTTTCATCAAGTGAAGGTGCAAACTAGCTCCTAAGGAAGTAGGTCTGAAACCGTGCAAGTGGCTTATCTACACGGATAGTCATTAAAATGATTGAAACTGTGATCCATAGAAAACAGGTTGGATGACTAGTAATCAGGGAATGATTAAAGAGTCTATTTCCTAGCCATCAAAAATAAAACTGTAGAAGATTATTTAATGATGTAAAAAAATGTTCACCATGTAACGTTATGTGAAAATACACACTGCATTATAGTAGCCTCCCATTAGTGTATGTATTGCCTATCATTTGACACAGCAATCACTTCTTCAAACCTATCCAAAGATGAATTTGCCAAACAAAAGATGCAAACAAAAGGCTATTTATTGCAACAGTATTTGTAATAGCAAAAACAAGAAACAACCTCAAAGTCCATCATTAGGGACAAATGAGGAATTATGTTGATGTCACTGAGATCCAGGGTGTTTGGTGTATGAGAATTGAAAACTGACTGTAAGACAAATGGGTTTAAATAAAATCACGATCATTCTGAATTTGATTTGTAAGTATCATTTTGAACTTATGATGACTCTCTCTGGAAACAAAACATATTTAGTAAGCCTGTCCTCTGAAAAGAGCTAGAAAAAAATGACTGTCGTTAAGTCAGGCTTCTTGGGAACATGAGGGATCCTGCTAGCCAAAGATGCAAGGATTTTAGCTTCAATGAGATAATAATTGAGATGATTGGAAAATATCAACTATGTGTAAATCCATGCATTCCTAATAATGCTAAAAAAAAAAAAAAGAAAAATCCCAAAAGCTTTTTGGTTACCCCTAGAGTCTGATTGAGAACCAACTCAGTATTCTGAAAACTAATAAAGGGAAAGAATTGAAGAGTCATCTTGTCTTTCTTGTACAGATGATGCCTCAGAGGAATCCTAGAGCTGATAAAGAAAAGATGCTCTTAGAAATGTTAACGCTGTACAAGAGGGAGAAAGATAGAATGTCACCATGTTACAATGCCTAATGAAATAATAGTTCTACAGAATGATCTTTAAGGCTACTAACATCACAAAAAGGGGCAACTGAACTGTATGTGCCTCTTGATAGAAGCCACCACCGCCAGTGATGTATTCTTCCTCCCTAAAATTGAACCTGATTCTAATCAAGGCTTTAGATAAATTCCTCATTTATGTTAAATTACATACAGGAGACAGGAGCTGGTTAAACAATACCATGAGTATAACATTAGCTACACTGTGTGAAACTTGAGGAGACCTACAAGCTAGTTTTTTTTTTTCCTGGAAAGATTTACTAAATGAAAAGGTGAAACAAGAATGGGAAACCATAGATTAAAAGAGACTTAAAACCAGTGAGCCTCAAACTTTAATGTGCATGTAAATCACCTGAGGTCTTGTTAGAATGCATATTCTGCTTTGGTTGGTCTGGGTTGTGGGGGGCATGGGGGAGGTTGAGGTTCTGCATTTCTGACAAGCTCCCAGGTGATGCCTCTGCCGCTCCCTTCCACCCCACCTCCCAACACACTTTGAGGAGGTAAGATTTAAGAAACGCACTGACCCATAGATAGCAACTTGTGGACCTAAATTTTATTCTGATTCAAACAAGTAACCTAAAAAGAAATGCTTGGTGTCTCCTGGGTGGCTCAGTCAGTCAAGCGTCTGACTTCAGCTCAGGTCATGATCTCACGGTTCGTGGGTTCAAGCCCTGCATTGGGTTCTGTGCTGACAGCTCAGGGCCTGGAGCCTGCTTGGGATTCTGTGTCTCCCTCTCTCTCTGCCCCTCCCCTGCTTGTGCATGCTTGCTCGCTCACTCTCTCTCTCAAAAATAAAATAAATAAATAAACACTTAAGAAACCCTATTAAAAAGAAATGCATGAGAAATTGGAAATACAGCCATTAAATGGGGATATTTAATGATATGAAGGAACCATTGTTAAATTTGTAGGTAAAATAATGCTATCAGATTATGATTAATGAAAAACACATTTATTTTACACAAGTACATAATGGAACATTTACATTTGAAAGGATATGATGTCTGAGATGAGAGGAAGGGGGAAATGGTAGGGATGTAGATGAAATGACATTGGCCATGATTAATAATTGTGCTGAATGATGGGCACATTGGATTTCTTTATATACCAGTCTGCCTACTTTTGTGTATTTTTGAAATTTGCCATGAGAAAAGTTAGTTTATAAATATCTATTGCCTATGCATAGAAACAAGGTTAGAAATATCTATTGCCTATGCATAGAAACAAGGTAGAAACTGTAAGAGTGGTTATAGGTGATCTTTATTTTCTTCTTGGTGCTGTCCCATAGTTTTCCAAATTTCTACCAGTGTGTGTGTTATTTTGAAAATCAAGGAAGTTGTTTTTTTTGTTGAGGGAGAGTCCCCTGCTAATTGGCCCAGCTGAACATGACTTGGTTTAACAAGCAAACCCACACCCTGGCTAGAGGAGCACAAGTTAAATAAATTAAGGTTGTTTCCCAGCAGAGAAAGCGAGAAGGGGGAAGGGGAGGGCAGGTTCATTTCATTTCTCCTTCTGCTCTGGGAGTCCTGCGCCCTGAGAGAGTTTGAGGGGCATTTCAAGGATACAGCCCTTCAGGACTAAGGACTGGAGAGCTGGGGGAGAAAGGCTGAGGAATCTGAGTGCAGCTATTTTAACTTGTCAGAAGCGGTGTCTTAGAAACCCGAACGGGCTGCAAACATCAGACCCTGCTGGAAAGGAACACCACCTGGATTTGGCTGTCTTTACACGTGTGTTGGCAGTGGC
The DNA here is from genome assembly GCF_022837055.1 of Prionailurus viverrinus. Lineage (NCBI taxonomy): Eukaryota > Metazoa > Chordata > Mammalia > Carnivora > Felidae > Prionailurus > Prionailurus viverrinus. Next base: position 192,601,047 of record NC_062561.1, on the reverse strand, counting down.
TCGGCAAGGCGTGCTAGGTAAAAGAGTCTAATGTTTTTAAGCCCCACACACTTTGGAGGCAACACAGTTTGAGTTCAAATCCCAGCTTTGTGGTTTAGCTGTTCTGTGGCTCTGACAGAGTGCTTTGTCTTTTTTCAGCCTGAATTTCTCCATTTGCAAAACAAAGAAATGATACTGCTACTTCCCAGGTTTAGGAATATAGTACCTTTGGAAACAGTTCCCGGGCAATAACTAGAAATTGTTTCTGTGGCTATTGTTGGTAGAAAAGAAAATATCCACACCTGCCATTTCAATCAATCCGTGAATCATTTCCCACTTCACTGGTTTTTTAGCAGTTATTTTTCTTGCTTTCCCCTTTTGAGATGTTAATGGACCCCACATTTGGCTCTTCTCCCCAAAGGAGCCCTGCAATATTCTCAGATCATCATTTTCTTTACGCGTATGGTTGTCACCAAACCATTCAATCATATATTCTGCCAAGAAGCTAGTGAATAAAATCCTATATAAAATTCAAACTCTTGTTACAGAAAAACTATCCTGAAATCGTAGCTTGGGTTTATTGTTGTAAATAATTTTAAAAGTTAGGCTTTTGGAGCACCATGCAATCCACTGCCTGTTTAAGTAACTTCCTGGAATATAAGGTGGGCAGGACTAGAAGCCATGGAAAAATGAGAATAGATGGGAAATCTGGGGTCAGTTCCTACATGTCCTTGAATGCCGTGCTAAGTAGTATGGATTTAAGTTATTATGCAGTGAGGTACCTATTGAAAAATTTTGAGCAGGAATATAATCTGGTAAGAATCTAAGGTATGATTTCTTTGTATTGGGTTTGGTGGGGGATGACTGGATTGTAGAGAAGATTTGGAGCAGCCCAAAAGATATCCCTGCCTTTGAGGCCAGAGGACTGTAGACCCAAAATAAGATGATAGAAGAGAGGATTGTGTGGGTGATATCGAAGGTCATTCCAATGTTTAGTTGTTTGTTTTTTAACGACGGTTTCGATGAGACACCTTGGGAGCAGAACTGATAGCATTGGATATATGGAGAATGGGTGTTGGCAAGGAAAATGGTGTAGTTAACGCTGGGCTCCATGTTGGTTTAATGAACGGAATTAGTAAGATCAAGAAGTTTGGAACTGTGGGCAATGTGACGAATTCAAGGTACATTCAAGTATAGCATGAGTACAGTTGTTTTAGTCTTGATAGGTGTAATCTGGGTGTTATAACTGGAAAGGATGTTTTTAATACCAAAAAAAAGAGTGACATATAGTAATTTTGATTAAGTTAACTTAATTGTGGTAGAAAATTAGTGCCACAGTGTTGCTCTGGGAGCAAAATGAAGTTACAGGAGAGGGCCCCGGCGGGGGCAGTGCTGGGGTGCTCGCTTGGTTAAGTGTCTGACTTCAGCTCAGGTCATGATCTCATGGTTCCTGAGTTTGAGCCCCGCCTTGAGCTCTGTGCTGACAGCTCAGAGCCTGGAGCCTGCTTTGGATTCTGTGTCTCCCTGTCTGTCTCCCCTCCCCTGCTTGTGCCTCTGTCTCAAAAATAAACATTTAAAAAATTAAAAAAAAAAAAAAAGGCCACCAAGAAAAACACTGCCTGTGTCTTTGCGCTATGTCTGGATTCCTGGAAGAATTGATTTAAAATCTGTTCAAGACTTCATCCTCACCTAAACCGAAGCACTAGTCTTAAAGACACATTTTAAATTTATGTGTGATTGTCAATAGCAAATAAAATATTCCATAAAAATGTGTCTATAAGAACTGTACTCCCTGCAAAAAACAAAAACAAAAACTGTACCGTAGTAAAATTTTCCAGGAGCTTATCCATATTATTTCACACTATACAGATTTTGCCTAATCTATTATTCTTTAAGGCTAAGAGAACATAATCCTTGGCCTTAAGCTGAGGACCTGGAGTTAAAAAAACAAAACAAAACAAACAAACAAAAAACCCTGCTAAAACCAATATAAAACAAAAACACGGGGCAGGGAACAACTAGTAAAAGAGACAGGAAGTCAATTATATCTGTTAGGTCCTGTGCCTATATTCTATAGGCTTGCTTCCTGATCACTTTTAGGATTTACTCGTTTCTTTTCAGGCTTGACCTTAGAAGATTGAACTAAGTCTTTCCTCAGAATAGCAAAGCTAGAGAGATGATATTTTCCACATCTGAACTCTGAGTCTAGGATGAGAAGGTTTTATTTTCAGCATACATAATAAAAGAAGTAAAAGAAAAAAAAGGGGAGGCCTTTTTGCAAGGGAAGTTGTTTTATCTATTAATTGAGGCTGAGGGAGCAAACACCATTTGTGTTATGTTTGTAGATTACAGGTGCTTTCTAGCTCTATCTTACTATACCCTTACACTGCTGAACTGTTGTGGACCAGAGAAACCTAATACGGCTGGCTAAAGCATGGGCTGAAATTTACAGAACTAGTCTACTGAGAACCAGGATTTCCCGTCATTTTAGTTTCAGCCTTTAAAGGATGGGAGGCAAAGATCTAAAAATGAACCCATTGCATAAATATTAATGAATTGGACCCCTGAGTAGAAAAATAAAGCTATTGTCAGGGAGTATTGTTAAAATGTAGGAATCAGTATAAATTTGAGCTATACCAGGTGGTGGTAGAAGGACAAGGCACATAATTGCTCTTAAATAATTGCTAAGAGAAAAAAAAAACTAGGAGCACAAAGAAGTTATGTTTAAAGTAAAGGCAAAGTAAGAAGCAAAGGCAACAAATATCTAGTGGGTTATCTGGATGATTCCATAGACCCAACAGATGGGGACATGGCTACGTCAAAATGTGTTTTTTAGAAGAACTCCTTCATAGAAGCTTGCAGCTGTAAGAGACTTAGTGTAATCTATTCCTGGCATTTTCAGTTTTTATTATAAATAGTCTATAAGTATTCTTGATCTATAAATACCAGATCATTATGTTGTATAAACTAAGTTATGTTTTATGTCAATTATAACTCAAAAACAACAACGACAAAAACAACAACAACAAAATCCCATTGAAACAGGTGTCTTTGGGGCGCCTGGGTGGCGCAGTCGGTTAAGCGTCCGACTTCAGCCAGGTCACGATCTCGCGGTCCGGGAGTTCGAGCCCCGCGTCAGGCTCTGGGCTGATGGCTCAGAGCCTGGAGCCTGCTTCCGATTCTGTGTCTCCCTCTCTCTCTGCCCCTCCCCCGTTCATGCTCTCTCTCTCTCTGTCCCGAAAGTAAATAAAAGTTGAAAAAAAAATTAAAAAAAAAAAAAAAAGAAACAGGTGTCTTTCCACCTGTTCCTCCTGGAACAGCCTTCCTTTTCCAACCTCTCCGCTTGCCATGGTCTGAAATGCCTCTTGAACTGTAAAGGTTCCTAAGAAATGGCCATAATGCCCCCACCTTCCATTTTTGCTTCATTTCATAAATGAAATTCAAAAGCCTGTTTTGTAGCAAATTCAGGAGGGAGCAGGTGGCTTATCTCCTGTATCTCCTCTGATCTCACCTCCATTACATCACATTGCCGCCCCAGGTCTCTGTGTTCTGTCCTTGGACAGATCCACTGGGTGGGAGAATCCAATTCTTGGTGCTTAGTGCTCTGATAAATACAAGAGAAGGAGACCTGTGTCTGCCCATGAAGAGCATACCAATTAAATGAGCAGACAAGGGACAGAAATAAAACAGGGGAAGGAAGTCAATTTTGCCAGTGCTTTTAGCCACAGCTGTTTTCTTCATAAAACGTGCTTCAAAGCCCCATATGTTCAGTGGAAAAGCTGCTCGGAGGCTCTGTGGAGTCTCGGAGCTTGTAAAGTCGAAAATGTTAGAGAAGAGAGAAGTTACTAAGGACTAGAATTGGGGAAGGGAAAGGTTTCAGGAGGCATTTCATGGAAGAAAGAGGACTGGGCTAGTTCTTGAAGGGTGGTAGGATTCAGGTAAATGGATAGAGAAAAGACTTCCTTATCAGAGCCCGAAAAGTGAAGGAGGAGGGAGAGTAGAGGGATGATATGAACAAATGGGCTTATTTTCTTAATGGCCTTGGCTTTCTGAAATTGTCTGGTTTATCTAATTATTTACTTATTTATTGTCTGTCTCTTGCAGCCAGAATGTAAATAATGTGTGGTGCAGTGACTTTGTGTTATCTCAATGGTAGCCCAAGCATGTCTACAGAGGATTTTGTGCTGTGAATGAAAGATTGACTTTAGGGAGTTTATGGAGGTTAGACTGGACTGTTGCCATGTGGTCCAATTGAGGGACTAGGGTCACCAGCATTCAGGGTTTGAAATTAACCTATCAAAAGGTTACTGAATAGAGAGGAGAAAAACTCTGTTGATGTGGGTCAGTGATAATATGAAAGTGGAATTTTGATGGACTTGGGACAGAAAAAATGGTAATCAAGGAAGACTTAGTACGAGCCCTTTGTAATATTCCAAACATGAGGTGATTAAGGTGGGTATTAGGGTAATAGGAGTAAGAAGAGTACAAAACATTTGATAAGGAAAATCTCAGAGGCAGTGTTTGTGAGATCTTGTGGCTGGACGCGATAATTTGAAAAGACTATTGGATCATCTTGACCTTCATCATTTTCAACCTGTAATTCCTCTCCAGATTCATTTTTATTTTTTTAAGTTTATTGAATATGAGAGAGAGAGACAGAGAGCAAGCACAAGCGGGGAAGGAGCAGAGAAAGGAAGAGAGAGAATTCCAAGCAGCACAGAGTCTGATGTGGGGCTTGAACTCAGGAACCTTGAGATCATGACCTGAGCCAAGATCAAGAATGAGATGCTTAATCAACAGAGCCCCCCAGTCCTCTGGAGAGGCCCTTCCTCCCCAGATTTAAACTGGGCTGACAGTCTGCATACCAAGTCAAAAGCAATTGTAGGCTTTGGGACTTCCACACAGATGGCATCCTAAATGAATCTGTTTCACTATTTAAAAACCTGGAACCTTTTCTGGATATGTCCTTTTCATGTGCAAAATATCATAGACCAGTAGACCCTATTCTAGATTTGGGTGCTTGTTTTAAAATAAATTCCAACAAGGGACAGAACTACTCTTTTGTGGTCCATGTGCTGAAATACGGAGAGAATTAGATCCCTTGAGTAATCCAAGTAATCCAAATGTCATTTCATGCCATTTCTCTATTGTTTTGGTTGATTCAAAATGCACAGGTTTCTTTTTGTATGCTTTCTTCCTTCCTCCACCTGTCTTCACCTTGATACAGGGGGTAGGTGTTTTCCTCCAGCTCTCACGGCTCTTTTTGTCCTCGTCGGTCTTTCTCTAAAAGGTTCTGGGAGTCCTCGTCATTTCCAATCTTCCAGTTGGTGCTTAGTTTACCGTAATTTTATGCAGCATATGATATAAAAGTTTACCACCTTGTTCAGTTCAAAATTAAACCTCTCAATCAAAAGGAGAATTCAAATGAATCTCGAAGAAATTTGAGGAGGATAGAAATGAGGAAAATGATTACATCCCTGAAGCAATGTCAGACTCTGAAACCAGTTCTGGATTTTCTTAAAATTGCTCGCTGGCTGTGTGATAAAGCTTGGCATTTGGCATTTCTTGATGATTTGAGGTGGGTGTTACATCAACAGTAGATAACGCTACTCTTCACCAGTTCCCTCCCACCTCTCACGTATTTTAATTTTTGCTCAACACTGTGTTGAGCTGTACAATAATGGAGCACTCTGAACATGGACACTGTCTGGATAATAAGCTGTAAAAGGGTTAGAAAAAATAGGTTGGTCATGGCTCTAATTTGGGCATTTGCTAGAGAAGAACTGTGATATAAGTCCAGAGCTTCCTTACAAGATAAACAGTGACTTTACAGAAGAACCAGTGAATAAAATAACTGCCACTTATTCAGTGTTTACCATGGGCTCAACATTGGGATAAATGCTTTACCTGCGATATATCTTTTAATACTTCTAAGACCCTGTAGGAGCAGTATAATTAGTAACCTTACATTTGGGGAAAATATGTTTTAGAAGGGTCAAGTTGCTCAAGCCACAGATCTCGTTTGTTGGCCTGGGTTCTCCTGAAAGCAACACCAGAAACAAAGATTTGTGGGTCGTAGTTTTCTTGGGAAATGATTGCGTTGAGCAAGAGTGGAATGATCAGGAATGAAGGAGGGAATTTGTATGTAGAATGTTGCTGATTTGGACACTACTAGAAATCTGTTGTTTGCTCTTGTTGGAAGGGTGTTATGAGAGACTCCAGGAAGGGCATCTCAAAACCATCCTCCTTGGGGATGAGAAGGAAACATTTTTCTATTAGCTGTTGTCACTGCCTTCATCTAGTACACTGACTTCATGTAGTACATTTCTGAGGGCCAAGCAGCTTCTCATTGGTGTTCCTCAACATGGTGTCCAAGAAGGTCTGAGACAGGTACTTAAGACAACTCTGTGTCAAGGGCCCAAAGTAACATGCTGTTAGTTTGCACCACTCTTAAGCTGGCTGATGGCTGCTAGAAAGTGTTCCAGCCATGGCTGGAATAAAAGGTGGGTGAAGTGGCCATTCACAGGAAGAACCCGGTCCAGCTGGTTCCAAAAGGAACCAAGTTTTGAACCCAAGCCAATCTGATTCCAAATCCTGTGTACTTCACCACTATACATTGTTATCTTTACAAGCAGTATTGGACTCACTAGATTGGCTCTCCTCGAATGTGTTTTAAGGATTTGATCATCTATCTTGTTGGAAAAAAAGGCCTTGATGGAAATGTAGCCTAAGTGAAGTTTGCCTTCAGTTCTCCCAATGCTGCACTCAGGGCCCTGGTGCTGCTTTGCCATTTTAGCACCCATTTGCTCCATTCCTGTTAAGTGATACACATACCACATGTGACCTGTCCCTTCTTGTAATGACATCTATTCTGTCACAGTGTGTTGGTCCTGGAAAGAGCGTGGAGTCTGGAGTCCAACCTGCGTTTGAAATATTGTACTTTAAGCAGTGTGACATTGGGCGAGTCGTTTCTCCACTTCTTATTTTCCATGTTTTATTTGCCAGAGGGGAGCTGTAATACCCACATAATAAGGCTAATGCATGAAAGGAAAAAGGATTAAAGAGGGGAAAAGTCAATGAAAACACTTCGATAATTGCCCTTCCCTCTCCCTTCCCTCAGTCCTCTGGTTCTTTCTTTTCTGGATCTTTAGGTGATGGAAGTTAATTAAGCAGATTCCAAATACATGAATGGCTTAATGTAACTTCTCTCATAATAATTTGGCTTTAACGACTGCTGCACCGAAAAGAGGTAGTAAGAATAAGTCACCACCCGGCAATCTCCTCCCTATCCTTGAAGAACCATCCCAGATGTTGGCGCTCTGTGGAGTCCTCCAGATGAGTAACCTCAGAGCACAATCAACCGCCCTCTTCCTTTTCCCAGTAACTAATCTCTCTAACCACAGTCCCACAATACTGAGAGGGAAGGAGAACAGTTGAGCACCAAAATGTCTCTGCTGTTAGCAATCAGGCTCAGGTAAATCCCAGGGAATACCCAGTATATCATTTCCTTCACCATCAAAATTTCTCTTCCGACTCAGAGTGCAGAACTGTAGAAATCTGAGAGTGATTTCTCTTGCCAACTCAACTTGTCCCAATGGTATGTCCCCACGTGCCATTTGCTATTGTGAAACCCTCCACTTTGACTCTGGGATCATCTAGTAATTCCTGCCCTTAGGTACTACCTGTACTTGTTCATCAGAGGTTCTTTATTCCCCCTTCTTACCAAGGTTATCAAATCTTCATTTGCCCATGCCCCTAGCCATTCTCTACTTTCTAAGAATTTGTCTTCTTGAAATCCCATCTCCCTTTGTGTCTTACCACTACAGGGTACTCACAGGCATCCTCATTCAGGTCAGTTTCTCTTCTCGGACAGAAGATTGGCTCTGAGTGTTGGCAGTAAAGAAGAGGGTGTAAGTTCTGACATGATTTGTAAGGTTGCTGTGGTTTGGCCTCCAGGTAAAGCATCTAAAAGACAACTCATCTTTAGAAGTTATAAAGATTAACTTTTCACTGTCAGTTTAAATATACCTTCTTACATTAAACATCTGGGTGTCTTTTTAAGCTTGGAGTTACTGCCTCACAGGAAAAAAAAAAAAAAACCCTTTGTTACATTATTCTAGAGAGTGCCTAACTCTAGGGAAGGTAGCAGAAGAGAACATTTCTGGCCTTGCCTCTCTTGAAACACTTTCCTATACTATAGCTTGTACACTATAGTTTACTTTTTTTTTATTTGAAAATTTTATTAAGATAACTCAATGCCAATGCAGTTGTAAGAAATAACTCAGAAAGATCCCCTGTATACTTGGCCAACTTGCATTCATTCAGTAGTAATGTTTTTCAAAACCGTAGTATAATTTTGCAACAAGGGTTATTGCCATTGATACAATCCCCTAGTCTTAGATTTATGCAGTTCTATGTGTACTCACTGTGTATGTGTGTGTGTGCATGCGTGCACTGAGTTCAGTACAATTTTATTACCTGGGTGGGTTCATGTATCACCTCCCCAGGCAAGATGCTGAAAAATTTCAGCCTCACTATAGTCCTTCGTATTGCCCTTTTGTAAACATAACCTCCTGTTCCCTCTGTGTCCCCCTGTACTTCACCCCTGAAAACTCTTCACCTTTTTAAATTTTTTTTTAATTTTAAAAGTGTTTTATAAATCGAATCATATAGTTTGTGACACTTGGGATTGGCTCTAATTCAGTACAATTCCACATGGATCCATGCAAGTCTGCTATGGTATGTAGCACAGTTTGTTGAACTCTTCATCCCTTAGGACATCCGGGCTGATGCAAATTTATACCTATTACCACTAAAGCCACTGTGAATATTCATGTGTGAGTGTTTGCATGAACAAATGTTTTGAATTCTCTACAATATGCAAGGTATATATATAAAAGGGGATAAATGCCAAGGAGTGTAATTGCTGAGTCATGTGATAGTTGTTACATTTATTAAAAAAGAAAAAAAAGTAAAGACATTTTCCCAAAGTAGCTGTGCCAGATAAAAAAAAAAAAAGGCAAAAAAAAAAAAAAATCCCACCAGCAACGTATGAATGATTTGATTTCTCAGTATCTTTTCAGCATTTAGTGTTGTCACTTTTTTTTTTTTTAATTTTAGCCATCTCATACATGCCTGCATAACTCATCGTGGTTTCATTTGTATTTCCCTAATGGCTAATGATGTTGAACATCTTTTAATGTGCTTATTTGCCATCTGTATACCTTTGCCAGTGAAATATCTGTTTGCCTTTTGCCCATTTTTTCTAATTGTATTGCCTGGCACATGTGTTTACTATTGATTTATGAGACTTTATATATTTAAGATACTAATCTTTTGTTGGGTGTGTGGTTTGCAAATATTTTCTCTCCATCTGTAACTTGTCTTTAAATCCTCTTTCAAATGCAGTTTCATATAACCAAAGCTATTAGTTTTAATAAGCGCCAGTATACCAATTTTTCTTTTCATGGCTTATGTTTTTGGTATCAAATTTAAGAACTATTGTCCTAGTCCTAGACTCCAAAGACTTTTTTCCTTTTTATCCCCCCTAAATTTTTCACATATTTGTTTTACATTTCAGTCTGTAATCCATTTTATTTTGAGTTAGTTTTTGTAAAAGGTGTGAGGTTTAGGTCAAGTTTCATTTATTTGCTCGTGGATGTCCTGTTGTTTCAGTAACCTTTGATCAAAAGGCTCTCGCTCGCTCTTGCTCGCTCTCGCTCGCTCTCTATTTTCTTTTCTTTCTTTCTTTTTTTTTTTTTTTGGCCCCCAATGAGCTGTACTTTGGTCAAAAACCAGGATATTTCTGTGGATTTTTTTCTGGGTTCTCTGTGTTGATGTTGAATGGTGTCCCCCCCCTCCCCCCCCCCAGCAATACCATGTTGTCATGATTACTGTAGCTTCTAGCAAGCCTTAGTGTCAGGTAGACTAATTCTTTCTACTTTGACTTCCATTATTATTATTATATGTATTTTTTTAGGTACTCAAGAGCCTGAGTCTTTTCTTTTTTTTAATTTTTTTTTTCAACGTTTTTTATTTATTTTTGGGACAGAGAGAGACAGAGCATGAACGGGGGAGGGGCAGAGAGAGAGGGAGACACAGAATCGGAAACAGGCTCCAGGCTCTGAGCCATCAGCCCAGAGCCCGACGCGGGGCTCGAACTCACGGACCACGAGATCGTGACCTGGCTGAAGTCGGCCGCTTAACCAACTGCGCCACCCAGGCGCCCCAAGCCTGAGTCTTTTCAATCAAATTTTAAAATAAACTCTCCTGTGTCTACAAAAAAAGAACTTGGGAGTTTGACAGGGATTGCCTTAAACCTGTAGATGAATAGGGGGAGAATTGACACCTTTACTATATAGAGTATTCTGATCCATGAATATGGTATTTTTAAAATTAAGACATCTTAAATTTCTTCAGCATTTTGTAAGGTTTCATTTTGTTTTTAGGGTACACATACCGATGAAATAGATGATGCCTAAGGGTTTTATTTTCTTCGGAGTGATTGTAGGTGATGGCATGTGTTCAGTTCCAACTACTGCATGTTAAGTGTTAGTAAATAGAAATGTGATTGATCCTAAAACCTACGACCTTGCATTTATTACTTCTAGTATGGGGGTGGGGTGGGGAGATACCTTGAGGTTTTCTTCATTATTGTCTCTTACTTTGCAATCTGTCTGCTCTTTATTTCTTTCATTTGTCTTATTGCAGTGTCTGGAAGTTCTAGTATCATGTTCATTAAGATTGGTAAGAGTGGGCATCACCAAAATTGAACACTTCTGTGCTTTGAAAGACATCCTTTCAAAGGAAAGAGAGAAGACAATGTACAGAATGGAGAGAAAAAAAAAATTGTAACTCCTGTCTGAAAAAGAACTTGTATCTAGAATATATAAAGAACTATACAAACTCAATGATAGAAGCACTTTTAAAATGGTCAAATGATTTGGATAGAGAGAAGGGAAAAAGATGGCCAATAAGCACATGAAAAGATGTTTATCATCAGGGAAATGCAAATGAAAACCAGGGTAAGATAATGCTTCGTAACGACTGGACTGGCAATAATTATTTTTAAAAAAATGACAAGGATTGGCAAGGATGTAGAGAAATCGGAACTTTCATATGCTGCTAGTGAGAATTTAAAATGGTACAATTGCTTTAGAAAGCAGTCTGGCAGTTTCTCAAATGGTTAAACATAGCTACTCCTAGGTATGTGTATATCCAAGAGAATGAAAACCTAAAACATGTCCTAATAAAAACTATGCAAGTGCTCATAGTAGCATTGTTTATAATAGCCTAAGAAGTTGGTGCAATCTGAGTATTTATTAGCTGATGAATAGATAGATAAAATGTAGTAAATCAATACAATGGAAAATTATTTGGCAATCAATAGAAATGAAGTACAGATACATGCTACAATATGGATGGACTTTGGAAACATTACACTAGCTGAAAGAATCCAGTCACAAAGGATGAACCATGGCATAATTCCAGTTATATGAAATTTCAAGACTATGAATATTTATAGATAGAGATAATGGGTACCTAGGGCTGAGTAAGATAACCATTTTGGGAGATGACAGCCAGGTGATCAGTTTGGAGTACTGAAAATACTTTAAATTTGTAATGGATACACAACTCTGAATATACTAATACCCATTGAATAGTATGCTTTAAAAGGATAAAGTTGATGATATGTGAATTCTATCTGAATACAGCTGTTATGTGCATAGGAACTTGCAAAAATTAATATGAGTGCATAAGTATGCCATCTTTAAACTTATTTTTTCATACATTTTTTCTTGCCTTGCTATAGATTAATTGAAATTTTTATTTTTATTTCCTCTTAATTTGTTTGTAGTGGGTTAGAATGCATCTTTTTGTGTGTGTGTGTAGATTTTGTAGTAGTTGTTCTAGGTATTATAATAACCAGAAAAAAGTAGACTGTAACAGTCTACAGTTACCAGCACTTACCACTTAAAATGAGATGTGTAGAACATCACCTCTATCTTGGTCTCTTCAACTTTACCACTTTTATTAATTTTGTTAAATGTTTGTTTATTTTTGAGAGAGAGAGCACAAGCAGGGGAGGGGCAGAGAGAGAGAGGGAGACAGAGAATCCAAAGCAGCCTCAGTGCGCTGTCAGTGCAAAGCCAGCCCGATGGGGGGCTCCAACCCAAGAACCATGAGATAGTGACCTGAGCTGAAGTTGGACACTCAATGGACTGAGCTACCCAGGCACCCCACTTTACCAGTTTTAAATAGCATTGTCTTGTGTATCAGATGGTACTCTAGTTTTTATTGATGAAACTTTGGCAAGGGATGGTTCATGGTCTTCCATCTTTGTGTTCTTGTTCCTTCTTCCTGATACATCCTGATACTCCCAAGAGTTCTTACCTCTTTTCCTTCTCTTTGAAGCCTCCTTTAGTCATTATGTAAGGGTATTTTTGCTAATAACAAAAATATTTTCATGTTTCTTAATATCCTAATGTTCTTATTTCCCTTTCTCAGAGGATCAATGTGCCTGATACAGATTTCATGGTTAATAGTTCTTTTAGCACCTGAAAAAATGTTGTGCTACTCTCTTTGTCCTTTATGGTTTCAGGAGAAAAATCTGTTGTTCCTCTCTTTGGTATTTCCCTCTAGGCAAAGTCTTGTTTCTCTTTGGTTGCTTTTACAATTTTATCTTGAGTATACACAAGTTTAATATTGTTTTTTTCCAACGTTTATTTATTTTTGGGACAGAGAGAGACAGAGCATGAACAGGGGAGGGGCAGAGAGAGAGGGAGACACAGAATCGGAAACAGGCTCCAGGTCCGAGCCATCAGCCCAGAGCCTGACGCAGGGCTCAAACTCACGGACCGCGAGATCGTGACCTGGCTGAAGTCGGACACTTAACCGACTGCACCACCCAGGTGCCCCTACACAAGTTTAATTATGATGTGTCTTGTTCTGAATTTCTCTGATTTTACCCTGATTAAGGTACACTTACTTCGTGGATGTGTTGTTTTGTGTCTTTCCACAAGACACAAATTTGAGAAGTTTTGAGCCTTTTCCCCCCCAAATACTCTTTTATTTCCTCCATTTCTAGGACTAGATAAAAATGTTGCTTCTTTCATCATTATTCTTTAGATAGAGGGTCTCTGAGGCACCCTTTTTGTTTTGTTTTGTTTTTTTCCTTTTCTTTTTAAATTGTTAAGATGGGGTGAATTCTGTTAATCTGTCCTCAAGTTTATGGATTCTATCCTTTGTCATTTCCATTCAGCTATTGTCATTTCAATTTTGCTATCTAGGCAGAATTTTTCATTTCTGTTGCTGTCTTTTTTTTCAGTTCTAGAATTTCTGTAGGTTCTGTTCTGTAATTTCTTTGAGATTTCCTATTAATTTTTTTCAAGAGTTTGTAATTGATAGTTGAAGCTTTTTTATGACAACTGCTACAAAATCCTTGTCACAGAACTCCAACTTTGGATTTATCTTGTTGTTAGCATCATTTGATGGTCTTTTCTCATTCAAGTCGTGATTTTCTTGGTATGATAGGTAATGTTTCAGTGTACCCTGGACCTTTCGTTGATTATGTCAGATTCTAGGTTCTATTTAAAATTTTTTTTATGTTTATTTTTATTGTTGAGAGAGAGAGAGAGAGCAAGAGAGACAGACAGACAGACAGACATGGAGCACCAGTGCGGGAGGGGCAGAGAGAGGGAGACACAGAATCCAAAGCAGGCTCCGGGCCCTTGAGTTGTCAGCACAGAGCCCGAAGCAAGGCTCAAACCCACAGAATGCGAGATCATGACCTGAGCAGAAGTTGGACGCCCAACTGACTGAGCCACCCAGGCACCCCTCGAGGTTCTATTTAAATTCTTAATTTGGTAGGCAGTTACCTTGGTTTGTTTGAATACACAGGTGTTGGTTAAATTTTGTGGGCTGTAGTTCCAGTGACCGTGGAATTTCCAGAGTGTTTGTGGTAACACTCCGCTTTGCTTGGCTTGTCTGGTGCCCCTGGAATTCCCACTTTTTCCAGTTCTTACTGCCTGCTGGGGCAGAAAGGCTTTCTCCAGGTTGGGCTGCCTCGCTACTCAGACTTGATCTCTTTCAGAGGAGCTAGGAGTTCATGGTATGCCTCCCCAATGTCTGTAGGCAACTGAGGGGAGTTGGGTACACAGGAATAAAGCAGCTTCTCAGTGTAGGCCACTTTCAGTGATTGTTTTCCTTTTCTTAGTTCTGACCATGCGTCCTGGTGTTTCTGGCTGGGGGAGAGGGTCATGGGCCCATGAGGACAAAGGGGTTTCCTCGGCTATGCTCCTTGCTATAGCTGAGTTTTTTCTGCCAGCTCTGCACCCTGCCTTCCTAGTTCTTGGTAGGAAGAAGATGTCTCAGGCCCATGTTTCCCTTGGCTGCTCTTTCTCTGGCTGGACTCCCAATGAATCCCTCTTTCTGTTTGCTTTCACTTCACCTTATATTGTCAGAAAAACTTTCCTTTGGTTGTAGGGAAGAATGAGTTTACCCAACTGCTTTCCACCCCCTCCACCCCTGTCCAAGGTTGGAGGTTCTTGTGAATACCAGGTCTGGGTAGTATTCCTCCTTTAGGATAATTAAGAAACAAGACATCTGGCCACTGTGCTGTCCCTCTTATCCTGGGATACTGCTTCCCACCTTCTTATTGCCTATCAGTGTTCTCCTTTATCTCTCATAGCAGGGTTTACAGTTTATAGGGTTTTAAAAGTTGTGCTTTGCATGAATGAAGCATGGAGAAATACTTGTGCCACTTTGTCCTGAAGGGAGTAATGTGTACTATACCTTTCTTGTTTGTTTATGCGTCAAATTTTTCCATCTAAATACATTTCTCCATATCTTACAGATAATTGGTATTATAACTCCTCTTTTACCAATCAAGTCTTTTGCTGATACTTAACACAGTCCTGACTTACAGTATATTCTCAGTTACAAACTTTTGCACATGAAATGAAACAAACACTTATGGTGGCAATATCAGGCTTGTACTTAGACTCTTAGGTGTGGCGATGGCCAAATGGAGCCTTTTGAACCTATCTATAATTTTACCAGGTGAACAACTGCCTTCACTTAGATAGAAGACTATGTACATTCTGTAGTGTGTAAAGCCTAAAATTCTTAGAAGAAACGTAACTGTAGTCACTTCCCCAAGGAAAGTGAGTTGCTTCCTCTTTCCTTTCCTAAAGTTTATGCAAAATTTTTGTTGGAATGAACACAAGTGGACTTGTGGAATTACCGGGTCTCTATCTTTTTCAGTCTCTGTATCATTCCTGGAGAAATATCTGAAGAAATTAAACTTGACCAGTATCTGTACCTTTCTGTGATGTTTGGAATCATTCTTTTGTGTCTTGTGGATCCTTAATAAGTTGAAATAGTAACATAACCTAATTAAGTTGCTTGTTGGGAGTAATCTGCTATAATCTGAAAATCTAAAATCATCTCTGATCTCTGGGGCTGGGGATGAAAATCCAAGAAGAAATGGAAACACTTGAAAAGATATAGCATTGGAAACTATAATGGTAAATTAGCCTTGATACAGTGAATAAAACAGAATTGCCAAAGTGCATGTAGAAAATGAGCCTCCATATTTGTTTACATACCTTGTATGGCATGCATAGCTGAGATGACCTCTAATGATCCCATATTCTGTGTGTGATTGCTTCCCCTTAAGTATGGGCTGCCCTACTGACTCGCTTATAACCACAATTTTGTGTAAGGTGATGAGATGTCATCACTACAATGGAGAAACAAGAAATTGTAACTTTTATCTTTCTAGCTGACTTTGTTGACTCTGTCTGTCCTTTGATGGCTTCGGTAACTGCCATATATAGAGGAACACATGGCAAGGAAGTTCAATAGCCTGAAAGGAACTGAATTCCGCAAGCCACCACCTGAACTTGGAAGTGGATCCTACCCTGGTTGAGTGTCAAATGAGACTCCCAACCCTAACCAACATCTTCATTACAGTCTTGTAAAAGATGCTGAAGCAGAGATTGAGCTGTGCCCATATCCCTGACCCCTAAAATTGTGAGACTATAAATGGGTGTTGTTTTAAGCCAGTAAGTTTTTAGTAATTTTTTTTATGCAGCAATAGACAACTAATATAGCTACCTACTTTTTATATTAGTGTAAGTAGTGGAAAAGTTGTTATTTTTTACTTTGTACTTTTCTATGTGGTAAAGATTTTCACAAGAACATTTATGTGCTTTTCATAAATACATGCTCACATACATGTAATAGGCTGTATGTGTATTCTGACTCTCTTTGTGTCTAATCTTTATAGCATCATACCGGAGCAGAGTGGTCTCCAAATGATGCACTGACATAGTACGAAATAATGGCAAAGAAGGGAGAGGAGAAATTCTGAAAGAATTCTTTTCAGAGTTGTTCACATGGAAGTATCATTAGGGGAAATAATGGTACATCTTAGTATGCCTAACAGTCTAGAGCCAAAGAAAACACTCACTCTTTCTTTTTTATTATTATTTTTTAATATTTATTTATTTTTGAGAGAGAGAGAGGGAGGGAGGGAGAGAACAGGGGAGGAGCAGAGAGAGAGAGAGACACAGAATCCGAAGCAGGCTCCAGGCTCCAAGCTATCAGCACAGAGCCTGACTCGGGGCTCGAACTCATAAACCGAGAGATCATGACCTGAGCTGACGTCAGACACTCAACCGACCGGGCCACCAGGCTCCTCAACACTCACTGTTTCTTAATGCACTTAGGAAGTGAACAAAGAATAGGGTTGGCTTAAAACAGAATAAAACATGAAAGAGGATATGATTTTTATATTTTATCAGAAGGTTATCTCCTGGGAATGTCAAAACACTAATAATTATCAAGGAGGTGAGAAATATGTCCGTTAGCAGATGTCTTTAATACATGTGTGCATGGAGGTGTATTTTTTATTTTCCTTAGGGTAAGATGGGCAACATGAAGCAATTTAATTTCTTATACAAGTTTTTCCTTGTTAGAAATCCAAAAAATGTTTGTCATTCTGGTATCTAATGATTCAGCATCTTCATTTTTCCATATTACAGTAGTGTTTTTTCTTTAACCATGCCTGTTAGATCAAAACCACAGCTTTTACAAAAGAGAAATTAGGAATTTGCACATCATTTCCTAACAGATATTAATTGAGCACCCTACAGAGGAGGGGGATATAAATATGGGCTCTGCTGATAATTGAGAGATTTTTTAATTTTTATTTTTTTAGTGTTTATTAATATTTTTTTGAGAGAGGGAAAGAGAGAGAGAGACAGAGAGAGAGAGAGAGAGAGAGAATATGAGTGGGGGAGGGGCAGAGAGAGGGGGAGACACAGAATCCGAAACAGGCTCCAGGCTCCGAGCTGTCAGCACACGGGTCTCCAACTCCTGGCCCATGAGATCATGACCTAAGCCGAAGCTGGATACTTAACCGACTGAGCCACCCAGTTGCCCCTAATTAAAAAAAAAAAAAAAATTATTTATGTTTTCAGAGGGGGGGTATTTTTTGAAGAATATCTTTTGGTAGGTATTATTTTGATGAGATTTTTGAATATTTGCCTGTTCAGAGCAGCTTGTACCCTAGTAGATTAGGCAAAAACTGCCACAGTCTACCTTGCTTTTAAAGACAAAGCACAGAAATTCTTTCTGAATTCAGAAAAGTGAAGTTCAGAAGATGGCCTGGCCTGTTCAAGATTCTGTTTAGTCATTTTCCTATGATGTAGCATGTGTCATTTTGAGCTAATCAGTTGGATACATGAGAAGAAACGTATTTGGGTTCATGCAGTGAAATTTCTCCTTTTATATAGGCTCTTACCTCTCGGGTGTTCCAGGAGTAGAGAGGAATATTCCATGTGAGTAGTCAGGGAAAGCTGTGTGTTTGGTGGAGGGAATCTTGTTTTAGCATAAGAGTGGTGCCCAGAGTATGGGAACATACCTTGTCCTTAGCTAGAATGTTCTCCTCTGATAAATCCTGGTTTCTCCTTGGAGGTGCTTATAAACATCTTTATCTTTTATATTTGAAAACACAAGTTTGTTTGAAGTCTACCATTGTGCCATTTTGGTAAGTGTATTTTAATTACTCAAATTACACAGCCATTCCTAACAAGTAGTTCTGTGTATTGTGATGTTTGGTGACTCAAGCCAGCTGATATATGTATCCATATTTTAGCAGTTTCTGAGGAAGTTACACATGTAAACAAGTGTTGATGCGTATTTGCTTGGCAGTATTCCATCAGTTCTGTAGATCCTCTGCAGGGCTGGTGCTTTGTCTAGTAAAACAGACCATTTTTTTCCATGTATTTTTCATAATGCCATTCTAGTTTTATAGAGTAATACATGGAGTTGTAAAAATCTTAATTATTTAAGTAATGTCTACACCCAACATGGGGCTCAAACTTACAACCTAGAGACCAAGAGTTGCATCTTCTACTGACTGAACTAGTTAGGCTCTCCAACAGTAACACATGAAGTTTTAATTAACATTTCCTTCAGGAACTCAATAAGAGTCCACTATTGTATGAATTTGATTTTTTTTTTTCCTCGATGGCAGGTCTCCTTTGATAAACTTATAATTCAAAAGAGGAAAAACTAAGTTGGATTATTTCACTTAGCATAACACTCTCCAGTTGCATCCACGTTGCTACAAAAGGCCATATTTCATTCTTTCTCATTGCCACATAGTATTCCATTGTGTATATAAACCACAATTTCTTTATCCATTCATCAGTGGATGGACATTTAGGCTCTTTCCATAATTTGGCTATTGTTGAGAGTGCTGCTATAAACATTGGGGTACAAGTGCCCCTATGCATCAGCACTTCTGTATCCCTTGGGGAGATTCCTAGCAGTGTTATTGCTGGGTCATAGGGTAGATCTATTTTTAATTTTTTGATCCTGAGAAACTTAACAGAAGACCATGGGGGTAGAGGAAGGAAAAAAAATAAAAGGTTAGAGAGGGAGGGACCCAAAACATAAGAGACTCTTAAAAACTGAGAACAAACTGAGGGTTGATGGGGGGTGGGAGGGTGGGGAGGGTGGGTGATGGGTATTGAGTAGGGCACCTGTTGGGATGAACACTGGGTATTGTATGGAAACCAATTTGATAATAAATTTCATATTAAAAATAATAAAATAAAATGGGGAAGAAAATGTAAAAAAACTAAGTTGGGTTAAATGCTTTATTTATTTATTTATTTATTTATTTATTTATTTATTTCCAATGCTCAATGTGTTCTAACAAGTAAAAGTAATTTAGGAGTTGACTAAAAGGCCACATCTACTACTTTAGTTCATGACAAGGTTTTTGTGCAATTCTTAACAAATCAGTATATAAAATTCAATAATTGAATTGGATTTTCTGGATTTGGTAAGTTTTAGCTACTTGTAGTTGAATCTCAAGGACTTACTGCTATTACAAATCCAGATCCTTGATGTCAGAATAATCAGCCGAGGTTGGATAAGAAAGTAATGTGTAAGCTCCCCACTTCTGCTCTAGACTTGATAAATGAAAAGTGAAATATTGGCCTATAGGATATTATGCCCAGTTCTGATGTTGAATAATGTTATTCTGCTGTGGGTGGTGGTGATGTTATTTTGACATTACAACGAGCCTTTTTTATTTGAAATTTCATGATTTGAAATTTCTTTTAGCACTTAGTGGGCTCTTGCTAGATGCTGGGTGCATTGATCCATGTCTTTATTTCATAGTTTGACACTCAAAAAATTCAATTTTTCCATTTTAATGATGTGAGGCATAAAAAAATGTGTAAATATCTCTTCCTTTATTTAGAAATAATCCATGCCTTCCCCCAGACACAACATAATAATGCTTAAATATTGAATAAAAACAAAAGACCCAAAGTATAATTTAAACTTCATTAGATGATTTTAGTTTTCTAGCCCTCAGCAAAACTCCATCATAATGAATGATAGGAGGTGTTCCACAGCAATATTAGAAGATAATTTATTATGGTACAGTAGGTCTGGAACTGCTATAGATGATCTCTAAAATTATTAGGTTACATTTGGAAAAGTTTCAGGAAGTCAGTGAAGATGGAATATTGTTGTCCTTCCTAGTAGACTTGCAGACATTCAAAGTGTATTTGAAATCTCTCTTAGAAAATGCTCAAAATCACTTTTCGCTACATATTAAAATGTCCTTAACTGCTCTATAACCATTAGCAGTTTAGTTGTATGATTTAAAGTGTACATGAGTAAATACATGGTTAATATTTTGGTGTTTCCTGGATATAAAAAATGTACAATATTAATACATTGGCCCAAGCCATTTTGAACACAGTTTTATTTCACAATATTTCATGGAGTATTAATTAAAAACTGCTAATTGTAACTTGTTGAGGTCACATTAATGACATTTTTGCTTGACGAAATATTAGCTAAATTTTATATAAGAGAAATTTTAGAAGCCTTCAAGTTACAAGAGAACATAGCTAAATTTTAGTCTCCATGTAAACTCAGACGAAGTTCCGTGGGAATTCTTTAGGTGCAAAACCATCTAACACTAATTGTACTGACTTGGATTTGCATAATGCTTGCTAATTTTCATAGCTCTTTCTTATCCTGTTTCACATTTGATCTGCACACTGTGCCCAAGAGGATAGTATGATGGGTATTATCCTCTCTAATTTGTAATCCCTTGTTGAGTTGTGGTCTAAGTGGAACCTGACTAATACTGAATCCCACTGTAGAGATAAGGTTCGAGAGTATTTGCTGGACTTTCTCCTTGTGCTATTTTGATTTTAGGTCACTGGAGTACAGACTCCTCTATGATTTCTGTGCTTTGGATTGGGCTCTACGGTTATTTTTATGTCAATATCCATATGGGGTTATGGTTAAATTTTTCACTAAAGTAGTTGATTTTGACGTCAAAGCAAGTTTTTTCCCTTAGGGAATCATGCTGAGTTAGCAAGTGTCCCATCTGCTGTGAATAACAGGTATTAAAACGGTACAGCATAAATGTTAAGATCTTGGTTCTTTCTAGAGCAAGTCCTGGATTTAATTATTTTGGCCCTTGCCTTGGCAAACTTTTTAATCTCTCCAAACCTTGGTTTCTTCAACTTTAAACGGGAAATAATGCTAGTTAGTATGTTATTCAGTTCTGAGATTCAACAGGATGATTCATATATGGTATGGTACAGAATAAGCATTGAGGAAATGTTCATTGCCTCTATTTTTCCTCTAAAATGTGTTTTAGCCCAAGAAGGAAGGAAGAAGGTATGTGGAATATTGTATAGATGAAGTGTTTTACACATATTTTCATGTAATCCAATAAAGAACAAGTAACCCACTGAGAATATGTACACCTTTCCCATATAAATCAGTGAACAAACTTGTTTTTAATTTTTTGGCAGACTTATGAAACCAATTAGCTTGGTAATATGTATTCAACTTTAATGGGCAAGTAAATAATTAATGTTATTGCCTTTGTAAATTTAGCTTTTCAGTTATAAATTAACATAATTAAAAGAGTAATGTTTCAGTATGCATTCTACTAGCCAAATTTAAATCAGGCAATTAAACTGTAGGTTTTCTGCACCAAATGAGCTCAGCTCATAATGAGACAGACGACAGACGTAAATTTGTTTTTTCATGGTCAGGTTCATTACAAAAACATGAAGGAAAATACTTGTAGTACGTGTAATCAAGTAAATTATTCCAAGCACCATAAATTGTTTTTTCTGGGTCTTCTACCTGAAACTCAGAACTTAAACACTGTCTTTTTTTTCCCCTCTCTCCTGAAGAATGAGCTCTAGTTGCAAAAGAACACTTAGGTTTTTGTCAGAATATTTTTGTGTTGGTAACTGCCTGCAGGAATCCAAATCTCTGAAGAGGATAGGCTTACTCGTGGGGGACAGGCCTCAGAACCAGAGCTGAGACCATTTACGTAAAAGATGAACCATTTTGCATGACTTGAATTGGAAAGGCCAGCTGTGTGATAATTGTGTGGCGGTGGTGATGGAGAGAAATGTCTGAGGGGGTCACTGCTGTGCTCTGAATCCGTCCAACATGAATGGAGAAAGGTATAAAGCCGTAGCTGGTATTCTCCCTGGGAAGTGAAGCAGGTGTATATTTCCCCCTTTGAAATCAGCCCGGTGGAGTACTATCAGAAATATTTTAATCTAAAACCATATATTTTGTGACTACGTTGTTCCAAGCTGAATGACTACAAAATGGGACTTGCCTTGTGAGGATAATTGAACTGCAGACATTTTTAATCTTCAAGAAATATTGGTATATAATTAAACATGCGCTGACTAATGATCTATATTTAACAGCTCACCACTTTGAAGAACACTAGTAAAAGTAAAATTCCGGGGCATATTAGAATGGGCACATGTATCCCATTAATCTCCTTCTGGAGATAAACACAACTGCTTCTTTGTGCCCACTGATACATACGTAAAGTTAACACCCCCCTCCTCCTTTAGTGATGATGAGCTTATGAAAACATCCCGTTTTGATATTTATTTTTAATTAGTTCCATCTCTAGTGATGCATTATTTTAGTGTATAATATCTTAAGAAAGACTTGAATTCTTTGCTAGTAACTTTTGGGAAATGTGTATCCTATTGATTATGGCCTTTTTTGATTACAGAACACATTTCTTCCCCTTGATTACCGTGTGATATGGTCCTAGTCCCCTCAGGTCAAATTAAGAGTTTTTCTAAGTGCTCTATCTGATCACTCCAATTTGTTTTTCTGGACAGCGTTTTTCTTTTCTTGTCTTTTCTTTTTCAAGGATCATTGTCAATTTACTTATGATACCTGTTATGGATATTTAAAAGTAAATGAAGTTGGAAATCACAGCTAACTTTTATTTCTCATTCACCCATCAAATTACCTTGGAATAAGTCTAGAGGTCACTGGTTCTAAATCTTATTTTGGATCAGAAGCTGTGGGCCTTCTCCCTTAGGAAGATGGAAATAACAAAAGGTTTTGCATAAATTGCTGGGGGTTCATGGAACACCGAGGAAGTCATCCCTGGCTTCAAGTTCAAACCTCGATGATTAGAATTATCAAGACTGGCAGTTCTCCCGTTACCGTTCTGTTCCAATTGAGTAGTTCTCTCTAAAATGTTCTAAATTAGAACCCTTATTGTTCTAAATTAGACTCTGTTAATGGTCCGTATTGGTCATATTAACTTGCATTTGTGTGGTTTCTGCTTTGTAAAATTCTGGTTACTTTTCCAAGCTAAACCCAACACCCCTTGTGCCATGAAGCTCCCTGTCTTCTCCTGAACCTTTATGTGAACCCAAAGTAGGTAGCCTTTCTCTGTCATTCCCACATTCAACTCCCGTCCCACTTTATAGTTGTATCTCTCATTCAAGTTTGTGGTTTGACTATGTCATAGTTGTATTTCTGCCACTATGTTCAACTTCTTCCTGGAAACAGAAATTCTGGTTTTTTTCATCACATATTTTTGTTCACATAGTGTTAATAGTAAATACTGAAGAGACATGGGCTTTTCTCAACAAGAATGACCGAAATAGGTTTGGGAGCTAACCCGGTTGCCTCTCAAAATGTGCACTGCCCTACTTCTGGGATAGAAATGTGTGAGATGTAATAAAGTAGTAGAGTAGCTTCAATTATTTATCATGATGTGGGCAATGGTTGCTACATTTGATAAATATAATGAAGAGCGTTGTCTAATTTGATGAATTGGTGTATTGTAGGCCACTTTAGACTGTTTTGCAATAGGGGAACTAATCCACTCTGATTATATCAGTTATTGTGACAGAAAAATAGGAGTAACAAGATGCATGCCTTCTAGTAGCTTTCATTACTTAATTTTAATGTTAACCTTGAAAGTTATAAGTTAATGATGTTCTACTGTTTGCATTCTGTAGTATTATCAACAGATGTTAAAATATCTTTGTGAAGCAGCTAGGTATAGATTTTAAGAGCTATTCATGTGGAATCAGTAGGTAGGAACTCTTGCCTCTTAATAGCTATACAATGTTGGGAAACCTGTTTAGTTTATGACTGAATTCTCACAACTGTAAAATGGGGATAATACTCATAAATGAGTATATAGTTTGTTATGAGACTGGATGCCTTGTACATATACCACACATTAAATAAATATGATCTGTTAATAGGGAAAGTTGCTGGGTATTTACTTTCCATAATTCTTTCCATAAATTTTATTTAATTTAGAAAATTCTAAAGAATATAATTCTCTCCATAATTCATTATAATTTTATAATTACTTTCCATAATATATCTTTATGATATGTCCTTAATTTTATTTATTTGAAACAGCCTTTTAAAACTCCTAGTTGTATTTCCTTTAAGGATCTTGAGGGCACTGATAATTACCTTGGGTAGTATTCACATCCACAGATGAAGTTTCAACCAAGACCTTATTGCCTTTCTAAGCAAATATTTGTTTTTATTTAATAAATTTTGTTGAGCTGTGTATATACAAATATGGAAACTCTTGGGTATGAGGGCTCATCAATTTCAGTATTTAGTTTCACTGTGAGTGCATCAAGCCAACATGGTGGTGGGGGTGGCAGTGAAATGAACCAGTTTATTATTTCAGGCTTGTTACTCTCTGATACCTTAAGAGTCCATAGGGTAATGGAAAGTAACTCCTTTTGTAGTAGTCTAGTTATTTCTTTCCAACAATAGTAATAATGCCACCAAATCCTCACTGAGTGTGCTGATAAACCAGATCTCCAGAAATGAACACCTTGTGTTACAGTATTGGCCAATGTTAAGAGTATAAATACTCCCAATATGTTTGATTTCAAGGTACATAATTTAACAGCCAGTTTACAAAATTCCTGGAAATTGAGCAGGATTCTTGTTAGCTGGCTTCAGCTTACCAGGACAGATTCTTTGATCTCATCTCTCAGCTGCCCTCTAGTTGATTGCCTTCCAGTAAAGTAAAATTCCCCTTCTTTAGGATACCCTCTTTCTTTTCTCCCCCCCCCCCCCTTCACCTCTTGTCTTGCTGACTTCTTAGGTTTCCTTTCATACGCTGTGCAGATTTTATTGACTTAGTTTTGGTCCTTGTCTGATTTTTCAGTGATAGGGTGGTGCAGTGGGGAAGCAGAGGGAGAGGGAGGGGGAGCCATGCAACATAGAAGTCTTGCTCATTCCTTAACGTACAAATGGTTTAGTCTGTTGTAATTCCTTAATGTAGCCTTCATGGTTCTGTGTGGTCTCATCCCAATTTATTTTTCCATTGTGAGAGGTTATAACGTTCCATCCTGAAAATGTGTAATGCCTTCATCCATATACAACTTCTTTAAGTTCCTTGAAAGCACAACATTCTCTCTTCCAGGATCTCCTACAAGGAGCTCTTTCTGCCTAGGAAGCTCTTCACCTTTCTTCCCCTCTTCTTTGGTTTTCATCCAGGTAAACACTCTTCAGCGTCACAGCTCAAGAACACTCCCCTCCCTGTGATGAACCAAATGAAGGTTATCCTTTGGTGATCTTGCACACCCTGATACTTAACTCTGTCAAACCATTTTTTGTATCTCAGTCATTTCTCAACACAGAGATGAGTGTTTGAAAGGCACTACATGTATATTTGCCAAATGAGAAACCATGGCCTTTGAGGGCACTTAGAGATTAGGAATCAGGAGATCGTGCATCATTTGGGGCAAGTCAGAAGATCTTTAAGACTTTGTTTTTTTCATCTATACAAACTTGTTTCTGTTTTTACGTTTTCAGGAACTCCCAGCTCACATGTGTTTTGATGATCAGTGTCAAAGTGTAACATTTAACATAGCCCTTTGGGCCTGAATTCTTTTAAGACCTGAGAGGCAACCTTGTGCCATGGTTTGTAAGTGTGGACTCTGGATTTAAACTGTCTTAATACAAATCCCAGCACTGCTACTTCTGACAAGGTGCTTGGTGTCCTCTCCTATGAAGTGGAGATGATGATAGAACATTCCTAATAAGTTAGGGAGAAGAACTGAGTCAGTACATATAAACGGGACTTCGATCTTTTTCACTCACCGATAGTGTTCTTTCCCTCCTCTCCTGATAACATTACTTGGTGTAATTCCTTCTCTGCCTTCTGGGAGATAGTACAGCATTGGATTGGCTGCCGGCCGTTAGCACAACGATTTTGAGAAAGCATGGAACGGTTTTTTTTTTGTTGTTGTTCTCCTGTTTCCTCTCAGCATTGAGCTGCTTCGTGTACATTGGCAATTTTATTTTTCAAACAAGTACTCTTGCCCTGTATCCAAAATAACTTTTCGAATTAAGGTAGTGATGTGTTCCATTCTCAGGGGTAATTATCTGTAATGCTTTATTTTTAGAGTAATATCCAGTAATTTTCAGAAGCTGGAGCTTGTCATAAAATCATTGAAAGATAAGTAATTTTCTTCTAACTACTCCAGGAGAGTAGCTCAATTGATTCCAATCGTGCTTGAGAAGGGAGTTTAGCATTCAGGTTGCCAGTTTATACACACAGTGAGGATAAATATGTTTTGAACTGTCTGAGATTTGGGGTGGGGAGGGAACTATGAGGAAATAGGCAAATGAGAGAAACTTACTAGAAAATCCAGTTCCAGTAAATAGGACATACTTCTGCTACCGAAGGAAGGAAATGACTTTTACATCCATGGAACATCTGGAACTTCTCTAAGCCGGTGAACCCAACCTCCTCATGAATGAGGCGGGGGAGAAAAGAGAGTCCATGTCTTCGACAAATCACCTCCAAATTATTGTATCTTTTTGAGGGCATGGGGAACAAAGATCACACCTTCTATTTACAGTGTGCTAAAGACTAGAGACCAGAAGGGGCATGGCTGGTGCCTCACAAACAGAAGACTGGCCAGTATGTCCGGCACATGTTAAGTAGGTAGAAGTGTAGAATACAAGATGAGACCAGTGAAACGGGGCAGACCTCGGATCTTCTAAACCACAGTGAGGATTTGAGATTGTGTTATAAAAGTCATGGGAAACCTTCGGAAAATTTAGGCGGAGGAGTGGAAGTGACTTAGGTTTAAAAGCTCATTCCTGCTATAGGGAAGAAAAAGGGGTGGGGTCAGCCCAAGATGGGTTGATGAGAGACCGTTGAGAAGGTTGTAGAAATATTCCAGACAAGTGGAGATGTGCTTTTAGGGGCTCCTTCTAGGAGAGGAGAGTGGACAGTAGATGGAGAAGCCACCACCATGTGAGAAGCATTGCAGGTAAGCTGCTGAGTGGCAGTTGTCCTGGATGCTTAGCAGGATTATGTGTGGCTCTTCATGTGAAAACATTGAGAAAAGCAGCGTGTATTCTGTGTGTATGCATGCGCGTGCGTGTATTGACGAGGTAGAGTATATAACCTTGCCTTAACTGTATTTGTTAAAACTGGAGGCTACGTGTAGAATTGTTTTTATGCTTTCTTACGTAATTGTGAAGGAGTTCAAGGATTGACCCATTTGTTCTCCTTTTTAATAAACCATTTTTCCTCTTAGAAATTTCTCAACTTAGAACTTTCAGTAAGCAAGCTATAAAATTGAGATAGAAGTTTTTGGACTTCAGCCAAATGGTTCATGTAAGTTCATGAACGTCACTTGGTGCCAGATGGCTAAGAACAATTATCAGGCATTTCTTTCAACTGTGATGTTTTCAGAGAACTTTATGATAAGTGACTAATTTAACTTCACATTTGCCTAGTAAGAAGTGAAGGGAAAAAATAATAGCTATCTAAGGCACAATTATGTAACTCATACAGCTCTGTGGGTTCTTAAAAAATATTAAGTGTAGTGACTTAGCTTCCACTGTGGTGGGAAACAGATGGTTCGGAAAGGCTTAGGACCAGCAAACCTGTATTTCCCCGTACTTCATGCCTAGACTTACGGAATTGTTTGGATTTTGTGTTTGTTTTGAAAATCAAAACAGGATGCTAGACCTGTCTTGTACTCTTTTCTCCTTTAAAAACTGTGGGTATTCTTATGCCTCCTTCACAGCGTGGAAAACTGAGGCTGGATGAGTAGGTCGATTGCTTTAAGTTTGTGGAACAGGGATTTGGTTCAAAGGTTTGAGTGACTCTGTAGTCTTTGTTTTGACATTAGATGACAGCTTTCCTCTCCCTGCTGAGGCTACAAGGCTCTTCCTCTCCCTAGCCAGGCCCTTGGCTGGCCCACAATGCGTATCTGTGTTGTTTTATAAACTTTCCATAATCTACCTCTTGATGGGGCTAAATATGTTTCTAAATCTAATCTTTCTGGTTTCTAATGTGATTTCAGTGAAAGCTTATTTCCAATGCAATGGTTTTGCAATTATAGTGGAGTCTCAGCTTATGTGCATTTAATTTATGCAAATTCACTTGTACGTGCATAGCAAATAAAAAGAGAGCCACTTACATAGTGCAGAGGATTCTTTCCCCTGTTCCATGCAGTGGACACATGCTACAGAAGAAGAGAGGCTGTATTCTGCTGTTCTCAGTGTCTGTTCCAGTCTTTGGCCCCCCTGTAGGGTGAGAATTTGGTCTGAGTGAAGTTCTATCCCTTAATCATACTTACTTTTCACACTCTAAGGCCCGTAAGATGAGTCTTCACTTTGTTCACCTAAAGAGGTGTGTGGTACAAAACGGAAGGAAGGTTTTTTTTTTTTTCCCCCCCTCTGGATCTGTTCATTTAACAAATACTAAATCAGCATTTATTATGTAGCAGCACTGTTCTAGGTGCTAGGAATACTACTGGGGGTACAGTGACCTACTAGAATAGATCACCTGCCCTCACAGAAATTAGAGCGTAGTGGCTTCTGAAATCTATCAGTTAATGTGCCACCTTCCTAAGATATTTTGAAGAATGATGTTGGTTTTATGTGGTTTTCACTTTGCTGATTTTTAACATTAAATCCCTCTGTCCAGCCAGTTTGAAGACACTTGGGCACTTTTTTAGAAAACTAAACATATTCTTACTTCATGATCTAGTGACTATGCTCCTTAATTTTATCCCAAAGAGTTGAAAACTTAAGTCCATAATACAGAAACCTGCTCCTGAGTGTTTAGAGAAGAGTTATTCATGATTGCCCAAACTTGGAAGCAACCAACATGCCTTTCCGGAGGTGAATGGGTACAGAAACTGTGGTACAAACAGACAATGGAATATGACTCAGTGCTCTAACGAAATGAGCTGTCAAACCATGAAAAGAACTGGAGAAGACTTAAATGTGGATTACTAAACGACAGAAACCAATTTGAAAAGGCTACTTACTGTGGGATTCCAACCAAATGACATTCTGGAAAAAGTAAAACTATAGCCATATTTAAAATCTTAGTGGTTGTCAGGGATTAGAGGGAAGGGAGGGACAGACAGATGGAGCGCAGGGGATTTTTAGGACGATGGAAATATTCTGTATAAATACTGTTACAATGTATAAATACCTGCCATGAAACATTTGTCAAAGCCTATGAATGTGTAAAACCAAGAGGGAAGCCTATGGTTACCTATTGACTTGGGTGGTGATGATGTATCAGCGTAATGGCTCATTGATAGGAACAGATGGACCACTGATTCAGGATGTTGCGGATGGGAGTGGCCATGCGTGCTTAGGAGGAGGAAACATATGAGAACTCTCTGCACTCCCTGCTCCAGTTTGTTGTCAGCCTAAAACTGCTGTTATAGTCTCTCTCTCTCTCTCTCCCTCCACCCCCCCCCCCCCCACTGGTACTCTCTCTTTCTCAACAAATAAGCATTAAAAAAAATAAGCCCCTTGTTCCTCTCAGGCACCCCCACGTAAGCCACAACTCCTTATGTGTCCCATATATTCTTACTAGTTTTTTGATAATAGATAGAATGCAGGTGTATTGTTGTGCCAGTATCATAGAAACATTTGGAAAGATGCTATTTGGTAAGGCATGGTCCTTCAAGATGGGAATCGGGCAGTAGAGAACTGGATCCTTGTTGCTCATCTGGCCCCAATCACTTTTGTGACTTTGGACAAGCCACTTAAGTCATCTTCAAAGTAGTAGGATCTGACTGGCTGGTCCCTATGATCCTGTCCAGTCCTTTTCTTTGAAATATTTTTAACTGGATGATTTCAACTTGGTCCTAATTATTTAACAGTGTTACGGTAACATCCCTCCAATGTCACGAATTACAGGTCATATTTTTATTCCTTTAAAAATTAAAAATATTTAAAGATATAAAGGTGGATAGTATTACAGTATGCTCTTCTGTGGGCTTCCTCATAGGGTGGATTCCTACTACCTCTTACATAATTCTTTGGAAATGGCTGCAAAATTGTTCTTACATTTATGGTGAGAGTAAAACTATTTTACATTGTGGGACACCCTTTGCTTTTAGAGGTCACTTTGGAGAAAGTATTCAATATGACCTAACAGAGATCACAGGACAGTCCATTTATTTTCAGTTTTTATAATATTTTATTGTACAAGGTTACATTTTTTTGAATTAAGGAAAATCATAAAATGAACGGTTGTGTGTCTATCACCCAGCATGGCAAATCCTAAGATTTTGCAATATTTGCTTCCCAATTGTTGAAGTAATAAAATACTAATGGTTAAAGTTTCATATGCAAAAAAAAAAAATTTAAAGATTTTTCAAAACATTATTTTGAGAGAGAGCAAGCCAGAGAGAGGGGGAGAGGGAGAGAATCTCAAGCAGGCTTCACGCTCAGTGTGGAGCCTGATATGGGACTTGATCCCACGACACTGGGGTCATGGCCTGAGCCAAAATCAAGAGTCCAATGCTCAACCAACAGAGCCACCCAGGTGCCCTGGAAAAATATTGTTTTTAAAATGAATTTCCCAGGGAGCCTGGGTGGCTCTGTCTGTTAAGCATCCGACTTCGGCTCAGGTCATCATCTCAAGGTTCATGAATTCAAACCCCGCGTCAGGCTCTCTGCTAACAGCTCAGAGCCTGAATCCTGCTTTGGATTCTGTGTCTCCCTCTCTCTCTGCCCTCCCCTACTCCTGCTCTGTCTCTCTCTCTCTCAAAAATAAATAAAACTAAACAATTAAAAATAAAATGAATTTCCCATTTCTGTTTGTAAGTGTGTCACACACTCATTAAGAGGAAAAAAATAATGAGAATTAAAGAGGTCAAAAGCCTACATAATTTCACCACCTAGAGACAACTAGTGCCATTTTTATCACATTCCTTTGTTTAAAAAGTTGCTCTATGTTGGGGAACCTGGGTGGCGCAGTCGGTTAAGCATCCGACTCTTGATCTTGGCCCAAGTCATGATCTTGCAGTTCGTGGTTTCAAGCCCCGCATCGGCCTCTGCACTGATGGTGCAGAGCTTGGTTGGGATTCTGTCTCTCTCTGCTCCTCCCCTCTCTCTGCTCCTTTCTCTCTGCTCCTCCCCTGCTTGTGCTCTCTCTCTCTCTCTCTTAAATAAATAAACTTAAATTTTTTTTAAAAAGTTGCTCTATATGGTTTTATCTGGCAAATAGTTCCCCTTATTTTATTATGGAAACGTAAATTTTAAAATAGAAGGAACAGGGTAATGAAATCCTAGGTAACCATAAATGAACTGTAAGACTTGCAAATTCATTAGCAGTCTTGTTTCATACATCACCCAGACCTCACTCGAGCAAATTCCTATCCATAACCTTGTTCCTTCAATATTGCTGGTTCATCTCTAAATGGTAACATCCTTTTTATAAATAAAACAATGTCATTCTTATACCAAAGATATTATTTTGTACTAGCAAATACCTAGTCTTTTTTGAAGTGACTGCTGACATTTTTTTTCTTTCACTTTGTGTCTCAAGATCCAAATCCCTTTCAGCCCTCAAAAGTGACTGTCTTTCTGAAGTTTCTCTTAATCCATAGGTTCCCATCACTCTTCTCCTTGTGATTTATTTGTTGAAGATGATCTTGTTCTTGATCCTGCAGACAGTTCCACAGCCTGGATGCTGCTCATTGTATCCCTCTGTTGTGTAAGCAAATTCCTTGCTCATGTGCATTTCCTTTAAGCTAGCAAGTTTAATTCAGGTCACATGTTTTTGGCTAGACTGCTTCCTAGGTGAAGCTATTGTGCCTCCATAAGGAGGCACCTGTTATCTTTCTTTTGTAATATCAGCACCCATTGGTGATTATTACCTGGATTCATTATTTCATTAGGGGTTAAACAGTGGAGACATTCTACTTTTTTTATTTTGTTTTCATTTTTTGGTGAGAAACTTCTACAAATGGTAACTTCTTTTATTCAGTATTTGATTATACGTCCTAAGGAAAGGCAGGACATAAGGTTGATTTCCATTTATTTACTATTTTCAAAGTAATGTTGTGGTTCTCTCGTGTCTTCCAAAGGTGACCAGTAAGATTTTTTTTCTTCTTAGTATCATTATAAACTCACTGATTTAAATATATCTGTGGTATTTTCATTCTTTGGATTTCTTATTATGAGTGTTGCTGAGTTCATGGGCTATTTGCATGTTTTTTTTCTTGTAAACTTCCTGTTGATATCCCTTGCCTATTTTTCTAGACACTTATTAGTATTTTTCTTTTCTATCTTTATAAGGTATTTAGATTGGGAATATTAACTCTTTTATCCTACAAAATGAAAAGATTACCCCTCAAAAACTCACGTAAGCAATATAAGGAGCAAAACATGGGCAGTTTTTATCATAGACAAACATGAGTTCATGACCCATCAGGAAAGACTCTAGGGGTGGTTGGAAGCCCAGAGCCTAGACTCACTGTCCAGGGTTCCAATCCATACTCTGTACTGTGGCACAACTTGCTTGAATACTCTGAGCCTTCTCCTTCTCCATATGCAAAAAGAGAATCCCAATAGCACTGCTTCATTTTGGAGCATTTCTTGAGCAAATGTAAGCTCAGAACAGTGCTGGTACATATGAGCTCAATAGCTAATCATTTCTGAGACTTTGATTACTTAATAAAACCAATGATAATGTGTTATGCTTTTATTAACATCTTGAGGGTTGGACAATAATTCTGCCCCTCTCATTCTCAGGTGATTTGGGTTTATCCAATGCCTCAGTCATTCCCTAGACTGGCCTTCCCTCTTTGCCACCACAGAATTAGCAAGGAAAAGGTATAACTTGCTTTGGAGATCAGTCAGTGAAGGAGATCAAACATAAATGGTTAATATATGTCTACATACAGATATAATGCCTATGCAATGTCTCCATGTTACATTCTTACTCTGTTCCTCAAAGAAAGAAACATGATGCAGATAGATTTGATGTTCTCAATGTCTTGTTCTAGTAGGTAAGGCATGGACGTAATGTTGCACGTAATATTTTTCACCTCCTAAAACCCTTGTCAGAGCTAGTTGAGGTGTTGTTATGCCCTTTTAATAAGAAAATTCATACCACTATTAATTATAACATAAGTACATTATATTAATTCAAACGTACCATCATTGTATTAAAGTTATTCCTCAAAAAGAACGCTTTGAAGAACTACAGGCCAATATCCCTGATGAATATGGATGCAAAAATTCTCAATAAGATACTAGCAAATTGAATTCAATGGCATATAAAAAGAATTATTCACCATGATCAAGTGGGATTCATTCCTGGGATGCAGGGCTGGTTCAACATTCGCGAATCAATCAACGTGATACATCACATTAACAAAAAAAAAGAGAAGAACCATATGATCCTGTCAATCGATGCAGAAAAGGCCTTTGACAAAATCCAGCACCCTTTCTTAATAAAAACCCTTGAGAAAGTCGGGATAGAAGGAACATACTTAAAGATCATAAAAGCCATTTATGAAAAGCCCACAGCTAACATCATCCTCAACGGGGAAAAACTGAGAGCTTTTTCCCTGAGATCAGGAACACGACAAGGATGCCCACTCTCACCGCTGCTGTTTAACATAGTGCTGGAAGTTCTAGCATCAGCAATCAGACAACAAAGGAAATCAAAGGCATCAAAATTGGCAAAGATGAAATCAAGCTTTCGCTTTTTGCAGATGACATGATGTTATACATGGAAAATCCGATAGACTCCACCAAAAGTCTGCTAGAACTGATACAGGAATTCAGCAAAGTTGCAGGATACAAAATCAATGTACAGAAATCAGTTGCATTCTTATACACTAACAATGAAGCAACAGAAAGACAAATAAAGAAACTGATCCCATTCACAATTGCACCAAGAAGCATAAAATACCTAGGAATAAATCTAACCAAAGATGTAAAGGATCTGTATGCTGAAAACTATAGAAAGCTTATGAAGGAAATTGAAGAAGATTTAAAGAAATGGAAAGACATTCCCTGCTCATGGATTGGAAAAATAAATATTGTCAAAATGTCAATACTACCCAAAGCTATCTACACATTCAATGCAATCCCAATCAAAATTGCACCAGCATTCTTCTCGAAACTAGAACAAGCAATCCTAAAATTCATATGGAACCACAAAAGGCCCCGAATAGCCAAAGGAATTTTGAAGAAGAAGACCAAAGCAGGAGGCATCACAATCCCAGACTTTGGCCTTTACTACAAAGCTGTCATCATCAAGACAGCATGGTATTGGCACAAAAACAGACACATAGACCAATGGAATAGAATAGAAACCCCAGAACTAGACCCACAAACGTATGGCCAACTCATCTTTGACAAAGCAGGAAAGAACATTCAATGGAAAAAAGACAGCCTCTTTAACAAATGGTGCTGGGAGAACTGGACAGCAGCATGCAGAAGGTTGAAACTAGACCACTTTCTCACACCATTCACAAAAATAAACTCAAAATGGATAAAGGACCTAAATGTGAGATAGGAAACCATCAAAACCTTAGAGGAGAAAGCAGGAAAAGACCTCTCTGACCTCAGCCGTAGCAATCTCTTACTCAACACATCCCCAAAGGCAAGGGAATTAAAAGCAAAAGTGAATTACTGGGACCTTATGAAGATAAAAAGCTTCTGCACAGCAAAGGAAACAACCAACATAACTAAAAGGCAACCAACGGAATGGGAAAAGATATTCGCAAATGACATATCGGACAAAGGGCTAGTATCCAAAATCTATAAAGAGCTCACCAAACTCCACACCCGAAAAACAAATAACCCACTGAAGAAATGGGCAGAAAACATGAATAGACACTTTTCTAAAGAAGACATCCGGATGGCCAACAGGCACATGAAAAGATGTTCAGCGTCGCTCCTTATCAGGGAAATACAAATCAAAACCACACTCAGGTATCACCTCACGCCAGTCAGAGTGGCCAAAATGAACAAATCAGGAGACTATAGATGCTGGAGAGGATGTGGAGAAATGGGAACCCTCTTGCACTGTTGGTGGGAATGCAAATTGGTGCAGCTGCTCTGGAAAGCAGTGTGGAGGTTCCTCAGAAAATTAAAAATAGACCTACCCTATGACCCATCAATAGCACTGCTAGGAATTTATCCAAGGGATACAGGAGTACTGATGCATAGGGCCACTTGTACCCTAATGTTCATAGCAGCACTCTCAACAATAGCCAAATTATGGAAAGAGCCTAAATGTACATCAACTGATGAATGGATAAAGAAGATGTGGTTTATATACACAATGGAATACTACGTGGCAATGATAAAAAATGAAATATGGCCTTTTGTAGCAACGTGGATGGAACTGGAGAGTGTGATGCTAAGTGAAATAAGCCATACAGAGAAAGACAGATACCATATGGTTTCACTCTTATGTGGATCCTGAGAAACTTAATAGGAACCCATGGGGGAGGGGAAGGAAAAAAAAAAAAAAGAGGTTAGAGTGGGAGAGAGCCAAAGCATAAGAGACTGTTAAAAACTGAGAACAAACTGAGGGTTGATGGGGGGTGGGAGGGAGGAGAGGGTGGGTGATGGGTATTGAGGAGGGCACCTTTTGGGATGAGCACTGGGTGTTGTATGGAAACCAATTTGTCAATAAATTTCATATATTAAAAAAAAAAAGATGGGAATTTACTGAACTAAATATATTACTATAAAATGTTCAAAAAAAAAAAAAGAACGCTTTGAGATATGTATTGTGACTTCTGTCTTGCAGATGAAGCACTGAGACGTAAAAAGCATGTCCAAAGATACAGATAGTGGGCAGCTGAGCCAGGAATCAAACCCATGCAGGGATCTGATACTTTCAGCCAGTGTGACCTTTGCAGTTTATGGTAACAAGGCAAGACAGTGTCCATGTTTACAGCCTCTTAGAATGACATGTTTTTGCTGAGCACCCTGGAGTGTTCATGGTGTCATAATCTTGTGGATCTAACTTCTGTATGTCACCAAGAGCAGGAGATCAGAGATGGGTTCCAGGGATGAGGTGATGCTTTCTTATATTTTCTTTACTGTGTTAGTATCTAGAGGTAGATGGAAAGCTGCCACTTAAAATGGCCCCTGGTAACTTAACTACTGGTTCACTGAGGCATGTACTCAAGCTGTGTCTCCATGCTAACATATAAGAGGGGTGTGATAAACTCACCACTGGCTGGGTTTGAGGTGGCTTAGGAAGCCTACTGTCTGGATTTGAGGCCACGTGAGGTACTATGCTGCCACTGTGAATTTTGTTGGGATCTACAAGGTCGAATGGTCCATAGACGTGTGGAAGTTGATGGAGAGTTTGAATACGTGAGTCATGCAAAGAGCAGGTGTATTTAAGGAATCGTATATATACTTGCTATTAGGCTGGGAACAAAGACGGCTTCTCTGGTGACAGTGATACATTTCCTAAAGCAAAGGTGAACCTGTATTTGTAGATAGCGAAAATAGCAAATGTCAGACTGGGAGAAATAGTGGATAGGTGCATATGGAAAGGGGTGAGGGTGGGCATCTATCCTTCGATGAATGTTAAATTTTAAAAGCACATCTTGTGGGCCACCGGTGTTTCTGCCTACAGACTGTCAGTGTCTGACCCTCTTGATGAGGTTGGAGATAAATCATTTGTTAACTAACCAAAGAAAAATGCAGATGAACAATGAGCCCAAAAGCTAGCAAATTCTTTCAAGTTTCATTATAATGTTCAGTGACATTTCTTCTAGCGTCCCTTTGATTTCACTATTCAATTTTTTTAAATGTTTATTTTGAGAGAGCGAGTGAGCATAGCATGCATGTAAGCAGGGGCAGAGACAGAGAATCCCAAGCAGGCTCCATGCTGCCAGCACAGAGCCTGACAACTGGGGCACAATCTCACTAACCGTGAGATCATGACCTGAGCCGAAATCAAGAGCTGGACACTCAACCGATTGAGCCGCCCAGGCTCTCCTCACCATTCAATGCAAAAGGATCACCAGGTAAGAAAATGAGGTGTTAATGAGTTGGCAAGAGATCAAGTATCTGAAAGTCATTAGATATATCCTATTATCATTAAAATCCAGTGACACAACTATTCTTCATTTATTCCCTAGTAATTTGATGGTTTGGTGTCCAGATTAGGAATAAATAGAAGACTTCCAGATTTAGCCCAAAGGTAGTGATTGCAGTTACAGATGAGCACCCAGATCTCCAAAATATTTTATGTTTCACCAACCCAAAGCTGTTTCAATAAAGTTAGCTGGAAGTGTAATTAATATTTTAGAAACTGAGTCCACTACCAGTGGTGACTGGGTGCAGGGCAACTGCTGTTCAGGAGGCAACTGTCCCAACATGGGGTGTGACCTCCTCTATGGCTTTGGAAGAAACCTGCCCTCTCCTGTATCTGGGTGCTTTCACTCTGTCTGGCAGAAACCAAGCCCGGCCAGTCTTCCCACTTAGGTGCTTAGGACACTGACTGAATTCTTTCCTTGAAGATCAGACTGTGGCATTTCTGAGCATCAAAACTCCCCTGGACCAGATCTAAAATCTAGGAAAGAATCCTTTGTGATTTTCAGTGTATTTGGAGAACACCGCGAAGCTCCAGGGTTGGTTCTGAGTTAAATCCTGTCACTTTCTAGTTGTGGGATCCCACGCACATTACTTTAATGAGGTCTTCATATGCAGATGGAGGTAATGAACATGTGACGCATTGCTGGCAAACATGAATGCCACGTGTATGTCTGTGAGGTGCAGCCTTGGACACATACATGGTTTGTGTATAATCACAGTGCTTCTCCTTGAAAGGGAAGTCCTCTAGGGCAGTGCTTCTCCAGTTCCTGGTAAAACCCAGCCTAGTTCATTGGATTTAAATTCACGGTTCATCCCTTACCCCTGGCCCGCTTCCACTCAGAAATCTTATTCAAGATACATAGTTCCTAGTATCTTTATGTCCCTCTCCTACTCTGCCTCGTCCTGCCCTCTCTGGCGAGTGTGTCTGGGTGCATTTGTGTTGTGTTGTACACTCACAGGAATCATTATTAACTCAGCCCAATCATTAGAGAGGTGTGGTTCACACTCTGCCATCAGAACAGCCACTAATTGATACCTCTTGAAAAATGACATATTCCCTGAAGCATTCAAGGCTGCCCAACAGGCAGAGATTACACCCACCTGTGTGATTAGCACTCTAACCATGCAGACGTTGGTGATTGAAGACACATGTTGTTCTTTCTTGACATTATTCCCTTTGGCAATATTCCTAGTATATCCTTTCTCAGTTTATTTTGCCATATAACAGCATTAATCCCATCACATTCCCGAAGATTTCAAAAAACGCTGATTTCTGCAGCTGTGTCCTCTGAGCCCAGTACCTTCTTACCATACCATCCGTGTAGCATTTTGTTAATGAATGGAATGTATACTTGCGGATTTGGTGGCTACTTTTTTGTTTCTTTGCTGCAGGAGGGAAATAAACCAGGATCAACTAAGAAGAGGTGTGTGTGTTGGATGGGGGCTGGGCAGCAAACTAAGGAAATGAGCTTAATTCTTGAGAAAACCAAGAATTAGAGAGTTCTCTATAAAATCAGCAGAAATTAGGCTCTGTATAGCAGGGCACTCTCTGTCACTACTTGAGACAATCCACAGCTTTGGAGGAGTTTGTCCAATCTTCCCATATCTGGGCAGAAGTTAAGAAATGGGAAAAGACAACAAAAAACTGCTGGAGTAAAAGCTTCATGAGGATAGGAATGAAATCGTTAATCTTCCCTGCCCTTAACAAAGTGCATGGTCAATGTTCTGTGTTCAAAAAACATGTGTTCGTAAATGCATTTCTGGGCAAGTCCTTCAGTGACTTAGTATGGAGTATACATAACTTGTCCCTGAAGCATCCTAACTTATTATTGGGTTGTAGTGTAGTTAAACCTGAAAAGCAAGTGACATTTTTATGTTGTTACTACCTGCGCATAGTTTCCTAATATCAGTTAGGAAAAAAAAAGGAAGAAAGATGAATCCAGATAGAGACTCAAATTCTCAAAGCAGTCAGCACAATTTTCTTCATAACTCCATGTATCATTGTGCCAAATGATAGCATTGTGTGCCTTCCAAATTGGGTTTCTTGGCTTTGGAATGCAGGAATAATTGTAGACTGTGGCTTTATGATTATCAGCCTAAAAGAATTCTAGGGACAAGATCATCCTCAGATTGCTGGTCATCAGCAAGAGGATAAGAAAAGAACCAGAGAACTTGAGTGTCTCATGTTGCAGATTTCTGCCATCTGCCCTTAGAAAATAGGGGCAATTGGGGTAAAGCCTTTCCAGAGAAAGTCATCAGGGGCCACAAAAGCAGTTGCGTGTGACGAAAGATGGAGAAGATTAAGACTCTGCAGGCAGGTAGAGAAATTTCATGCAGGATGGTGGCCTGAAATCATGCAAAATAAAAATTAAGAGCAACAAATATTGAGTCCTTAGGCCCTGCACAGTAACAGGTGATTCACCTATGTTACCTTGTTTGATTTCCATAAACCCCGTATAGAGACAGCTATTTCTATCCACTCGCTTTGACAGAAAAATGATATTTAGACAGGTGGAATGTCTTGGTTCAGAGTTCCACAGTGGTGGAAACAGGATGTGAATGCTAGCACTGTCCTGAACCCTAGTTCTTAAATATTGCACCCTGCTTCATAACCAGTCTTCGACTACTCAGAATGACAAAGCCTTTTACTAATTACAAAGGAAAGCAATCAATTTTGGGGGAGTGAGGACCTCTTTGAAGGGCATGTATTTTAGCTCAGCGAGCATCAGGATCTCAGGAAGGGGAAAGGATCCCACTGAAGGCATTCGGTGTGTTGGTGGCCCAACTAGCCTCAGATCCATAGTCCTTTGATCCCTGCCCCACACCTTTTCCCTAAACCTATTTCTCCTCTTGCCTTTATCTAATCTTGGATCCCTTTTCCTCATATTCATTCAAGAAAGGCAGGGACTGAAATTTGAGGGAGGGACAAAAAAATAAGTGTAGAGGAAAGGCAGTGGAAACTGAGAAAGATGAGGTGAAGGTTAATAGTGAGAATGCTACATAAGGGTGTAAGCAGAGCCATCCCACTATGTGAAATATATTCTCTTGAGTTTCTAGAAAACCTTTGGGCTCTTCAAATATAAAATACATCTTCTGTGTCACCTGCCGGGCTGTACTGAACCTATTCCTAATGCCAACACTAATCGGTCCTCATGTAGCCGTGATTACATAGTATCAGGAATACTGGAGACAGATGCTTTTGGCTTAAACCTGGCTCAGCAATTTATCATCTGAGTGGCCTTGAGAAGGTTTATGTAACCTTCCTGTTCGTTCGTTCGTTCGTTCATTCATTCATTCATTCATTCATTCATTCATTCAAAAATATATGTTGAGCTCCATGTTGGTGCTAGGCTGTACGTGAAGTGCTGGAGATCCAGCAGGATACCAGGGATAAAATGTCTTGTCTGCATGGAACTTGTGTGTTACTGGGAAAAGGTAGATAATTGAGTAAACCATGTAGTATATGAGCAGGTCTTTACCAATTTGTAAACAGTGAAGGGGGATGAGGAGATGTTGTTAGGGTTTACTATTACCAGCAATTGTGAAAAGGTCACACTGGAAGGAAGATACAAAGTAATGAGGGGAGAAAGAGCCTTCCAGGTAAAGGGAAAGTGCCCAAGTCTGCAGTACAGCTAGAGGAATAGTTGGGAGGCCAAGATGGCTGGAGAGGAGTCAGTGAGGGCGAGGGTAGGAGATAAAGACGGTGGTAACAGAGCTGTGTCATGTGGAGCCTTTTCGGCCAGTATAATGACTTTGACTTTGGTTCTGAGTGAGGTGGAAGGTTTTGAGCAGGGGAGTGTCATGGTCTTACTCAGGGGTCTAGTTGAGAGTGACAGCCATGGCTTGAGCATACCTGCTGTGCAAACTTATAGATCTATAATGATGCCAGGAACCAGAGTGTGAGCGAAGGAGAAGGTAAAGTGGTCAGCTTTTGGATTTATCCTGATGATAAAACCACTGAATTTTGAAGAGAACATGGGGTATGTATGAGAGAGAGGACTCAAGGTTGATTGGCAGGGTTTGCACCTGACCAGCAGGGTGAATAAAATTGCCTTTGAGAAGGAATAAATTAGGAAGAGTGTGAGCCTCACTTTTTTTTTTATTCAGAGGGTGTTGTGTGGGTAATAGAATCAGGACTTCACTTCGGGCATGTCCTGACATGTCTGTCAGAATTCCAAGCAGAGTTGTTGGATAGTCCGTCGATCTGAGAGTCTGGAGTTCAGCGAAGTACCTGGGCCAGGAGATGATCTCAGAGTTGTCAGGGTATAAATAGTTTCCTGAGCCTTGGAGCTCGGGGATGCCCCTGCTGAGTGAGTTCACAGAGAAGATAGTTTCAGGACTGAGTTCCAAGATGCTCTTATCTTGAACATTGTAAGAGAGGGGACTCACAGAGGTAGCCATGATGGAGCGGCCAGTGATGACAGGCAAGTTTGATATCTTAAAAGCCAGGGGAGGGCACTGTCTCAAAGTGAAGAAGGGATGCATTGTCCCCTTTTGTCTCATTTTAACATAGACCACAGTGTGAAGCATGTTTGCTTGTTTTTATTCAAGATTTGCTTGATTCACTGTTGCAAATATGCCACCAGTAATGAATTATATTGGGAAAAAAATCTCTTTTTTTAGTTTCCCTATGAAGTGAAATGAGCAAATTTGGTTATTTGTGTCCTAAAAACTCTGCCAGCCTTGATGCAGTGTGACCTTTTCTGCTTTTGTATGATTACTCAAGTCTAATCAAGACTGAATCCATTCAGGTATTATTTGTATTTATGCCAATCAGAATTTAATGTGTCTTCTGTTTAGTCTATTCAAGTCAAATGGTTTAGAATTTAATATCCTTGTTGAAGGTCCGGTTTAGGTTTCATTTATGAATATCTTCTTTCTCTTATGATGTTTTGTGTTTGTTTTTTTTTTTTTTTTCTTTTGCTGTTGTTGTTTTTGTAGCCGTGGAAGAAACCTCCATCTTCAGAAGGCAGTACTGGAACCCGTGTGGAGGTTAAGAACACTATCCCGTTGGTGGTGGCCTGAGGAGACTATCTCAACCCCAATGTTGCCCTGAAATTTGTGTTCAAGATTCAAGAAGATTAGGACTGCTAAGGTATGGACCTTTGATCTTGAGATCTATATGTATATATACACATACATTTAAGGATATATATACACACACACACCCACCCACCCACCCACCCACCCATACACGTGTGTGTAATATATATATATATATATATATATGTATATATGTGTGTGCGTGTATATATATATATATATATATATATATATATACACGCACACACATATATTTACGGCAAAATATATAAATATATATTTAAGGCAAAAAAATTAAAGATACTTAATCATTTTCATTCTTTTCTCCTCCTCATACCCCATTTCTCTTTCCTTTCTCCTTTTCTCTTTTCGAGCAATGATCTTTTCTCTTGCTACTAACTTTTGGGATGTGGTGGGATGAATAAAGGTACAGTGAGAGAAGCCAAAGTCCACGTGGTCTCCATAATAATGAAGTGACCAGAGGGGAGTGAGACCAGGCATGGGGAGAGGTGTGTGCAGGTGTCTGTGATAGAAAGAAAAGTGAAATGGATCCAGGCGCCTATGTGATAGGACTTCAGGTACAGAGATGAATGAAGAAGGTGTGCTGTGGAATACACTGGTAATTCCTACTTTCAGTGTCCACAGGACACTTTTGGCAAAGCTTTGTATTATTTCTTAAGATCTTTGGGAGGACCTGCCTTAATATTTATTTTGGATACATACCAATGTTGAGGCAAGTTTGAATAAGGAGATTCCATTTTTTTTTATGGTTGCAGTGATAATCACTGTGTACATATACAGGCATATGTGTAATACATATGTATTATATGTATTATATATACATATGTATTATATATGTATATTATATTATAATATAATATGTATATATATTATATATTATAACACATATATTATACTACATATGTATATATACATGTGTATTATAATATATTATATATATATATATATATATATATATATATATATAAAAAATTTGTGGAGTGG
This sequence comes from Prionailurus viverrinus, assembly GCF_022837055.1. Classification (NCBI taxonomy): domain Eukaryota; kingdom Metazoa; phylum Chordata; class Mammalia; order Carnivora; family Felidae; genus Prionailurus; species Prionailurus viverrinus. The sequence continues at coordinate 192,557,775 of NC_062561.1, read as the reverse complement.
TGTGTAAACTCTCTCTCTCTCTCTCATTCTCTCTCTCCCTGGGTGGTGAGAGAGGAACAGATGGAGGGAGGAGAGAGAGAAATCTACAGAAACTACCATTAATGGCGCGTTTACTGTGTTAGGCATTGTTCTGTAAGCTCGGGGGGAAAATCACAAGTATAAGTGATAACAGCCATCTGGAATAGGGATTTCTGTTCTGGGAAAACAAAAGAACTATAAGTAAAAAGGTTTTCTGAGACTCTGTACCACGGAAGGGCCAATGGGCAGACACTCTCAGACATATTGGAGTTTACATCTCTATGCTCACTACTGTAGAGAATAGTAGTACATCACACACAGCTGGGTAAGCCCTGTGGAAATGTGGTTTAACAGCCTGGGGCCACATGACATGTCTAAGAGAAACTGGAGAACATCTCCGACAATTCCATTGATAACTCATTGCTGTCATTTTAATTGCCTTCAAAGACAAAACCCTCATACCCCAAAGGCTTTGGAAATGGGGAGAACAGTTGTAGCTAAGGTGTTGGTTGGTTCCCTTCTCTGGCACAGAGGACTCCCATAGGTCAACAGCTGGGCAAGGTAGAGTTCTAGAGCTGTTGAAAATCGAACACGTTCCAGCCTTAGGCCTGCTTTCATTGTATCTTCGACTTTCTCACTGCTGAAAGAAATGTGGTAGATACTTTGCGTTGATTCTGAAAAGACCTTCTTTTAAGGAGGAAGTACAATTTACTTTCTCTCCAGTTTTCGTAAAATCCTCCAAAGCCCGTGCAGAAATGATTAAGCTCTGATGCTCACGCTGCTCACAGCACCTCTGAAAAGAGTGCTGAGGGGCTGGTGACAGTGGGAGGGTGGCATTTGAAACTCCTCTCTTCCCTTTATTCGGGGGATTTGTTATTTTTTTCAAAGAAGGAAAAATAATTTATCTCCTTCACAAAGGGCACCTTCAAAGCAGTTCACATCTAAATATTATTTATGAATTAATTTCCCATTAACATGGTTCCAAAGGCTAACTACGTAATTGAACAATCAGAAAAAGAAGTAGCATCCCTTCTTTGGGTTCTTGCACAAATCCCAACATTCTGCCTAAGGGATGCATCATTGTGGTATGGCCCTCTGCTCGCATGTGCTTGATCTGTTGGAAACAAAAGCTCAAAAAGCTGTTCTGTGCTAGTCATAAAAATCTAGAGAAGCGTGGGGGTTTGGGTTGGGATTTTGACGACTGAGTTCTTTGAGTGTGTTGATCTTTAATTCAGAACCTGCCTCTGTTCTGTCAGGAATATTCACCTAGACGCTAACCACTTAAAACATAAATTCAGAGAAAGTTTTAAAGGACTTGGCCATAAAAATGTTCCTGGTTTAGAGACCAATCAACTCTTCAGGGGAAAATAAAACTTTCTCTGATTGTTGGCGGAGGCCACAGGGAGAAGAATGCGCTTTGCGGTGCGGGGACGTCACGGGGCTAGATTCAGCTGTAGCGTGTGCAGGTATGTGCGTGCCCCTGCTCACAGACCAAAATTGAATTTCCAGGAAGGAAGGAGGAAATGAGGCAGTGTTGGTACATCAATCTACCATAATGTTTCCTGGCTCCCATGCTCCAGTGCTTTCGGCAGATTTTTCAGATGTCTTTTCAAGTGAAGACAGTGTAAATTAGTGGCTGTGGTACACACTTTAGAAAAGGCAAATCAAGCTTCTGTATGAACATTAGGAAAGCCATTTAATTTTTTTTTGAAACCAATGCTGCTCAAAGTGCAGCCCAGACACCAGCAGCATCCACGTCACCTAAGCTTATGAGCCATGCAAATTCTCAGGCCTTTCCCTAGACTTACTAAATCAGAACATCTTAAAGTGAGGTCCAGGAATCTATGTTTAAACAAGTCTTCAAGATAATTCATATGTCTTGCTAAAATTTGAAAACCACTGCTAACCCTGTTCCTTGAGCTCTGAAAAAAGAGTTTTAGAAAATCTTGGGTCTAAAAACTGGGACACTCTCAGAAAATTGGTACACCTAAGTGTATGTGTATATGTGTATGTAAACACTCACACACATGTATTTATAAATACATCCATATGGCATTAAAAGAGAGAATAAAACCTTTCTCAAATGCCAAAAGCAAAGTGTACTGGGCTTTAATTATTGCATCTGACATAAGGAAAAGTTAAAAAATTGATAATAATAAAAAGTAATGTTAGATTGGCTGCCATTGTAAACAAATGGATCAGTGGACCAGAATTCTGCATTAGACCCACACATGTGCAATCAACTGGCCTTCAACAAGAGCACCACGTGAGTTCAGTGGGATAAGAAAACTGCTTTAAGAAATAGTGCTGGAATACCTGGATATTTACTTGAAAAAATAAAGAATCTAAACCCCCACCTAGTCCTGTACTTAAAAAGCAACTTGAGTCAAATTGCATACTGAACAATGAAAGCTGAAACAACAAAGATAGTAGAAGAAAAGTGAAAATACCTTTCTAACTTCAGAAGGCAGGTTTTCTTTTTTAAAGGACACAAAAGCACAAGCCATAAGAGGGAAAAAATACACTGAACTTCATGAAAACTAAAAACATCTATTCACTGAATAAAACTAAGAAAATAAAGAGATGCCCCACAAGACTGGGAGAGCATATTTGTAACACATATATCTAACATGTACATAAAAAGCATACAAAAAAGATATAGAATGGCCAATGAACAGAAGCGATGGCATCTGACATAACGTGTCATCAGGGTGATGCAAATTAAAAACGTAAGATCCCAGTACATACCTGTCAGAATGGCTAAGATTCAAGGCGTGCCAACACCAAAACTTAATCAGTCTTGACAAATGTTTTTCAAGACACAGGACCTTCTGTCACTGCAGAAATTTCCCTCATGTATGAGCCACTGGAGCTCTCATATGTAAAATGTTCCAACCACTTGGAAGAATTATCTGGCAGTTTCTTAGAAAGTTATACAACTGTCTTCCCGGAGGGCCAGATATTCTAGTCCTAGATATTTATTCAAGAGGCTTGAACACCTTTGTTGACACCTGTTAATAGCAGTGTTTTTAAATAATAATTTCATGCTGAAATTGATTCAGATGTCCACCAACAGGAAAATGGATCAGCTCTGGTATATTTGGAAAATGAAATGCTATTTAGCGATAAAAAGGAACATTCTACAGATAAACATAATAACATGAGTGGATTTCAAAAATAGCATGATTAAAATTAGTTAAATAACAAAAAATACTTTAGGATTTATGTGAAATTGTAGAATGATCAGAACTCACCAATGATAGAAATTGTTCAGTGCTCAGTTCTGGTGTGATATGATCACCTACCTAATTTAGAATGGTACATGAGGGAAATTTCTGGAATGACAGAAAGGTTCTGTGTCTTGACAAACATTTATCAAAACTGATTAAATGGCACATTCACTAAGCGTTTCATTATAGGTAAATCACGTATGTAAAAATGCATAAAATATTGTTTTTAAACTCCCATTTATTTTTTTTTAATTTTTTTAACGTTTATTTGCTTTTGAGACAGAGAGAGACAGAGCATGAACAGGGGAGGGGCAGAGAGAGAGGGAGACACAGAATCTGAAACAGGCTCCAGGCTCTGAGCTGTCAGCACAGAGCCCGACGTGGGGCTCGAACTCACGGACCGTGAGATCATGACCTGAGCCGAAGTCGGACGCTTTTTTTGGTAGAGTTGCAGTGACGATGAAGTGAAATCATGCTTGTAAAGTGCTAGTCTGTGTTGGTTTCTTTTAATCTATATGAATATGAAGCTGCTGTTTTTGGTTTAAAGATCGCATGAGCCATGACCCTCCTGAGTAAGAGAATTAGCATTACCTTCCGTTTACTGTGGCCTCTCTGAGTCATTGTGTATATTCCTGTGTATACTTAACTAAAGCTGAAAGAAAACTACTGTCGTTTTCTAACAACTGGATCATTTGAATTATAAAAATTGAGAAACTCTGGAAAAAGTTGATCCTGTTGTCAAAAAAAAAAAAAAAAGCTTAAATAGTATGTAGGAAATTGTATTGAGGGAGAGCTGTCATTAAATGTGCATGTTACAGTTTGTCTGTCCAGAGTGATTGAAAGGGAATCTGAAGCTTAACATGGCTAATGGATATCAGCAAGGTTAATTATCTTGGGAACACTGACGAGCTGAATTTCTCTGTGTACGTCTCTGATTTGTGGTACTGTCATATTATTATTTTTTTTGTGTATGATACTTGGACATCAGTCTGTATTTTAGCTGTGCTCTTGAAAGTCTCAATTTCCATGGTCAAATTTAAAATCCAGACATACTACAAATAGGTGCAAGCTAACAGTGCTTTTCCTACAAAATACAAATTAGTTTATTACCACCTGCCTAAGTCAGTAGAAAATCTCTACACACTTCTGAAAGACGTTATGAAAGGGAAATTTAAAACTGCTTTTGAGGATAGTTTCTTGTCATTGTTTCTGATTGTCACCACTAAGTGTGGGAAGGTGGGTGGCTTAGGAAAACTCTTCAGAAATTGTCAGGGTGTGTGTGATGTGTGTGTGTTTGTGTCTGTGTGTGTACAAACATGCATTTCCCTTTTGGAATATTTTTCCCCAATAAATTCTTATGCCGGTTTTTGTACAAGTGTGAGTATTGATGTGGATCACTTGGGCACTTACCTGTTTCCTTCAGAAGTGGAAATGGTGGTTTGTGTATTTTGTGTGCCTCCCAGCACATTATCAGAAAGGTGGCTAACTTATCAAGTCCTCTGAAGGCCCTTCTCATGGTTTGCTTCAGCTCTCATTGGATTGCCCTTAACATTCATCACGCATCAACATTTCATCTCTGGTAATAAACATCTTGCTGTCAGAAATGAAAGCATTCGCAGAGATACTTCCTTGTGAAAGAAAGAGAATCTTGCTGGAGAGCCCACAGTGTTGCTTTCTGAAGATGGCTTTATTTCTTTAAGCAATTTATGCCAACCACATTCTTGAGCAGAGGCGTCCTGCCGAGTTTGCTACTTGGTATCTGTAGGACACCTACCCACTTTTGCCGTTGGTTCTCAGTTTCCTCATATGGAAAATGGGGGTTCAGATCACATAAGCCTAAGGATATTCTTAATTTCAGTAAGTAGTCCAGTTTCCCTTCAAATAAATGAGTAATTAATGGTATTACAGCTACATACTCTGGACATGTTTGACACCTGTCTGTAAGGCTCAATTCAGAGATGGAATATGAAGGTCCAAACAGCTGGAGACGAAGAAATTTAAAACTTCTTCACCAAACTTCTTGTTGAATTTTGTTTTTGTGTAAATTGTTACACATTTTTACTGGGTTCATTTAAACTAAACAAAACGGTTCAACCGTTCTCCCACCTCTCACTCCCTGCCTCTTACAATCGCCAATCTGTTCTCCATGAGCTTGGGTGGTGGTGGTGGTGGTGGTTGTTATTTTTTAAGTGAGATTATGCAACATTTGTCTTTCTCTGCCTCACTCATTTTCATTTGGTATAATGCCCTCAGTCTCTATTCACGTTGTTGCAAATGACAAAATGTCATTCTTTTATATGGCTGAGTGATGTTCCATTATGTATTGCTACCATAGCTTCTTCATCTGTGTATCCACTGACACTTGGGTTGTTTCCTTATCTTGACTATTGGAAATAATGCTGCAGTGAACATGGGGGGTACACATGTCTTTTCCAATTATCTGGTTTTCTTCAGATAGACTCAGAAGTAGAATTGTTGGATCATAGGGTATTTCTTTTTTTATTTACTTTTTTAATGCTTATTTATTTTTGAGAGAGTGAGGGATCATGCAAGGGGCAGAGAGAGAGGAGACATAGCATCTGAAGCAGGCTCTATGCTATCAGCCCAGAGCCCAATGCGGGGCCTCAATCCCATGATCTGTGAGATCATGACCTGAGCTGAAACCAAGAGTCGGATGTTTAACTGACTGAGCCACTCAGGTGCCCTGGTATTTCTATTTTTAATTGTTTGAGCAATTTCCATACTGTTTTCCATATAGTTTGGACCAGTTTGCATTTCCATCAATAGTGCACAAAGGTTATCTTTTTTCCACATCCTCACCAATGCTTGATGTATCTTGTCTTTTTGGTAATAAGCATTCCAACAGATGGGAGGTGGTGTCATCTTGTTGTGGTTTTGATTTGTATTTCCTTGATGATTAGTGACCTTGAGGATGTTTTTATGCCCCCGTTGGGCATCTAGGTCTTTGGAAGAATGTTTATTCAGATCCGCCCATTTTTTAAATGAGATTTTTTGTGTGTTTGCTGTTGATTTGTAGAGGTTTTTTTTTTTTAAATCTCTTTTGAATATTAGTCCCATATCAGTCACATGATTTGTAATGATTTTCTCCCATTCAGCCTGTTGCCTTTTTATTTTATTGATGGTTTCTTTGCTATGTAGGAGATTGTTAATTTGATGTCATCGTACTTGTTTGTTTTTGCTTTTGCTGCACTTGTTCTTGGCGTTAGTTTTGAAAACATCATCACCGAGCTCTATGTCAAGGTGTCTGTTGGGTGGCAGTCAAAGAATTGGGGCTCCAGACTAGTACCTAAGCTCCTTCCCGGGAGACACTGGCAAGCTGGAGTGAGCAAGAGGCTACCAAGACAGTGTCCACAGCTTATGTTGTTTGAGAGGAATTCCCTAGGCCACTCAGTTGTGCCAAACCTGAAGTCTGCCTCTGTATCTGAAGCTCCATAACAAGGAAAACAGGCCTCCTTCACAACAAGACTAGTGACTATGCCTCAGTCCACTCTGCACTGCCCTGGGAGCAGTAGCCTACCAAGAACCGTCTTGCCGATTACTATAGTCTTGTGGGACTTAGGGATGCAAGCCCCTCTGACCGCTAGGACCAGTGATCAAGGGGAGTCTCCTGGGTGTTAGCTGAAAAAAACCAGCACTACCTGCGTATAGATCTCTCCCCTTCCATAGATGTGTTCTGGAACACAACAAAGTGAGCGTGAAGATTGTGCCAACCCTTCAAGGTCTGTGGAAGGCCTTGATGCGAGTTTAATTAGAAGCCTGTTCCTCAGACCACAGTCATGATGATTAGCAGTAGACCTCCACAGAAAGGACCAGGTTGATGGGTCTGGTGCCTCTTGGTGTGCCCTGGGGGTGGCAGCTGTTTAAGAGCTCTTTCTCTGTTGGTTACAGTCCTTGGGGACCTATAAGCATAAGCCCCACTAGCCACAAGGTAGGCAATGTAGAGGGGCCCCCAGTCACACAAATTAGGGTGCCGGAAGGGGTTATGAGCTCCTTTCTGGGTGATGCAAATTATATTCTCATGTGACCAGGAATACAAGCTCCCCATGGCATCCAGTGCTAGACAATCTATCCCCTGAGCAGCAGCTGCCAAAATCAGGGCACCAGCTGCATGAAAAAGGCTCCCTTCTGGGTGCTCTAGCACAGCAAAGGGAGAGCATAAAGATGGGCACCTTCCAGTCTCAATCCACAGAGCGTTTTCCAGCACGTCTCAGACATGTGTGTTAAACTAGATGTCTGCCCTCCAGTCCAAGGTTTTAGTATAAGCAGGTAAGCCTCCTTCACTTGAAGTCCAGATGCCATCAGCTGCCTCCGAGTTGGGCCCTGGGGAAAGTGAGTCAGAGCCCACTTTGTGGCCCCTTAAGAGATGTTTCTCAGATGCTACTCTCTTGAGAGTCTCTAGATATGAGTCGTGTTGGATTTCAAAACGACATGTTTTTGGCTTGACTCTTGAGTGCATGTCTTGAAAGTTGATGTGCATGATGGAGAGTTTGAATCCTTTGCTCCTCAGGGAGAAGCTTTGGGTTTTGGGTTAGCTTCCAGTGCCAGGGATGGCGTTGATGATGAGATAGTGTCTCAGCATCTCTGACCGGCTTTCACTTAGTTTTCTTCTCATTTTCCTGATGTACAGTCATTACTCAGCCAGGCTGTGGTATTTTAAGAGGAAATTGTTTCATATGTAGCTGTAGACTCCGTGTGTTCATGGCAGGACGTTCAGAATCTTCCTGTGTCACCATCTTGAATGGGAACCTACTTGTTGAATTTTTGCTCTCACTGTATACCCTGAGATGTTAGAATACCATTCAGAAAGTCTTCTTTGGGATATTTTACAGAGGGGGAAATTGAGGAACCAAGATATTAAGTAACTTTCTGGAAACCATCCTGGTAGAATAAGAAACTCTCTGATCTTTGGGTTAGGCCCTTAAAATGTGCGGATGGGCCCAACTCCATTCACAGACTGTTTCATCCTGCCCTGAAGCTTACCCATTACAAGAAACCTGCTTCACTGCTCTTTGATTCTGCTTCCCAATGTGGTAGCACCTTTTTGCCTGTATGTTTTGTTTCTAATTCAAAGAGCTACTGTTTTAGGAATAGTCTCCTTTTGACAGTTGCTGAGGAAAAGATGTGTGTTTCTCCCCTTGAGCATGATGTTTTGCAGTCTGTCTGTTTACTTGAGCTGAATTTTACCCAAGGCCTTTGAAACTAACAAAATCTGAGTGGTTGCCGTGTTCAGAATCTTGTACAGATTGAGGTCTCCTTTGCCGGGTTAAAACACCTACACAAGCCCACCACTCTCACCAACAATGACAATGACAAAATGGCCCTTTTAACTTTTCCTGCAACTGGGCACGGTGTTTTTATAACTATGCAAATATAACCTAGGTTAGAAATCTACAAACTGCAAATTTGCATCTACTGATGATCTTTCTTCTCAGAAGGACTTTCTCTTCCACTTGCTTCTTCTTCCCCTTTGCTGCTAAACCTGCCCCCCCACTTTGCCATTTCTTTTTCACGACAGTTTTTCAAATGTTCACACCAGCATTTTCTTGATCTTGAGCTTGAGTTGCAAAGGCGATCTGTGCCTATCCCATGTTTGTTGTGAGGATCAGATGGAAATAATTGTGAAAATACTTTGAAAATCCCCCCTTAAGAGCTGTCCAAAGACCTTGATGTGCCATACACAATCTTCCTGCTCGATTCTGTCTGTGCAGCAGCTCTTTCTGCTGTTCGCTCACCCTCTCTGTACCCCCAGCCTTTGCACCTGCTGCAGTGACCTTCTCCATTTTTCTATAAATGTGCTCTGTCTTTTTAAACCACCATTTCTTTGTACCTACTGGTCCTTTTGCCCATAGTGGCCATCCCTACTCCCCCACCAAAAAAAAAATCTGAAATGTTACTCATTTTTTAAGATCCAATTCACTGGAAGCCTTCTGGGACTCCCCTGAGCCATGTGTCAGTTCTTCTCTGACTTCTTGGCACTTTATTTCAAGCCTTCATTATCACTGTTAGGATGAAAGAGGTCACTGTGCTTGTGTTTGGAAATCACTCTCCTTCAGTGGAATCCATCCTTGCTTTTCTGAATGTATCTGCGGCTTCCCAACTCTTCCCATAAAATGGTGAGTACTTAACAGGCATGGGAATGGATAGAGGGTGCTTAAGTATATCATAGAATGGATTCAGTTTAAACATAGGTCAGTTTCTCCTGGATGATTGGTTACTTTTGGATTGCTAAATTTTCTTTTTGGTTGTTTTCTATTTTTGTTGTTGGTTTCTATCTGCTTCTGATTTTTCCATCCATATAATCTTTTTTGGAGGTCTTCTATTATTTTCTTTCTACCTACACTACCAACACTGATTATTTGTCTCTCTTACACAGCACTATGCATGGCAGCCTTTCTCAAGTCTTCACTCTGACCACAGGATTGGTGCCCATGTTGCATGTGCTCCAACTGTCCTTTCCTGTGCCCTGTGCAAACATCACTCACCAATCCCAGCTCAGAGCCCTAGAATCCTACATCACTCCAGAAAACAACTGATCGTAGCATGGAAAAACAAAAACCTATTTGCCAGTTCTGGACTGGGAGATTTCCTTTCCAGAGCTTCCATTTACTCTTTGCAAGGTTGGGACCTAGTTGCTTAAAGACCGAATGCATTTAATTACTCCTTGCCTTCCATGTATCTAAACCATAGCTCCTTCCTTGAGAGATCATAGGTTTTAGGATTTGGGAAAAGTTTAACAAGCTGTCAATTTGCTCCATTGGACTCGAGAAGCCAAGAAGCACTTGTGCAACATTTGGAATATCTGAAGAGCTGTTTCTGTAGTTTGAATTTGATAGAAATCAATGTTAATGTCCCTGGAGATTATCCAGGTTTTTGAAGAAAAATTACTCTTTTAACAGAGGGTTTTCAAAATATTTTAGACTCATGAGGCTAGATTTAGTGGTAGAGACCTCTTGATTGTGTTTTCTGACAGGTGATGGTCTCATCTGCAAATAACGTTTTGATGTCATTATTGTGGGTCTAACAAAGAATATAGGAAAGTCTGATGAAAAATTGATTTATAACTATAATAAAGCTGATAAAAGCTCCCTTCCCCAGAAACAGAAATATAATCCATTCATTGTAGTCACTAATTTTCTGACATCTTTCTTCAATCACATTACCTTCTATCCATGACTATGATTAAGCCACAAAATTTCATCCCCCAAACAATGACCACATGTAAATATAGATGGTGCTTATGTAATTTCAGGATGTGTTTGTATCCACTTAACCCCATCAATGGATTAAAAGTTCAGAACTCAACCTATATTTATGTAGAAGGTGTTCTCACCCTAGATTGTGGCTTTAATCTCCTCCTCCTTTAGGAGTGAAAATACACACATAAAATAGAAAGAGAGGCCAAGTTCCCATAAAAGCAAGTATGTGACCTATAGGAGGGATAATAAACATAGAAAGCCACCAGAAGTAATCTTTGGCATTTAATGATATTCACAACATTGATATCTAGGGTTTTACTGGAAGCTGTAGGATTGAACTCAAGCAAATGTGTCTGCTTCCCTCTATATAGTTAAACCCCAATTGGGGAAAAGGATGGGAGAAGGGATAAACAGTATATAAAACTTCAAAATATCTTTGGAAGATTTATAAAGGAAATGCAGTGTTTTGATATATAAAACATAGCTCAGTAAAGAGAGGAAAACGCTCAGTAGAGCTCTAAAAATGGGAAATACGCCAAAGTACGGGCATAAAGGAGGAAAGAAGGGAAAAGAAGGGCATAATTAAAAATCTGCCTGTGGTGTGAATTTTGGTTTGTCTCTTCTCTATTGCTTCTCATTAACAGAGCTGATAAAATCATTTTAACCTTAAGCAAAACAAACTGGAAAGGATCCTTTCTGAAGACACTGAGTGAGCTTCCTATGTAGAGCTCTTCAGTTGGATGGGTGTCCTAGGAAGGAACCTTTAAGGTCCTAGGAAGGTTTAAGGTTTTGCCTTAAACCTTTCAAGGGCATCCTAAGCCTGAGATGAATTTCCTGCTTGTCCAGCTTTGAGGAAACCCAGGCAGTGCTGTGGCTCTGTCATACCCATAGAATGGCCAGCCAGGTAGCCATCTTATTCATGGGTAGAATCTAGTAGTAAGACTTGAACATAAAAGAGTGCTATAAGGTATGTACATTACACTTACCTCAATTCAATTATGTGTGGTCAGAATATTGAGAAAAAATGATTTAACCGTTCTTCTCAATGAGAGCATGTTCTAGGCTGACCGTGAGATGGGGCACATATTTGCTAATTTATTAAATCTCACTTCTTTCATGATTTTATTTATTTTTTAATGTTTATTTATTTTGAGAGAGGGAGAGAGCATGTACAGGGGAGGGTCAGGGAGATAGTGAGAGACAGAGAGAGAGAATCCCAAGCAGGTTCCCTCCTGTCAGCTCAGAGCCTGAGCGGAGCTCCATCTCACATACCACAAGATCATGACCTGAGCCAAATCAAGAGTCAAATGCTTAACCAACTAAGCCACCCAGGTGCCCTTCATGGTTTTCAGAGGGTGGCCATCTCCCTGTATTGAATATAACTCGACTTCTAAAAATACATAAGGAAATTATTTCATATTGTGTTCAATTTGATTTCTTCCCTAGAGGAAGACCTTTGTGATATATTTATTGTGAAATATTGGACACTTTTCTACTGGCATTCCAAGGGTTATTTTCACTGTAAATGAATTTCGCCTCAAATACGGGTTCTGTATTCTAACCCTTATGTAAGATGACTACACTGTAAAACAGAGGAAAGTTTATCTATAATAAAATAGTTAACTCACTCTCCCCATTCCTTTTTTAAAATCCGTTTTCCTGAGATAACATATTGTAAGTGAATAGTTTGGATTTTGAACATACACATTCCTATAACCACAGCCACAATCAAGATGTTGAAATATTTGTATCACTAGAAAGTTTCATCAGTCCTGATGTTTCCCTCCTCATGTTTCTGAGGCAACAGTAATCTCCACCTTCAGTATTTCTTAAAAATGGCCATTTATGCAATATTCTCTTGTCTCTTGCTTCTTTCATTCAGTGTGATGATTTGGGGAAATACTCATGTTTTTAGGTGTATTAGTAGATTGTTCACTGTTATTTATCATCAGTATCATTGTATGAATATATCCTATCTTGTTCTTTCTTTGGTAGATGTCTGGGCTGATATCAGTTTGGAAATATTAGGAATCAGGTTCTTATGAACATTTGTGAACCAATCTTGGGAGATAAATCTTAATTTCGTAGGGTAAATATAAAGGAATGAATTGCTAAGTCATGGGATACATGTATATTTACTTTTATAAGGAACCACCAAATTGTTCTTCAATGTACTTCACTCCCACTTTTTATTCTCACAAGAGATGCGTGAGATCCAGTTGTTCTGTCGGCTAACAATTGTATTCTTAGCCTTGTTAATTTTAACTGTTCTAGTTAATGTGAAATGATACCTCCTTTTAACTTGCATTTCTGTGTTGACTAATAATGTTAAGCACTTAAGCTTCTGCTTCTTGGTCATTTGTATCTCTTTTGTAAAGGGTCTGTCAAAGTCTTTCGTCCAATTTTTAATTGCATTGTCTTTTTAATTATAAGAATTCTTTATTTTTTTACATTTTATTTTTTAGAGAGAGTGACTGTGTGAGTGGGGGAGGGACAGGGAAGAGGGAGTGACTGAGAGAGAGAGAGAGAAAGAGAGAGAGAGAGAGAGAATATATCTCAAGCAGGCTTCATGCTCAGCTCAGAGGCAAATGTGGGGCTCCATCCCAGGACCCTGGGACCATGACCTGAGCTGAAATCAAAAGTTGGGAGCTCAACTGACTGAGCCACTCAGGTGCTCATAGTTGTAGGAATTCTTCAAATGGTCTGGATATAAATTCTGTGTCTTTTATATCCTGCAGATAAGTTGTCTTTCAGTTTGTTACTTTTCATTTTCTTTGTGGTGTCTTCTGAAGGGCAGGAGTTTTTCATTTGGATGAAGTGTCCATTTATTCACATTTTCATTTTATGGTCTCTGCTTCTTATGTCCTACCTATGAAATCTTGGCCTGACTTAAAAACACTAAGATATTCTTCTAAGTTTTCTTCTAGAAGTTTTATGGCTCTAGCTTTTACGTTTAGGGCCTGGAATGAATTTGTGCATTTTGGGTATTTCTAGTTTCAAATCCAACGCAGTAGCTTACAGGTTCATCAACATTTGGCTAGTTTCTCCTGGTCAAACAAAGGCTATCTTTCTCTAGGAGACTCGTTGCTCTGATCCCCCTTCCTCCAACCTCTCAAGTATGAAATCATTCTCTGGAGTTTGATTCTTTTAGAGCTCTTTGAATCCATAGCTCTTCAGTGAAGATCTTTAAAGAAAGGTTTATCTGGCTAGTTCATGTAGTTGTAGTAGGGGTGACATTGAATTATGCTTTTTGATATCGTAACTGTAAGTGAAACTTCATTTTTGTATTTTTAAACCAAAAACTAACAATCACACTAATGAAGAAAACCACTTGTAAAGGAGAAATCATGAAAGAAGGACAAAAGTTAACAAAGGTTACTACTAAAATGTGTAACCATTGCAAAAATAGATAATGTGAGGGACAAAAGAGTATATTTAAAACCTTCGTATCTTTATCCTTAAAAATAGTAAAAAAAAAAATCTGTTCATAAAATAAGTACATAACAGTATTAAAAAACACTGAGAGTAAGAACTATCTCTTATAAATTAAGTTAAAGGGTTGTGAAATAAAGTATAGATCTAAGACCTAGAAAAGAGAATATTTAGTGGAAATCAAGAGTCAAATATTGTAGATAAATCCCATTGAAGAATCTCCAAAGACACCAGATAAATTTGGGAGGTGGGGCTATTTGATTATCAAAATTTTTAAATATTACTCAAGTGAGGCAATAGGTTGAATTTACACATCATAAACCAGTGACCTAAATGGGAATTAAACACAAGGTCCTGATGTGTATCAGATTCAATTTTCAAAATTCTAAGAATAAAAGAATCTTAAAAGCTTCTGGATGGGGGAAAAAACTTATACAAAAGGTATTATTTTTAAAATGCTATAAAACTTCTCATCAACAACACTAGAGTCTGGAAGACATTGGATAGTTTCTTATATTTCTGAGAAAAAACTCTTTTGAATCTAGAATTCAGTTCTAAACCAAATTATAAGTGAGAACAGTGTCAAGGAATTAAAAAAAAATAAAAACATCAAGGTATATAGACCTCTCATTTACCCTTTCTGGATATATTTATGTGAATTTACCATGGAAATTTAATATTTCTGAAGATACCAAGAAATGGTGAAACTAAAGCCAAAAGCCCTTCAAGAAGTGGAAGATAGGGCAGTACAGCAGGTATGGAAAGTACTTGGTCAAAATTGGAGAAATCAGGAATTCTAAGAAGGATATCTTCAAGAAGAAAGTTGGAGCAGATTACTATGAAGAGAGTTTTGCCGGTGAATCAAGTGATGTGATGGGAAGGAGAGCGTGTGGGTCTTTAAAGAAAAGGCAGACATTTGGAAATAAGTCTCAGCAAGAACAATGGCAAGAACTATATGAGGAGACCATGGCCCAAATAAGCATAAAAATAACAAAGAATCCACTTGACTACTATAGTCTGGGGGTATGGCATTTAATCCAAAGAGAATTAAATGCTATCTTAGTATGCTCCTTGCTTCTCCAATGGACAATTTATGTCGTCATAATAAACTCTTCCAACTTTAGAATCCTCCTATAAAGCAAACATACAAGCAAGTTAAGCAAATGTTATAACCCTTGAATAATGGAAATAAGAGCAAGGTTGGCAGATAGTGGATACAGAGTCAAAGGAAGAACAGAAAAGAGTAGCGGATACAGAGACAAGAGAGGCATGAAGATCTTTAACAAAATGGGAAGATGAATTTTTTTTTCTTCCAAGGTTAACGAAGCAAGGCAAAGTTTAGATGTATTATTTCAGCTATAAGTAAAACCGCAGAAGAATAAAAGCTGAGGGAGGGAAGAATAGGCTAAATCCTTACATTTCATAGAGCTAATAGATTATATCATAAAAAGGTAAATTATGAGAGAGGAATATAAGCCTAAAAAGGAGAGTGAGATAATCATTAGAGAATTAAGCACTGAGTCAGTTAAATATTGTTGATTTGCTTTTGGGAAGCCGAGGTTGGAGAAAGAGGAAGGCAACTGTTGTGTTTCAACAGAGTATTTGCTTTTTACTCTGTACTTGTCTTCTTTTGGGGAAGATATTAAAAAGAAGGAATTCACCCTGACTTCTTGGTAGATGTTTACTGATCCTTAAAGACTCCCTTTTTCCAAGTATAATATTCAGAAAGTATAAACATGACTCATCCAAATAGGTAATGGATATATTTCAAAGGTTTTATTTAACTCATTAATAAATGTGAATAAAAGGAAAATAGAAATCTAGATCAAAGAGCATTTTAAGGAGCAGTGTAACTATAGTATACCATAAAAGGTGTTTGGAGATGAATTTGGTCAGCGACAAAAGGGTTAGTACTAGAGAGAAAGCAAGCTATAACCTTGAAATTACCTTTTCTACAGGTTATACGTCTACATGTTAACAAGAAGCTTCTCAAAGTCTCAGCTCTAATGAACTAGTAAATAGCAAAGTCAAACACTAGTGAATTCTCCTAGAGGGTTAAATAACTCTTGGATGAGTTTGTTGAACAATGTCTATCTAAGTCTGCCTTTTCATTTCATAGCAGACATTTCATACTCTTAATTGACAAGTTTTAGATAACTTTTGTTTCTAAAAGATCTCAAATATTCGTCTGAAATTTTCCCTAACCCTCTCAGCATCTGACTTTTCTCTCTCCGTGTCTGTTTCTGTAGCCTACCTCTAGTACAAGGACAACATTTAAAAATGTTTCATTATTCTTTGCTCACTTCACGCCCCCACTAGAAAGGAAGCTTTCTGTGCCCAGGCCTACATAGTAGATTCTCAAGACATTTGTTGAATTAATGATTTAAGTCATTAAATCATTGGGGCAGAGAGAGAGAAAGGGAGACAGAGAACCCCATGCAGGCTCCACCCTGTCAAGGCAGAGCCCAGTGCGGGGCTAGACCTGATGAATTATGAGATCATAACCTGAGTGGAAACCAACAGATGAAGGCTCAAACAACTAGGCACCCCTGATGATTTAACTTTAGAAAAATATTGGCTGACTTTATAATGCAATGCAATGATGGGAAATTAGAGATAAGAACATAGGAAGAGAAAGATCAGTAAATAAATATCTGGAAGGGGAAACTTAAATCTACAAAATCTGTTGATATGGCAGTTTGCAAGTTGTTTAATAAATAGCTGGGAGAAATTCTACTGTCTTTTAATGCAGTTACATTCAGATGTGAAGGGAAATGGAGTTAAGATAGAAGTATTGTCAGGTTAAATGACTTATTAAAGCCTTCTCTATTTCTTAGATCTTTCATTAACTTCATCTTAATTGCAAACGTACTCCTGAATGAAACAAAAAAGGAAGATTTCAGGGAGAAAATGTCCTCCTATTTATTTTATAGTTGGGGTTAAGAAATGGTTGCTACTTGCACTTTCTTAAAACCCATAATCATAAGCCTTTCCCCCCTGCCCCCCACTACTGGATTGTCCTCTTTCCCACACAGACCACATACAAACAGTACCTGGAAACTGGGATGCTTTTTGGCTAGTCCTGTTTCAAAGAATGTTGGGGTTGTATCCAGCCTCAAAAGTCTAAAATGTTCTATCCAATCAGGAGAAGTAGAGGGGTCCTGGCAGATGTTTGGCCTCTATATTTTCCTCATCTTACTAGTAGAGGACTTCCTACCCCACAAATCCAGTGTCTTTATTTGAAGCAGCTTAGAATTGACTCCTGTCGATACAACTGGACCACAGTCTTTCTTTTCTTTTCTTTTCTTTTTTTTAATACTTATTTATTTTGAGAGAAAGAGAGAGAGCATGAGCAGGGGAGGGTCAGAGAGAGAGGGAGAGACAGAATCCCCAGCAGGCTCCGCACTGTCAGCATAGAGCCTGGTGTCTGGCTTGATCCCACAAACCATGAGATCATGACCTGAGCTGAAATCAAGAGTCAGACTCAACTGACTGAGCCACCCAAGCGCCCCTGCACCATGGTCTTTCAAGTTGAGCTTACAGCATACTCTGATAAATGCACTACGTCATGATTTGCATGATACTGTTCAGATGGTCTGTTGCATCATCGTCAGCATTTTTATGTATCTCAGGATGCTGGAGCCTCTGATGGCTCCTGGGCACCCCTTTCCCAGTTGTGGTAGCCTCATGATGGACTGCTTGCCAGTTTAGCCCTGGAGGCACAGGCCCTTTAATTTCTCCCTGTCTTGAGTTTGATCACTAGATGGTTCTACTCTGGAGGTCAAGTTTATATATAGGAGCCAGAAATGAAGTTGTGTGGTGAGACAGGGACCTTGAGAAACTGGAGGCCTGTGGCCCTGCCTGAAAGAGGTTGGCACTCCTCAGCTCCAGCTGGTTGTTTGGGATACCTATGTGAGTGAGCCTACAGTTGCCAAGGCTATCTTTTAAGAGATGCTGGAAAGGCAGGTTTTTACATGCAAACATCTAATTTTCAGAATGGTTTGTGGACTAAATGAGATGTATTGGCAGGCTCCATTCACTTGGGAGCTAGTTTACCACCCAAGTCTGGACCTTGAAAGCAGGGACCCTTCTAGATCCCTAAATGGTCTCCCTGCAACCATTCACAGTCCCTCCTCTGTTTTCCACACTACAGCTAGAATGATCTTTTTAAAGAGCAGACGTAATCACATATTTTCTGTGTGTAAAACCCTTTGATAGCTTCCTATTAGAGCTGGGGTAAATGCCAGAACTTTATCAGGGTTTCTGGGGGCTCTCCCCATTACTATACCTCCTCTTTCTTTCTGTCATTCCCTCTCTCTGTGACTCTTTTTGGTTTGTCTAGTCTAAACTACCACACCAGCAACTCTGGCTTTTGTCAGTCCTAGTATGCCTCTTGGGATGCTTCTCTACCCTCCTAGGTTTGTTCATTTAGGTAACTTTTGCATACCTTTGAAGGCTCAGCTTATGCTCTAAGGGGCCTTCATTAACCCCCTATACTGGGCTGGTTTCATTTCCTTTATATGCAGCCAACATGACCTCATTGCCCTACATCATCATGTACATCAAACCCTAAATTATAATCATAATTTCCTATCACACAGTAATTTTCCTTAATGGACAGGATGATGTTTGTCTTGTTCGTGGTTTATCTTCATGTGGTATAGTGTAACGAGCATAGTAAAGAGCTTGATAAATAGGCATTGATTTGGCATTGAATTAACATTGCCTGTAGGAAGTGTGGAATGTTGTGAGGATATAGGATTTTATACAGCGGGAAAGATGATCTTCAGCCTGGTGGTTTCTCTGAGTCTGTTAAAGCCTCTGATTTTGAGAGAGGAGGCAGTTCCATGCAGAGATTTTGCTGGTTCTAAATAATGAACTTGTTTCGTGTTCTGAAAGATAGGTCATTAATTTTTTTGTTTTTGTTCTGAAAGGCTGCCACTGGTCTTTAGATTTCTGTTGTGACCTAATGAAGAACCGGAAGGACTCTAAACAAAAACTCAAATGCATAGTTAATTTCATGTAGGACAGCGGTTAAAAAACTTCTGTACCTCAAGGGCTCTTAACATAACTGGAATAGAAAAATACGATGCCGTCAGTAGGTAAACATTTCCTGAAAAGAAAGACATAAAACATTTCATTACTCTGCATTCAAACTGAGAACAGAGAGGAACATAAACCATTCGGCCACACAATAACATGAGCTGAGATACATCAAGGGCAGCCAGTAGGGAAAGGTGGTAAACAGAAGGGAAGCCAGAGAGCCGCTGAGAAACAGATACAAGAAATTCTTGCTTTTGCCTCTTTTTATCTCTTTGCTCCCGTGAGTAATATAGAAGATGAAGGGATGAAGTTCTGAAAATTTTAAATACTGTTTACTGAGAGCATCTTCAGATAGAGAAGTGAGCAAAAGAGGAGATAGCCTAAATATGCATGATAGTTCTTTTGCGTACGTCATGATTGTACATGTGAATCATTTAAGTCACGTATCCAGTGTAGTGGCCACTGGCTATGTCTGGCTATAAAATACTGGAAATACATGTGACAGGTATAAACTGGTAGGTTGTATAAGTGTAAAAAACACATGATATTTCCAAGACATGGTATTTTAAAAAATGTATATCTATAATCATTTTAACATTATGTTGATCTATAATTCACCTACCTGTATAATTCACCTGTTTCTGATATAATAAATATTGATTATATGTTGAAATGACAATTTTTTGATATAGCAGGTTAAAATGTATCAAAACTCATTTTACCCTTTCTTTTTACATATTAACGTGGCTGTTCATTTCAAATGTCTGTCATGTTCTACTTCTTTTCGACAGCATTGACTTCAATAATGGCTTGTGAATATATGATTTGTTGAAGAAAATGTGATAAAAGTACTCTTTGACCAGTTAATATATATCTTTTTCAAAACTGGAAATGCTATGGGTCTGTATCTCCTTGTGTTTTATTTACCAAAAATATGTCAGGAGATCTCGCTCTCTCTCTCTGAGACTGTTCGAAATTGATCTTGGTGGGTTTTGATTAGCCAAAGTAGGGGAAGGAAAATGCTCTAATCCCCTTTTTCCAAAGATGATAAACCTCCCTTGGTTTAAACACAATTTAATACGTATTTGTCAGTTAATTGTTCATAGCCAAGTTGCTGTATTATCTTGTTCACATGTTCCAAACGATGTTTTTGTAACCCTGCTGGTGTATACCTTTCTATTTGCTCTTTGAACTGAAATGTTTCATTTTACCACAAAGTCCTACTAAAATAACCTGTTAAAGGAACTGTCATAGCGAAGTGAATCAAAATTAATTTTTTTCTTCTGGCAAAAGTAGAACTTTAACTCCTTATAGACTGAGTGGGAATCTAGGCTGTGATTGGAATTTTTTTTTTTTTTAATGCGGACCTTGGTTTTATAGAACTCCTTTAAAACTGAATTTACATTTTCTTTTACTATCTCCATGAAAGAAAGTAATTAGAAATCAGGTCTTCAAGAAAATAAGTAAACATCACTGGCATTCTTTAATGATCTGAACTCTTCCCAAATCATGCTCCTTATGGGATTTTTTTTTTTTTTTTATTTCCTTACATAAGCTTCCTGGGATCTCTGCATTGAAAAGACTGAGGGCAGACCAGTGGGTAACCTTGGTCTTGTCTTGGCTAATATTTTCGAGGTCAAATCATTGGAGAAGCTTTTGCATATCTGGACATCCAGGCCACCCTTATGACCATTTAAATCGGTCCTGAGCTAAGTCCCATGCATCAGTATTTTCATAGCTCCTTGGAGTGATTCCAACAGGCAGCCAAATTGGAGAACCACTGTTGTTAAGAATTACAAGCCCCATTGTTTGAAACACTTGGGAAGCAGCACAACACTTTCGCACATGATCTATTGTGAGGAACCTCTGTAAAAGCTGTTCTCTCTAAAGCGAGGCTGGATCTGAAACCCAGGCACTTGGTCTGCCCCTAACTCCCTACCTAAATGTTCCCCAGGGAGCACAGATAGAAAGCCCTGGATCTAATGTGAAATCCTCACTTTCTCAGCTAATCCCTGTTCAGTGACTTGCCCCAGGACACTTGCTTTTTCTTCTCCCTTTTCTACTTGCACCTCCGCTTTGTTTCCTTTGAGAGAAGATGGTGGCCAGTTTGGGAGCAAAAACATAATTGAAGCCTAATGTCTTGAACTGGAGTAGTGACTTTGCCTCTCTCTACCCTCTTGACCTTTGACCTCAAAGTCCCTGGAGACAGTGAGGAAGGCTGAACTGCCAAAGCAGTTCATATGGTTGGTGAACAGAATAATGTCCGACAAATACATACACTACTATTTTTCATATGCATGCAGATGCCACTAGGATTAATGAAAAATAAATCCATTTCAAAATAATGTACATATACCAGCTTTGTGTTATGCATTTTATCTGTCAATAATGGCAATATTAATAACCCTTATTGAGCATTTACCATCTGCCAGATACCACATTTAGTGCTTTATATGAATACTTGATTCAAGCATCATAAGAACCCTAAGAGACAAGGATTATTAATTATCTCCATGTGAGAAACAGAGAGGCAAAAAGGGTAAGTAACTAGATCATTTTTATATTAAGCTGTCTGACTCTGAAACTTTGCCCTTAACCATTCAACGTGACTGCCTCTCAACAAATAACCAGTAGAAATCTTTTTTTTTTTCCAACATTCATTTTCCTTTTAAGGGATCTTCATCGCAAGGGGCCTTAACACCCCTGCCCTGCAACATGCTGCTTCTTACACAGTCCCCTGGTTTCTTAGTGAGCTTTGGACATAGCTCTTGTTACCAGACTCGCGTCCTTGGACTCAGCAATGGTAGGAATGAGGCTGGACCCAAAATGTACAAACACAGGCAAAGCTTTAATGGGGCAATGGCTCTAGCTGAAGAGAGACACAGTCACAGCTGGAGTGTCAGACTGGCTCCCAAGAATAATAGCCGGGGAAAGTTTTAACGGGCCTGACGCAGGAAAGGAGTGACATCTAAGCATAAAAGGGTGAAGAAATACAGGGAATTGGGTACAGAGGTGAAGTTGACATGACAACATGAAGTTGACATGCTTCTTCATATGTCATATGCTTCATTTGCATGTTAAGTCTCCAACTCAAGGCATGATTTTTAGCATTATAGTGAAAGAAGCGGTTGGTGACAGATCAAACTTGATGGCCATCTTATTTGTGGACTAGTCTGAACCAGTCCGGGCTTCTGTGTTTGGCACTTCAAAACTCCTTCCTCTGTGTTTGGCACTTAAAAACAAACAAACAAACAAAAAAAGCTGTAAACCAGCAGGGTTAGAGGTGCACAGGGGCTTGTTCCCAAGGTCCCTGACTGTCTCAGCTCAACCTTTCTATTAATGAAGGGGTTACAAATCCAGGGTCTAGAGGAACAAGGAGGGGGATGCTAATCAGTGAATTGGGTCAGGTCTGCATGTTAAGCATTTACAAAAGCTGTGTATCCTCATCCTAGTTTTCTGAAACCTACCAGTCACTGACACCAGCTTTTTTTTTCCACACCCTGGTTTTTGTTGGAAATGTAGCTGCCAAAGTATTTGTCTATTTAAAAACAAACAAGGGCGGTGCACCTGGGAGGTTCAGTGGGTGAAGAAACTGACTCTAGAGTTTGGCTCAGGTTACGTTCTCACAGCTGATGAGTCCAAGCCCCGTGTCGGGCTCCGTGCTGACAGTGTGGAGCCTACTAGAGATTCATTCTCTCTCTCTCTCTCTCTCTCTCTCTCTCTCTCTCTCTCTCTCTCTCTTTCTCTCTTTCTCTCTTTCTCTCTTTCTTTCTTTCTCTCTTTCTCCCCCCCCCCCCCACTGCAGCTCCTACTCTCTGTCTCTCTCTCAAAATAAATAAAAACATAGAACTTTTTAAAAAAATTAAAAAAAAAAAACTAAAACAAATAAAAAGATACCAGGAGCAAGGTAGGAACCAACCATGGATGTTAGACTTCAGTCTATATAGTAGGGAGTGGTAGGGTCTGAGGGTAGCCTGGGTTATACATGTTCCCTCTAAATGGGAGCAGTTACTGGCTGTGAGAGCAGTTATTCAGCTCTCACAAATGATGGGTTGGCCTTTTTTTTTTGCCTAACATTTAGGACTTTTCATGGGAATCTGGAAAATTGGATTTTTATGTGACATATTCCAATTTTCCAAAACTTGACTTAAATGGTATAAAGACACTGCAGTAGGCCAAACAAATTAGGTTTTCAATCTAGTTCTGGGTCTGGGCCTCCAGATCACAAGCTTTTACTTTCAGTGGAGAAGAAACAAACCAAAACCAAATAGTGAAAAGTGGGACAAACCTATTAATGTCGTGAGCTAGCTCTAGAACCAAAAGCACCCAGGGTTTGCTCCTGCAGAATTTCTGCAGCTTCCGGTACATCCATCAGCTTCTTGGCGGCTCAGCGGCAGTGTCAGGAGGCAGCCAATGGAGCCAAGTGGCTCTCTTCCCTCTTTGCAGACTGACTTGTGCTCTCTTGCCAGTGACCAGGAGAGTTAGGGTAGCAGTGGGCTTCCTGCCAAGGCTCAGTTTCTCATTAATTTTAACTTGATAAACACTTTGGTATGCAGGAAACTGGCAGCTTTGTTGCGGAGGCAGCAAGCCTTCCAGATAAGAGGAAACAGAAGGTTGTCGATAATGTTTTTGCCCTGAGTGGCGGGAAAGCCTTTTAAAGAGCTGTCCAAAAAACTACTTGACCTGCCAAAATTCTCCCTGATTGGCCAAATGTGCATTGACCTTTTTCACACTTACCGTGATATTTCCTCTTTCTAGTTGTTTCCGTTTACTTTTAGCCTTCCAAGTAAAATGGCAGATTCCAGAAGAGATCTTACAGATGCTATCGATGCAGCCCATTTGTGTTGCAAATTTATGAATTGAGGCCATGAGAGGAGAGTGAAGTTGCAAAAGGACACTCTAAAGTTAGCAGAATAGAACTTGAGCCTTCATGACTCAGTTCATTGACTTTCCAGGGATTCCCAAATCTGGCCAGGCAACAGAATACCATGAAGAGCATTAAAACCCAGCTATGCAGCTCAGCCCAGACCTGCTGATTTAGAATTCTGGGAGTGACGACCAAGAAGGTGTATTTTCCCAGGTCCCTGGGTCACTCTCAGATAATTCTTCCAGGGACAGGTAGTTGGGAATCATTGGCTTTTGCTGGACTCCAACCCAGATTGGTCACAACTGAATTCTACTGTAGATATTCTTAGAACTCTTGGTATTCATGTGTCTTGGTAATACTTGACTCTAAGGCAGATTAGTTTACTTTTGCCTTCAGAGAAATTCAAGAGTACAGAAATTGTTATACATTGTATAGGAGTGTTCCTCATGGATCCCTGATGCTTGACAAATTTGAGTTGAAGCGTGCTCAAAGATTTATTGCATTCGGGAGTCCAAATGATGATGTGAACAACATTCCCAGAATCTCTAAGGCAAGAATGATGAAATATACCAAAGTTACTGGAAAGCAGGTTTTTTATAAGATGCTTAACTTTGGTCATGGAGATATTTAATGTCTTCTCTGGCCATGAATGATTAGCTGCTGTCAATATAGTAATAGTCATTAAACAGGCAGTATAGCTTACGGACTCCAGACCAGGTGCTGGTACTGGACTGAATGCTGTTTTAAACATCATCGTCTAGTCCTCACATGAACTCACATGAGGTGTATTATTTTTACCATCTTACCCATGACAAAACTAAGACTCAGATTGTAAAATTTGCCCTGGGAAACAGAGTTAAGAATATACAGAGCCAGGTGTTGGGCTTAGGAGATGGCCCCTCAGCTTTGTGCCTAGGTCCAGTGGGTGACTGTCCCCTCAACTTCCTTAAAAAAAACCCTCCAATCCCACTTGCTCAAAACCTCCATCCATCACTATTCCTCACCTCCAGTTGGCCATGGACTCTGCAAGTACTAGAATGTGGTGTTTAGTTGGAGGCAAAACATTTTTCCACAGAGGATGCAATTGGAAATGTAAACTGTTGTCTGTGTAATATAAACAAGAGACTTGATTCATTCTGGCTGTCTTCACTGTGGGAGCAAAACATTGTTCTGTAGCTTTGTTTCACTAACATATTCATAACTTTTACAACTTGTACTGTAACACAATGGATTTTGAAAATGGAACTTTTAATTAAGGATATATTGAAAGGAACTATACTTAGTGTAATAGTTAAGTGCGTTTACTCGGTCTTTTTTACAACTTATTGTTTGCTAAGAACTATGGTACAACTGGTGTTTTGAGCATTTGAATTTGGGGATTTTGAAATTATATATCAAAATAGAAGCTTCTGAATTCATATTCAAAGTTTGAAACAATGTAAATCATCCAAATTAATATTCCCCAAGGGGTGCAGAATAACAAAGTTGGTGATCCATGTGAACACTAAAGTTTGTGTTCTGAAGTGACTCACACTCTGTTCCACCATTTCCACATCTGTAGAGCTAGGGTATTGAACTATATTGGATAGTCTCTGGGACTCCTCCTTTCTGTAACCTTCTCAGAATCCCCATCAATCCTAGACACTGTTTGACATTCCCCATTTGGAAAAAAATGATTCCCCCCCACCCTCCCCCTGTGGAGTCAAATTGGGCGTAGGAGTTTCCCTTCTTTTTCCAAATAACAAATCAGGACACAGATGATATATTCAGACTGAGAATGTAGGAAGGTTTAGGAAACTGTGGATAGTGCACCACTCGGGCCCAGTAACTAAAGGGGGCTACAACTGCTTCTAGCCCTGAAGGAGCAAGGAAAGGAAGCCAGATGACTAGTTAACCTAATGACCCAACTCTTCTGCTCCCTGATCTCCTAATGCCCCATTTGGAGCAAATCCAGCTGGAAGGGTTGAGGACCAGTGGTTCCATTGATGATGTCCATACAGACTGGCTCTCTGAGCCTCATTTCCATCATTAAAGGAATGGTAATAACTGTCCTGCCTATTTCACAAGATTATTTCGAAGATCAAATAATTGAAGAGCCTGATAAAATGTCATGTGCTATCTATACAAAAATTTATAGTTGTTAATCATTCAGAGTAGATTTCTAAGTAAAACTATGAATCTTTGTTAAAGAATAAAACTATGTGAATTTCACCAATTTTTTTAATGCTCTGGATATTTACTGAATATTTGGAATAATTTCAACTTTCACTTTTAAAAAGATCATTTTTAAATTATTCTTTGATATTAGGTTTTAGACGAATGAAAAAAAAAACATTCAAGCCACAACAAATTAGAGTCCAACCACTATGTATATTATATATTTTTTTCTCCCAACTACCTATTAAAATGAAACTTGTCATTCCTTATGCTTCAGGAGGGTGTTAATTTTTTTTGTTTGTAATAATCAGTTTCTTGTGGTAAATACTATTTATGAAATGTTTAATAGAATTATTTCTCCTGTTAACTACAGATGGCATAAACATTGAACAAATAAAATCTATAAAATATAAAAGTCAGGGAAATTAAGTAACTAATAATCTCCCAGCTCCAGAAAGAATCACTCTATTAAATATTTACACACTTTTTTTTTAACATTTATTTATTTTTGAGACAGAGAGAGACAGAGCATGAGCAGGGGAGGGTCAGAGGGAGAGGGAGACACAGAATCCGAAACAGGCTCCAGGCTCTGAGCTGTCAGCCCAGAGCCCGTTGCGGGGCTCGAACTCACGGACCGCGAGATCATGACCTGAGCCGAAGTCGGACACCCAACCGACTGAGCCACCCAGGCGCCCCTACACACGTTTCTTATAAAATGGGAATTCATTGTTGTAACATTTTCCTTTTTTTTTATAGTTCACATTTTCTTTTAATATATTTTTGTCATTCAATATTGTAATTGTAATGGCCATATAAGAATTCCTTAATTTCTTAAATCCATCTCATGCTGCTAAATGTGTATATTTTTGAAAAGTGTCTTTTTAAAAAAATAATGTTTATTTTTGAGAGAGAGAGACAGACAGAGAGACAGAGTACAAATGGGGAGGGGCAGAGAGAGGGAGAAACAGAATCCAAAGCAGGCTCCAGGCTCTGAACTGTTTACAGAGAGCCTGACGTGGGGCTTGAAATCGTGAACCACAAGATCATGACCTGAGCCGAAGTCAGATGCTTAATGGACTGAACCACCCAGGCGCCCTGAAAAGTGTCTTTGATGATTAAGAAAAGGTGACATTTTTCCTCAAGTATTTATGGAAGACTGGGGCTTGAAAAACAATAAGAAATTGTATTTTTTAAATGTTTTATAAATGAGTTCTTCAGCAAATTTAGTTTGCAGTAAGTGTTTGAGTCCATGTGATTCCCTGCATTAAATCAGTTTAAACATATTTTTAAATCTTTAACTCATTTTCTGCAAGTGCCTCACAATAAGATACAATAATTACATAAAGAATAAAACTATCTCAAAAAAGAAAATGTGTCATCTTAAATAATCTAATTTTTTTAAAGACTATAATATGAAACTGGAAGGAAATTATCTTTTTAATAGGGACGTATTGATATGCAGATAAAGATCTAGTCCAGCATCAATCTTATATACACTAATTTCAAAGTGTTAAATAATTGATATTTTGAGTTTTTCTATTAGAGAAATCCCTCCACTTCCTGTATTTTCTTCATTCAATTCATTTAATGAAGTAATAAAAATGCTACAGAATTACATATATTTCAACATATCTTCTTTATAGTCTCAAAGATGTTTTGGTAATAATCCTATAAATCAACAGCCAAAACAAATTAAATCCAATTTTTGTTGCATTTAGTTCACACAAAAGGCTATCTGTGAACTTATATGTGCTTTTTAAAAACTGTATTTCCTGAAATGTAACATCTTTAAGACCCTGGGAGAGAAATACCTGAACATTCTTGGTTCCGACATTTAGCTGTAAGTAGCATTAATGCCATTAGTCTTCTGCTAACACTGAGCTTGATTTATGTGTGTTATTTCTTGGGCTCTTCCCCATTTGAGCCCATCCTCATGTGGGAAATAGGAGCTTATCGTTTGAAGCCACCTCACTTGATATTTTCTCAATTTTCCTTTCAGCTTGTCTTTAGGATTCTTGCCTCTTCCCTCAAGTTCCGCCTTAGATCAAAGGTCAGCAGACTTGTTCTCTAAAGAGCCAGATAGTAAATGTTTTAGGCTTTGTGGACCCTAACCTTTCTCTTTGTGTGAGAGAAGTTTTAGACAATATGTAAATGAATGGGTGAAGCTAAGTTCTAGTTAGACTTTATTTGCAAAGACAAATCACACACTGTATTTGCCTTTGGACCTTGTATTAGATGTTGGCATATTTCTTTACGTGTGTGTGTATGTATATGTGTGTGTGTGTGTCTGTATATATATATATATATATATATATATATATATTCATATATATATACATATATATATGAATATCTATAAAATTCTGTGTCTACTGTGAATAGTTTTGAAACTAAGGGAATCAGTGGCCAAACATACCAGAGGGTGGGATTTTTGTTCTATCCCGAAGACCCCCCTATTGATTTGAATGTCGCAGCGTGGAGGGATAAGCTCATTAAGATGGAGAACAGTAAAAACTTTATTTCTTCTTCTAGTTCTGAAAAGAGGAATGTTCTCTTTATTAAGTTGATGAATTTTTCAGATTGCACTCAACCAAACACTTTGATACTAATAATCGTAGCGCACATGCAGTAAGTGCTCTCTCTTTTCTAGGTACAGTACTAGGGACTGTATGTTTGCCCTCAAAGCCCATGTTAGACATATGTGCTCTTGTCTCTATTTTATGGATAAGAAGACAGTGTGTCAGTCCGTTTCCCAAGGTCACAATGCTGATGAATTGCAGGAAAAATACTAAGACTGCCTGCCTTTGACATCAGAATCCATGCTCTTCCATGCTCAGCTACTGCTTGAACTTATCCTACATACCATAAAATGAGGAATGAGTGATAGGGAAGGGTGGGGAGCTACTGTATATAGACTGTCATAGACTAAACACTCTCCTTTTCTCTCTCCTGTGTGGCGCTGAATTTTGGGTTGTCTGTCTCCAGCCTTTAGGCAAAAGATTTTCATAAAGTTCGATTTTTTTTATATTTCTAAATATAACAGCTATTTAATTCATAAGCTGCAAAGTTAGATGTACAAAGATGTAACTGTTTTTTCTTTCTATGACCTTAATTCCTTTGTTAGCCTCCTAGTTGAGTCCAGAGTGTTAATTTCAAGTTAATTTTAGATGTTTTCTCCCTTCTTCTTTACCTTCCTGGAGTTAATGTTAAATACCACTACTTAGCCCACATTCTCTAGGAAACAAAGTGTGAGACAAAATCTACATATTAATGACAAGTCCAGTGTGCAGTTCCAGGGTGGTGAAAGAAGTGCCCGAGGAAGGAAGGAAGCAAATACAAATTTGGAGATTACGGAACACAGATGGCTGCCTCCCATTGGTCAAAGCTTCATCTACATATCTGGGTTTTGTCAGCCCCCTTCACCAGGCAGCTGTTGGGGAAGCCACAGCCCATGTCCCATGAGCGGTGTTGCACTTGAGTGTAGAAGAGAAGAGGCAGAGCCTCTTGGATCTGATGGCTTTGGGTTTGGGAGCCAGAGATGCTGGATCTTCTTTGATGTGGTGTGTTGGAGGGTGACTGCAGCCCCGCTCTCAAGCGGGATGAAATCAGATGTTAATAGATGAGGCCACATGGTTGTGGACACAGCTCTCCACTGAGCACATGGCCAATGACAGGGAGACAGGGCGGGCTGAATAAATCTGATGAGGACCATAAACCAGGTCCATGAAGCAGGAGTTCCCGGTATGTTGGCATTTGCAGAAAAGTAGCCAGACTCCTTTTTAGATTAGATTCCTTTTTATCGGCTTGTTCTACTGAAATGTCATCCTCTCAAGTCCTACCGTGGTCTCTGAAGAAATGTGCATGTTATCCTTTACTATTTCTCCTTCATTTTGACCAGGAGGACTGTTCACACCTCTGCTTTATCTCTCACCTGATGTCTCTTACCAGCTCAGGAGATGGGAAGATTTCACTGTTTGTCCAAGCTGCTCCTGGTCTATGGGAGGTGATTCATTCATGTGCACATTAAAACACTGATTTAGGGCAGATCTAAAACACTCTGCCATCCTAATCCCATGCAGGTTATGGACCATGATTGTCCTCTACTGTAAAATTCTTAAAACTGAATTGGATTTTGTAATGTCCACATCTGTGGGGCCTGGGGGAGGGGCCAGGTGGGAGTTTATTATCCCATCAACAACTACTTGTTTTTTTAATCACGCTTCTGTCCTGTCCCTCTCCTCAGCTAAGAGGTTCGCTTTTCTAGATTTGGCTGGTAGAGATTGGAATGGGAATATAGCCAAGTTTCTCTCTCAATTTTTCCTGTCAGAAGCTAGATTTCAGACACTTTTAAATATGACAGTCAACAACTTGATTTTTTTTTCTCAAAAATTATGGTATACTTTCTTGTATTTGCAGAATGCTGGATTCCATTTTGCTAATGACAGATTGCAAGGAAACACTAAGGTAACTGGAGTTGAGGGAGATAATATATAATCTCACCACTTGAGGTATGCAAACTGAGGAGTGAAATCCACTCCTATTGAGGAACCAGGTGAGGGCTTCTATTTCTATGAGAACCCATCATTTTTCCTGGAAGCGCCTATTAGTTTGCAGTAACCTTGGCTTCTTGTCTCAGAGTCCATGACAGACACCATCATTAACCACACACAGTTTTCTCCACAGAGAGGTGTCTTCAGTCCTCATTCTTGTTCACTGTGATTTCTCCACCCAGCATATAAGGTCTTTTGGGTTTGAGGAACATATGGTACTAGTGTAATTGTTACCCCCTCCCTCCGCCCCCCCCCCCACACTTTCTGACCTCAGGTACTATATTCCATTGACTCTTTATGCTGTAAGTTACTCCCTTAGCACAAAGCCATGACCAGGCATCACTCAACAGGCTCTCAGAAATAAGCATGAGCTGATTTCTGGGTTTAGAATCTACCAGTGCTATTATCAAAAGAAATCATTCACATTTTCTGCACGTCTGAACTTTGCCTGCCTTGGAGAATGGCAGGGAAGGAAAGCTAATACAATTTGATAAAATGGCTAAAATGAGTCTATTTACAGTCCTGCAGCTTTTAGAGCTGCGAATTTAAATATAGCCACATAGTCACCCATAAATGTAAATGTATGTGTATTTGGATAGAGAATGGGAGCTGAGAGTCGATTTTAGACTTGAGGTTCAATTTTCCTGCTGGAATAAATATTGAAGCTTAGGCTACTGCATTGAAAATTCTATCAATTGTTGGACTGGCTTCTTACTCTCCTTTCGTTGGATTTTTAATCCACAGGATGTGAATGTCTGTTTTTTTTCCCCCTCTTTCTTTCTTTTTCTTTTCTCTCTGCCTTTTCAGCTTTGTTCTCCACTCCTGCCCTTGCAGCTCCCTTCATGAAATGGCACTGAACCCTGGTGTCAGCATCATTGTTTTACAATGAGGGAGCCTGCATTTTCCACTCTGCTCCTGCCCAGGCTGGAAATACCAAAAGAATGGCAGACATGGAAATGCCTCCCATTTATATTCATTTGGTATTTGGTTCTAGTACCGAATATGAATGGGTATTGAATTTTACTTCCAAGTCAATATTGAACTCAAATGTCAGTCATTTGTAGAGGGTACATTTTAAGAAAGCATTACCTCTCTGGTCTTTTCGATATCAAATCAAAATACATTGGCATATGCAAGTTAATGTTGTGCACAAGATGGTATGCTAGGCTTTCCGAGTGACACAGAATTACAGCAGGTCCCGTCTCTCCAAAGTCTCAGAGCTATTGGAAGAGGCAAGACATGTGCAAGCATCTTCATAAATTCATAAGTAACTCAGTTTGTAATGGGGGATAAGGAAATTTCTTCAGTTTAGTCCTCTGGAAAATGGACATGATGAGGTTTTCTATTTCTTAGAGTTGTGGTAATTAATTAAAAAATGTGAGGACATTCGATTAGGACCTAAAATAGAATAACTGCTCAATACACTTTATATATGTGCATATATATGTGTGTGTATATGTACCTACGTGTATGTATATACACATATGAATATATAAAATGCATTTGGATAATTGTCAAATGGGGATCTTGTAATTTATGTAATTGTAATGTGTGTGTACACAGTTTTCATCTGAGAGACCTCACCAGACAGTGTATTCTTAAGAGTTAAATTGACGGAGGGGCACCTGGGTGGCTCAGTCGGTTAAGCAACTGACTTCAGCTCAGGTCATGATCTCACGGTTTGTGGGTTCGAGCCCCACATCCGGCTCTGTGCTGACCGCTCAGAGCCTGGATGGAGCCTGCTTCAGATTCTGTGTCTCCCTCTCTCTCTACCCTTCCCCTGCTTGTACTCTGTCTCTCTCTGTCTCTCAAAAATACATAAACGTTAAAAAAAAATGTTTTTAAACAGAGTTACATTGATGGGCATTGAGGAAAGCATTTCTTGGGATGAGCACTGGGTGTTGTATGTAAGCAGTGAATCACGGGAATCTACCCCCAAGACCAGAAGCACACTGTATACACTGTATGTTAGCCAACTTGACAATAAATTCTATTGGAAAAATGAAAAAAATCAATTAAAAAATAAAACTAAATAAAATGACTAAAGGAAAAAAAAAGAGTTAAATTGATGTGCAAGCAGGGAATTCAGGTGTTCAAGAGGGAAGGTGTTAATGTTCCCCTTCTGCAAGTTTCATGGAGGTCATAGGAATTTAGTTGGGCCATTAAGAGTGGAGGAGGGGCAGAAAAAAGACTTGCCAGTGGACATTCTCAGGGGTAGCACAACATCCCCTTATGTTCTTTTTGTCCTTTCTCTTATTTCTTGACAGCGTGTGACATGAAGACTCACGGGGGAAAATAAAAACAAAAACAGGGCCTGAAGTTGAACCTCTGTCAGAGATACCCAGCTTAGCAAGGAAATTGTTCAGCCTATATCCTCTAGGAAAGGTAGCACTTCTTTACTTGACCTTAGGACGCTATGTTTGTGTTGCCCAAAATGCAAGATGATGGAGCCTGTGTACTTCAGTCCATACAACACACTGCCTGGACACCTGTTGTGCTTTCTGGTTGTGTGTGCAAGTCTTTACACAGGTCAAGTTGTGAGAGTGCTTCAGACCTGGGTGGTATTGACACTTGCCTTTGGCCTTTGTATATAAGTTTAAGGTATCTTTCAAATACTGACCTCTAAATGCTTCAGACTGAAAGTTGCAGGTAGACAATTTTAGGAAGAAGTGCCATTATTTTCTCTAGTTTGCTTACTGTCTTTTGTCTCCAGTACTGCCTAATTGTAAAAAAATTTGGTAGTAAGTATTTTTCAAATAAAAGAAAAAAAAATCACTTAGGTGTGCCTAAAGAATTTGGGACCAGTATATCTTGCAAGGTTTTTCAGGAAGAGTTCAGGAAATAGCACAAACATTTTGGAGAAAGTTGTTAAAAGGATGGCAAGGCAGTATGTTTTTTTTCCTCTTTGACTTAGCGTTGTGTGAAAAATGTTTCTCTCATAATCTGCACTTGGCAGTTCCTTAAATTCTTAGATTCTAGCTTCTCTTTCTCTTCCCATGTCTGTTGTGTATATTCCCTCTTTGGGACTATCATAGGCTTCTGGAATTTAGTTTGTGGACTTTTGTTTTTTGTTTTTTTTTACATGTGCCTGTTCCCCTTAATATGTCAGTGAAGTACATCACTTGAATGTGTTTTTTTTTAAATAGTACTAATTGTTGCTTTATAGGGACATAAAATAAACTACATAGGAGAGACTACAGTCTCTCCAGGGTGTGTTGATAAAGCTGAGTTCATCCCCAGCCACCCGAGAGCAGACCTCTGTCACATTTGGCTTTTGGACTGAATCGAGGATCTGGGCCCAACCTGTCCTACTGACTTCGGAAATAGGCTTGCTTGAAGTTTGGGAGAAGGATTTTTGGACGACTTTGGACTTTCTCTGCCCTTAGTGCTTATCCACACACTACTCAAATCCTTTCCAGTGAAAAATGAACTTAGTCACACCCAGAAAATAGTGTTCTTCATTGCCATTGTGTCCATTCCACCCCCCCTCCCCCACAACTGTAAACAGTTCCCCAACCTGCCCCATGAAGGCAATTATACCCCACAGCAATCCAGCAATTGTAAAGCTTTTCTCTAGCAGGCTGCTCACCCCCCACTCTGATTCTGCATACGGACTTTTCTCACTCTTCTCTGAACTCTGGTGTTTGCTTCTGTCATTCTGAGGCCCGGCTTTTTCTCCAATTAAGCATCTCCATAGACACCTGGCTCTAGCAGAACATACCCTGCCCTCTCAGCTCACCTGTCAAGTTCATTTTGGAGGATCCTTCCCTGACAATCCACATTTGTACCCTGGTCACTCACTCTTGTGGTGTCCGATATTGTCATAGTTCCCTGAAATTTTCCTTCCTGGCACTTACTGTAATTAGTAATTATGTGCTAATTTGCTTGGATCCTTGTTTAATGCCATTATCCTACACTGGATTTCAAGTGTCTCAAGGGCAGAACTGTTTCTCTTTATTCTCTGTTACATTTCTCAGCAGCTACTACCAGGCCTTGTACGTGGTAGATGCTTATCCATCTTTGTTGGATGGATGGATGGATGGATGGATGGATGGATGGATGGATGGGTGGGTGGACGCCTGGGTGCCTGAATGGAAGGGTGGATGGATGGTTCATCTTGGTAAATTTTAGAGAGGCAGGATGGTGGTGCATTTGTCACATCACAGCGCATGTGTTGATTATCCACTCCATCTCTGCTGTGTGACCTTGAGCAAGTGGTTGACGTTCTCTGTGCCTCAGAGAAATGGAAGAAATACACATGGTGATTTTGAGGAACAAAGAGGTTATGCATACAAAGCACTGTAAAAAATACCTAGCACCTAGTAAATTATAAAATGGTAACCAAGATAAAATCATTTTTTCAGACTCTCTGATTAGAATAAGTAAATACTAGGTATTAGATTAATGTAGAACAATATTATTCATTCAATTTGCAACATGTTTTTTGTGATCAGATTGAACAAATTAGAATATTTATGAATTCATTGGTGAATGTAGAATTTAATTTCCTTCCTCTGATGTTGTGTCAACCTCCCCCCCCCCCGAATGAATAAGTAGCTCCAATAAAAATCTGAACTTTCCCTTTCTAAAACTGTTTTATGACAAGTGAGATAATGTCATGCCCCCTAAAAGGCTCAGAACATGTTTGTTTTACCTTTTAAACTTAAAACCAATACATCTTGTGGATGCTATTAAGAAAAAAAAATCCATTTGATTTCACTTGTTCATCCAATAATCCTTGTAGAGAGCTTTACTCTCCCCATTTGACAGATAAGAAAAACAGACCTGGACCTGATTAAATGAACTGCCAATTCAACATAACAGAGATTTATTGAGGACCTGCTCTGTGCCAGGTGCTCTGAGAGATAGAAAGAGGAGTGAGGCTCCGGTTGGACTCCCAAATGGTTGGGGTTCAGCAGGAAGAAATATACAAGTGTAATCTGCAGTCACTGGACTGCTGACTAAGAGCCTTTCCCCTCACCCTCTGCGTATCCTGGAGGCGATGAGCCTGTTCATGGAGAAAGTGAGCCTAAGAGCTTCAGCCCTTGTAAGTGGAAATCAAAATGGCTGACACGAGAAACCCCTGATCTTCAGGCCTAGTAAAAAGCTTTCCAAGCATGACAACAATTCCTAAATCGCTGAGGCTTTCCCACTTCCTCACTGTCAAAACGTTAAAACTAATTGCCCCCAGGCTCCTTGATGATCTGCGGCCCAGCTGCTGCTTTGACCACTTGAAAAATGAACAGGCCTCCCCGAAGGAGGTTTGTGTCCAGGAAATGATGGAGTTA
This sequence comes from Prionailurus viverrinus, assembly GCF_022837055.1. NCBI lineage: Eukaryota > Metazoa > Chordata > Mammalia > Carnivora > Felidae > Prionailurus > Prionailurus viverrinus. The sequence goes on along the minus strand of NC_062561.1, from coordinate 192,521,973 downwards.
CTGCTGAGTAGATACCTGGCTGCTTACTGTAGCTGTTCAGTCCTCCCCTTGGGCCGCTGGTGCTCTGTGACCCTAGGTCAGTTGCTAGCAGTCTTCTTGTCCCATTCCCTCCTTTACATGACCATTCGTTTTGTAAACTTTTTTCTCCCTTGAGCGGGAAAGACAACAATTTTCATTATTTGAGCTTCTGCAAATCACTTACGCTCACTGAACTTAATTTCCTCACCTGTACCATGGAAATAATAACAGTCTTAAAATCTCTCTCTAAGGGTTGTTGTCCATGGGTCATTAATGGAGTGTTTGTTTTTTTTCCCTCTCTTGATGTATATTCTCCCTGGAGGAGAACAAACTTTAAACAAGCAAACAACTATATAAGATGTTTGACGGTGAAGTGCTATGAAGAAAATACAGCAGGGGCTGGAGAGAAGAGGGGTGGGGTGCTCTTCCAGATAGGGTGAGCATCAGGTCACCCTGAGACAGTGACATATCAGCAGGTGAGCTCTGGAGGGAACTGTTTCAAGGTGGACCTAAAAAGAGAGTAGTCTGTGCAAAGGCCCTAAGGTGGGGGGTGTGTTTGGCTTGTTGCAAAAATAAGAAGGAAGTCAGTGTGACTGGAGCTGAATGAGCAAAGGGGAGTAGGTAGGTGAGTCATCATGGGAAGAGGGATTAGGGGGGAGGCTTGGACCACAGAGAACCTATCAGGTCTTGGCAAGAATAGTGGGTTTCATTCGAAGCAGAGAGCCATGGAGGGTTCTGGGTTGTGGGGTACGTGATCTGATTGACCCTTTAAAAGTGTCACTCTGTCTGCTTGCTGGGGAGTGTATTGTGAGGAGGTGAAATAGAATCAGAGCAGTTTTTATGTATGTGATAGGTATGTTGCTTCTGAGATGTTAACTGAGTAGTCTACTGGGAATGTGGAATTTCTAAGGGTCTCAGAGAGCCAAAGATGAATATATATATATATATATATATATATATATATATATATATATATGATGGTACACTCTCCACGGGTGGATTACCAGGGGCTTTACAGCCAGGACCTGGAAAATCAGCGCAAGCAAAGTCTGAAGGGAGATAGAGTCACAAAGCAGGAGCCATCAGGCCTTGAGCCTGTTAATGAACAATCCATATAGGACACCATCAGAGACGCTAAAGATCCTGAGAGGAAGGACCCTTTCTGTCAGGTTGTCAAGTAAGGGTTCTTCCGGAGCCAGTCCATGATGAAGGAAAATCTCTAAAATAAGATATCATTGCTTAAAGAAAACCAAGTTGCAAATCAGGCGAAAGAGGAATTTCTATCACAAAAGGAAGATTTGGTAGTCTTCTTCGAGATGGGGACTAGAAATAAGATGAGATAAATAATGGAAAATAGTCAAATTTTCTTTTGCCCACCTGATTTGTAGTGGGTACATTTTGACCATGACAAATAACAGACACTTTTGGCAGAGATCAGGGCATAGTTAGCGCCCAGTAAATGGTAGAGGAAAAAAAAAAAAACGGAATAGCAGGGGTATGACGCCACTCAGCAGCACTTCCCCAGAGAGCCAGAGCTTCTGTGATACTCAGGACTCCCAGAAATCACAGGTGTCCTTAGTGTCCTCTCGCTCCAACTTCTGATAATCCAGTGGTGCCAGAAAGCCTATTTGTGGTACTTCTTGTTCCTCTGGAGCTCCATTGCAGTGCCAGGTAAAACAGATAAAGAGGAGGTGTGAGGGATCATCGGTCACATCAGGAAAGCCATTTGTTAATGTAGGCGGAGACCAGCACCCTGTTATCCTTTTGCCCTGGCTCAGGTACAGGCCATAATCACATCCTCTCCCCCCCCATAAATTCCCATGTGGCTCTTGCAGTAGAAGAAATTGCTGCTTTTCCCGACTTGGCCACAAGTACTTTCTCTTTGCAGTGCTTGGAATTAGTATTTGGAAGCCTATAGGCATTTATAACATGTTCCCAGACACTATCCATTAGGTATGCTCTTAAGCCATCTCCAAGCTGGCGAAGAACCTCCTTCCTCTCTGAATGAGAGGCCTGTCTTAGGATCTCTCTGATTTCTCTGGGCAGGATTTTTTTCTTCTTTATTTAAAGTTATTATGTCTTTGTGGCTTAAGCATTAGAAACAGAAATTTGTAATGCCTCATGGATGAAAATCAGGTACCAAAGCAGCTTAATCAGCAATGCCCATATCTGCTTTTTTAAACTTAGTACCACAAGACTTAAAACCAAAAGGCAGAGCATAGCTCTGTGCTATGCTAAGTAGGTTCTCGAACTGATGGCATTTCAATTTTTGTGGATTGGTTAATGCAAGCCTGTGGCACTTACTCTAATGATGAAGTGGGTACTTGGACAGTGTTCTCTGCTTACCTGTGAGCACCTTGATTTTGATAAATAGAGCTAAGCTGCTACATTCTTAATTAGAGCAATATAGGGTCTGATTTAAGGCCTAGGTTATACTAAATGAAGTGTGATCTGGATTGAATCTTGGAACAGAAGGAAGACAATAGTAGGTAAATTGGGGAAAATCCCAATAATCTATTTAGTTAGTGGTAACCTTTCAATTAAAACCATTGTACCAATGCTCATTTCTTAGTTGTGTTGAACATAACGTGGTTATGCGAGATACAAACCAGTAGAAGAAGCTGGGTGACAGGTACACCGTAGCAAACTGCACTATCTATGCAACTCTACGGTAAATCTAAAATATTTTCAAAATAAAAAATTAAATTTAAAAAAAGGTATAATAGAGAGGGAGATGGTTTGTCGATCTCTCTTGTGCCTTTCAAATCCAGCCCTAGAAGCAGTGTCCCAGTGTACATATAGTTCACTGAGAATCATCTTTAGCAGTATAATAATAATGCAACTGCTGGAAACCGTGAAGCCAACTCATAAGCAGTCAGTAACCCTGTGAGGCCGGTACCGTTTGATCTGCAGTGCATGGGTGAGGAAACTAAGGCTCAGAGTAGGGAAGTAGCTCCTCCAAAATCCACAGTTAGTGATAAGGGACCAGAATTGTAGCCCCTGCTCCTTAATGCACATACCTGCTCCAACCCAGAGTGTTTGGATGTGTGTGTATCAATCATGGCCCTGCCATTTATTAACTGTTATATTGCCCAGTTCCTACACTTCTCTGGCTGTCCATTTCCTCCTTATAAAACAAGGAGTTACGGTTTGACGACCCTTAAGGATTTTTCCAGCTTCAAATTTCTCTGACTTCCTGACCTATATAGAGTACTTTTTAATTGAAATGTTACCATTCAACTTTTCTATCCAGTGGAATCCTTTCCAGACTTATGGAAAATAACCTTTTGATCTGCAGGGGACTTATGTGACAGTTGAGCTCTTATCCACATGATTTTTTTTCCCTTTGAATAATCCTCCTGTTCTTTCTTTCTGACGAAATATCCACCAATCCCAAAAAGTGTGAGCTCTTGAAAGAGAAGTGTTTTCATAATTTATTGTAAAAATTTTAATACAGACTTTTTGCATGTATTTGCCTTATTTCTTTTTTATCTTCAATACATTATTGGCAACACTGGAATGAGAAGAAATTGATAGAGATAAGCTGTTCCGAATGCAGTTAAACATCATCGTTTGAGTTTATAAGGGAAGAACCGCTATTACCTTACCAAATTTTATGTGAATTAATGAAGATTAACATGAATTTGATCCTGTTTATTTAAGTTCAAACATCGCCTTAAGAACCCCTTAGCTATTCTTAAAATTTTTGACACGGCAAGTCAGTATTAAGCAAATTAGGATCGACTAGTAGTAAAAATTGAAATTTCTGAATCCTGGAAAATTTGGGGCCAATATGAGTCGGTTTTTAAAATTTCAATAGTACTGGGGCACCTGGGTGGCTCAGCCAGTTAGGCGTCTGACTTCAGCTCAGGTCATGATCTTATGGTTCGTAGGTTCGAGCCCTGTGTCAGGCTCTGTAAAAACAGCTCAGAGCCTGGAGTGTGCTTCATATTCTTTGTGTCCCTCTTTCCATACCCCTTCCCCCTCCCCTGCTCATGCTGTGTCTCTATGTCTCTCTCAAAAATAAATAAACATTAAAAATTTAAAGAAAAATTTCAGTACTACTGGATTATAACCCGCTTTATTATATAAACCAAAATTAAAAGACCAAGAAAGAATCATGTTCACTTGCCAAAAATGTCATTTCCTGGCATGCAATAGAAAATTATTTTTAATTTTTTTTTTTTTACTAATCTTCCTTGCAAGATCTTGAGGATAGCTATAGTTCTCTAGAGGATTAATGCCCACACAAATACACAAATACCCAAATTAATGTCATTTTTTTTCTCTTGACCAAAATAAATGAAAGAAGCACAAATAAGCAGCTACTCAACTAAAAAGAATAAAAGTGAAAAGAAAAGTGATCGTCATTTTGCCAAATGCTATAACATCCAGGAAAAAGGGGATAAATCAGTCCAGTAAGTTCATAAGCATTTACATGTGTTTCAATACACAGACTCAAGTGATGTCTTCAACATTGTTGCTTTCGTGCATAGAATCATTTCTGATTCCCCCATTCTAATGCCCTTTTAACTAATTTTGATGCAGAAATCTTAGTGAAATCCTAAAATTCCCCAAACTATGTTAAATAGCTAAATTTATTTCCTTTTCTTTAGAATAATGAAGTAATAACTTCTTTCATGGCTAACTTGACCTTTAATCATTATCCCTTTGATAGTAAATTTTAAAAAGTCTGTAGTTTTTAAATGATGATCAATCATATGGAAAATTAAGTTCTTTGTAGTGCACCTGCAATTAATAGTTATGTGACTTTACAAAGTCAGGAAACCTTGTTAAGTCTCAGTTTCCTTATGCATACAATGAGCTTAAATTCTTGCTGAATTTATATCAGGGGCTTAATGGATATCGAAGTGCATTATAAAGTACACAGAGCTGTATCCTGGGCAGTTGAAACAGTTCGGTATTTATTGTGTGCTTACTATGTGCCAGGCACTGCATTCATGGTGCAGTAGTGAGCAAAGCAAAAAACAGTGTGTGTGTGTGTGTGTGTGTGTGTGTGTGTGTGTGTGTACTTGTGGAGTTCAAATTACAATTAAGACAACCAATGGAAAACAAAATACTTTTGATAGAGATGAGAAATATGAAATAAATTGAAGAGGGTAATGGGTTTGTAGAAGGGGGAGGCTTGCTTTATTTAGGTAAATGGTTGCAGAAAGCCTCTTGGAGAAGGGGAACTTTGAGTTAAGAGCCAGTAGTAAGGGAGTATAAGGAAAGAGCATTCCATTGGAGGAACACATCAAGTTGAAGGAACAAATGGTAGGTCGGGGTCGATGGAGCATGGTGAATTATGTGGAAGAGGAATACAAGATGGAACCAGAGATGTGGGCAGGGGCCAGATCACACTGAGCCATATACACCATGCTGTTCTGGAGGCCTGGGTAAGCTTTGTGATTGTTTTAAGAATTGAAGTGAATCCATAAATGTTCTCAAGAGCAAAGGCAATAGTCATATGTGGCAGTTTCCTCTCACAATTTGTTCATGGATTGTTTTCTCTTAATCCTTTATTTCCTAGTAGCCACAAAGTTAGAATATGTAGATGAAAGCAGAGTATTCCAATATAAATATTTGGCCTCTTTCTAGATTCTTCCATCATAACTGATAGTTAATTGATGATCTCAATCATTATTTCTGTCTTTTAAATATCTCTTTCTTCTATCCCATTGTTTTGCTTCTCACTGCCAGTATTTTTGTTCAGGCCATCATCATTTCCCTCTTGTACTAATACAGACTCCAAAGTTGCCCTTTGCAATCTGTATTCCAAATTACTTCTGAAGTGCTTGGTTCTAGAATCAAATCTGATCATGCTCTCAACTTCTCCTTTCATCCATGCCCATCCCTCCTAACTGCTTAAAAACCTTGTGATTTCTCATCACTCACGGAAGTCCAATTGACTTCATTTGGGACATGAAATGTCTTTTTTCTTCTTTCATTTTCAGACTTGTCACCACTAACCCCAGGCGTTTATATGGGATCTTTTTGTGCTTCCCTAAGTGGCCTACTGTGCCCTTCCCACCCTCCCCCACACCTCTGCCTATATTCTTCCTTCTACCTAGAATGCTTTGTGATGTCCATTAACCCTCCCAAAATCCTGTTCTTCTGTGTTTCCGTAGCACCAAGGATCTAATGTGACAGCAATCAAATACTCCTGTTATTTGGTTAATTTTTTAGTTTGCCAACTAAAACCACAATCATCTCAAGGTCAGGGAACAGGTCCTACTTAATCTTTAAAGCTATAGTACCTGGCACAGTGCTATTACAAAACACTGTTAAAAAATGCTTAGTGATGGGATGCGTTTTAGATCATGCTATTATGCCTTTGGCTCTGGCTAGGTTATAGAAGTAAATTTTAAAAGCATGAAAGCACCTGTTCAGTGCATTGCTCTCTGTTTAATAACCCTTCCTGCTTTTGTTCCCTTGCCTCTAAAAGGGAGATGGAAACTCCTTTCTGGCAATGTTAAAATGGTCGCCTGCATCAACTGTATTAAAAATGATAAGTACAGTGCCTGATGACTGTTGTCACTAACAGCACTAATATAATCATTGGAGGAGGAACAAAGAATTGAGGACATGGTTTCTGCCCTTAAAACTTTAACTCACTGGCAAAGCAAGATCTGTATACAAAATGAACTAGCAGCCTACCTGATTTTAAATTAAGAAGTTCCAGAATACTTTGAAATGTTGATGTATTACAGTAATTCATAGAAGAAGGAAAACACTCAGGGATGGGGAGAAAAATAACGATGCTAATGACAATGTCTGACAGGTATTAAGCTCATATTTTGTGCCAGGCTAAGTGCTCAGCTTTTCAAATGGATTATCTCATTGAATATTTGTTTTTTGGTTTTTTTTTTTGTAAATCATTCTTTTCTACTTTCACAGGTGTCTTTCTTTCTTTCTTTCTTCCTTCCTTTCTTTCTTTCTTTCTTTCTTTTGTAAATGTTTATTTTAAGAGAAAGATAGCAGGGGAGTGGCAGAGAGTGAATATTTGGAGTAACCCTTTTATTGGGTACTTTTTATACCTCCCACCCCTGCCACATTTTTTTTTTAACAGATAAAGAATCCGAAGCTCAGAGAAGTCTAGTAACTTGCCCTACACCACACTGTACGACATAGGGGAAACAACTTCTGAACCCAGGCATTCTGGGTACGCAGATCTAGTTTATAACATCTTTGCTCGGTGGCTTCTGTGACGCTCTCTGGGAGGAGGTTAAGATTTGTCACAGGCCATGAGATGTAAGACTTGAACTTTTCATTAAAAAAAAAGGGGTGTGGTAGGAAGGAACAGCATTCCTTATGAATGGGAAGATGAAAGTAGGTTACTGGGGAGTATAGCAGAGAAATTAGAATGAGTCGGGGTAGCAGCATTAGAAATTAATCTGAGTATCGGGGCGCCTGGGTGGCTCAGTCGGTTGAGCCTCCGACTTTGGCTCAGGTCATGATCTCGCAGTTCGTGAATTCGAGCCCCGCATTGGGCTCTGCGCTGACAGCTTGGAACCTGGAGCCTGCTTCGGATTCTGTGTCTCCTCCTCTCTCTGTCCCTCCCCCGCTCATGCTCTGTCTCTCTCTGTCTCTCAATAATAAATAGATGTTAAAAAAATTAGAAATTAATCTGAGTAGAATAAAGAGATCTATGAAACAGTAATGGACACATGATTATCAAACATTACCTCCCAGGCCTTCATCATATTCTGCCTAGTTTCCTCTCTGGTAGTCCGGCTTTTCCACTTGTCAGTGAATGTTCGATCCATTGTATAAAACTGGAGGGATAGGTATTCCAGTGATGGTATTTTCAACATCTTGAGGTCCTGCAAAAGATACTGCTACTGTGGCCTCCTGCTGCCTACCTCATCCGCTCACGGGTTTAGCCCCTGTGGTTGGACAGGGCTTTTGATCCACCTATAGTTTTCACTATTGCATTTGTCATCCAAGAGGTTTATGGTAATTCAGGTATGAGACACAAACTGAGGGATGTAGTTTGAAGTCTGAAATTTTGGTATTTCCACAGTGTTTTGAGTTTCAGATGGTGGGACAGTATTGGGTTATGGTGCCGAGAATGGGGGCAATGGGAAGAGCATGGTTGCAATTATATTGTGAAGGACCCACCAGGGGACCTTAAAATTCCACATGTGAGTGAGTGGTGAAAAAAAGGCATCCAACAAGCCTTCATGGTTTCTCATCTGAAGTTCCAGAAGGGCACAGATAATAGTTGAGGTTGTAAGAATAGCTTTTGTGGGAGGGAGTGCAGACTCAGGGTGAGTTATGGCTGAAAATTGACTATTTGGAGATGCCTGTGCCAAGGGTTTGGGACTAGGAGTGGAAAGATCAAAAAGTGATGAGGAAGGAAAAACAGGGAACCTATCGGGAGAGATCAATAAGTCCAGGGCAAGAGCTTGATTTAGTTAAGATGGGATGTATTAAATGAAGCAACATTATAAAATCAGTTGATGGCAGACCAATATGTCAATAATACCAACAAACTTGGTGGCCTAGAATTGATTTGGCTGGTGAGTAAGGAAAAGACACTATAAAAATAACCAAGAATATTTATGGTGAACTGTATTTAGGTGTAATCACTAAGTATTCATTAGTCATATAATCATGAATTTTCTTGGTATCTAGGCAGTCTTTGAAGAGTTTATTTTAGACGTTTGTCCATTCTGAATGCAGAGAAAAACAAACAAAAGGAGTAAAGAAAGTAGTAAAAAAAAATCAACTGAAGAAGTAGAATAAAAATACAAATGCATCTAGCTCTTTGTGAGAGCATTTTATTCAGAAAAAGAAGTATTTTGTGTGCCATACTGTCTACCAAATCATCAACTACAATAGGTTTTTATCACCAATATAGTCTCATTTCTGTTGTGCACACAGAGCCAGTTTTAATCATATTCTTGTTCTCCTGAAAAGGATATTATCCAAAGATGTAATAATTAATCTAGGATAATGCATCATTCTAAGAGACTGACTCTGTGGAAAAGAAAACACAACAAGGAGTTTCTGGTTTTAATTTATCTTTTGAAAAAATAAATAGGGAGTCAGTAACTACTTATATGTGAAAGAAAAATGGAAATGTGCTCCAAATAAATTCACTTGGAAGTCATGGGCCCTAGAAAGATATGCTGCTATTTAGACTTCTTATGAAGGTCAATTAATATAATTTTGTTGGTACTAATCAATAATGAGGAAAATACATTACGTTATACTTAAAGGATACAAAATTACTTTGCTCTCAATTGGAAGAGTAAAGATTAGTGCTCGTTTCAAATGTATTTAGTTAAGGATGTTCCTTTAGCTAAGGATGTTCCTTAGCTAAATACACACTTAAGTGCTACTTTTCACTGGATCATTGCTCTTATTTTGAGGATAACTAAAAGAAATTATTTGACTAGTATATGTAGAACTGCTATCCCATGTCAGATGAGCCACTTTCGGAAAGATGGTTGCAATCTTGTTATTTTCTTTTGGTTTTAGCTTAGTGTGGTGGGTATGGAATTCAGGTTGTTACCTGAACGTTGTTTTTAGCCGTGGTGGTGGCTTAGTGCTTGGTGACAGCATGTCTGACTCTACCTGCTCACAGATTTCGGATGTCAGTTGTGTATTCTCCTATTTTATCAACTGCAACCAGACAAACCGTCTAGTTTTAGAGATGCTGGAGTCAAATCTAAGGACAAAGTACATAGAGTTATTTACTTATGGGCTTTGTTCAAATAGAAATACACTACAGATGTGAAGAATGGCAAGGAAAAATGGATGTATCTCCAAGGAATACCTTATGCCATTTTTTTATAGGCCAGGAGATAAAGAACCTTGAAGGAAAAAAAAAAGTCTTGCTCACCCATAGCAAGCTATGTTCTGTTTTGAAATCTTAATTTCAATGTAATTCTAATATTTTAGTTATTTTTAGTTACTTTTTTTAAGAAAATGATGTGTCCTGTGTTGTTTACTTTGGGGAGCAGGTGAAGAACACCATGTGTTTATCCTTCAAGCATCAGGAATTATTTGTAATATAAAATAATCATTCTGACTGATTTCACAGACCTTTAGAAGTCTGAGGGCTTTCTTTATCTTATGTTGGAGTCTGCAAAAGATTGTGGTAATATGTTTTGTAATTATATGTGAAAAATCGATTGCTTATGGTTTTTTCATTTTAAATATGTCTGCCTTCAAAAAACATTATTTTTGCATCAATACCCACTCCCTTTTAATCCTTATTTGACTTCAGCTTGGGATAGTTACAAGGTGATAGGTTGTGAAGGATGATGCTTTAAAAGAAGATACTGGGACCTTTAGTTCTTTATCTCTGAACAACAATATATACTATAAACAGGTGTAAAATATAAACTATAAACAGGTGCCAGCTCTAAAGCAAAAATTAATGAATTCCAGATAACCTTTTCTAAACTGAGATATTTAAAATGGAATATACCTGGATGGTCTGGAAAGTGGCTTTTGGGTCTATTACTGGGTCTCATAGTCAACAGAAGCTTCAGAAAGTATAGAAAGAGAAAGAGTTGCTACATGATCATTAAGTTCTCCTGAGGTACAGGAACTATTTCGCGAGTTTATTTATTTAACCAACTTTATTAAGATATACTTTACATGCAATTTGCTGCTTTTATTTTAAGTGTACGATTCTGTTTAGTCAGACATACGCATGCATGAAATTACTATTCCCACCATCAAGATAGAGAACCCTTGCACCATACCCAAAAGATTCCTTAAGTCCTTACGCATCCTACACCTCTCCTAAGCTCCTCTCCAAATTCTGGGTGATCAGTGATCTGATTCTTGTCACTGATTAACTTGGCAGGGTAGTCTTGTGAACACGGTATTTGTTCAATGCAGAGCATTGATCAGTTTGAGAAGATACAGAGAAGAGCGATGACATTAAGGGTAGGGAGAGCTTAGCATGAATTTTATACCCTTTGTCTAAATAGTAACTAAAGGGAATGCTATTTGATAATGTTTCAAGGGCAGCAACATGGACTGAAAAGATTTATAATGAAATAGCTTGCCCTGTTCTGTTACAGCCTCAGTTCATCACCGGCATGTCCAAACCTTAGTTCTTTGAGTGCACTTCAAAACAGGAATAGATGAATATGAAAGCAGTCACAGCAAACCCCTTTGGCCAATTAGAGAGGTACATCTGTCTATACATCCAGGTTAATTTTCTTTGACTTGCTATATACATACAACAAATGTGTAAGTGAATTTCTTAATGCAATTTTATATATAAAAGTAAATGATACATATTAGTCCCCAGAGTCTTAGTTTTCCTCTTCTACGGAATGCTAGGGACAACTAATAGGTGCAAAATACTTAGCAAATGTCAGGCCATATACATGCTTAACAGATGGTAATCATCATGAAGACAGGTGGTATAACAGAGATCAGATCCCACACTTAATTGAATTTATTAATGGTTGTCAATATATATATTGTTTGAGCTTCTAACAGTGTCTAAAATTTCCTACCACTAATGTTTCTCTAACGGGTGCAGTGCTCAGTTACTCTTTTCGGAAGTGAATAACCAAGGCTAAACCTCAGTCTTAGGCTGATAAATAACAACTTTTCAGAATCAAGTAGAAATAAAGGCTATTGACCTCTTTCCTGCTTTCATCATTGTTTCCTTGTGGTGCTATTTTTAACACCTATATAAGCTTATATTTTATAGACATTTTGTGTAGTTCACCAGATGTTGACTACTAACATTTTAATATGTGCTTTCATATTTTAAATGCACGTATACACATATAAATGTTTCCAACAAAAATTTTATGTGTGGTTTTATTTTTTTTTAAATCTAATGTACTGATACCATATTTAGCAATGAATATAGTTGTATTCATCCATTCCTCTTTTGTTGGAGAATTGAACTGTTCCTTTTTTCCTTTATTGAAAACAATGCTTGTGTAAATCTTCCAGTATATACATAATTGCGTACTTAGTGAATTTAGTGCCTGAAAACATCACTTCTAAGAAAATATCTCTGGTCAAATTATGGACGTGTGAGGCATATAATGATATTCATGATTTTTCCTATATAAAGATTATACATTTTATTCTATCCTTCCCACGTGAGTGGTTGAATATTAATAAGTTCCTGATTTTCCAACTTTTTCAGATGATACTATAGTTGAACATGCAAACATATAAAAAAAACACAAGAGATGTATATATTCATTTTTTCCGGATTAGTCACTGAGTGCAAAGAGATCAGTGCATCATTTCTGAATCAAAGAAATGGTAATTCTGAAGGTCTGTATCTGGATTTGTCCTGGATAAATAAGGTGGGCACCTTTGAATCTTCTTCAAGTCATGTAAGGGAAGATAATCCTTTGAAGTAAGCTCTTTTTTTGGAACAAAAGGGTAGGGAGATATCTTGACCTTTGCTATTTTCCAGGAGCACAGGGTTCGGTAAAGTTCCACATTGGCAGTTCAGTGCAATCCCAATTAAAATCCCAAGAGATACTTTTGCAGAAATTAGCAAAACTGGATTCTAAAATTTATATGGAAATGAAAAGAGCCAAAAATAGTCCAGGCTATTATCAAGAACAACAAATTCTAAGATTTAACATTACAAGTGTTAAATAACAAAATTCAGCCAAGGAAATTTGAAGGTTTAATTGGCTTTATTAAATGATTCATGAATCCAGCAGTACCCCATCTAACAAGTCGACAGTCCAAGGAGTTGCACCAAATGGAAGCAGGAGGGGGCAAAGAAATTGAAGCAAAAGAAAAAGATTGTTTCAGGCAATGCATCTTCTAGGGTGCAGATCATCTCCTCTTTGAGGTATGGGGAGGACCCATGTGGCACTCTTTGGTGCTGCTGAACAATTTCTGACTGACTGTTAAGACTGTAGTTCTGGGGGACTTTGAAACTGATTATGTAGTAAGCACTGGTTGGGGTGCTTTGTCTAACTGATAGCATTTTCGGTCTGTGGTTTTTTTCGTTTTTGTTTTTGAACACAAATTATTAAGGCGTATTACAGAGCTCCACTAATTCAGATGGAGTATTGATTTGAGTAGGACAAATGAAAAGAAGAAGCTAGAGAATCAGAAACAGACCCATTCAGAATATGGTCACCTGATTCATGACTGTGAAAGACCAGTTAAAGTAATGGTCCTTGTTCTTCCTCCCTTCCTTTGTCTATAGTCATTTGCCATGTGATGGCAGTTTTCCTGCCAAAGGTTCAGAGTCTATTTTCTTGCCCCTTGAATTTGAGTTTGGCTTTGTGACTTGTCTTGACCAGTGAGATGTTAGCAAATGTAACAGAAGTAAATGCTAGGCAAATCATTCAAACAAAGAGTTGGACATCTCTACTGCTTTTTTTTCCCCTGGCCAACCCAAGACGACACATCTGGGCTAATCCATTGGAAGAACTACATGGAGCAGATGCCATATTACCCCAGTTGTTCCAGCTGAGGCCATTGTCCTAGAGGTCAATAACTGGACTGTCAGGCAAATGTTAGTCACATTTCAAAGATAGACAAACATATAAAGAATAAAAGAGGCAATTAACTCAAGGAAAAATGGAGTGTTGAAATGGAATGGAATTGAAATAGTATTTGACATAGCTTAGTAATGACAAATATTTACAGAGTCGTAATCATGTTTTTAAAAGCCACATATGGATTTTATTAAAGATGTGATTGAATTATACCAAGAGGAAGAAGGAGAGGGAAACTAGTGGGGGTGTGAAGGTGGCTGGTGGCAGTAGAGAGTTAAACTGCCATCTTAGTAGCAAATCAATGAGTAATAGCTAAACGTGGAAGATCGATAACTGAAATATACTCATGTGAATTTAAAACATGAAGGCAAATACTAGAAGGAAAAACTAAAAGGGTTGAAAATTGTGTCTCTGGGATGTGGGAGGCTAGGGAAGGATAGATGACTAGGGCACAGATGCTTTTCATTCTAGTCATCTTATTAGTTGATTTTTAAATGATGAAATAATTTTTAAAAATAGTTGGAATTAAGAAGCTATCCCTGCCTCAGTCCTCCTGAAACGCTGCTATTGTAATGTGCCCTCATATTTTTATTGATTTCCCTTTTCCTCCCCTGTCTGAAACTCATGAGATTTCTCAAAAACATCCCAAATCTGGAGTATCTTACTAATGAGGCTTTGATTAAATACAAATCCAAAAGAATACAGCTCATTCTGAAGACCATGCCATCCCTACCCCTTGAGGTCCTCCATTGCTGCTAGTTTGCTGCAGCCAAGAATTCATCACCTCTACAAGTAGGAGACAAAACCCCCAGGATAAGAAAACAAATAACATGAGGATCACTAACCCATGGTGATGCCAGTTACATCAAAAACACCTAAGTGACCTAGTGCTTCCTCATGTTGTCCTAAGGCTGAGATCAGGTCCCGCATCTTATTTCTTTGGAAAGGTTAGTTATACAAAACAACAAATTTACAAAGTAAGCTAGGTTTGGGATGCATACTCCAATGTTCAGTATTCTTAAGTCCTCTGATAAGCTTTAACACCCATTCAAGAAATTGTTATTTCCCATGGAGTCTCACTTTTCACATATCTTTACTTTTAACTCAGTCTCTGAATTTTATTTTATTTGTAAAATTGAAATCTAAGTCTTTTGGTTCAAATGTTCCAATGGTGGTAGCGGTCAGAAAGTAAGATGACTTGGTTTATTATATAGTGTGTCTATTTCTTTTTCCTTTCATTTTTTTTTCTATCCTCATTTCAGCTATGTATTCCTTTTTTAAAAAGAAAATCTATACATTGAGGCACCCAGGTGGCTCAGTCATTTGGGCATCCAACTTCGGCTCAGGTCATGATCTCACAGCTCGTGAGTTCGAACCCTGCATCGGGCTCTGTGCTGGCAGCTCGGAGCCTGGAGCTTGCTTCAGATTCTGTGTGTGTGTGTGTGTGTGTGTGTGTGTGTGTGTGTGTGTGTCTGTCTCTCTCTCTCTGTCTCTCCCCTGCTCATACTCTGTCTCTCTGTGTCTCTCAAAAATAAATAAATGTTAAAAAAAATCTATACATTGATATATATATTTTTTTCCCTTGATCAAAAAATGAAGGCCTTCAGTTGTCTGAAATGTATAAGTTACCTTGAAGTTAAGGATATTCCAACATCTAACTTTCCCCAAGGAAAACTCGCCAGAAACCATGTGTTTCATTTTTTTAAATTTTAAAGAGGCCCTCTCTGGTGGAGCCTCAGCAAATGTCACTGTTTTGTGGGTCTTTTAAGAATTCATTGGACTTTGATTTTTACAAACCAAAATAAAATAGCTGTATCTCTCACGTGCTTTCTTTATACTGTTTGTTACTGCTGCGTATTCCAGAACTCGGGATGTGGGGGTGTTTTTGATCTGAACCAAACAGCTATGATTAGACAGCCATGATAGAGGTATCCACTTATCAGATCTTGTTATTGGCCACTCTAATGACTATTCATGTCATTAGAGGGTTTTCCTGGCAAAAATATCCATTTTCAAATTTATGAGATTCATATACATAAACGTGTCGAGCACGCCCTGTGCCGGGGCTTGAGCCAGGGAGCTGATCATAATCAAGGGAAACTTTGTGGTACAAAGGGAATGTAAGATATAAACATGGGGACAACTGTCCAAGTTCTAAAGTGTCAGGATCATGGCTGTGGAGGATGGGTCATGAAAATGGACTGGTCATGATCTGTCAGTGCTGATACATGCATGATACTCTTGTTTCCATGTGGCCCATTGGCCATTCTAGACACTGTGGAATCACTCATCATCCCTACCATTCAAGAACAGCTTTTCCTCAGATCTTGGCAAACTGCTTTGGGGCATGTGAAATCATTTTGCTGCTTAAATGCCACCTTAGACTAAGAAAGCACCTTTAACACTAAGGCACTGTCTGGTCTGATACTGCTTTGGGCAAAATTAGTTGATTTGTTACCCTGAGTCATGCTCTGTGTGCATCATGCCCCCTCTGCCTGCATGTACAGCCACAGGTTTTCTCTAGAGTTTTGCTGCTTTCTTGGGCTCCAGTCTACAGTTGATGTACGGGTCCTTGCTGCTCTCCTGTCTTTCTAAACTAATAAGATTTGTCACATCTGCACTTGTTGTGGGGCTCCCCTTCTTTATGAACCTAAAATCTCTGTTTATTCCTTGCCTTCCCCTCTACTTCTCATCCAAGTTGGGGATTTTTATCTAACTGGGTGGGTGGAATTACAAGTCATCCAGAAAGCTGAGGCCTCTACTCATCAAAAGATTTCTCTAATTGATGGCCTTTGCTCATGAGTAATTTCTTCTCTAGGAGAATGTGCTGGACTTTTGAAACTCAAGAGCCAAGAGTTTACTTACTTATTTTTTTTCTTCATGGTGATTTTTTTTTTCAGAAGCAGGGAGTATAGAATAGCATGGGTGGTGCTTTAATGATAGAAAGGGACAACACGTAGAGGAAATAAGGCTTGATAAGGGCTAGTGTGTCAAAATATTTAATCAGATCTGGTTAGTTCTGCACAAAACCTAATTTAGGGTAAACGAGAGAAACCAAGTTAAATGGCCACAAGAAAGGGAAGGGTACCTCACACCACAGTGTTTGAAGATGGCTTCCTGAAGAAACTGGAATTTTACTTGGATAATGGAGAATGGGTGTGATTTTAATGGGGATGATTTTGGCAGAAGAATGAGTGGAAAAGTTTTCTCAATAAAGAGAATACCTGAGTAAAGAAGAAATCTGAGAGGATCTAGGAATTGCATGACAGCAATTCCCTGGGAGCTAGAATATTGAAAGAATTCTGTCTAGAATGTAGTCTCTATGAATCTGCATGACCACAGGTGACTTACTTGTAACCTTTCTGTGCCATTATTTCCTCATATGTGAGTGGCAATGGTGGTATATATCAAACGGCATTATATGACAGGTGCAGTATATACAGTCATGTTGGGAGCAGTGTTCTGGGCCATGAAAAGATGATGCATTAGCTACTATCAGAGCTCTGTCAGGGAAAAGAGGGCAAAGCTAAGCTACACAAAATTCATGAAGGGTCTTGAATGAAATGAACGAACTGGCTCAAGATGGTTTAGGGAAAAAGTCTTCTTGGCAGTGCTGCTGAATTTAAAGCGCTGATTCTCAAATAAAATTGTGTGTAGGAATGACCAAGTAGCACATGACATGTGAAATTCCAGGCCACCATTTTCCGCACAATGTTTGTGATTTAATAGGCATAGGGTATGGTGGGAAAAATAATGTGTATTTTAAATAATAATGGTTGTCAGATCTTGGATTGGGGCAAGACAAGTGAGGTGCCTGAGATGCAAAATTGAGGGAGTCCTCTTGACTCCCTGAGGGCGTGTTTGGGCAGTGTTGGCCCTGAGGGTGAGTGCCTCCTTAAATTTTGCACCCTAGAGGCCTCATTCACTTCATTCTGGGCTGGACCCTGAGAATCGGATGCTGGTGGAGGAAGAAATCATTCATTTCTTTATTAGACCTATTGAGTACCTGCTGTGTGCCTGGCATTATTCCAGATGCTTGGTGCGTGTCGGTGACCTCCATAGACAGAATTTGCGGGCCTTGGAAAGTTTGTATTTTAGCAGGAGAGACAAAATAATAAATATGATAACTAAGTAAATTATATGTTATGTTAGAATGTAATATGTTCTGTGGAAAAGTAAAAATAGAGCAGGAAAAAGACAGTAACTCATCCTTGGAGAAGTTTGGTTTAAAGGCTGACTCAAGCCCGTTCTCAGGTCTCATTTCCAGTTACCTACTCACATTCATTAGGAATGGTTTCCTGATGCCTCCTATATGGTAAAAGTATTCTGAGATTACTTCCTTCCTCAGCTGGAAGTGTTTTCTAGAAGCCATGGGCCCTGTCTGCCATGGGTTCAGTCAGGAAGAAGGGGGTTTTCATCGCTGTCTATGTGCCTCCTCTAACATGATACACCAAAAGTTCTAGCTCTTTCAACACCTAACATTAAGGCAGCCTATGGCGAACTTGCCAGTGACACAGATGTTCTGTGTTTTTGGAAGCTAAAAAACCTCCAGTTGTTGGAAAAGATTCTGTGAGAAAAATCTGAAGACAAATTGACTGTAAAATATCACTGAAATGAGAAAGCAGGCTGTAATACTAAAAAAAATTAGAAGAGAATGATGAATTCTATGATCTCCTTAGTATTTGTCACACACAAATGTCATAGAATTTTAGAACTGGAAGGGGACCTTGGCGATCATCTAGCAAAGCAGATATGAAATGAGAGTTAGGAAATGACGAGTGCAAAGATCATTTAATTAGGAAAATCTCCTTTGTAAAAAGAGTGATAAAGGGAGAGAGCTGCTATTACTGAAAACAGGAGCCCACAGCCGGGCTTATCCATCAGAACACATGGCAATTAGATGTTTGAAGACAAAGCAGAGGAGACTAAGGGCATGGAAGGACAAGAATAAATCAGGAAAATAAATGAGGCCAACAAAAAAAAAGAGCCATAAAGCACTGGAGTTTTGAAGTTTGTTAGATTCTGTTGTATGCCATTGCTAATGTACAAACAGAAGAACATGTCATTGAGTGCAGGATATCTCAAAGCTCCACATGACAGCAGTGTTTGTTTTTTTTTTTTTAATACTACATTAAGTAAATGGGTCACAATTAAAGGCCGCTGGTTCTGTGATTGGGGACCTTGGGGGAAAAGCATTAGAGCATTTTCTCATTCACTCAATGGTTGTTCATTGCAACTGGGTTTCCTTTGGAAGATAGTGACAAAAATAGAACCATACCTGCAATCTACAATTAACTAGACCTACATAAGTGTAGGTCTAGTTAATTTCCTTTCTCATATTTATGAAAGATCAACATTTGGGCTTCATGCCGTATTCTATTAACCTCGAGTAGAGTGGAAGCTGGCTTAGACAGGATTACATTGCCTGACTAGTTCAGTTATCTTATACAAATGGTGATGTGCACCTGAAAGTTTGTCTTACAATGTAAATCTTCTGCATTAGTAGTAGCAACCCAGGAGTCCATAATCAGGCTTGGACAGAAAGAATTTAATTGAGGAAATCATCTAGAAAAGGGCTTAGTGCATAGTAGGTGCTTAATAAATATTGATTAAATAATTCAATAAGTTGGCGACCCATCTACCATGTATTTCAGACAGTTCCAAAATGGACAAAAAGACACCTGCCTAGAAATAACTCCTTTGGAAGGTATTAGGCTTATGAGGGCCTGAATAAAGATGAACGTCTATGTTTTACCCTATATAACTTAATGATAACTACTTGGGTTAGATAAAAATTGACGAAATCGGTAATATCTGCTGTCATACCTACTATGTGCTTGGCATTATTCCAGGGGCTTGGCGTATATCAGTGAACATGATAGACAATGAGACCCATTCATGAGGAGCTAAACAGGAGAGACAAAACTAAAAAAAAAAAAACACAATTGCTAAGTAAATCATATTATGTTAGAAGGCGATAGGTGCTATTGGGAAAGAAGGGTAGAGCAGGATACAGATGGTAGTTCACGCTTTAAGATGCCCCACGTTAAAGGACCCAGGCCAGCTCTAAGAATTTGTCTCCTGTACTAGTTCAAATCCATTAGGAGTGGTAACTGCTGTTGCCTTCTGTAAGGCTTGAAAACCTGATAAAAACTGTAAACCTGATAGAGTTAATTTTGGAAAAAAAATGTTTCAAGTAATACCACTTTGAGTACATATGATTTTTATACTTTTCATGGGAATGTCCTATACTAAATAATGGATCATTGATTTTCACAATAGTTCTATGAATTAGGCATGTCAAAAGGTGAATTCATTTTTCCTCATTTTTTTTAACCTGCAAAATACACGTAACAAAAAAACTTACCATCTTAACACTCAAGTGCACAGTTCAGTGGTATTAAGTATATTCACAGTGATGCACATCCTTTGTCATCATCTATCTCCATATCCTTTTCATCTAGTAAAACTAAAACCCCGTGCTGATTAAATAGCAACCCCATTCTTCCCTCCCCCAGTCCCTGGCAACTACCATTCCACTTCTGCCTCTATCATTTTGACTATTCTAAGTACCTCACATGATTGGAATCATACAATATTTGTTCTCTTGGGACTGGCTTATTTCACTCAGCATAATGTTCAGGTCCATGTATATTGTAATAGATGTTACAATTTCCTTACATTTTAAGGCTTCATCATCATTGTATGTACATACCACAGTCTGTTTATCCATTCATCTTTTGGTGGATAGTTGGGTTGTTTCCTTGTTTTCACCACTGTGAGTAATACGGCTACACACATGGGTGTATAGATACCATAGGTGTGCAAATACAAATATTTGAGGCCCTACTTTCAATTCAATTGGGTATATATCCAAAAATGGAATTGCTGGATTATAGGGTAATTTTCTTTCAATTATCTGAGGAACCCACCTCACTGTTGTCCGCAGTTGGTATACCATTTATATTTACATCAATAGTAAGCAGGCCTTCCAGTTTCTTCATATCCTTGCTAACCCATTTGTTTAAATAATAGCTATCCCAAAGGGTATGAGGTCATATCTCACTGTAGTTTTGATTTGTATGTCCTAATAATTAGTAACATTGAGCATCTTTTCATGTGCTTATTGGCCGTATTCTATTTGAAGAAATGTTTATTGAAGTCTTTTGCCCATTTCAAAATTGTGTGTTTGTTTTCTTATTGAGTTTTAGGAGTTCTATATAAATTCTAGACGTTAATCCCTTATGAGATACATGATTTGCAAATATTTTCTCCTATTTGATGACTTGTCTTTTTACTCTGTTGATAGTGTACTCTGATGCACAAAATTTCTTATGAAGTCCAATTTCTCGACTTTTTAAAATTTTCTTGCTTGTGCCTTTGATGTCCTATTCAAGAAATTCTTGCCAAATCCAATGGTGTACAGTTTTAATCTTATGTTTTCTTCTGAAAGTTTTATAGTTTCTGTTTTTACATTTAGGTCTTTGATCCATTTTGAGTTACATTTTATACTGGGATCAATTAGGGATCCCAATTAGGGACTAGCATTGTAGTACAAGTTGAAATCAGCAAGTATGAGTCTTTCTGTGTTGTTCTTTTTCAGTATTATTTTGGCTATTTGGGATCCTTTAAGATTCCACATGAATTCTGGCATGGGATTGTTTCATTTTTATTTATTTTTTATTTTTACTTTTTAGAGAGAGAGCATGTGCATGAGTGAGTGGGGGAAAGGGAGAGAATCCTAAGCAGACTGGGGGTCAGGGCAGGGGCAGAGTGAGAGGCTTGATCTCACGACTGTCAGGTCATGACCTGAACCAAAATCCAGAGTTGGACGCTTAACTAAGTGAACTACGCAGGCACCGTGGGAGGTTTTTTTTTTTTTCATTAATTCAAATAAAAATGATTGGGATTTGATCGGGATTGCATTGAATTTATAGATTGTTTCGGGTAGTATTGACTGACATCTTAACAGTATTAACACTAGTAAGTCATTCAGCCCATGAACATAAGTTGTGTTTCCATTTGTTGAGATTTTCTTTGCTTTAGTAGTGTTTTGTAGTTTTTATTGTACAAGTTTTGCACCTCCTTGATTAAGTAAGATGAATTAATTTTTATTTAGAAGATGGGAGCTATGTGGTAGGATCTTGGTTTTATAGAATAGTACAGAGAAGATGATGGTTAGGATGATAATTCAGAATCACCTGATTCCTATTACAGTAATTGAAACTATGCTTTGTAGAGATGACAAAAGAAAAGATTATCAGGCTCCTGAAATCAAGATCTCAAAGTGGGGATCTTGAAGACATCAAGGCATAATCCCAGTTTGGAGCAGATTCTAGATTCTTATCAGTTAATCTACTGCTGGGGGATTAAGCACTGAGGGATGGATTTCATCACATCAAAATAACAAAAGGTAAATTAATAAAGGTGACAGTTTATTGATTTATAATATGAATACATATTTGCAGTTTCCAGGATGTATGTATCTAAAGTCTAGGACGACATCTTCCCAAGACTCTTAAGTTACCGTTCAAAATATGTTAAATATGTTATTAGATTGAGTCTAAAACCCAAAGTTTGTAGGATATTAATTTCATATACCCAATAATTTGTTTTGCATATGTAGTTCTCTCCTTTTTTTATTGCTAGAGTTCCCTTCCTCCTCCCACCTATTTCCTTGAGAGAACACAAAGGACACAAAACTTTGAGATGTGGCTTATGACTCTCATTTCCACTCTTAGCAGCTATGCAGGTGCACTGCTACAGGCAAGAAATAACAGACAAAGCCCAGGGAGTGAGATTGTGAAGCTGTCAATCAGGATCACAGCTCAGTGGGAAGCAACCAATGGGTCTTGGGGCTCAGTGGGAACCAGCCAATCACTTTCACAGCTCAGCTGCAGGAGAGCCTGGCTGGCAACCAACAGCCAACAGAGGGTTTTGGGATTCCCTGTTTAAGTTCCATCTGTCTCTCCTTCAGAAAACTGTAAAAATAAACAAAATGATATGCTTTAATACAATTTAAAAGTGAATCATGATGGAGGAGGTTGTCAGATTACATAAATTGTAGAAAGTGACTTCTAAGGATCCAAGATAGAAAAAAAACAAAAACAAAAAACAGCTGCTTCCACATCTCCTTTTTCAGCGGGTTATTAGTCTATAAGAAAGGTGAACATAAAGGAGATAGGGCCTATATTTGATCACTTTGGGGAAATTTCTCTAAAAAGGAGAGATCTCATAATCTGATGGTGATGTATTTGGATACTTGTCAGATGCCCTAGAGGTGATATATCTGTGAAATTTTAGCATGATCAGACAATTCTAATAATGGGCACACATCCTTAAAGAGCTCTATTGGTTATCTGTGTTAATAGGGATTGATGATTTTTTCTATAATAGGCCCAAGAGTGTGTATATATATTTTAATATTTATTTATTTTTGAGAGAAAGAGAGCATGAGCAAAGAAAGTGCAGAGAGAGAGGGAGACGGAGAATCCCAAGTAGGCTCCGTGCTGTCAGCACAGAGCCTGATGTGGGGCTCAAACTCACGAACTGGGAGACCATGACCTGAGCTGAAACCACGAGTGGGATGCTTAACTGACTGAGCCACCCAGGCTCCACGGTGTGTATTTTAGGCTTTGTGGTTATGTGGCCTCTGTTGCAGCTATGCTGTCATTGTAAAAGTAACAATAAACTATATGTAAATTAATGACCAGGGCTGTATTCCAACAAATGGTGATTTACAGACACTGAAATTTTAATTTCCTGTAACTTTAACATGTCATGAAATATTCTTTGTTTTTTAACCATTTAGAAATGTAAAATTTATTATTAGCTCTTAGGTAGTAGTTTGCTGATACCTGTCTCACACAATCTAACAACACAATGAATTTGTTCTCAATATAATGGAAGCCTAATTCTTCGAGCATATTCATGGAGAAGGGCACCTAGAGTTTTATGCTTCATGATTCTTCTTCTTCCTTTTCTTCTTCCACTTCTTCCTCCTCCTTTCTCTTCCTCTTCTTTTTCTTGTTTAACGGCTGTCTCAGTCACCAAATCTAAGTAGTCTAGCCATTCAGGAGCACATGGTTCCTCCCTGATACCCCTGTGGCATAGCTTATTTTGAGCATTCAAGCTACATTTATTTCTCTTTTCCAGCATTCTTTGTTATTTTGTGAAAATAGGTAACCTGGCTCACAAGGTAGTAGATATGTCTTCATTTAGTCATCTCTACAGGATGTGCAGCTCCCCCGTGGCTCTGGCAAAGAACACATTCCTCCTGCTCACGCAACAGGTCCTGATATGTCTGACCACCTTACAGGCTGGTCATAGTAGCATCTCAGAGAGAGTGTAGGGGGTCCGCTTGACCACCAATTTAAGGCTTAATTTCCAAGTCTTGTCACAGAATCTTCTTTTGACCAAAGGTATACCAGAATGTCTACTCCCTTCACAGGAAAACAAATCAGCCACCCACAGAGAAGGAGCCTCATCCTCTGATCTGAACAACTAAGAAGTTTCATCTTTTATACTTAATCTGATTAATCGAGAGTGCTTTTGGGGGGACATTGTGTCACATATTGATTTTACTATTTTTTCAGCTTTGTCGAGTTAAAATTGGCAAATGAAATTGTGATATATTTAGAGTACAAAGTGATGATTTAATACATATATACATCGTGAAAGGATCCCCAACATTGAGTTAATTGACATTTTCATCTCCTCACATATTTACCTCTTTGGTGTGTGTGAGAACATTTATTTTCTACTCCCTTAGTAAATTCTGGTTGTACATCACAGTGTTATTAACTGCATTCACCAGGTTTTACATTAGACCCTCAGACCGTATTCACGTAAAATTGAAAGTTTATATCCTTTGATCAGCCTCTCTGTGTCCCCCTGCCTGCCCATCCTAGGTGACAATTATTCTGTTTCTATGAATTCAATTTTTATTTTTATTTTTTTTAGATTCCACATATAAATTATGCCACACTGTATTTGTTTTTCCCTGGGTTA
Organism: Prionailurus viverrinus; assembly: GCF_022837055.1. Classification (NCBI taxonomy): domain Eukaryota; kingdom Metazoa; phylum Chordata; class Mammalia; order Carnivora; family Felidae; genus Prionailurus; species Prionailurus viverrinus. The sequence continues at coordinate 192,497,476 of NC_062561.1, read as the reverse complement.
TTTCACTTAGCATAATTCCCTGAAGGTCCATCTGTGTTCTCACAAATGGCATGGTTTTCTTCTTTTTTAATGTTGAATAATATTTGTTTGTGTGTGTGTGTGTGTGTGTGTGTGTGTGAGAGAGAGAGAGAGAGAGAGAGAGAGAGAGAGAGAGAGAGAGTTTCCCACATTTTCTTGTTATTCAACTGTCAACACTTAGTTGTTTCCATATGTTGGCTATTGCGAATAATGATGAATGCGAGAGTATGGACTTCTCTTTCAGATAGCATTTTTTCTTGGAATATAGATACCCAGAAGTGGAACTGCTAGAGCACAGGGTAGTTCTATTTTTGATTTTTTGAGGAACCTCCATATTTCCTAGTGCTGTACCAGTTTACATTCCCACCAACAGTGTATAAGGGTTCCCTTTTCTGCACATCTTCACTGGCATTTGTTATTTCTTGTCTTTTCTTTTTTTTTTTTACATTTTATTTATTTTTGAGAAAGAGAGAGCACAAATGGGGGAAAGGTAGAGAGAGAGGGAGACACAGAATCCGAAGCAGGTTCCAGGCTCTGAGCTGTCAGCACAGAGCCTGACGTGGGGCTCGAACTCACAAACTGTGAGATTATGACCTGAGCCCAAGTCGGATGCTTAACCAACTGAGCCACTCAGGCACCTCATATTGTCTTTTTTTTTTTTTTTTAAATTTAAATCCAAGTTAGTTAACATGTAGTGTAATAATGGTTTCAGGAGTAGAATTTAGTGATTCATCTCTTAAATATAACACCCTGTGCTCATCCCAGCAAGTGTCCTCCTTAGTGCCCATCCCCCATTTAGCCTATCTCCCCACCCACCTCCCCTACAGCCACCGTCAGTTTGTTCTATTTAAGAGTCTATTATGGTTTGCCTTCCTCTCTGTTTTTCTAATTTTTCCTTCCCTTTCCCTATGATCATCTGTTATGTTTCTGAAATACCACATATGAGTGAAATCATATATTTATCTTTCTCTGCCTGACTTCTTTCACTTAGCATAATACACTCTAGTTCTTTCCACATTTTGGTATATGGCAACATTTCATTCTTTTTGATCTCTGAGTAATATACCATTGTATATATATACCACTTCTTCCATATCCATTCATCAGTCAGTGGACATTTGGGCTCTTTCTATCATTTGGCTATTGTTGATAACGCTGCTGTAAGCTTTGTGGGTGCATGTGCTCCTTCGAATCAGCATTTTAGTATCCTTTGGATAAATTTCTAGTAATGCAATTGCTGGGTCATAAAAATAGCTGTATTTTTAATTTTTTGAGGAAATGCCGCACTGTTTTCCAGAGTGGCTGCACCAGTTCGCATTCCCACCAAAAGTGAAGATTTGTTCCCCCTTTTCTACATCCTTGCCAATATCTGTTATTTCTTGACATTTTGATCAAAGCCATCTTAACAGGTATGAGGTAATATCTCATTGTGGTTTTGGTTTTCATTTCCCTAATGATTGATGATGTTGATTGAGCATCTTTTCATGTACCTGTTGGCCATTTTTTGTGTCTTCTTTGAAAAAAATATCTATTCAGATCTTTTGTTCATTTTCTAATTGGTTTGTTTTTGTGTGATTGAGTTGTATGAGTTTCTGGTATGTTTTAGGTATTAGCTCCTTATTGGAAAAGTGGGTCGCAAATATTTTCTCTCATTCCATAAATTGCCTTTTGTTGATGATTTCCTTTGCTGCAGTAAAGGTTCTTAGTTTGGTATAGTCCTTCTTTTTAATTTTTTTCTTTTTTTGCCATTGCTTTTGGTAGAAAATTTAAACAAATCTTCATTAAGACTAATGTCACAGAGCTTACCCCATATTTTTTTCCCCTAGGAATTTTGTGGTTTATGATCTTATATTTAAAATTTTTAATGTATTTCAAGTTGACTTCTTTGTATGGAGTAAGGTAAGGGTTGAATTTAATTTAATTTTTTTTTTTTTTACTGTGACTATCCAGTTTCCCAGCACCATTTATTGAAAAGGTTATCCTTTCTCTTTGCATATTCTTGGCTCCTGTGTGTTGACTTTATTGACCATATATTCATAGGTTTAATTCTGCGCTTTTTTTCTGTTCCATTCATCTATGAATCTGTTTTTATGCCGATACCATACTGTTTTGATAATTATAGTTTCATAATATAGGTTGAAATTAGGTAGCGTGATGCCTTCAGCTTTGTTCTTTTTTCTCAAGATTGCTTTGGCTTTTTAAGGTGTGGCTCCATACAAATTTTAGGATTGTTTTTCCTGTTTCTATGAAGAACAACATTAGAATTTTGGTACAGAGTGCATGAATCTGCATATTACTTTGAGTAGTATGGACATCTTAACAATATTCTCCAGACCTTGCATACAGAATATCTTTCCATTTATTTGTGTCATCTTTGATTTCTTTTATCAGTGTGTTACAGCTTTTGGTGTATAAGACTTTTGCCTCTTTGGTTAAATTTATTCCTAGGCATTTTATTCTTTTTGATGTATTGTAAATTAGATTATTTTCTTAATTTCTCTTTCTGATAATTCACTATTAGTATATGAAAATAGAACTCAGTTTTGTACATTGATTTCATATCCTATAACTTTACTGAATTCGTTTATTAGTTCTAACAGTTATGTTGGTGGAGTCTGAGGGTTCTTTTTATGTGTAATATTTTATCTTTGGCAAATAGCGACAATTTTACTCCTATTCTGATATGATACGTTTCTTTAATTTTTCCTGCTGAAAAGCTCTGGCTATAACTTCCATTGCAATGTTGAATATAAGTAGTAAGAATGGACATCCTTGTCTTGTTCCTGACCTTAAAATAAAAGCTTTCAGCTTTTCACCATTAAGAAGGATATTAGCTGTGGGCTAGTGACATATGGACTTTAATATGTTGGTGTACATTCCCTCTATGCCCACTTAGTTGAGCATTTTTATCATAAATGGTTATTGAATTTTGTTAAATGCTTTTTCTAAATGTATTGAGATGATATGATTTTAACCCTTGTTTTGTGAAGAAAAAACCCTTGTTTTTAATTTTTTTAATGCTTATTTTTATTTTTGAGTGGGGGGGGGAGAGAGGGAGGGAGGGAGGGAAGGAGAGAGAATGAGCAGGGGAGGGGCAGAGAGAGAGGGAGACAGAGAATCCAAAGTGGGCTTCAGGATCTGAGCTGTCAGCACAGAGCCTGATGCGGGGCTGGAACCCATGAACTGTGAGATCATGATCTGAGCTGAAGTCGGATGCTTAGCCAACTGAGCCACCCAGTGCTCCAGTGTGATTCTTTTAATGTGTTGTTGAATTTTGTTTCTTAATTTTGTTGAATATTTTTGCATCTATGTTCAATCTTATTGTATCCTTGTCTGGTTTTGGTATCAGGGTAATGCTTGCCTCAGAAAAATATGTTTGGAAGTGTTCCTCCTCTTCTGTTTTTTGGAAAAGGTTGAGAAGGTTTGGTATTAATTTTTCTTTAAATGTTTGGCAAAACTCATCAGTGAAACCATCTGGCCCTGGACTTTTGTTTGTTGGGAGGTTTTGAATACTTACTTAATGTCTTTACTAGTGATCAGCCTATCAGATTTTCTGTTTATTCATGACTCAGTTTTGGTAGGTTGTATTTCTAATATTTTCCCCCATTTATTCTAGGTTGTCCAGTTAATTGGCCTTAAAGTTATTCATAGTATCCCTTAATGATCCTTTGTATTTCTGTAGCATCAGTTATAAAGTCTCCTCTTTTATTTCTGATTTTGAGCACTCTCTCTTCTTGGTAAATCTAGCTGAAGTTTGTCTATTTTGTTTATTTTTAAAGAAAAATAGCTTTTAGTTTCACTGATCTTTTCTATTACCTTTTTGTTTTGTCTATGTTTCAATGATTTCTATCCTCCACTTCCTTTTTTTTTCCTACTAATTTTGGGCTTAGTTTGCTCTTGTTTTTCTAGTATGTTAGGTACAAAGTTAGGTTGTTCATTTGAGATCTTTTTTCCTCGTAATTAACCGTTTATCTCTCCAAATTTCTCTCTTAGGATGGCTTTTGCTGTATCACAGAGGTTTTGGTATATTGTGTTTTCATTTTCATTTGTCTTATTTGTCTTTGAAATCAAATCAAAAAAATCAAATTGTTTTGATCTCTCATTTGATTTCCTCATTGACCATTGATTGTTCAAGAGAATGTTGTTTAATCTCCACACATTTGTGAATTTTTCAGTTTTCTACTTGTCATTTATTTCTAGTTTCATACATTTGTGATCAGAAAAAAAAATCCTTGATATGATTTTAATCTTCCTGAATTCATTAATGCTTGCTTTTTTTTGCCTAACATGATCTCTCCGGAAGATGTTCCATTGTACCTGAGAAGAATGTACATTATGCTACTGTTAGGTGGAATTTTCCCTATATGTCTGTTGGGCCCATTTAGTCTAAGGTATAGTTGAAGTCCGGTGTTTCCTTACATTTCTGAAGACATAATCTATCCATTGTTGGGAGTTATGTATAAGTTTCCTGCTATTACTGTATTGCTATTTACTTCTCCCATCAGATCTGTTAATATGTGCTGTATATATTTAGGTGCTCAGTGTTGGGTGCATAAATATTTACAGTTGCTAGATCTTATTGATTAATGGGCCCTTTTATCATTATAAAATGATCATCTCTTGGGGCGCCTGGTGGCTCAGTCAGTTAAGCGTCCAACTTTGGCTTAGGTCATGATCTCACGGTTTGTGAGTTCGAGCCCCGTGTCATGCTCTGTGCTGACAGCTCAGAGCCTGGAGCCTGCTTCAGATTCTGTGTCTCCCTCTCTCTCTCTGCCCCTCCCCTGCTCATGCTCTTGTCTCTCTCCATCTCAAAAATAAATAAAACATTAAAAAAAATTTTAAATGATCATCTCTGCCGCTTATTACAGTTTTTGGTATAAAGCCTATATTGTTTGATGCAAATATTGTGACCCCTGTTTTCTTTTGGTTTCCATTTGTGTGGAATATCTTTTTCCTTGTTTTCATTTTGTCTGTGTATGTCCTTAAAGCTGAAGCAAGTGTCTTGTAGACAGTGTATGGTTGGATCTTGTGTTATTATCCATTCAGCCACTCTGTGACTTCTCTTGGAGGGTTTCTTCTGTTCACATTTACAGTAATTATTGATAAGTATGGACTTACAGTTACCATTCTGTTAATTATTGTCTGTTTTTTGTTTTTGTTTTCGTAGTTCTTTTGCTTCTTTATTCCTTTCTTGGTCTCTTCCTGTATTTTTGATGATTTTTATGTAGTGTTGTGTCTTGATTCCCTTCCTTGTATATGGTATGTGTTTGCTATAGGTTTTTGCCTTGTAGTTACCAGAAGGCTTATGTAAAATATCTTATAATGGTTTCTTCTAACCTGAGAAAAACTTAACTCTGAATGCATACAGAAGCTCTACACTGTTACACTCCTTCCCGACATTTTGTTTTTGATGTCACAATTACATTTTACATTTTGATATTGTGTATCTAACAGATTACTGTAGTTATGCTTTTAAATTTTATTTATTTATTTTTTATTTATTTACTTATTTTCAGAAAGAGAGTGTGTGTGCAAGCAGGGGTGGAACTGTGGGAGAGGGAGAGAAAGAATCTGAAGCAGTCTCCCAGTGTCGAGCAGTGCCCAGTGTCGAGCCTGATGCAGGGTTTGATCTCATGACTGTGAGATCATGACCTGAGCTGAAATCAAGAGTAGAGTGCTTAAGTGACTGAGCTACCCAGGCATTCCTACAAATTATTTTAGTTATGGCTGTTTTTTAATATTTTTATCTTTTGATCTTTATACTGGTGTTATACTTTACTTTTCATCATTTACTTGGTTAACGTGTCAGAATTACAATATATTCTGATTTTAACTGTATGTTTACTAGCAAGTTTTATAATTTCCTGTTTTCCTGTTAGTAATTACCAGCCTGTATTTTAGCCCTCTGTTAACATTTTGTGTAAAGCTGGTCTAGTGGTAACGGGGTCCTTCAGCTTTTGCTTGTCTGGAAAACTTTATCTCTTTGAATTCTGAAGGGCAACTTTGTTGGCAGTGTATTGGGAGAGTAGCTTGGTTGGCAGTCTTTTTCTTTCAGGACTTTGAATGTGTCATGCCACTCCCTTCTGGCTCTACTTACTTCTTTTAAGATTCTCTCCTTGTCTTTAACTTTTGGCAATTTAAGTATAATGTGTTCAGGATGGATCTCTTTGGATTTATCTTTTTTTTTTTTTAATTTCTGTACTTTCTGGATATGGATATCTTTTTCTTTCCCTAAATTGATAAAATGTCCACCCATTTTCTTTGGATTAGTTTTCTGTTCCTTTATCTTCTCCTTCTGGGACCCCTGTAATGCACATACCGGTCTATAGGGTGGTATCTTATAGGTCTCTTAAGCTGTATGTACTCCTTTTATTTTATTATTATTATTTTTTCATTTTGTTCCTCTGATTGGAATACTTCCATTGCCCTGTCTTTAATTTTACTAATCCTTTCTTTTACTTGATCTAGGCTGCTATTGAAACCTCCCTACCAGCTTGTGAAGTTTTCAGTTTAGTTATTATATTCTTCAGTTTTATTTCTGTTTGATAGTTTCTCATATTTTCTATTTGTTGAAATTCTTACTTTGTTTATGCATTGTCTTCCTGACCTTGTCAAGCACCTTTATGACCATTATTTTACATGGAGACCTTTGTGATTGGTTTTATTTATGAGGTGAGTTAGAGGTTAAAGTCATGGGAAGTGCCTCCTGGCTCTTTTGGACTCCAAGGAGGATCCCACTGCGGCATCTAGATGTGTTCCAATTAGGAGCTGGATCCTCAGGCAGCAGCTTGTAAATCAGAAACTCAAACTTCATTTAGGGAAAGGTTGGGAGATGAATGCTTATGCCTATTCCTTATGCCCTGAGCCCTGTGGGGATAGCCGGGGCAAGGGCTCGTGCATTCCTGCTAATAGTCCTTTTTTGTTGGCTAGAGTCCTGATGGACTGACTTGTGAACACAGACTGTATTGTTTTTCAAAGTTAGGTGTTTTGGGAGCCCATCCTTTGGGTGGGAGCCTTAAATGTTGGGGTTCTAGATATGGAATCCAAACCTTTAACTCGCCAAAGAGAAGCTGGGAGTTGGATATTGCCTCCTAATTGTATGGTGCTATGCCATGAGTTGGGTTTATGGCAAGAGTGTGCCTCAGCCTTTCTTACCCATTTTGATAGAGGTATTTTCACGTTTGCCTGATGTGTAGGAGTCACTCAGCCAGTTTCTGGAATTCTCTCAGAGAAAATTTTTTGCCATAGGTGGCTGTAATTTTGATGTTACATTAGGAGAAGGGAAAGTCAGGAGCCTCTTGGGTCGCCATCTTGGTGTTTGGTTAAGCCTTTCCCCAAATAGGCTTTTATTTCCACTAATATGTTTACTAGTTTATTTAAAAAGATGCAAAGTCAGAAATATCCAAATAGAAGAGAATCATAGAATAATGTGTGGAGTGAGGTGGGGACATTCTGTTCTCCTGGCACCTCCAGGTGTTCACCAAACCGGAAGCTCCATGTGTTGTTAGATTTTGAAGTCACGAATGGTTCCTATGGAAATGAGAACAGTCATTAGTTTTTTTTTTTTTTTTTTTGATGTTTATTTATGAGAGAGAGAGAGAGAGAGAGAGAGAGAGAGCAAGCGAGCATGAGTGGGGGAGGGACGGAGGGAGACACAGAATCCGAAGCAGGCTCCAGGCTCTGAGCTGTCAGCACAGAGCCCAATGGGGGCTGGAGGCCACGAACCCTGAGATCATGACCTGGACTGAAGTCTGGCCCCAAACCCACTGAGTCAGCCAGGTGCCTTCCAGTGATTAGTTTTAGCAGCTGCAGCATGGAAGAATGGCAGTGCTCCTGTTGCAAACGTCCCAGCCAGGCATATATCCTGAAGAAACTACTATTATCAACCCCCCAAAAGAAGAGAGTACCAGAGGCACTTTCAGTATCAAATAAGATCATATATAATAAGGATAGACCATTCCTTGAACATATTAAGATTTCAAATTTTAAATAGGTATTTGTTTGAGGTAAAATATTTGAGCGTTAATACTCTCTGTGAAAGGTACGTTTAAAACATGAAGCTCTCGGGGTGCCTGGGTGGCTCAGTCAGTTGTGCATCTGGCTTCCGCTGGGGTCGTGATCTTGCAGTCCGTGAGTTTGAGCCCCGCATTGGGCTCTGTGCTGGCGGCTCAGAGCCTGGAGCCTGCTTTGGATTCTGTGTCTCTCTCTCTCTCTCTGCCCCTCCCCTGCTCATGCTATGTCTCTCTCTGTCTCAAAAATAGATTAATAAAAAAAAAAAAACATTAAAAAAATTTTTAAAAAACCCATGACGCTCTCATAGTTTTATTGTTTTTGGAGTATTATCAACTATATTGTAATTTTTTTTTTTAATTTATTTTTTTTATTTTTTTTTTCTGAAATTTATTGACAAATTGGTTTCCATACAACACCCAGTGCTCATCCCAAAAGATGCCCTCCTCAATACCCATCACCCACCCTCTCCTCCCTCCCACCCCCCATCAACCTTCAGTTTGTCCTCAGTTTTTAACAGTCTCTTATGCTTTGGCTCTCTCCCATTCTATCCTCTTTTTTTTTTTTTCCCCTTCCCCTCCCCCATGGGTTCCTGTTAAGTTTCTCAGGATCCACATAAGAGTGAAACCATATGGTATCTGTCTTTCTCTGTATGGCTTATTTCACTTAGCATCACACTCTCCAGTTCCATCCACGTTGCTACAAAAGGCCATATTTCATTTTTTATCATTGCCACGTAGTATTCCATTGTGTATATAAACCACAATTTCTTTATCCATTCATCAGTTGATGGACATTTAGGCTCTTTCCATAATTTGGCTATTGTTGAGAGTGCTGCTATGAACATTGGGGTACAAGTGGCCCTATGCATCAGTGCTCCTGTATCCCTTGGATAAATTCCTAGCAGTGCTATTGCTGGGTCATAGGGTAGGTCTATTTTTAATTTTCTGAGGAACCTCCACACTGCTTTCCAGAGCAGCTGCACCAATTTGCATTCCCACCAACAGTGCAAGAGGGTTCCCGTTTCTCCACATCCTCTCCAGCATCTATAGTCTCCTGATTTGTTCATTTTGGCCACTCTGACTGGCGTGAGGTGATACCTGAGTGTGGTTTTGATTTGTATTTCCCTGATAAGGAGCGACGCTGAACATCTTTTCATGTGCCTGTTGGCCATCCGGATGTCTTCTTTAGAGAAGTGTCTATTCATGTTTTCTGCCCATTTCTTCACTGGGTTATTTGTTTTTTGGGTGTGGAGTTTGGTGAGCTCTTTATAGATTTTGGATACTAGCCCTTTGTCCGATATGTCATTTGCGAATATCTTTTCCCATTCCGTTGGTTGCCTTTTAGTTTTGTTGGTTGTTTCCTTGGCTGTGCAGAAGCTTTTTATCTTCATAAGGTCCCAGTAATTCACTTTTGCTTTTAATTCCCTTGCCTTTGGGGATGTGTCGAGTAAGAGATTGCTACGGCTGAGGTCAGAGAGGTCTTTTCCTGCTTTCTCCTCTAAGGTTTTGATGGTTTCCTGTCTCACATTTAGGTCCTTTATCCATTTTGAGTTTATTTTTGTGAATGGTGTGAGAAAGTGGTCTAGTTTCAACCTTCTGCATGTTGCTGTCCAGTTCTCCCAGCACCATTTGTTAAAGAGGCTGTCTTTTTTCCATTGGATGTTCTTTCCTGCTTTGTCAAAGATGAGTTGGCCATACGTTTGTGGGTCTAGTTCTGGGGTTTCTATTCTATTCCATTGGTCTATGTGTCTGTTTTGGTGCCAATACCATGCTGTCTTGATGATGACAGCTTTGTAGTAGAGGCTAAAGTCTGGGATTGTGATGCCTCCTGCTTTGGTCTTCTTCTTCAAAATTCCTTTGGCTATTCGGGGCCTTTTGTGGTTCCATATGTATTTTAGGATTGCTTGTTCTAGTTTCGAGAAGAATGCTGGTGCAATTTTGATTGGGATTGCATTGAATGTGTAGATAGCTTTGGGTAGTATTGACATTTTGACAATATTTATTTTTCCAATCCATGAGCAGGGAATGTCTTTCCATTTCTTTAAATCTTCTTCAATTTCCTTCATAAGCTTTCTATAGTTTTCAGCATACAGATCCTTTACATCTTTGGTTAGATTTATTCCTAGGTATTTTATGCTTCTTGGTGCAATTGTGAATGGGATCAGTTTCTTTATTTGTCTTTCTGTTGCTTCATTGTTAGTGTATAAGAATGCAACTGATTTCTGTACATTGATTTTGTATCCTGCAACTTTGCTGAATTCCTGTATCAGTTCTAGCAGACTTTTGGTGGAGTCTATCGGATTTTCCATGTATAATATCATGTCATCTGCAAAAAGCGAAAGCTTGACTTCATCTTTGCCAATTTTGATGCCTTTGATTTCCTTTTGTTGTCTGATTGCTGATGCTAGAACTTCCAGCACTATGTTAAACAGCAGTAGTGAGAGTGGGCATCCTTGTCGTGTTCCTGATCTCAGGGAAAAAGCTCTCAGTTTTTCCCCGTTGAGGATGATGTTAGCTGTGGGCTTTTCATAAATGGCTTTTATGATCTTTAAGTATGTTCCTTCTATCCCGACTTTCTCAAGGGTTTTTATTAAGAAAGGGTGCTGGATTTTGTCAAAGGCCTTTTCTGCATCGATTGACAGGATCATATGGTTCTTCTCTTTTTTTTTGTTAATGTGATGTATCATGTTGATTGATTTGCAAATGTTGAACCAGCCCTGCATCCCAGGAATGAATCCCACTTGATCATGGTGAATAATTCTTTTTATATGCCGTTGAATTCGATTTGCTAGTATCTTATTGAGAATTTTTGCATCCATATTCATCAGGGATATTGGCCTGTAGTTCTCTTTTTTTACTGGGTCTCTGTCTGGTTTAGGAATCAAAGTAATACTGGCTTCATAGAATGAGTCTGGAAGTTTTCCTTCCCTTTCTATTTCTTGGAATAGCTTGAGAAGGATAGGTATTATCTCTGCTTTAAACGTCTGGTAGAACTCCCCTGGGAAGCCATCTGGTCCTGGACTCTTATTTGTTGGGAGATTTTTGATAACCGATTCAATTTCTTCGCTGGTTATGGGTCTGTTCAAGCTTTCTATTTCCTCCTGATTGAGTTTTGGAAGAGTGTGGGTGTTCAGGAATTTGTCCATTTCTTCCAGGTTGTCCAATTTGTTGGCATATAAGTTTTCATAGTATTCCCTGATAATTGTTTGTATCTCTGAGGGATTGGTTGTAATCATTCCATTTTCATTCATGATTTTATCTATTTGGGTCATCTCCCTTTTCTTTTTGAGAAGCCTGGCTAGAGGTTTGTCAATTTTGTTTATTTTTTCAAAAAACCAACTCTTGGTTTCGTTGATCTGCTCTACAGTTTTTTTAGTTTCTATATTGTTTATTTCTGCTCTGATCTTTATTATTTCTCTTCTTCTGCTGGGCTTAGGCTGCCTTTGCTGTTCTGCTTCTAGTTCCTTTAGGTGTGCTGTTAGATTTTGTATTTGGGATTTTTCTTGTTTCTTGAGATAGGCCTGGATTGCAATGTATTTTCCTCTCAGGACTGCCTTTGCTGCGTCCCAAAGCGTTTGGATTGTTGTATTTTCATTTTCGTTTGTTTCCATATATTTTTTAATTTCTTCTCTAATTGCCTGGTTGACCCACTCATTCGTTAGTAGGGTGTTCTTTAACCTCCATGCTTTTGGAGGTTTTCCAGACTTTTTTCTGTGGTTGATTTCAAGCTTCATAGCATTGTGGTCTGAAAGTAAGCATGGTATAATTTCAATTCTTGTAAACTTATGAAGGGCTGTTTTGTGACCCAGTATATGATCTATCTTGGAGAATGTTCCATGTGCACTCGAGAAGAAAGTATATTCTGTTGCTTTGGGATGCAGAGTTCTAAATATATCTGTCAAGTCCATCTGATCCAATGTCTCATTCAGGGCCCTTGTTTCTTTATTGACCGTGTGTCTAGATGATCTATCCATTTCTGTAAGTGGTGTATTAAAGTCCCCTGCAATTACCACATTCTTATCAATAAGGTTGCTTATGTTTATGAGTAATTGTTTTATATATTTGGGGGCTCCGGTATTCGGTGCATAAACATTTATAATTGTTAGCTCTTCCTGATGGATAGACCCTGTAACTATTATATAATGTCCTTCTTCATCTCTTGTTACAGCCTTTAATTTAAAGTCTAGTTTGTCTGATATAAGTATGGCTACTCCAGCTTTCTTTTGGCTTCCAGTCGCATGATAAATAGTTTTCCATCCCCTCACTCTCAATCTAAAGGTGTCCTCAGGTCTAAAATGAGTCTCTTGTAGACAGCAAATAGATGGGTCTTGTTTTTTTATCCATTCTGATACCCTATGTCTTTTGGTTGGCGCATTTAATCCATTTACATTCAGTGTTATTATAGAAAGATACGGGTTTAGAGTCGTTGTGATGTCTGTATGTTTTATGCTTATAGTGATGTCTCTGGGACTTTGTCTCACAGGGTCCCCCTTAGGATCTCTTGTAGGGCTGGTTTAGTGGTGACAAATTCCTTCAGTTTTTGTTTGTTTGGGAAGACCTTTATCTCTCCTTCTATTCTAAATGACAGACTTGCTGGATAAAGGATTCTTGGCTGCATATTTTTTCTGTCTAACACCCTGAAAATCTTGTGCCAATTCTTTCTGGCCTGCCAAGTTTCAAAAGAGAGATCAGTCACGAGTCTTATAGGTCTCCCTTTATATGTGAGGGCACGTTTACCCCTTGCTGCTTTCAGAATTTTCTCTTTATCCTTGTATTTTGCCAGTTTCACTATGATATGTCGTGCAGAAGATCGATTCAAGTTACGTCTGAAGGGAGTTCTCTGTGCCTCTTGGATTTCAATGCCTTTTTCCTTCCCCAGTTCAGGGAAGTTCTCAGCTATGATTTCTTCAAGTACCCCTTCAGCACCTTTCCCTCTCTCTTCCTCCTCTGGGATACCAATTATGCGTATATTATTTCTTTTTAGTGTATCACTTAATTCTCTAATTTTCCCCTCATACTCCTGGATTTTTTTATCTCTCTTTTTCTCAGCTTCCTCTTTTTCCATAACTTTATCTTCTAGTTCACCTATTCTCTCCTCTGCCTCTTCAAGCCGAGCTGTGGTGGTTTCCATTTTGTTATGCATTTCGTTTAAAGCGTTTTTCAGCTCCTCGTGACTGTTCCTTAGTCCCTTGATCTCTGTAGCAAGAGATTCTCTGCTGTCCTGTATACTGTTTTCAAGCCCAGCGATTAATTTTATGACTATTATTCTAAATTCACTTTCTGTTATATTATTTAAATCCTTTTTGATCAGCTCATTAGCTGTTGTTATTTCCTGGAGATTCTTCTGAGGGGAGTTCTTCCGCTTGGTCATTTTGGATAGTCCCTGGCGTGGTGAGGACCTGCAGGGCACTTCCCCTGTGCTGTGGTGTATAACTGGAGTTGGTGGGCGGGGCCGCAGTCAGACCTGATGTCTGCCCCCAGCCCACCGCTGGGGCCACAGTCAGACTGGTGTGTGCCTTCTCTTCCCCTCTCCTAGGGGTGGGATTCACTGTGGGGTGGTGTGGCTCGTCTGGGCTACTTGCACCCTGCCAGGCTTGTGATGCTGGGGATCTGGTGTATTAGCTGGGGTGGGTAGGCAAGGTGCTCGGGGGCAGGAGGGGCAGGCTTAGATCGCTTCTCCTTAGGTGATCCACTTCAGGAGGGGCCCTGTGGCAGCGGGAGGGAGTCAGATCCGCTGCCGGAGGTTTGGCTCCGCCGAAGCGCAGAGTTGGGTGTTCGCGCGGAGCGAGCAAGTTCCCTGGCAGGAACCGGTTCCCTTTGGGATTTCGGCTGGGGGATGGGCGGGGGAGATGGCGCTGGCGAGCGCCTTTGTTCCCCACCAAACTGAGCTCTGTTGTCAGGGGGCTCAGCAGCTCTCCCTCCCTTTGTCCTCCAGCCTTCCTGCTTTCCGAGCGGAGCTGTTAACTTATGACCTCCCAGACGCTAAGTCGCGCTTGCTGTCGGAACACAGTCTGCCCGGCCCCTCCGCTCCTGCAAGCCAGACTCAGGGGCTCTGCTTGGCCGGCGAGCCGCCCCTCCGCCCTGGCTCCCTCCTGACAGTTCGTGGAGCGCGCACCGCCTCGCCGCCCTTCCTACCCTCTTCCGTGGGCCTCTCGTCTGCGTTTGGCTCTGGCGACTCTGTTCTGCTAATCCTCTGGCGGTTTTCTGGGTTGTTTAGGCAGGTGTAGATGGAATCTAAGTGATCAGCAGGACGTGCGGTGAGCCCAGCGTCCTCCTAAGCCGCCATCTTGCCGCTCTCTATATTGTAATTTAAATAATATAAATTGGCATGGGGAGAGATGAAGGTATTATATTCTATTTTAGGAATTTAAGGTATTTTACATATTTGGACCACAGATAAAGTAATACTGCAACAAAATAAATAATTGGAATTTGAATTGATATACCTTGAAGTTATTAATATAATAGTATTTAAATTTATTAGTAACAATATACTTTAAATTGATAATATAATAATAACCTGAAGAAACTAAACTCTTTTTTAAATAATTTTTGATGTTTATTTATATTTGAGGACGGGGGAGAGAAGGGGCAGAGAGACAGAGACAGAATCTGAAGCCGGCTCCAGGTTCTGAGCTGTGAGCTGTCGGCACAGAGCCTGACGTGGGACTTGAACTCATGAGCAGTGAGATCACGACCTGAGCCAAAGTCAGACACTCAACCCATGGAACCATCCAGGTGCCCCCAAATTAAACTCCTTTTGAAGTGCTGGCTCTGCCTTTATTGCTTGTTTGATTTTCGGCAAGATAGTTAAACCATTTATGGCTCAATTTTCTGAACTCAAAAATGGGAATTATAACATATAGGATTGTTGTGAGGAAACGAAGTAATTCTGTAACACACATTAAGCGTATAGTAAATGCTCAATAATAATGGCAGTGGTGGTGGTGGTAGAGATGATGATGATTACAATCGAGAAGTCACAGGGGAAACTGGAACCTGCCACTGAAACAGAATAAGATAATATCCAGTATTGCGATATTTACTGTTCTTTAGGAAATGCTTATTTCCTTAATAATTATTTTATCCTATTTTTATTGCCAATGGTTGTTGCCAAAATTATTAACCAGTTGATTAATCTTTGGTTTTGATCTAGTAACCTCATTTAAACCCAGCGCTAGCCAATTTCACGAAACGATTTCCATGTTCAAACAGAGAAACTATTCATTAGTCTTACCATGTGTTTCCATATGCTTCGCATTAATCATTGTTTAGCTGGGTAAACAGGGGCTCGCATTTTATTCTTGATGCCATTAGGGAAATTAGTGTAAATGAGAAATTTCATTCTGAAAAGCCCTCAAACATACCAGAGGCTTTCACATCCAAATGTTACATGATATCATTTAACATTCTTTTAATCAGAAGTCGTCTTTTTTGTATAAGAGAATTGCTATGACTTATTTTTTTTTTATGGAAGAATTGGAAAATGAAGGAAAGCACCAAGGGAATTAAATCATTCATAGCCTCTCACCATCTAGTAATAACTACTGCCAGCATATTGATGACTATGCTGCTTTTTTTGTTCCCTGTGCGTATATTTCCATGTGGTTTTTTTGTTGTTGTTGTTGTTTTTTTCTCTAAGTTCCTGTCACTCAACTCCAAATCTGTTCTTGTGTACCTTGTTTTGTGATACTATGGCTGGGACTGGACAAACCATAATCCTCCTTTGTTTTTGGTTCCCTGATAGGTCTTGCCAACTGAGAGAGTAAGAGTAAATTGGAGGAGAGTAGGTGGGCAAAGGAATTCGTTTTTTAAAAACTATTTCCTCATTATTCGGTTGACTGTGTCTCACCAAGGGATTACTACCCATGGCAGCAGTTGATTCCTGTGTTGGCTGGTGTTAGTTTCCATATTATTCTCATGTTCCCAGAGTGAAATTGATGCACCCTTTTCTGAGGGCTGTGGTTTTTAGCTTTGTGGAGACCCCACCCCTACCCGCCCAGAGCCCTGAAGGCACCAGCACTAGCGAAGGACGAAGGACGAGGGACCTTCTTCAGAATTCTAGATCCTAGATCCCTTGGGGGCTTCCTTGGGTGTTCGCATTTCTTTCTTTTTTTTTTTTTTTTTTGATTGTTTATGTCATTTATGTCGTCCAATTACTCTGTTATCAGCCAGTCTGAATACATCCCCAAATAAGTAATGTTTTTCTTTGGCGGGGGGGGGGGGGGTGATGTAAAACTCATTTTTATTATACTCTGTTCTAAAATTGTATAATCCCATTAGTAATTTTATCTTGGGTTGCTAATCACATTGCGCACAATGTCCTCTTGAGATTTCTAGTGTTCTTTTTTTAATATGAAATTTGTTGTCAAATTGGTTCCCATACAACACCCAGTGCTCATCCCAACAGGTGTCCTCCTCAATGCCCATTACCCACCCTCCACCCTCCCACCCCCCCAACCCCCCATCAATCTAGTGTTTTTATAATCCATGCAAGCTGTATATTGCCATGTTATTCGTGAAAAATTGATACTTGGGAAAATATTTTTATTTGAGGGGTTCTCAGAGATAGAAATCCTTTGAGTCCTTTCAGCCATGAGACATTTCCTTTACCGTTGCCAGAATAAGAAACAGATCAGTTTCATGGTTATCAATAGAACAACAGAAATTTGGTCAAAAGTGCTCCTAAGAACATGGCTGTGGACAAAATTAGACACAAAGTGTGGAGTATCAATAAAATGGTTCCTGTTCTCATTTCTGATACTTCCAATTTCATTTTTGTGTTTGTCTCGCCCTAGGGGCTGCACCTTTTGTGTGTGGTTTCTACCATTGTGATACCTACATATTGCCCTTTGCCTCTCCAGTTCTCCTATATCTCTTGAACAGTTTTCATAGATTAAACTATATGTGTTAAAAGAATTGATGGACCCTGACTGATATGCTCACATATCATATTTCTTCACTCTTTGAATTTTCATCTTTGCTTGAACATTACTCACGAGACCCCAAAGTATCTTTCACAAACCAAACGTAGACTTGATGCATCCCTGAAGTACTGACATTTAGACTCTAGTATCAAGATGCTGCTGTCTACCAGGCAACTGATCAATCATTTCAGGATTGCAATCTCTGCATGTCACTATTTGATGCAGCTGTTTAATATTGTGGGCATTTACTCCTCATTTAAAGCTCAATGTTAAGACTAAAATATACCTGTTGGCCATGAGTTTAAGGATACATAATTTGGGGAGAATTTGGAGCTCAGGAAAATGTAAAAATGGCATTTTAAGGGAAAGAACAAAAATTAGTAATGTGACCCGAATGCTAGAAATATATTATCGAAGATTATGTGTGAAAGACTACATTCAGTTAGGAGTATAAGACATATTTTAGTTTGATGGAAATAAAACCCATGTCAGCACACCTAACTATGGATAAAACAGTTTTTTTCAGATTTAAACCTTATAAGAAATTTGCATTTATCAAAAAAGGACCTTCCCATATTTTTTATTAAAATGTCATATGGGGTGTTCAATGCCTCATGATCTATCCTGTGTACTTAATCTATTATGAACATCTACACATGGCATGAATCCTCTCTCAATACCTGGTTCTAAAAAGTGATTTATTTAAATATTCCTCCACTGTCAGACATTTATAATGTCTGGTCCTCATTTTTCAATATAAAAGTTAAGCCTTTTACATCTGCTTGTAGGTAAATCTTTGCATAAATTATTAATGACTCCCTTAGAAAATTTTCCCTAAAGGAATAATTGAAGGGTCAAAGTGTACAGATCTTTTTTTAGCCTTTTCATGTATGCTGCCAACTTGCCCTCAAGAAATGGTGTCTCAGTGACATTTCCACTAGCAATGAGTAAGGATACACATTTCCCAGCCCTCACTAATTAATTTGAGACAACCATATGAAGAGTTGGAAAACAGTTTTCTCACCTATTTCACAGCATTCTCTTGGATTATATTTTAAAAATTATCTGTTGAACTACTGTTTGTTCCCACCTACTAAAATCTCCATTAATTATTTAGAACTAAATAATTTTTATTTCCATGTTTATTTTTTTTCTTTTTCTATTTTATAGCTGTACTAGGGCTGAAAGAAAGCCAAAGGAGTAAAAGTGATTAATAAGAGATGGAGAGTGGAAAATCAAGGCCAAATAGAAAGATGAAGCATTATATTGTTCAATGAATTTTAAGCCTACTGCTATGAAAATTGTACTTTTTTTCTTTTGCTTGTAAATATTAATTACATATGATTTTTGTGCCTGTTTACTTGGGCATGTTGGTTCTTTCCTCTCTCATGTTCCCTTTCTCTTATTCTTTTTTATTTTTACATTTATTTATTTTTGAGAGAGACAGAGCATGAGTGGTGGAGGGATAGAGAGAGAGGGAGACACAGAATCTGAAGCAGGCCCCAGGGTCTGAGCTGTCAGCCCAGAGCCCAACATTGGGCTCAAACCCACGAACGGTAAGATCATGACCTGAGCCAAAGTGGGACGCTTAACCGACTGAGCCACCCAGGTGCCCTGTTCTCTTATTCTTTAAATAATCAACGTGAATTACCATTACCCCCAAGACACAGCCAGAAAGGAAGGAAAAAGTGAGGAAGGATGTGTCATGGGACTGCTATAACCAAACAACACAGGGGTACCTAGGGGGCTGAGTTGGTTACACATCTGATGTCGGCTCAGGTCATGTCAGGTTCCTAATTGGCTCCCTCTTGCTGTGTTCTTACATGGTAGAAAGTCCTAGGGAGGGGTCTGTGGAGTCTCTTTTATAAGAACATTAATCTTACCTAGTAGTAGGGCTCTACTCTCATGAGATAAATGTCTCCAAAAGACCTCACCTCTAATACCGTTGTCCTTGGGAGTTAGGATATCAACATACGAATTTTGAGTGGACAGACTATAGCAGGACAGAAAGGATGAGCGGAGGAAGGAAGGTAAACCTCTCCTTTTTCTGATCCTAAACATGTTGGCTTTCACTTCTTGCCTCCTCACCTCACTATTCCCTCCCCCGCTTCATCTTACATTCCCTTTGTAAATGTAACACAAACATTGAAAGTCAGGTAGATATTTTCTATGTTAAGAACACCAACATCTGTTTTTCTTTTTCCTTCTTCTTTAGGGCTGTGTTTATTCTTACATTCATTTAAAAAAGTAGTGTTTTTTGTTTGTTTTGTTTTGTTTTTTTGAGAGAGAGCAAGTGAGCACGAGTTGGAGAGGGGCAGAGAGAGAGGTTGAGAGAGAGAATCCCAAGCAGGCTCCATGCTGTCAGCACAGAGCCCAATGTGAGGCTCCAATCCCATGAACCATGAGATCATGACCTGAGGTGAAATCAAGAGTTAGATCCTTAACAGGTTGAGTCACCCAGGTGACTTCTGTTTCTGTGAAAGAAGCAAAGGAAACATAAAAGATGATCTTTACTCATAAGGAGAGATGCAGACAGTAGAGGTAGATAAGTAGTCTAGGAGTTCTTGGAGCAGATCCAAGTAGAAACTTGGCCTTGTACAAATGGTGTAATTTGGGTATACATAATGTTTTTTGTACTCACATTAGAAATAAATGTATTCTTCTTTATTCAGTAATAATTTACTGAGTACTTGGATTGTGAGATACCGTATTAGGCGCTTTGTATTTATTAACTTAATTTTCCCAACTTTCATATGGAATATGTGCTTTTATGTTCCCCACTGTGTTGATAAGGATTCTGAGGCTTGGAGTGGTTGGAATCAGTGAGTGAGTAGTTTGGAATTTGGCTCTAGCTTTCCGCCTCTTGCTCTTTACTCTGTTACCTTCCAGAAATGTCTCTGTGTGTGGCCCATGGCCCTCTATGTGAAAGGGCTAATGGTTTCCTTTTAGTTGTACTGAGGACTCAAATGGCACAAATATTTATTATTACTGGCATTTTAATTGACATTGCTAGGAAATCTTTCTCAGTCTTATTTGAGGTGTGACAGAGTCCTCATCTTTGCTTCAATTTTGAGAAAGTTAAAGACTTGTAGTACATGAGTGTGGTATATAAGGTTAGAATTGGGACTTTCCAGTGAATGAGGGCTGCAATATCTCCTTGGCATGAAAAAAATGTAGCACACGGGCAGTAACCCTACTACCTCAATACAGACACACATGCCTACCCATACACATGCACACACACCTCTTATAGCCTCAGTGGAAAAAAAAAATAATAAATCTGAACTTTTTGCTTGTGAGCCTAGATATGATCTTTGAGGGCTTTTCAACACTTAGCTTTAGAGGGCTATGCCATTTGAGTGGACCAAGAGTTTGAGATCAAGCTGGCTTACTGTCTTTTGTCTAGTCCAGTCACTTCCAAAGAAGAAGATCAAGTTGAGACCCAAAGAGATTTCTGATTTGTTTACTTTAGTTGTTGGCTCAAAAGCAACCTTCTGGCAATTTTTGACTCAAGAACAGAAATGGTGTCTGCCTCGCATAGTCCTGAAGGAGTAAATTAAATGAGGTACTCATAGTCCTTTATTTAGTACCCCATACACATGGGTTTCAGGAAATGGCCTCTCTTAGGCAAGTTGCTATCTCACCAACCTGTACTCCTTTGTGAGTGCTCCTATTAGTAGAATCACAGGTACAAGTAAGAAAGAACACAGAACTGGGAGTCTGGAAACTTCCCATTTCAAAGTTTTATTGCTGGCTTTTGGGTTTCTCACATTTGGGAAATTACTTTACCTCCTCATGCCTTGATTCCGTCCTTTTTGAAGAATGACACTGGAGAATAAAGCACTACTACAATGGTATGTGGATTCAGGGAAGACAGAAATGGAGGGGAAAGGGAAGAGGAAGAATTAGCAGCAAAGGGAATTCAATTCAAATTTGCATGATTTTATTTAAAGCCAGCAATATTGATGATTGTTGGTGACTGCAAGAAAAGAAAGACATTTTACTTTCAATCTGGGCAGGATTTAACTGTAAAAAGAAATAATGGCATTGGATTAGCAATAATTTTGAGCTTTTATAGATCATTTACCCACAGAAAATCCAGAAACTTTATGAAGGCAGGGCTCTCACTCACTGTGACTTCAGTATCCCAAGTACCATGCACATTAGATGTACCATGCATATTAGATGCTTTAGTGCTGAATGAATATAAGACTCATTAATGAATGCCATCGATATTTTATCTTACTCCATGGGATACATAAATTAAAAATTGTGTCTATTTCTTGAGTGTGTGTGTGTGTGTGTGTTCATCGATTTTCAAAGCTTCTTGGACTTCAGCTAATAGGGTTTTGGATTAAGAATCATATTGCCTACAGATTTACTTTAATATTCTAGGAATTTACTAAAGGATTATTAAAATGATATGATGTAAATACGATAAAAGAAAACATAAATAAATGGAAAGACAACCTGTGCTCATGGATTGAAAGACTTAACATGGTTAAAATGTCCATACTACCTAATATGATCTACAGATTCAGTGCAACACCTGCCAAAATCCCAGTGATGTCTTTTGCAGAGATAGAGAAGAGCATACTAAATTCATAGGGAATCTCAAGGGACCCCAAATAGTCAAAGCACTCTTGAAAGAGAATAACAAAGTTGAAGGTCTCATATTTGCTGATTTCAAAACCTAAGACCCAACTATAATAATAAATATTTGTACTGGCATAAAGATAGATATGTAGACCAATGGAACAGAATAGAGTCCAGAAGTAAACTTTAACACATATGGCCAAATGATTTTCAACGAAGGTACCAAGACTACAATGGGAAAGGAAGATCTCTTCAATAAATGGTGCTGAGAAAATTGGATATCTATATGCAGAAAACTGAAATTGGATCCTTATGATATATACATACATACATACATACATACATACATACACACACACACACACACACACACACACACACACACGTATTAATGACCTAAACATAAAACCTACAATTCTAAAAATCCTAGAAGAAAATATAGGGGAAATGTTCAGGACTTTGGATTTGGCAGTGATTTCTTGAAATGACACCAAAGCCAAGGAAACAGACAATAGACAAATGGGACTGCATCAACTTACAATTTCTGTGCATCAAAGGAAATATCAAGAGAGTGAAAAGGAAATCTATGGAGTGAGAGAAAATATTTGCAAATTATATATTTCATAAGAGTTAGTATGCAGAATATATGGAGAACTTCCACAACTCAATAACAACAATAAAAATATCCATATTAAAAAATGGGCAAAGGACTTGAATAGATACTTCTCCAAAGAAGGTATATAAATGGCCAAAGCATATGAAAAGATGCTTAACATAATCATAAGAGAAATAGAAATCAAAACCACTATGAGATATCATTTAAGTCCCTTAGGATGACCACAATCAAGAAGACAGAAAGAACAAATGTTGGAAAAGATGCATATTTTTAGAATCCTACACTCTTGGTGGGGATGAAAACTGGTGCAGCCATTATGGTAAATAGCATGAAGTTTTCTCAAAAAAAAAAAAGCAACCTAAAAGTAGAATTACCATATGATCTAGCAATGTTACTTCTGGGTATACAGCCAAAAGAATTTAAAGAAAGATCTTGAAGAGATATTTGCACACCTGTGTTCATTGTTGCATTATTCATAATAGCCTTAAGGTGGAAACAATCCAAATATCTATTGGCAGATGAATGTATAAAGAAAATGTAATATGCACAATATTCCTGTGTGTGGGGGTGTGTGTATGTAGATCATGATTTATACACCACACACATACATGAATATCATATAGCCTTTACAAAGTAGAAGAGTAAAAACTCCTGTCACATGTTACAACATAAATGAACCTTGAGGACAGTGTGCTCAGTCACAAAAGGCCAAATACCATATTATTCTGTTCATAAAGTGTATCTAAAGCCTCCCAAATCATAGACACAAAAAGCAGAAAAGTGGTTTCCAAGGGCTAGGGGAGACAAAGGGGTAATTAGTATTTAATGGGTGTACAATTTCAGTTTTGTTTGTTTATTTTTTTGTTTTTTAGATAGCACCATGGGGGGGGCGGGGCATAGAGCCAGGGAGACAGAGGATCAGAAGCAGACTCTGGCCTGCTGCGTGCTGAGAGCAGTGAGCCTGATGTGGGGCTCAAACTCACCAACCGTGAGATAATGACCTGAGCTGAAGGTGGATGCTCAACCGGCTGAGCCACCCAGTCACCCCTGAATTTTACAGGATGAAAAAAGTTCTAGAGATCGGTTGGACAACAATGTGAAAATACTTGACTGATTCGTACACCTAAAAATTAAGACAGTAAATGTAATGTGTTTTTTTACCACAATAAAAAATAATGACGGGGCATGGCACGTAAGTACACAATAAACTTCGGCTATCATGTTTATGTTTAAAAACGGTATGTTCACTATTTTGAAAAACTAAGAAACCCAGAGTATCATCTTTGTGCAAGCAGCAGCCCAGAACATAGTTTCAGTAAACACATTGCCACACGTTCTTCACGCCCACTCTAGCAATGAGGAAGGCTCCAGTCACTGTACAACGTGACACCAAGATGTCTCACACTGACGTTAAAGTGTAGCCACAGGAGATTTTGGTTGGAAGCCCACAGTTTAACAGGAAAGCCGCCGTCTGTTGGTAAATGTGCCAATATCATAGGACCATAGTAATTGCAGATGAGTCTAGTTTGGGAGGTAAAATGCAATGAGCCTTTGCTAAGGAGAAAATGTGTTATTAAAACCAAATAAATGCTTCGTGCTGCAGGAGGCAAGTGGACAAGCCCATAGTCCCCAAGGTGTGTGTGTGTGTGTGTGTGTGTGTGTGTGTGTGTGTGTGTGCGCGCGCGCACACGTGTGTGTTTTTAAATCTAATAAGTGCTTTATCACTTTTCAGTTTCTCAGCCTGAGCCAGGCATGTTTGGGAGTTATTATGAGATTTGAAAGAATGCTGAGTTTTTTATCTTGTCAGGACTGCAAGTGCTTTATAAATGTCAGAGTTGGTGTGTGGGAATCTAGGACACTGCTTCTGTGTGTACCTTATGAGAGTCCGCTAATGAGGCCACAGGGGAGCCGCCCTCTGAGCGACTCCTGGAGCAGTCCTGACTTCGAAAACGCCTCTCTGAGTCCACTCAGTGAAAGAATTTCATGTTGTTGTTGTTGTTGTTGTAGTTGTTGTATTGCAAACAGTATCCAGGTTTAAATGACCTAATTCTAAACAGCACTCATTTACAAACTTCAAAACATTATTAATACTCTGAGCACCTCCTTGTTACAGGAAAGACATCACCTAGGGGTTTCCTTTCTAAGCCTTACTATTTAAACAGTCTCTTGGGGTGCCTGGGTGGCTCAGTCAGTTAAGCATCTGACTTTGGCTCTGGTCATGATCTCGGGATTTCTGAGTTCAAGCCCCATTTCTGGCTCTCTGTTCAGTGCAGAACCCTCTTTGGATCCTCTGTCTCCCTCTCTCTCTGCCCCTTCCCCATGCGTGTGTGCTCTCTCTTTCTCAAAAATGAACAAACATACATTTAAAAAAAAAACAGTCTCTTGATTGTGACCTTCCTCAGTGTTGAACTTGTCATACTGCGTTAATGTTTCTTTGATTCCTCAGAATTCAGTACTGTTTTCAGTTCAGTTACCAGCACATACTTACTAGGCTTACAATAAATACTTTCGCAGTGAATGAATGAAAGCCAAACTGGCTCACAGGTTTGAGTTTACCACTATGATTCTTGCTTATATAGCCTCTGAGTTGTGAATGATTCTGATCTTTATTATGGCTCTTGAGTTAATTGAAAGAGGTGTGAGGCTAATGATATAGTCTTGCAGTTGTAATTTGTTTTTAGCACCGAGATTCCTTGACCCTCAGTGATGAAACTAAGGCCTTAGAGAAACATTCATATTGGAAAAGCCCTTCAAAGTCTCTGCTAAAGCATTCCATTTAGAGAAGAGGTCTGTGGTTCAAAATAATGTTATATCTCCAAGATTTTGAAGACACAGATTCACTGTCTATATCATGTAAGGTCACCCAGGGGTGTCAGGATCAAGATAGAAAGTGGAGTACTAGATATATTCATGGATAATATAATGAAATAGAGGTTCTTTTGTTTATTTTTAATTAAAAGGACTGCAGTTTAGGAGTGGCTTTAATGCATTTGGTCAAGGGTAAGGATGTGCTCTGCTAGGTTTTTTTCTTTATGTCTTGTGCTTAGTAGTGTGTTCTATTAAATAGTGGTTGAAAATGTTTTAATTGTTGTCTTCTATAGAAAGTAGATTCTATGGTCAAGCAAGTTTGAGAAATAATACATTTAACGAAGTGAGATTTTTCAAAGCTTTCATACACTTATAATGCTTCAGGACTTTCCAGAAGGTTATAAAATGATACATCACATCCCAAATAATCTGATCATAAAAATCTTTTTTTTATGGGAATTTTCCAAAACAGTGTGCTTTGGAGGCCACCTGGGGAAACCATACTCTAATTTTGCATATAAATGCCCATGTAATTTTATCTACGTATAGTTTCTATATTTTCTGTGGCATTTCCACTTCCATTTGTTTGCTCACATTATGTCAACATTCTCCTTTAAAAAAATCTATTTGGAGATCAAGCCTAGATTTTAGGTACTTAGAATTTAATTTTTTCTAAATCACTAAGTTAGTTAGGACCACATTGTAATCATATTCCCCTATTGACCCTATAAGTAAAGAAGTACAAAGGAGTAATTCTTGTGAAGTTTGATATTTGACATGGATAAACAGGGTAGCATCAAGAGGACAGGTTTGGACAAATTTCCATGTTTGTGAGACTATACACTTAGAAATTCATGAAAGTGTAAAGATGTTTAATGGTTCTATATTCCAGCCATGTATTCACTCACTCACATATATGGTCATCCCATGTTTATTGAACATACGCTACAACACAGTATGCTTTACACTAGAAAAGTGAAGGTGGAAATTATGTAATCTCTGTTGCCATTTTATTTCTAAACTCCCTCAAAATAATACAGTATTCAGGAAGACTTCCAGTTAGGAGTAAGATTTTCAGTTCTTTGGTGCAAATGTCTCCATTTATCCAGTAGGATACCAAAAACCCAAGTAATGAAATAACTTGTCCAATATCACAGTTAACTAATGGAAGTATACACTATAGGACCTAGGTATTTGGAATTGAGCCCCGTGCTCCATTTAGTACTGTGACATAACATAAACATGAAGGGGTAATTTTTTTTTTAATGTAATGATTACATTTGTATGACTGGAAATAGAAACTTGTCAAAGTGGGAAAAAATACTGAGAAAGATCCCAAGATAAGAATATCATGTGTTATTTTGAAGACTAAGTCCCCATTGAGCTTACATTCTTGGGGCTTCCACATTGCTTACAACTATAGACTTAATCTCAAAACTAAAGTGTTGGCTAATGGAGAGTTGACTTAATTTCATAGCTACAGTGATGGCTATTGGAGATACCCATAAAAGCAGAAAGTGTGGTTTGTGGGAAGTTGTCATCTCCTTGTGTCTTTTAATTCTGATGTTCTGATCCTAATTTATTGGGTCATGGATAGTGAGGTGGCTTTTCTTCCTAAACAACTGTGATTAAGCCTGAATCTTCAGAAGTTAAACCCGCTTAAAAGTGAGAGGTTTAACCTTTCTCTAACAGGGCTGACCAGCGGATATCTTTGTGTCATATAATAAGAATAGAAATTCCATTCCAAAAATATGGTTATGATGCTGACTTTATATCACAAGTGAATCATGTATTAGTCAGAATCACCTCTTAATGGCTTATAATGTTTTCAGTAATATGCTAAGCATGGTAGATGATGTAATATGTACATAAGGTACATAGTATTGAAATACTCTTATTGAAAGAGGTTCCACTTTAATGAAGGAGGTAACACACACTCACTATAGGAGATGAACTAGAGTGGCTCCTGGATTGATGCCACATAATGATATGCCAAGAAGATGGTGTAGACAGTGGATCAAGTTTAATTCCCTACATTGTTAAAACCTCCTTTGCGTGTGTCAGCATACGTAACCTTCACAAGTTGTATTACTTCCCTGAGCCTTAGTTTCTTTGAGAAAAAGGAACAGCAGTCACTACTTCATGGAATTACTGTCAAGAATAAATGCAAGTATACAGATTATCATAAATGACATGTTGGATACTTGTTGAAAGAGACAACTTTGAATTGTCTTTTCCTTTATCTGTAAAGCAATGTACATTTGGAAAGGTATCATCTCAATTAAATAGCAAGATACAGTTTAAGTAACCAGTCAAAAAAATCAGTGGATGAGTTTGATAATGAGAGTGTAAATTTGTGTCAGATGTGTTCTTTAGCAATGAGTGATCTAGAAATAGAGATTTCCAGAACTGTGATCTCCAAAGACCACGAAAATTCCTAGAATACACAGGAAGGCTGAATCTTGAGTTATTCATTGGGTACGTGTAATTTTTACCTAAGTTACATTCATAGTGCTCAATAGATTTTTGCTGCTATAAATTGCCCTTCCTGCATCCACAGAAGGAGGTGAAGCAAAAGCTCATAATGCACACTCAGTATAGACTGTTAAGAACTGCCAGGCACGCATCGTCACCAGCCACCCGGGTTACTGCCTTTCTAAAGGCTTAGAATCTGAGAGATACTCCATGATCTTTCATTATATTCTTTTGAGGTTGGGCTAGTGAGAGGATTCTTTAGTGGGAAACAACAGGAACTAAAGAAGCAAAGAGTGGTACAAAGGCAACAAAATGAATATTTACAATGAGTAGATCAGGGTAATGAGCAGAATTTATGCTGAAGAATAGTAGAAGACAAGGTTTAAAGAGTCAGATGAAGCTAGATTGTTTAGGACTTTGTAAAATAATCACACAGGTTCCATTGCATAAAACGGTACTCTATTATAATGTCAGAAATGTATTGAGAGAGAAATGTCTATAAATTTTATTTTCCCCTGTGTTGGTGCTTCTGTGAGTTTCCTAATCAATGTACACCATGCCCTAGATTCTGTAGAGCAAACTGTATCTTCTGAGACCTTACCTTGAGAATACTTTCTATAAAGGGGCAGGAGAGTCACCTTTCTCCTAAATGAAATACAACAAATTCGTAACATTTTTGCAAAGCCAATACCTTGTTAACTTAAATAGATCCTAATCCCCTATGTATAGGTGAGGATGTAGCATGTGTCAGGAATAACAATGGGCTAGGAGGGAGTAGGATTCTAGTCCTAACTTCATTACAAATGAGCTGTGTGAACAGGAACAAGTATTTAATCATCTCTAGACCCTTGTTTGCTTATTTGTTCAAGGGAGATGTCCTGGCCTGCCCTATCTATTTTGCTGAGTCACTATGAGGCTTTTGTAGGGTAATGTGTGAATCTCCCCTGAAAACAGTAAGGAGTTACTTCTCTTCGTATATATGTCTGTATACATATAAATGTAATACCTTATAGAGAGTATAATTATAAGGTAACTTTGGAAAATGATCTCTGAGTATGGTTGAATGATTTTATGATGCTTGATCTCATGACTCAGAAACTGTTGAATGTACTATGTCACACAAAATTTAATGCCCACCACCAAAAATCTATCAGAATGCAATAACAAAACAATAGTCGTGACAACATTAAGTGCTCAGTGAGTGTTCACTATCTTTGAGATATTTGGTGATTTTTTTAGATCAATTATTTCTTCTATGTCAAATATTATACTTAGTTCTTCTGCATATGCACTTATTTTTCCTTAAGTAAACTTATTTCTTTAGATAAATTTCCGTATTTTAGAACAATTTTAGATTTCAGAAGAATTGAAAGATTCTACTATTCCACTATTCTAAAGATAGCAGAAAGGATACTCATATACCCCACAAGATAAGTTTCCCTTATCTTGTACATATTTTTAAAATGTAATTCTAAGAACAAACCCACCAGATTGGTATTGTGATTTTGTTATTGATACTAAGTTTTAGATTTCTTTGCAGTGTCTTTGTCTTTAGAATGTTTCTCACCAAGAAAGTTACGTGGATTAACTACTTTTTATATATAGTTATGTCATCAATTTGATATGGAGTTAAGTTTCTTTGCTCTTTGTCTTTATATTAGGTATGACTTTTAAACCTTTTTAAGGTAGTTTTTTTGAAAGTGTAAAATGCTTCTAGGTTTAGAATTAAAACTAAAAGTTGTGCTTGGGCAAATCTTATTCTCATCTTTATTTTTTCTACTTTGTTCTGACATTCCCATAAGTAGATTTTATTATGTTCTCATTTATCCATATTGTGTACATTCAAATGCATGCTACAAATATATACACATACTTATGTGTCTACATACACTTGAATAAGTGCATTTATGTACATTCATATGTATACATACGCTTACATTTACCCTTTTTTACTCAAAAAGTAAATACAATAGTCATTCATACCTTGATATTTTTACTTACCAGCCTATTTTAGAAATCACTCCATATTCGTTCATAAAGATTTTCTCATTTCTGTTGTACATCTAATACTCTGTAGTATGAAGTTATTATAGTGTATTTAACCAGTCTTCTGTGATTAGACATTTTAGTTTTTCCCAATATTCTGTTGTCACAATTAATGCTACAATGAATATGCCACAAGGTTTTGTGCATATGTTTAATTCTTGTGGAAATACATTTTTAGGTAAACTCCTAGATTGCTGGGTCAGAAGATGAATGCATATAGAGTTTTGCTAGATATGTAGAATTATTCTTCATTAAGGTTGAATCATTACGCCCTCCAACTAACAGTATATGAGCTTACTGGTTTCTCTACAGACTCAGCAACAACATAATTTTTGGTTAGGCCGTTATATGTGGACGGTCTTATAGGTATGAAATATTAAAAATACTTTTTAAATGTTTGTTTTTGAGAGAGTGTTTCTGAGAGGGGCAGAGAGTGGGGGACAGAGGATCTGAAGCAGGCTCTGCTCTGACAGGCTAACAGCAGCGAGCCTGATGTGGGGCTCACACTCACAAACCACGAGATCATGAGCTGAGCCAAAGTCGGACACTCAACTGACAGAACCACCCAGGTGCCCCTAAAAAATATTTTTTAATTAGTATATGATGAGTATGGTTAAATGGTTTTATGTGGCATTTTAGAAATTAAATTTTTGCCAAGTCTTCTGCATTTAACCTGAAAGTGTAATAGATCTTGTGTACTATAGCTTTGAGAAAAGATAATTTTGTTCATATGAAGGAAGACTTTTTCTTTGTGTCACTCTTTCTTAGAGCATTTGTGTAGTACATATGATATAGACACATGTCCAAAGGGAAAAAGTTGGTTTTTACATAAAAATGCATCATATTATTCAAAGGTGACTCACTAGGCCCTTGAAAAGATTGAGTTTTTTTTTTTCTTCAAATGCACTTAGTCACATGTTTATAGGCATTATTATCAGGAAAACGGAATGATAAGACCTAAATTGAAATGTTTATTGTATCAAAAAGATTTTAATAAAACATACTTTTATTGGTGAACATGACCCTTGGAGCTTGCCAACTGTGTTTTTTTTTTTTTTTTTTTGAAATGTGTTTAGAAAGAATGATTTAGGGGACGCCTGGGTGGCTCAGTAGGTTGAGCATCTGACTTCGGCTCAGGTCATGATCTCACGGTTTGTGAGTTTGAGCCCTGCATCGGGCTCTGCGCTGGTGGCTCAGAGCCTGGAGCCTGCTTCAGATTCTGTGTCTCCCTCTCTCTGCCTCTCCCCTGCTCATGCTGTCTCTCTATCTCTCTCAAGGATTGAATAAACATTATTTTTTTTTTTAAAGAAAGAATGATTTAGATCAGAGTAGTCTCTTCTTGCAAATGTCTTTTGGACATTTTAGTTTCCGCCATTTTGAAAAAGGCAAAAATCAGCTGACTAAGTATGACACCTTCTACTCTTCATCAGAGATCATTGTACTTATGCTCTGATGGCTTTAAGATGCTTGTGACTCCGTCAATATATTTTTTTTTAAAGCCACAAATTCTAAAAGGAAAACATTCAGAAAAGAAAAGTGGCAAGGAAGAGGCATGACTTTTGGTTGGTCCTAGCACTGTTCTTTGTAACTTAAAGCAAGTCATTTTATATTTCTGGATCTTAATATTTCCCACTTCTAAAATATAAACAGTTTGGATTAGCTGATCTTTAATGCTGTTTATAGATTTAAAATATATTCCTTTTTATTAATTTATTTTTACTTTTTAGATAACACAATTTGGGGAGAGGGGCAGAGGGAGGGAGGGAGGGAGGGAGGGAGAGAGAGAGAGAGAGAGAGAGAGAGAGAGAGAGAGAATTCTAAGTAGGTTCCATGCTCAGCACAGAGCCCAATGCTGGGCTTGAGCCCATGACTCCCTACAATCATGACCTGAGCCAAAATCCACAGTTAGATGCTCAACCAACTGAGCCACCCAGGTGCCCCTAAAATGCTTTCTTGATTCTAATTACGCTATCAGTTTTTACCTTCTACATTTAAGCTTTGGCACTTGTGTAGGGAATATCTAAATCTACATCAAAATTAGATTATTGCTGAGCTTTCCAAATCTTTTCCCAAATTATTTCAATATAAATTGCATATAGTCTCTTGATTATAATGTACCATAGGTGTTTTAAAACTGTGGAATAAAGAGGCTACCATTTCCTAAAATTATAGGTAGAAACCAGAGGTAGAGGGGAAATTTTTGTTTATTGATCCATCTGCATTTGTTGCACTTGTCACTCTAGCAACTGGTCATTTTGACAGTTGTCTTCTGTCATTGAGAAAAATAAAAAAGGTAAGAAAAGTGGTCACTGTATTTCTTTTCTATCATTTTATTCATTAAAGGATTTTTGAGACCCTCCATAAAAACATGATTTTAGATAATAAAAAGTTAGCTATAAAACTCAACATTATTAATAAGCATGGAATTCAACTTGAGAGAGATAAAATACATGAGAAGAGTTGTGAGCATAAATTATAAAAATGCCGTTTATAACTTATTGTATAAAGGAATACGTAGAATAGGTGGAATTAGGGCCTCCTGGGTGGCTCAGTTGGTTAAGTGTCTGACTTCAGCTCAGGTCATGTTCTCGTGGCTTGTGGGTTCCATCCCTGCATTGGGCTCTGTGCTGACAGCTCAGAGCCTGGACCCTGCTTTGGATTCTGTGTCTCCCTCTCTCTCTGCCCCTCGCCCACTCGTGCTCTGTCTCTCCCTCTAAAAAGTAAATAAAACATTAAAAAAAAAAAAGAGGTGGAATTAATCCAAGAAGACTTCTTACATGAGAACACCTTTAATACAAGACTTGTTATGCAGAACTTGAAGTGAGTCTGTCTGCTTCTCACTACAAACTAAAGCTCCATTTTTTTCTCTGCTCGAGAGTTTGGTTATACAGTGATCCAGTAGAAAGCAAATGCAATCAACTTTACATCTATTCTGGATTTTAGATATTATATATTGATAAATAATCAATATAAAGTCATTTGTATCAAATGAGTCTGAAACTCTCCTGATTCCCTGTAGCTCTTCTGCCTTTTGGAGTTGACTCACATAGCCTTCATTTTAAGTAGTTCTTAGTTATGATTAGAAGCACTTATATTTCAGCACATTGGAGAGCTACCAGTGGATGTGGGTTGTGTAGTTTAACCCATTAGCTATTCAAAGGATTTGGGACAATTTGGCTTCAATGAAAATATTGACTGGACTTCTTGAAGGACAGTTTCTTGTGACTCTCCACACCTAACAACTGTAGATGTGCCTTAAAATGTTTAACAATTTCTCTACTGATAAATACCATTTCATTGTTGCTGCTCTTAGAATTATATCTCCACTAGTCATGTTTTGTGTGTGTGTGTGTATGTATGTATATATATATATATATATATATATATATATATATATATATACACACATATTCTTCTGTCATGTTGCTTTTACTTCTGTAAAGTTAAACTCTTAAATTTGAAATACTAGATTAGTTTGTTATGGAAGTATCTCTATAAAGCCAAGGCAATACTTATTTTATTCCCAGCTGTCTCTTACGCCATCACCCATAAGGTGCTACATTATACCTAGCACTTTCAAAATGAAGTAT
Source organism: Prionailurus viverrinus (assembly GCF_022837055.1). Lineage (NCBI taxonomy): Eukaryota > Metazoa > Chordata > Mammalia > Carnivora > Felidae > Prionailurus > Prionailurus viverrinus. The sequence continues at coordinate 192,464,388 of NC_062561.1, read as the reverse complement.
GAGCTTTTTCAAGAGTAGAGACATGCATTTGATGCAGTTTTGTAACTTGTATTCTGTCATGATAGTCTCAGGCTCTTAAACACATTTGTCATAGGGACAAGGTAAATATATTTGGAGAAATTCCGGAAAAAAGAATACTTTAATGATGTGAGTTCTGGAGAAAAAAATTAAAGCAAGTATAATCAAAGGAATGTAATATTTTAATATTAAGACCACAAGAGTATTAACATGATTGAAAACAGAATGCATGGTGTTTTAAACAATAGCATCTCTGAAAATGGCATGGCATTATAAATATACTTATGTAAAGTGTATTGATGTCAGGCTTAATTTATGCAGTCATGAAGAAAAATTTAATTTGATTTTTAATAGTATAGTGAAATATTTTGGTTTTAAAGATTACCTAAAAATAAAATCCTAATCTTCTAAAAGAGTATAATATTACCACACATTCACAGACCAGCAAGAAGAAATACTAGCCATGAGTTTTCTAAGCTAACCATTAACTCTTTTTTCCCCCCCTTGGCTTTTCTTCTTCCATAGAATCTCTAATACAAGGAATAGGTGTGGGGCAGCCTTAAAATGGATTTTAAATCCCCTTAACTTTAAATATTATTATTTTTGTACAAAAAATTAGTTCTGGCTTATCTTTCTTTGCATAGGTAATAGCTAAGAAAGGTTTAACCTACAGTTGCTTGACCTTCTGAACTGTGCCAAATTTAACTCCCCCAATTTTTTTTTCAGTGAACTAGAACATAAATAAATTTAAAAGTGAAGATGTTAATCTTTTGACCGATACATACCAAGTAACAGAGAAAATAACAGCTAATAATGTAAAATAAAAATAAGTATGTATCACCATGGCTTTGGGGGGATTTTTTTTTACTGTTTCTTCATCTTTTTATTTGCTCTATTCGTCATCAAAATAATGGCAAAAATATTACAGTGATTAGCCTAATGAAGGAAAGAAGCTATTAATAGAATTTTTAACATTAATAACAGTGTTATATTTACTCAAATGTAATATTGTCATTCAAACAACATGAAAGATATTACATACACCACTGTCTGAAGAAGAAAAAGAAAAAAAAAAAGAGACAAGAGGAGTCAGATTTACTTTAAGGCTGGAACAGAAAGAAAATTGCCATACGTTTGCTAGCACCTGACTCTTGTAAGCTGGCAACAGTTTAATAGAACTTAACCTCATCAGATTTTCAGCCTGCGATGTAATAATGTTATGGCCAACATTTTCTATTTGGCAAAACTTAGGTTATCCAACTACAATTTACTAAATTGGCATTTTGCTGAAATGGCTATTGTTGCCTGAACACTTTTCTAAAGTCTTGGCGAAGTTGACCCGAGTCTTGTGTGAAAAGGCCAGAGTCATGAGTTGGGTCTTTCTTCCTTAATCACTGTTTGCAGAACTATGACAGTTTTTATTTTGTAGTTTTAAAAACTCTACCAGTGGGTGAAAGAATAGCTTATTCCCTATTCTTTCTGTGTGTACATTCATTCTGCTAATATAAATAATTGTATTAGTATATTTCTATGGTTTTCATGCTTATGCCTATTAGACCATAAATTTCATTAAAGAAAAGAACTATGTCCTATTTTTTACCAGTTTCATTGAGATATGATTAACCTATAACATTGTGTAAGTTTATAATGTATACACATGTTGATTTAATACACCTATATTTTGAAAAGATAACCATCATAGCATTAGCTAACACCTCAGTCACTTCAAATAATTACCATTTCTTATTGGTTATGAGAAAATTTAAGATGATTTTCTTAGGAACTTTCAAGTATGTAACACAGTATTATTAACTATAACCACTATGCTGTATATTAGATCCCCGGATCTTATCTTTCTTATAACTGGAAGCTTGTAATCTTTGACCAACATCTCCCCATTTCCCCTACCTCTGTGTGTCTGGTAACCACTGTTCTACTCTCTGACTTCAGCTTTTTCAGATTCTATGTATAAGTGATAGGATGCAGTATTTTTCTTTCTCTGACTTATTTCACTTAGCACAGTGTCCTTAAGTTCCATCCGTGTTGTCACAGATGCAATGTTGTCTTTATATTTAAACTAGTCACATTTCCATCTTCATTCCACAGGACCTCGCAGAGTGTTTTCTAAGTAGTATATTCACCCATGTCCACTCACTGATATACTTATTCACTGTCTTGTCTTGCCATTATCCTAAAATAGAGGCTTGGAAAAGAAATGAGATAGCCACAAGGAAGAAATGTACTTTAATCATATAAATGTTTCTGAGTAGAGTCTCTTTCCCTCTTTCGCTCTTTTTATCTCTCTCTTTATCTGCCTCTCTCCTTACCTCCTTTTCTCTTTTTTTCTTGCTGTCTCTTTTCTCTCTTTTTAAATACTATCTAGTTGAGATTTCCAAAGCTGTAGGTCAAGAGACCTGTGTCTTCCTTTGTGACCAGGTGAAATGTATTGGATCTTTACTTTAATTTCTTCATCTTTTGAAGGCACTCACATCTATTCACCTCTTCCATATATAGGAACGTACATAGTAAGGATAAAATTAGATAAGAGTTGTGAAAGTACTGTAAAAATATTTAAAAAGTTAATTTGGTAAAATTAAAAAGCTAAACACACTGATAATATACATAGACAAGTGAACACATACATAAATGTATGTGTATGGGTGCATATATATGCAAATTTCTTCAATTGAGAGAGAATTTCCATTCTGGTAGTTGGACTACAAGTTAAACTGAGTTAATGTATCATAAAAGCATTCATGTCTTATTTTTTTGCATAATCCCCACACATTAAAAAAAACCACAACACTTCACACATGCTTTAGGATCACCACGTCTGTTAAAATGAGACCTTGTGATTTGAATAGCTAATCAAATCATTGAGAAGCAGCTGTAACTCTGTAATACTTTATTGAGGTCAAACTAAAAATAGAAGCCAGAGCCTTATTTATGTTGCTATCTCTTAGTGATCGAGCTACAAATACCATTCCTGCCATCTAGACCTTAGTTGATATAATGACAACTAAGGCCAGCCATAAGACTTAGTAATGGTGGAAATAATTGATTATTTTGTCTGCTTCTGTAGTTTTCAAAGTTTTAACCCTATATATGAGAACTATTTTAGATCCAAACATGCAGAGGTACAATTCACAAAATGCCAAGTCAATTAATGTGCGTTTTGCTATGGTAGCAACGCTGCCAGTTTATTTCATTTTTATCTATTTTTTTAATTTCATTTTTATTTTTTTTTATGAAATTTATTATCAGATTGGTTTCCATACAACACCCAGTTCTCATCCCAAAAGGTGCCCTCCTCAATACCCATCACCCCCCCTCTCCTCCCTCCCACCCCCCATCAACCCTCAGTTTGTTCTCAGTTTTTAAGAGTCTCTTATGGTTTGGCTGTCTCCCACTCTAACCTTTTTTTTTTTCTTCCCCTCCCCCATGGTCTTCTGTTAAATTTCTCAGGATCCACATAAGAGTGAAAACATATGGTATCTGTCTTTCTCTCTATGACTTATTTCACTTAGCATAACACTCTCCGGTTTTGTAGCAACGTGGATGGAACTGGAGAGTGTAATGCTGCCATTTTAGCACACGATCTTTGTCTTTAAATTCCCAGGGGTAGGATTACCATGTTTGAAATCTTAGACTGCTTTATTCTTCTACAGATTTTCAATGAATTCTGGAGACAAAAATATAGGACAAAATAAATATTCACATATTTCTGCCTTCAGTTAAAGTCTGGTATCATTTTTATAAGTATTTGAGAATTCACACATACTGGAGCTATCATGGTAATTCAAGGTTTGGAGAAGAAGGAACATTTCTGGTTTTGTTATTTGCTTTGCAAAGCTCGGCCTTTATGAATACATATTTTTGGAGTTTTGCCACAGAATCTGTACCTTAGGTTTCCGATTCATACCCTAGAGTATTAGCTAGATAAGGGAGTTTGTTCCATTTTGATATTGTGCATGTTTGCATGTGCTTTAATCTTAACATGTCCTGATGTTATTTAATTTACTCGTGTGTCCAATAGAGTCTATCAAGTAGACCAGCTTTTTGTGATTTTTATCACTACAGATCAAAAACTTCAGATACAGGCATGAAGTATCTATTTAAAATAATCAGAAAATAGAATTGTTTCTTAAATTGTTAGTACGTGATAGTATGAATGGTAGACTGGGTATCTAACTGTAGTAATCTCAATAATAATAGGAATTTTATTATGTTTATTAGACTCATTTATTTTTGGAGATTTATCAGCTTATAGGGAAGTACATCCCAAGAGACGATGGTAAAACAAAACCATTAAGAAAATATCAACGCTTTCTTCAAAGTTTTTGTTTGTTTTAAGCAAATTACATACAGGATCTACTAATCTTAATAACAAAATTTGTGAATTAAATGGTGTTATTCCCAGATGAAAACAAGTTTCATAGAGATTAAATATCTTGCCCAAGGACCTGCAACTCATGTAGGACAGGGCTGGTACTGAGAGCTCGATCAGACTGATTTTCAGCCTCATTATTTTAACTCCTCTCATTTTCTCAACAAGAATGGTTGGAACAATTGGCATCTTAGAGAACTGAAGACTTTGAAATGTGTATGAAATGGAATTGTTGTAGGATCTATGATGATGAAATGGTTGAGCTCATTTTTCATGGCCCCATATGGCCTAGTTAGAACCAATGAGTAGATGTAAGCATAAAAGTTTCAGTTCTGATACTTTCATTTAAGAAAATGACGAGGCTTCTTCCAGGACGAATGAACTCACTGTCATTGGAAACAACTGTTCTCAGACTGCAGACAAAAGTCAAGTAGAAAAGGTTCTCATGGGAACAAAGGTATTGTGCTAGACGATTTCTAAAGTTCTATCCACTGCTAAGATTCCACATTTTAAGTATTTGCAAGTGTTTATGGGTTGAGACAAAGAGGAAATTTTAACAATTTCTACTTTTTGAGATTCCTACATATAGAGAATTCACCTTATGCTAGTTGCTCTGTTGAATTTGTTAATATTTTCTTTTGAAGGAAGGGAGAGGCAAGTTTTAACAAGTTCTTATACTCAACATCATCTATTGGTTTTTATTCTGTAGGAGGTGAGGTACATTTGATTTTTTTGGTAATAAATAATTTCAGGTAGAAGTTGGTACTTTAAAGAACCCTCGAGAGAAGTAAAATGGTTAGCTTTTGAAATGGGATTCATTCTGGACTTGTTTTTCTGAAATTTTTACAAATCTCACATCTTCTTAGGGAGCATAAAAATGGACTGCTCTCCTTTGAATGCTCATTGAAGTTTCAAAGCAAATAACGTAATTATTTTTAAAAACATGCTAGAGCAGGAAGAAGATAGTTATTTGACTTTTATTTTTTTAAGACCTCAAGTATTTATTTTTTAAATATTTCTTCATTTAAATTCAAATTAGTTAACATAGAGTGTAGTATTGGTTTCAGGAGTAGAACCTAGTGATTCAAGACTTAGGTAAAATACCCAGTGCTCATCCCAACAAGTGCCCTCCTTAATGCCCATCACCCATTTAGACTGTCCCTCCACCCAACACCCCTCCAGTTTGTTCCTGTATTTAAGAGTATCTTATGGTTTGCCTCCCTCTCTCTTTTCATATTATTTTTCCTTCCTTTCTACTTTGTTCATCTGTTTTGTTTCTTACATTCTACAAATGAGTGAAATCACGTGATATTTGTCTTGCTCTGACTTGTTTCACTTAGCATAATACACTCTAGTTCTATCCACGTTGTTGCAAATGGCAAGATTTAATTCTTTTTGATTGCTGAATGATATTCCAGTGTGTGTGTGTGTGTGTGTGTGTGTGTGTGTGTGTGTGTGTATGCACACACATCTCTATCCATTCATCAGTCACTGGACAGTTATTTGACTTTTAAAGAGACAGAAGTAGCAAAAACTATACATTATTTGATTGCTTTGAAAATTGTTGGGTGCATCTGCTTAAAATATTTTTTTCTACTTAGTGTGAAAAATAAAGCACCATTTAGGTAACCTTTCTTGTCAATCATGTTTTACTTGTATTTTTAGTGGACTTATTCCGTCTTGAAGATTCTGTTAGGCCTCCCTGGTCAACCTTCACCAGCAACCTCCAATCTTCCCATGTACTATTATAAAGATGTATTGCTGTCAATGTAAATAATAAACTAATTATTATAGCTATGAAATTAATCACTTCTCAGCCTTTTGGCTAAGATCACGTGTAGTATCTGTTCTTATCAGTTTAAAACTATGAACTTCGTCCTTGTATTTATTTGGAAGAATGTAAAGAGGGAGTAAGTGGTAGGCAATGGGCAGTTTCTTCTTACTTTGAATGTATAAGTTTTATCAGATGAGGCAGGAAGAGTTGATAAAGTTTATGGGAAGTAACTAATTTTGACTCTTTGGACTGAAAGTAATAGCATTCACAATATAGGATTGTGAAAACTCAGGGCCATTTGGATAGATAGCCTCTGAAGAAGTTGAATTTTCTTAGGTGATCAGTGGAGATTGTTGCATGGGTGCTGAGAAGGATGGGACTATGTAGAACTAGTTCTATGAGAGATCGATAGTATTGTATAAGCAAACAGAGTTACCCTGGTGTTGGTTTAATATAGGAGAACAATACCCAGAATTCCAAAATGAGACTGTTGGGGGAAGTGAGTACGTGGTTTTTGTTTGCTCATGGTTTGAATTGAAAGCTTATAGTGCAGGATTTCAGAAATTGGACAAGACTTTGGACCTGTTGATTTTCTAAAGAAATAGTTGATGCAGTGAAGTAGAATCCTGGAAAATAAGTTGGATTTAGTTTGTGCAGACAATGGCTGGAATGCTGTGTTTCCAAGAATGGAGAGCATGGGGCTGACATTAGTGATGCCATGGAAGAGTGAACAGCAGGATGTGGTGACAGATTGAATGCAGAGGGGGAACCTAAATGACATGACTGGCTTGTGGCTAACGTGACAACAAAGCAGCAGGATGTAGATTGTGTGACAGTTGCTTTCTGTCCAAGGACAGCCACAAATGGAACAGTAATCACAACAGGGCATGTCTTTTTAGATAAATCAACATATGTGATAAGGTATGCATCCAATGAAGGGAAAATTAAAATTGGTGCATAAATTAATGAATCCAATTATGATCCATATCTTCTTTCAATTCTGGGTTTTTATAACAAATGTCAACATAGAGAAGTTATGAATTTGTGTTAACATGATAACAGTTCTCTTTTGTTGATTGCTCAACAGCACTGTGCTGTTTCATCTGCATTGGTTTGTTTAGTCTATATATGTACAGTTTTCACCCCCAGTGTATAGATGGCAACACTGAGGTTTAGGAAGGTTAGAGATATGTGTCCAACATTACACAGCCAGTAAATGGTAGGGCCAAGGTTCAATTTTCATCACTCAGACCCAGATCTGTTCTCTTAAAAATTTGGCATTCTATGTCACAATTAACTTTCTGATGGTGACCTACCCCGGAGACAAAACCATTATTCTTCAATTACCTTTTAAAGTGGACAAAACATGAAGAATAGTGTCCCAGACAAAAGAGGGAGGTATTTGAGCCTAAAAACAAGGATACAAACTATCAGAAGCACAGATAGGTTTTTAGTGTCCCAACATGACCTTATCATCATTATTAATAACAACTACATTCCAATGAGATTTATTTCCAAATTATATTTTAGTCCCAATTGGCTACATTTTCATTTTGTGAAATGGCAGTTTTATAAGAACCAGTAGGTCTTGTTTTAACTAGTCTAACTCAAATTAACCACAGAAATCACTTTGGGGAAAAGATTGTTATCAAGCAAAAACCAGACAAAACAAAAAAATCTGCACGACTTCACCTCTTGGTAGAAATCTCTTGAGTTATCATTTAAACCAGAAAATAAGAATATAAGGATAAGTTAAATTTTATGTTAGGCTCTTTCGCTTTTAGTGAGCAAGTCACTTAACCTCTTTGTTTTATCATTTCTGTGAAAGTATCTTAATCATTGACCACTTAATTGATAACTTCCCATGCAAGCCTTTTAAAGCCATTAGAAACCAATCCAGTGCTAACTAGATGTCAAAGGTGACAGTTTGCTTTTTTTTTTTTTTTTTTTTTTTTACCTTGGTGTTTCACAGTTCAGAGCTTGTTCAACTTTAGTGAAGTTCAACTTTAGTAAAATAACTCTCTCTTGACTGAAAATATTCCTCAGTGGTAAGCAATCTAGCTACCAATCTGCCTTAAATATTAATTACTTACCACACATAAAAATGTCACACTGTGAAGATTAATAGGGTATTTTCTAAACATATGAGATGACAGAAAAACTCTTATTAGCACAATCTGCCGAAAAGGCTATTACTTTTATTATCATTAGAATTACAATCATATATCCCAGTAAATACTAAAGAATGCACACTGCCCTTTGAAAATCTAAACTAGAATATACGGTGCCATGAAATGACATTTTGAGTCTCTCTTAATTTTGTCTTCGGGACCTCTTACTCAGCATTCTATGTGCTTGCTGCTATTGCTAGACCAGAAACCAACAGTTTGTTAAGAGAATGGATGCCAAATTTTCCTATAGTTTCAAAACTACAATTTGAGTTTTGATTTTTTCAGTGGTCTCATTTAAATTTCTACTGAAATAAAGAGATTGAGAATCAGTATTTACTATAACTGACAGAAGATAATTTTCAATTGAGACACAAAAACAGGGAGAAGAGCACAAATGATAAAAGAAAACTGGAAAGCCACGAGAGACTCTCTAATCTTTTTACTCAAAAGAGTTTGCCTCAGTCTTTTAATTGATTTTTATTTTTGATTATTTATATTTCAGGTAGTTAACATATGGTGCAACATTGGTTTCAGGAGTAGAATTCAGTGATTCATCACTTACATACAGCACCCAGTGCTCATCATAACAAGTGTTCTCCGTAATACCCATCGCCCATGTAACCCATCTGCCACCCACCTCCCTTCATCAACCCTTCATTTGTTCTCTATTGTTAAGAGTCTCTTGTGGTTTGTTTCCCTTTCTTCTCTTTTCCCTCTCCTTCCTATATGTTAACCTGTTTTGTTTCTTAAAGTCCACATGAGTGAAATCATATGATAGTTGTCTTTGTCTGATTGACTTATTTCACTAAGCAGAATACATCCTAGATCCATCTACGTCATTGCAAATGGCAAGATTTAATTTTTCTGATAGCTTAGTCATATTCTGTTGTTTATATATACCATATCTTCTTTATCCATTCATTAGTCTATGGACATTTGGGCTCTCTCCAAAGTTTGGCTATTGTTCATAATGCTGTACATTGGGGATCATGTACCCCTTTGAATCTGTATTTTTGTGTCCTTTGGGTAAATATCTAATAGTACAATTGCTGGATCATAGGGTAGTTCTCATTTTTAGTTTTTTGAGGAACCTCCATACTCCAGATTGGCTGCATGAGTTTACATTTCCACCCGCAGTGCAAGAGGGTTCCCCTTTCTCTGCATCTCGCCAACACCTGTTGTTTCTTGTGTTGTTAATTTTAGCCATTCTGACAGATGATATAAGAAAAGTAGAAAGCTAGGAGAGACTCTCTCATCTGTTTACTCAAGAGTTTGCCTAAGTTTTGCGGAAAAGTAACACTTACACCACCTGATTTACCCAGTTGAATGATTTCTACTTTGATAAGGAAAATAAATGGTAAGCTGTTAGGCATTTAGGACACTTATTTGAAATGATTTCAAATACAAGTACTGCAATCAGGGTATAAGCAGCAACATTCACTTGTTTTATCTCCAGTACTTTGCATAGTGATGGGCTTGTAGTATGTGCTTAGTAAATGTTTAGTGGTCAAATAAATAGTTGTGTAAGCCCAGCACAGTTACTTATTATCACCTGTATTATCAATACTCGTAATACTCATACAAGGTATTTGGATATATAAATATTTCTTAAAGTATAAATATCAGCTTATGCATGTACATTGCATAAAAGTAATCAGCTGTGTACAATCTGTCCTGAGAAAAACAGAAGTCAAGCTGAATTTGAAGTTTTAGTGGAAATGATTGAGGATAGACAAGGAAATAAGTAGCTTGGAAGAGGGGTTGTTTCAGTAGGAAAGATACAGGAAAAATTATAGAAAGGAAGGGTAATGAATTTGGTTTGGAACACAACGAGAAGAAGCCACCATGATATCTGAGAAGAAACTAGGTGGTTGCTGATGGTTAGACTTAGCAATAATTGATAGAACTGAGGCCACTTCCATGGAAATTCTCTTCCATACTTTGTTGAAAGGTGGTTCTGGGAACCCATTATTAATATCGAATACAAGGTAAAGTTGGGAAAGTTTATTGGACTAGAAGATTTACTAACCCAGGATTAGCTTCTCAGATTATCTTGATAATTTGGACTAAAAGTTAGAAACTAGATCCATGAGAAAAGGTACAAGAGCTGTAGATTCACAGAGTTGAGAAGAAGGTTAGTACCACGGTAACCCAAATTACTGGCTTAAGTTTGTTTGGTGAGAGCAGGACTTGTGTACCATTCAGACATGCCAATCAGGAGGAAGCAAGGATTGCTTTAGAACTTGACTGTTCTCCTATTCCTCATTCCAGGTCTCATAGATCACCATCAACCTCCTGTGTTGGGCTTCTGAGGTATCCCTGTCTTTTCTTGACAGCTTAAGGTATAGCTTCAGTAATGAACTTCAGAGGCACTATTAGTAGCTTTAGAAATGCCCCTCAGAGGCAATGCCAGTAGCCATTAGAGCATAAGATTGGGCAACAGAAAAAGTCAGTCCCCTAATCTTGGATAATAAGAAGAGTGAGTATTTCAAACAGTTCTACCAAGAAAAATGAAAACCAAGAGGAGAGCCAACATTAGTCTACATTTAAAGTTAGTAGAATGTACCCAGAAATTTTCTTTAAAACCTCCATAAGCCTCCGTTTAAAATCCTCAGCTTTTGCCACCATTAACTTAAGTATTCATGATTTTTTAAAATCACTAACAACAGATTAGAACTGTCTTAGATGAAACAACAATCCAATGAATGAAACCCGTTAGCATCTTAAATATCTCTGCTTAAGCACCTCAAATACCTATTTCTAAAAACGATTTCACCCTCAGTTTCAACTGTTGGACAGATGCCTAAAATTGAAGCAGAAACCCATCTCTATGTGTTTACCCATGGATTCTTGTTCTACTTCTTTCGAGGTCACTATTTAACAACCCATCTGATACTGGTGAGTCTTTCACATTCCATCTGAGGATTTAACATTAGTAACTCTGCTTCTCTGAGAAACGAATGGCAACAAACTGTTTCTTTAACTTATACAAGCTGTGTTGTGACTGACATATACAACATGTATCATTAGGTCTCTACATATTCCAAACCTGGGATGACTTGGCAGACTCTGAAAGCCTAATGTAATCATAGCTCCTTCTGAGTATATTAGCATGCCTATTAGTATCTCCTATAATAAATATGCCACGTTTTATTTTAGGCAGTTCTGGGACTTTGTATTGCCTTTATTCGCACTTCACTCCATGTATATTTATTGAGTAATATTGTCTGGGGCTCTTCCTGTACATTTCCCTAGATCCCCAGTGTTTTCTCTCCTATTAAAAGGACCATTTATCCCATCAGAAAAATATAAAGACAAAGATACAGGAATTGTCTCTTTACACAAAATAAAGGCCTTTTAACTCATCTCTGATGTATCATAGCTGGAGATGAAGAACTGGTATGGGATTGCCTGAAAGGACTTCTTTGATGCATTGTTTTCCCTCTTTGGAGGATCATAGGAATATCCTCCTGACAACAGGAAACCAAAGAAAGCTTGATCAATTACAATTTATTTTGCCTATCCTAATGGAAGCATGGAAAAATTTGTGGCCAAATATAAAAATAGCCCATAGGAAAAATGAATATAGGCTATATCCATTGTCTATGTAAAATGCTAAGATTTGCTCTCCAGATTTTATTCAGAGAAGGGCAATTATTTGTGCAATGCCTTTGTAATAAAGTATCATAAAACAGAGTAATAAATGTTACATTTGAAAGCTCCTATAACTTCGAGTAATTAAACAGCATAATGGGAATGCTCCAACCATAACTTGACTGTCAGTTATTCTGTGTATGAATTTCCACTTACTTCAGGTGCCACTGTTGATGAGCAAGGGTGTGTTCAAGAGACAAACATTAAAAAGCTATGGCATTTAGTACTAGTGAAGGGAAAAAGAAGGTTTAGAAAGTGTTTACAGGTGCTTCAGATAATTTATTCAACTTAAATCGAGTCAGAGAATTGATAGATGCAAGAAATTGAGAGGAATGGAAATTGGAAACAATAATTTTAGAGTGTCAACATTTATGTGCACCTAAAAGGAACATGTGGCTGTGTTTTGGTTCAGTCAGATAATAACACATTACCCTGATTCAAAGGAGTTTAGAAGTAGTTGCTTAAGTTTCCAAAGGCAAGTGTGTTTGTTCGACCAGAAATATTGGCAAAAAATTGTAAAACTGTTTTCCAAAGTGACTGTGCCATTTTGCATTCCTGACAGCAATGTGTGAGAGTTCCTATTGCCCCATATCCTTGCTAGCATTTGGTATTCTCGATGTTTTGGATTTTAGCCATTCTAATAAATGTTCCATGGCATCTCATTGCTGTTTCAGTTTGCAGTTCTCTAATGACATATGATGCTGAGTGTCTTTTCAAATGATTATTTACTATTTACACGTCTTCTTTAGTGAGCTGGATGTACATGTTTTTTGCCCAGTTTTTAATTGGTTGGTCCATTTTCCTTTTATACATATAGTACTATTATTTATATTACATATAAATATTATATTCATTTACTTTCCATATGAAATATGTCATATTGATACATGTATGTCTTATTATATATGATATAAATATTACATATATATACTTGCAAATTTTTGTATATGTAAACAAATTCATATATGTACTTCACATATAACATATTAGTTTTAGGTGTGTATGACATAGTGATTCAATATTTGTATATGTCATGAAATGATCACAGTAAGTCTACTTAACACATGCTACCTCACATAGTTAGAAAAATCTTTCTTGTGATGAGAACTTTCAACATCTACTATCTTAGCAACTTGAAAATATGTAATACAATATTAATATAATTGACTTGTCTGTTTTCTTTTTATTCCAAGATTTTTTTAAATGTTTATTTATTTTTTGAGAGAGAGAGAGAGAGACAGAGTGTGAGCAGGGGAGGAGTAGAGAGAGAGGGAGACACAGAATCTGAAGCAGGCTCTGGGCTGCAACTTGTCAGCACAGAGCCCAACATGGGGCTTGAACTCACAAACCATGAGATCATGACCTGAGCCAAAGTTGGATGCTTAACCGACGGAGCCACCCAGGTGCCCCGGCTCATCTGTTTTCTTGTTGAGTTTTAAGAGTTATTTGTATATGTGGGAGTCCACTATTTTATGAAGCAGGTGTTGTGCAAATATTTTCTCTGAGACTGTGGCTTGTCTTTTCATTCTCTTAACCCACATTTTTATAATAATTTTTAAATTTAAATTCTAAACCGGGAGCTTAAATTAATATCCTAGATTAAAGCAGAATCATAGATGGGAGGCATGAGCCCAACCCAGTAGTGTCCCACCCCACCTCCTCCATGGGGGTATCATTACAACTTTGCACTGTGCTACACAGCTTGAAAATAATAATAATACTGTTGTAACACTTAATGAGGACAATATTTGAAGAGAATTCATTTTGATAGCTAGAAGTACTTTCTGGAATTTTAAGCCTTGGCATAAGGAAGAACTTTTAAGTTGTCAGAATATTCCAAAAAGGGAATGGTACTTATGGATAGCAGATAGGTAAGCCAAATTTAGCAAATACAATTCAGGCCACTCAATTACATTAGAATTTCAAAGGTACAACATATATCTACATATATATTAGAATAGCTATGGCCCATGGAATATTTGGATCATCTTTATACAAAACCATAGTCATTAGTTATTTGAAATTCCAGCTTAACAGCCTCCTGTATTATTTGGCAATCCTAGCACTGGATACTTTTTAGTCCTAAGCATGTGCAGAGTCGAGTGTCCATTGAATAGAAATCTTGTTGAGTTCCAGGATTCAAAGGAGTGCTTTCAAGGATCTTCCAAGTGATTAGGACTACTTCTATTCTTACATCTACAACTTCTGTTGAAGAATCTGACCTAATATAAATTCTTTCAAAAAAACAGTCATAGTTTAAGTGTCCCTATCAATGAGCATCTTCATTTAATCTAAAAGACTGATATATTAATTTGTGTGGGGGGGGTAATTTTCAGTAATAATTTCTGATATTTGGTATTATCAAAAAAAAAAAAGATGACAAAACATGTGATTTAGGGGTAAGAAAACAGATTTAGGCATGAGAAAACTTTCCTCAGATCTGAAGTGTGATACATTTATAGAGTATCTCCAGCGTCAGTTACCAATTTTTGTACTAATACTTGATTTTGCTTTATAAAAACATCCTATCTGTGCTTTTGGTTCATGAGGTTAATATGAACATGGCACTCAGGTCTGGCTGCCACAATCACAGATTTGATTCTATTTGCTTCAGTGATTGGCTCATAGATGAGAATATGGTCAATCAGTGACCATTTGTAGACTCTTGCTAGATTACTTTAACTCCTACATCTCTGCTGGGTTTAGACCTGGGCAAATGTTATTGTAGCGCTTCTGGAAGCCACAGTGCTACCACGTGGGATCTGAGTATAGTGCCTTTTGGAGAGGAACAAAGCCAAGAGATGGACGAACCAGGTGGGGTTATCATAGTCTGGTCCCTTCGGTCACCACCTATACTTGATCTTTCTCTCACTTCCACGAGAGTTCTGATATAAGAACATGTAGGTATATTTTACCAGTAGATAACTCATATCTGATAATGGAGATTTATGGATCTGATTAGATTTTTCTATAATACCAGCAAGAACTGTTTATAAACCAAAGTCTCTACCTTGACAACACATAGCCTTTCCCCTCCCTAGCCCTCTCTGGTAGGTTTTACATAGAGAAAACGTTGAATGACATGGAGGAACTATCACTGGAAGTGACTGAAGCATACAGTTTGGAAAAAGAACATGGGGCCACTACTGCAAATCAAATTGGGATGACTGTGCATATGGCCTAGTTGACCTGGGCTTGATAATGTCACTTGGTGCACAGCTTTTATTCTCTGGCAGAAGATCAATCATGTTGTACCATGTAACTCTTGGATGACTTATATCAGATCAAAAAAAAAAAACACAACAAAAACAAAAATGAGCAAGCAAGAGAACATGGTTATCCATATCTTAAAATGTATTTGACTCTTTGGCTTGTTATCTCTATAAGCTACTTGCCGATAGGGAAGTAAGGAAATGGGACTAGAGAAATACAGCCATGTGTAAATATGTAATTGCTGAGCACAAATGTAGCTCAGAGCTTTGTCAAAGATAGATTTCTTCTATTGATTATGAATTAACTTTACTTCTTAATGAAAGAAACAACTCTTCTCTCCTCTACAGATAATTTAGGTTAAAGTGCAACAGTCTGTCCTCTGCTGGAAACCAATGTAATTAAATAATTCAGTCTTAAGGATTTTGATGACCATGAATTTATTATGTAAAAGTTCATTAGAAAGCTGGAGGTTCTTCAGATAACATGATTATAAATTAGATACTGTTTTGTGTGAGGTATTTTATTTTCCTGAATGCTTCATAAATCGGAGAGGTCAATGGTCTCTCCTCTATTTCTTCTATTAGGGAAATTAGGAAATCTGGAGAGGAAGAGAGAGGTTTTCATTAAATCAGTCTATTCTATCTCACCTTCTCATCAAATGTGTCTTGAAGTAAACACGCAATTTGGTGCATAAGGCAGAAACATGGTGTGAAATGTTTCTCTCTTGTGGAAAAAAAAAAAAAAAAGACATGCTTGTTGACACGATAATACACCCAACCCCCTTCTTGGAAGAAAGTTCATTTTAGAAAATGATTATAAAAGATTATAAAGGAGCAAATGCTGACTGATATTATCTTTAAAGTATGTCCTTCCTATGCTCTCCGCCCCTACCCAGGAATTTGCAGATCACTAATTGATTAAAATATGAGTAATATTTTCTTCCCCACGATGTACTGGGAAATCAGACAAGATCAGTGTGTGTCCTATTATACACTGCAGGCAAACCTCATTTAGTTTGTCGTATTACTCCTTTGGGTTTAGTGCAAGGACAGTCATTTCTGCTCTAGTGAGTTCTTAGCCTCCAGTAGTTAACTTTGGCACCACCTGAAGTTAATGATACCAATGGATCATTTTACCCATACAACTTGATTATCAGTGTATGTTGCTAAGTGTATATTCATTTTGAGGGCCCCCCCTCCCAATACAAAAAAAAAAGGTTATAACCAGAAATACAATGAATGCACTTATGAGCCAATTTTAAAACAAAACCATTTTTTAGTAAAATGTAAACATTTTATCTCTAAAGGGAGAACCTGCACTGAAAAATGTGTGATGTATGGGCACACTGAGAAAGTTAACAGAAGTAGCTACTGAAGTCACTCAGCCTCTTCTCACGGTTGTCCTGGCACCTTGACTAGCGGTCCTTTAAACTAGAAGGACCACGAAATGTGTAAAACGAACTACAGCTCTTTTGAAAAGAAGGGGGAATTCTGTTAATAACTACAGTAGAGCAACTGGCATAAACCAGAATGGAGGAGGCAAAACAGGATCTGTGCTCACCTTAATTGTAACGCTTTTAAAGATAGTTGTTAAATTCAGTACTCATTCTGTAAATACTTAGTGAGCACCTAACACATGCCAGATGCCGGAGATACATGGTACAAAAGAGCAGCTCCTGCCCTCTGGGAGATTACAGTCAGGTGGGGAAGTTGGGAACCAGTAAAGTTCCCACTAGTAGAAGGAAATGTTCATGGAGAACAAGAGGAATGATTTTACGTGCTCATTATTTTCTTTGCAATGCTATGTTTTTGTTGGTTTTATTTGGTGAAAGAATATAACCTGTAGCCTTCTGTAGTAGAGATTCCTAGAACCTAGATTCTCCGCTGGATGAGGCATCTATCTCCCAGGCATGTCAGCAGCTTAGGCTCGCAACTGCCCCGCTGTCTGTACCCACATGAGGCTGGGCCCTGTGGTTCCGGCTCCCCTTGGATCAGGCCAAGGCCAGACTTCATGTGACATTGCCCCTTATCACTACTGAGTGTTTGAGATGTGGCTAGGAACTATATTTTCAACCTTATCTAATATTAATTTAAATTTAAACAGCCACATAGAGATGGTGGTTACCCTGTAGAGCTGCACACTTTTCTAATAAGATGTGCATAGCCATGTTTTTCCACATGCTAAAGTGACCCCCCCCCCCGGCCCCCACCCCCTCACCAAGACTATAGAGAGTCAAGAGACCTTATTTAGGCTGGAGCTCAACTATGGTTTGATGGTCCATGTGTTACGATCCCAAAGTATTAGTGTCCTACAATCTACTCTGGAGGGTTATTAATGGGAATTTGGAGTTGCTTCTTTTGCTGTGATAACAGGCTTATGGAAGAATTTCTGATCAGTGATTTCCTAAGTTTTTGAGTGAGATGCTGAGGTTTGGTCTGTCAGGAAGGTGACGTTTCTTTTGGGCCAAAGGCATTCCGAATGACAGCCTAGAAGAGTTTTCAACAACAACAACAACAAAAAAGAAAATGTAAAGCCTCTTTGAGGACATCACCCGTTCCTGGAACCATTACAGTGGAGCATCTTTGATTTGGAAATAAAGGATCAGATTTGGTTAGTGCGCAGGAGAACAGTATAACATAAAATAGTGGATGAGAATTGTTGTGAAAAAGAATCTGATTAGCAAGGGATACAGGAGTACTGATGCATAGGGCCACTTGTACCCCAATGTTCATAGCAGCACTCTCAACAATAGCCAAATTATGGAAAGAGCCTAACTGTCCATCAACTGATGAATAGATAAAGAAATTGTGGTTTATATACACAATGGAATATTACGTGGCAATGAGAAAAAATGAAATATGGCCTTTTGTAGCAACGTGGATGGAACTGGAGAGTGTGATGCTAAGTGAAATAAGCCATACAGAGAAAGACAGATACCATATGGTTTCACTCTTATGTGGATCCTGAGACACTTAACAGGAACCCATGGGGGAGGGGAAGAAAAAAAAAAAAGAGGTTAGAATGGGAGAGAGCCAAAGCATAAGAGACTGTTAAAAACTGAGAACAAACTGAGGGTTGATGGGGGGTGGGAGGGAGGAGAGGGTGGGTGATGGGTATTGAGGAGGGCACCTTTTGGGATGAGCACTGGGTGTTGTATGGAAACCAATTTGTCAATAAATTTCATAAAAAAAATAAAATAAAAAAAATAAAAAATAAATAAAAGACTTCCTACAAAAAAAACAAAAAACAAAAAAACAAACAAACAAACAAACAAAAAAGAATCTGATTAGTATGAAGCTAAAAAACAAAAACAAAAAATAAATAAACAAAACCCCCCAAATTGCTATCACAGATCTGCTGTGAACGTTGAATGGATACTTGTGAAAACAGATTTGTGTACATTAGAGAGAAAAAAAAAGTTTTATGGCCATGTGTATGGAAAATGCTTGGGAAAGAAAACCACTGCGACTAGTTCATGAGTGTGCAGTGTAGTGCGACCTAGAGACACTGGCTCTGAGTCCACAGGCTTTTTAGCCTGCTTGCTGTGAAGTCTGAAAAAAGTTACTTATCCTTTGAGCCTCAGCTTTCTTGCTGATGAATGGAAACAATTACCTTATCTCCTCCTCTCGTGTGGTCTTGTGAGCTTTGAATGGGGTAACAAAATGCTTTGGTCCTATGCACTGTTAGAGACACAAGCTTCTGTAATAGTGTATTGGGGGCTCTTTTGTTTGTTCTTTATTTGTGTTCTGTAAGGTTCATTGACCTCAATTTTATTAATGTGGGGTGTTGCGATTTCAAAAGGCTAAAGGTTCCACGCAGGTAACTTTAATAACTGGATGAACCAAGTAAGGTCGTAGGGAACTTGAGAAGCTCATGCAGTCTCAAGGTGCAGCCCCACACGGCGCCATTCTTTGGCTGCATATGAACTTGGGCCCGGAGTTGCCAATGCCTTTTTGATAAGTTAAAGGCTGACTTTTAATAGATTCTGTGGGACAAACAAACTCAATTATTGCCCATATCTAGCCTGCAGGTCACCAGTTTGCAACATGTGCCTCCTTCCAAAAAGGATTTAAAATGAATTATATTCAAAGAGAATATAATAGGGGAGAAAAGCAGAAGAGGGAATCAAAAGTGTAGAATAAGCTGTCTTCTGTTGATCGATAAGAATTTATTAAGCTCTATCAGTCTGATGCTTTGGGAGATGCTAACAAAATAGAAAACATTGTCTTTGACCTAGAGATACATGCAAATGCATGAAGTCTTAGAGAATGAGAAAAAGCCAATATGTAATTAGGTGTGAGATGGGGTCAGATAGACCAGTGCCACACCGAGTATGGTCTGCAGACTGGCACCAGGCTGCGGTGATTGTTACTCATCCCAGATGAGATAAGGGCCGAAATTGAGAGTAAGTGCTTAGAAACTTCCAGACCGATTTGACAGAGGGCTTTTTAGTTCGTTTTATATGGTGAAGTATTGAGACTTAGGTTTTATGGACGTTTGTCTTATTTCTTAATTTTCCTTTTCCTTATAATTCATGTTCATTATATTTTACCAAACTATTAATCAGCAGCCAGTTGACACACACACACACACACACACACACACACACACACACAAAATGACAACAAATTGTTGATTCTTTACTCTGGGTGTGTTTAGAGTCGCTGGTAGATACTCATATTTGTGAAGTTGGAGAAGAAATAATTTGCTCTTAGATGAGAATTGTTGGCTCTAGTTATTTCACTAAATGATTGATTCTGTAAAAGCTAATGAAGAAGAGTCACCTTAAAATGGGTTTATGATATTTCACCAAAGTTGTTTCACTGTGAGAGGCAGCGTAAGCTGACAAATATAAAGTCAATTGTATTTAAGGGAAAACGGAACCAATTACTTAGCAGACCATTGAGAGGTTGAGATCAGCTGAAAGTTGGAAATTTGAAACATTTGAGAAACAGACATTCTTCTCAGTGACCCTGATGAGTTCATAGCTAACTGGCCATTGGACATGCATCATAAGATCAAAACATTTTTGGGGGATGGAAAGTGTCCTTAATTATTTATCTAATGGATCAGAAAATCAATCATTCAGAAAGTTGATTTACAGTGATTCAACTTAATTCCAGTATTAGAGAAAGCTTTGTTAAGAAGCTGTGGTAAATAACAATTTTTTGTTTCCTTACCGCATTAACATGGAGGGTGACTGACTCATTGTGGACTTACAGGGAACAGGTATGCATAGATTGTGAGATATAGACGGAGGGAGGGAGTAGCTAGGACAAAACCATAGGTCAGTTCCACACTGCTGTCCATTCCAAAGTTTCCTTCTTTAAAAAACTTTCCTAACACTTCCTTCCACTCTTCTCTCTTTTACAGAATCATTTATTCTTACCTCTAAGAATTTAACATTCATCAATTATTAAATTAAGAAATTTCCAGTTTGTCTGTTGAGGAAGCACATTCTCAAATGTGCCTTCCCTCGTTCACAGACATCCACTGAGTGCTTAACTGGCTCCAGTCACTATAGTAGTAGGTGCTGGAAATATGTTCTCCGAAGTAGCCTTTGCATAGTGCTTATGATCACTTAAGCTCCTATGTATTCACCTCTCATACTATTCTGTCCTAAATCCAGTAAGTAGGGCAGAGTAAAGAAGACACTGCTACTTGGGGCTGGGAGGGATGTGCTGTGTCTCCATACGGTGACCTGTAGTGAGAGCACTCAACCCACTCCCAGGGTTTCTGTGAAGGGATGCAGGCCAGTGTAAGGTGTGAGGGGCCAAGTAAGGTGTTGACACAAAAAGCCTGAACACACATGTTCATAGAAGCTTTATTCATAATGGCCCCAAATGAAAGCAACCTAGATGTTCTTCAACAGCTGAATGGTTGGGGTGCCTAAGTGGCTCAGTCGGTTGAGCGTCAGATTCTTGATTTCATCTCAGGTCATGATCCCAGGGTCATGGGATCAAGCCCCACATTGAGCTTAGTGCTGAGCGTGGAGACTGCTTAAGATTGTCTCTCTCTCTCCTTCTTCCCCTCTCTCCCTCCCTCCCTCCCTCCCTCCCTCTCTCTTTCTCTCTCTCTCCCCCTCCCTCCCTCCCTTACACATTAAAAACAAGCAAACAAACAAACAAACAAACAAAAAAGCACGTGGGTGCCTGGATCGCTCAGTAGGTTAAGCATCTGACTTTGGCTCAGGTCATGATCTCGCAGTTCATGAGTTTGAGCCCCACCTTTGGCTCTGTGCTGACAGCTAGCTCGAAGACTGGATCCTGCTTCGGATTCTGTGTCTCCCTCTCTCTCTGCCCCTCCCCTACCCATGCTATGTCCCTCTCTCTCAAAAAATAAAACGTTAATTCTTTTTAAAGCAGGTGAATGGTTAAATAAACTGTGGTACATCTATATTTTTGGAATACTACTCAACAATTGAAAAACAAAAAAACCCAACTTTGATATATCTCCAGGAAATTAGACTAAGTAAAAAAAAAAAAATCTCAAATGGCCACATGCTTTAGGATACCGTTTACACAATATACTTTATGTAACAAAACCATAGACATGGAGGTCAAGTGTGTGGTTGCCAGGAGTCAGACGTGGTGGTGGGTGGGAGTGGGAGGAGGTTGTATCGGACTATGAAAGTATAACATGAGGATGTTCTGTACTGATTCGGGTGGTATTCACATGAATCACATGATTCGATACATGTGATAAAGCTGTATGGAGCTCCATATATCTGCACATGCCTGTAAAATAGGAGATACCTGAATAATATTGGCGCATTTTATTAATGTAAGTCTTCTATTTTGAAATATACTCTTGTAAACTGTTACTTTTAGGGAAAATTGAGTAAAGGGTATGTGGGATCTCTATTAGTTCTTATACGTGTATATGTAAATCTGCCATGACCTTAAAATAAAACATTTTTCAACTTTATGAAGATAGTACTGACATACAATATATGTTAAATTTGAGGTACACAATGTAATTACTTCCTATAGATAAATACTGTGAAATAATTACTACAACAGGGTTACTTAATACCTTAACTACACTTGCATAATTATCATTTGTGTATGGTGTGTGGTAGAAACATTTAAGATTTACTCTCTTAACTTTCACGTATAGGACACAGTTTTGTTAATAATTAACTATGCTGTACACAGATCTCTATAACTTATCTTTCTTATAGCTGAATGTTTGTGCTCTTTAAACATTATCTTCTCATTTTCCATCACCTCTCGGCCCTTGAAAGCCACCATTCTACTTTGTCTGGTTTATTTCACTTGGGATGATGTCTTCAGGGTCAATTAGTGTTGTCACAAATGGAGGATTTCCTTTTTTGTGGATGACAAATATTCCACTGTATGTATTTACCATATTTCTTTTATTAATTCATTTGTCAGTGGGCATTTAAGTTGTTCCCCTGTCTTGGCTTTTGTGAATAATGCTGTAACGAACATGGCGGGGTGCAGATATCTCTTTAAGATAGTGATTTCATTTTCTTTGGATATATGCTTAGAAGTGTACTTCTTTGATCATGTAGTAGTTCTATTTTTAATTTTTGAGGATGCTCCATACTGTTTCTTATTGTGCCTGCACCATTCTACATCCCTACCAACAGTGCACCAGGGTTCCCTTTTCTCTAAAGGCTTCTCAGCACTTTTTTTTCATCTCGTCTTCTTGATAATGGCGATAAAATAACATGACGAAGTAAAAGAGGAACCAACTAGAGTGAGGAGGGCATTCGTGTAGGAGCATTGCCCACTGCACGGTGTCAGAATCAAGCGAGCTGTGGAGGGCGTTGAATAGAATGACTGCCTAGCACATGGTGTTGGAGCCTGAGAAGATGAGAAAGAAGTCTGTAATTGGCCAGGGGAAGGGGTGATTCTGCCCAGGAGCTCAGAGCCTAAGGGGCAAAAGGAAGGTGTATACATGGGGTGATAAGGATGTCAAGGTCAAAGTAGAAGCAAAATGAGAAAGCTGTTCCCATGAAGAAATGGCCTGGTGTGTTAGGCAAGGTAAGGAAGGTTCACGCTGGGAGCCTTCTGTGTGGCGAGAGTGAAGAGGGTGGGTGACTGTGTGTGAGGGTGGTCAGCGAGATGTCAGAACGCTAGCGGATTGAGGACTGTGTCCCTGCCAAGGCAGCCTGGCACGGGGATGGAACCCAAGCAAGGTGAAGAGTGTGTCTCTGTGGGAGGGAGGCATGGAATGGGGAATCATGTGAGGAGGGCTTCCATGTGGCACAGTGCTGCATGCAGGGTGAGGTAGGGACCAGGAATCCAGTAGCTAGGTGCAGTGTCAGGAGGTCATCCACGTGCGGGACAAAGTCGTAGCAGTGATGGGCTATTGGTTACGTTCAGGAAAATTATCAAAGGAGTGAATATATTACGGATAATAAGAGCTTGGGGCACCTGGCTCAGTTCATGGTCATGAGATCAAGCTCTGTATGGGGCTCTTGGCTGAGCATCGAGCCTGCATGGGATTCTGTCTCTCTCCCTCTCTGCCACTCCTCTGTGCACGTGCTCTCTCACTCTCTCTCTCTCTCTGTATGTCTCTCTCTCTATCCCTCTCTCTCTCTCTGTCTCTTTTTTTTTTAATTTTTTTTCAACATTTATTTATTTTTGGGACAGAGAGAGACAGAGCATGAACGGGGGTGGGGCAGAGAGAGAGGGAGACACAGAATCGGAAACAGGCTCCAGGCTCTGAGCCATCAGCCCAGAGCCTGATGCGGGGCTCGAACTCCTGGACCGCGAGATCGTGACCTGGCCGAAGTCGGACGCTTAACCGACTGCGCCACCCAGGCGCCCCTCTCTGTCTCTTTTTTTGTTTGTTTGTGTGTCTTGGTTTTTTGGCTTTTGCATGTGCGTGTGTGTGCATGTGTATGTATCTTCAAGTTTTTATTTATATTCCAGTTATACAGTGTAATATTAGTTTCAGGTGTGTAGTGACTCTTCACTTACATACAACACCCAGTGCTCATCACAAGTGCCCTCCTTAATACCCATCACCTGTTTAATGCATTCTCCCCTCTGCTTACCTTCCCTCCAGTACCCTCAGTTTTTTCTCTATAGTTAAGAGTCTCTTATGGTTTGCCTCCCTCTCTATTTTTTTCTTTCCCATATGTTCATTTGTTTTGTTTTTTATATTCCACATATGAATGAAATCATATGGTATTTGTCTTTGACTGACTTATTTCACTTAGCTTAATACTCTCTAGCTCCATTTATGTCATAGCAACATTTCATTCTTTTTTATGGCTGAGTAATATCCCTACACACACACACACACACACACACACACACACATATATGCGTATATAAGACACACACACACACACAGAAACATTTTCTTTATCCATTCATTAGTCAGTGGACATTTGGGCTCTTTCCATAATTCGGCTATTGTTGATAATGCCGCTATAAACATTGGGGTGCATGTACCCCTTCAAATCTGTATTTTTGTATCTTTGGGGTAAATACCTAGTGGTACAATTGCTGGATCATAGGGTAGTTCTATTTTTAATTTTTTGAAACCTCTGTACTGTTTCCAGAGTGGCTGCACCAGTTTGCATTTCCACTGTTGGTGGAAAATTTCAATCACAGTATGAGAAGTAGTATAATCAACCTCTAGGTACCCGTTGCCTAGTTTCAACAATTATGAACACATGGACAATCTTATTGCATCTAATCCTCCTCTTACTCCAAAAAGATTATTTAAAAGCAACTCCAGACATCATGAGTAAACATTCTGGTGTACATCTTTATATAATAACGTCTCATATATTTTTCAGATATAACCACAATACCACTACTATATTTTCTTTAGATTCTTTTAATATTTAATTTTAAGAGAGAGAGAGAGAATGCGCATGCGTGAGTGGGGGAGGGGCAGAGAGAGAGGGAGACACAGAATCCCAAGCAGGCTCCAGGCTCTGGGCTGTTAGCACCGAGTCTGATGTGGGGCTTGAACTCA
This sequence comes from Prionailurus viverrinus, assembly GCF_022837055.1. Classification (NCBI taxonomy): domain Eukaryota; kingdom Metazoa; phylum Chordata; class Mammalia; order Carnivora; family Felidae; genus Prionailurus; species Prionailurus viverrinus. The sequence goes on along the minus strand of NC_062561.1, from coordinate 192,439,205 downwards.
CGGACCACAAGATCATGACCTGACCCAAAGTCTGAAGTTGGATGCTTAACCTGGAAGTCATGCCCCCTACTACTATACTTTAAATGCAAGGTTGATAATTTCTCAGTATCTTCAAATAAAGTGTTAAGATTTCTCCGTTTGTCTCATAAATGACCATTATGTTGCCTTGTTCAAAATAATCAAGGTCCACACACTGCATTTGGTTAATATATTAGATGTCATTTCATGGTAATCATTTCCTCTTAATTTTTTTAAAGATTATTTATTGTGTTCTAGAATTTCTTATGTTCTAGATGATTTTTGGTGAGTTTCAACTGTAGTATTATTTAATGTACTCATTTATCCCTCATATTTCTTGTAAACTGCCCTTTAGACTAGAGGCTTTGTCAGATTCAGGTTCAAGTTCTTGGCTTATCTTGAAAGTGGTTCATGTGTGTCTTATTGCTCTAAATTAGAGTATACATAATGTCTGGTTGTCTTTTTTTATTTTTTATTTTTTGCTAAAATTAATCATTAGTTTTGTTTTTGTTTTGTTTTGTTTTGTTTGTTCATCAGTTTGGTTTCTCCTTTTTAAAACTCCTCACAAGATTTTTCACCTTCTCGTTTTACAAGCCATACTTATTACCTGGATTCATTATTTCAAAAGGAAATGTAAAATGGTGGTGTTCAAATTTTATCACTTCTCATTCATTTATTAGCTGGGGATTTTCTCTGAAGAATAACTTTTTCTGAACAACTATTTGATTACCCTAAAGTGTCATTCAAACAAGAAAGAATAAATGTCTGACTTTTCCTTTATGGATCATCATCATTACTTTTTTAAAAGTAATGTGATGTAGAATAATTGTTAAAAGTGATGAAAATATACTAGAGGAATATACTAGCATGAAGTAAATGCGAGAGAGAAGGGTATGAAAGGGTGCATGATGTCTTTTTTTTTTTTTTATGGACTTACTTTCTTATTAGCTAGCCTCCCAATGTAGTCATGCCCCTCTCACCCCTCCCATCCATGATGTTAGTACCTGTCTGTTACTCTCACTGGGGATATGGTGGTGAGTCAAATGTGTGTCCTCCATCAGCTTTCAAAAAGAGTTACCACACATATCCTCTAAGTTAAACATTTAAGACTTTATTAATGTGGGACAGAATGGATATTGATCAGTGAAGCTTGGGGAAAAAATGCACATCACTCACACAACCACAGTGACAGGATTCAGATTAGAGTATGTTTATATCCAGTACATTTTCAATGGTGGCTGCCTTTCCAACCTGCCAGATTTCTAGCTTTTTATTCTGAACTGCGGTTTGTCTCTATTGTCTGTAAAAATGTTGGAGGATTATCAGCTTCTCGCTGTTCCATAGATGATCTGTCCACTAAATATAATTCATGCCCATCACCAAAATCGCTCTTAATGTTTCTGTGATCTAAATATTTTATGTTGTTTACATTTGTTTGCTCTGCTTCCACGGAGCGCTCCCTAGTCAGCTGTGCTAGCATAAAATCAGCACATTTTCATCTCTGCCTTACAGACAGTGGCAGCAGACTGATGTCTGAGAGGGAAAAGAACTCTAAACGAGTAAAAATCTGTTGAAAAAAAATCAATAGTTTGTTTTCTGTTTGGGCAAAAAATAGGATTATGGATTTTTTTTCCCCACTAACACACAATATTGATGGGTTCCATTAAAGCCCATGAGAAATTTGATTTTTAATGGAGTTGTTCTTTCACATATGCTGAGCAGATTGATTTAGGAAGTTGTTATTCACACCAACTGAGGAGAGGTGTGTTAACTGCTTCATACAAACAAGGGGTATGCTAACGCTAAGAAAACTTTCTCAAACCCACGTGCAAAGGATATAGTGTCACTCTATTCCAATACGTTTAATATGTGAAACTGTATTTAAAATAGTTTTGTTTAAAAGATGATGTATTTTTTTGTGTGCTTCATTTGAGCCAGTAGGTAGTGAAATACCATAATATAATCCAGTGTATCTTTCCATAAAAATGGCTTTGCACATTGCAGGAGTTTCCACATGCCAGACCCCAGAAGCACTGAGAATAGCATCCAATCCCTGGATATTGCCTGCTCAATGACCACTTTAGGCCTAAAACATATAATTAAGCTTGAGGACTGAGCATCTCAATGAAGGATATTGCTAAGTAACCAGTCTGCAACCTACTTAATTAGCATAAATAACAAAAAAAAAGCACCACTTAGACTCACAGTCCTGGGGCACCAGTGGGCCCCTTTTCATTTGAAGCATTTCATGAGCAATTTTGAAAAGAGGAAGAGATAATGAAGATTATTACCCTGTTGCCCTGTTAGCTACATGTTCTAGTCCTCACGCTAAGTCAGGACTGGAAAGGACAAGAAATTAGAGCATCACGTTATCCTTCTTTCATATGAATTCTGAAAGTCATGAATTGCTCAGTAGATTTTATTCAAGATATAATAAGCATTCTTTGGGGTCCTAATCATTAGAAGTCATTTCTGGGCGGCTTCTTGACTTCCTGGGCTTCTCAAAGCTCACAGTAAGACTCAGAGTAAAGGGAGCCCCTGACTCTTTTCAGTAAGCATACTCTTGCAAAATGTCCTGAAAGGGGATTTTGGCAAAATAGGTCACAGTCAACACACATTCAAGAATTAACAATAGCTCTTAACACCTACTAAGTGCCTGTGAGAATAGGTGCACACACCAGGTGCTTGCCCTCATGAGGCTTACATTCTTTTTTTTTAACACATGTTTTTAGTGTTGATTTATTTTTGAGAGAGAGAGAGAGAGTGCGAGCAGGAGAGGGGCAGAGGAAGAGGGCGAGCAGGAGAGGGGCAAAGAGGGGGGAGACACAAAACCTGAAGCAGGCTCCAGGCTCCGAGCCGTTAACACAGAGCCCAATGCAGGACCCGAATTCACGAATGGCGAGATCAGACCTGAACCGAAGTCGGACACCCAACTGACTGAGCCACCCAGGTGCCCCGAGGTTTACATTCTTGTTGGAGCCAGACAGAAAATCATCAGACAGTATCATTTGATGAGAGGAATAAAATAGTGATATGAAAAAAGATAATGGTTTTGGAAAGAGGTTTTTTTTTTTTCTGTAATATTATGAGTTTTTAAACTGGGAATTGAAGCAATCTGATTTATTCATTTTCAATAATCATTTTAACCTCTGAGTAGAGAAATAATTTTAGGAGAACAGGGGAAAGCACGAAGACTAGTTAAGAGGCAATTGCAGTAATTCCAGTAGGAGATAGGGTGCCTTAGACTGAATGATTTCGGCGATGCTAGAGAGAAGAGAAGGGGAAGGCCCCTGCTGGCCTTTAGAGATAAACACAGCAGATCAAGGGAAAGAATGGAATCAGAATGATTGTTAGGCTTCTAGCATAGACAACTTGGTATGTTATGGCACTACCCATGCGATAAAAATACCCAAAAGGGAGGTTAGTAATTGAAAATAGAAGTTTGGAAACAATTAACCTTTTCAGTTTTAGTGTTGTGCCTTGTCCCTCGTTCTCACATTGAATCCTTTCTGAAGCAGAAGTTGATTCACTCATTCATATTTATTGAGTACCTACAATGCCTTGTGCCTCAGTAGGGCCCAGGGATCATACCCTACTTCATGAAGGAAGTGGCATTAAACAAAGAGCCACACTAATAAAGCCATAACTATAAACTGAAATAAGTGTCCCGAAGGAACAGAACATGGTTTTCTGGGAGTCTGTAACTAATGAACCTGCCAGAGGCAGGGGTGGGGTAGGCCCATTAAAAAGGGTTCCCTGAAGAAGCTTCCTTTGAGTTCAGTTCTAAAAGGTAAGAGTTAAGTACAATGAAGAGTGTAGCATAGTGTGTGTTCATGGGCAGGCACGTGTGTGTGTTAGAGCAAGAGAGAATGTGGGTGGGATAGGGAGGACTGGAGTATTCCAGGTAGAGGGACCAGAACCTGCTAAGGCCCTTTGGCCAAAAGGGAGTATGAGCTCTAGAAATTAAAACCTAGGTCAGGGAAATGCAGAGAGCAAAAGGAGAAAAGTACAGGAGGAACTCATGATAAATAGAAGTTCGCTCATGCTGGGCTATGTAGGACAATAATACACACTTAGGACTTTATCCTAAGATAGCAGCAAGCCACCAAAGTGTGAAAAGATGACTCAGGTCACTGGGTGAAGAATGAATTGGAATCTGTTTGGGAGACCAGTTAAGAGGCACTGGGAGCCCTTGGGCAGGAGAGAAAAAATGGAGGAGACAAGGTGGTAGCAAATGAGAAGGAAAGGAGCCACTTTTGGTAGGACTTGGGATGATGGAGTGGTAGGGCTGGTGGCTTGAAACTAGCGTTCAAGGTGATTCCAGGCTTCTTGTGAAATTAATTGGATGAAGTTGCCACTTACCAGTTATTTAAGCCTGGAAGGAGACTGTGTTTGGAGAAGGGAGACATCAATACTTTTGAGACTTAATGAGTTCTGGCACCCGTGAGACATTGAATCGAACATTTGACGATTCCTTTGAGTATATGTGTTCAGACTGCAGATAAGAGCTCCTGGGTGCACCCGTGCAAAAAAGTGGAAATCACAGCTTTGGGTGTGAATGGTGACCTATGAAGTGACAGGACAAAGGATGCTTGGACTAAGCCTCTGGGAGCTCTAACATTCATGGTAGAGTGGATGAAGGGACACGTGTGGTGGCAAGAAGGAAGGATGGGCAGAGAAGTAGGAAGTGAACAGCAGAGTAGATATCATAGAAGCAGTGGGATGCGAGTGTTTCAATTAAGAAGGAAGGGTAGCAGCCTCAGAGGGGGTCAGGTAGGATGAGGAAATGGATACCATATTACAGTGCAGTGATAATCCTCAGAGTGGTATCAGCAAATTTCTAGAACCTTTGATGTTCCCTGTGTTCTGAGCCTACAGGTTCCAAGACAGGTGATATAAGGCAAAAAGCTCTGGATTTGATATTAAAGGACTTGAATTAAAGTCCTGGTGTTCTGTTTATCACCTGTATGTTCTTACACAAGTAATTTTCTTTCTCCCAGCCTCAGTAATGAAGTTCCATAGGAATTAGTATAAAAATTGCTTCCTACGTTTATTATTCTCTAAAAAGCACATTATTACTCTTTCAGTCATAGAAAAATGATTCATAAAGGTTATTTTTAGGAAGGAAGTGTGTAACAAAATGTATGTGTGACAAATATGGCTGTCTACTTGGTAAGAAATGTTTCCTGACCAAGTGCCCATACAGGTTTCAAATTGCATGTCTGTAGATTTTACACATTAAAAATGATAACATTAAGAATCATTTTATGTGATGTGGCTCTCTCTAAGCTCTTGTGGAATTTTATAACTATAATGAGCATTGAAATTTTGATTCATTCTCCCATTGGAATTTCTTACATGGCCATGAAAATCAACAGTATCAATTTGAATTTCCTCTTTTTTGGAATTTATTCTGAAGTCAGATATAATTTATAAAGAAACATTGAAGACTACCTTTGTCACCACTGGTATTTCCCAAAGACAGTAAGAGACCTTTATACGATGACATTTGATGTATATACAAAGGAGACGTGGTAGTTCTTTTTATGATCGATACAGAAAGTGTGTGAACATCATAAGGACCACAGATAAAATTAACGATGTCAAAATCCAATACATAAAACCCCAAATAATTTGCAGAGGCAAGGAAGCAGAATGTCCTGGGCTGGCAATTCGTGTCCAGATCCTGCCCTACTACTAATGAGCTATGGGACCCTGAAACAAGGTTCTCACTGCTCCAGTTCCACTTGCTGGGAAAAAAAAAAAAGATAAATAAGATAAATAAAAAAGAAAAAGAGTTTTAACCAGTGTTCATTTTGCCTATAAAATTCACCAACTGCAAGATTGTGTAACAAAATCTAGAAATCTCTTTAAGGAAGACTCAAGTGTGTTTTAGGGTTTGTTTAGAGATTATTAACTGTCTGACACAAAACTGGAAGTTGGGAACTAGTGATCAGGGAAAATTAAAATGTGCTTTTTTTCCCCCCTTTGAGTCAATTCCAACAGAAAATGAATCCAGACTGAAAATAAAGTATATCTGAAATTACCAAGTAAGCCAATGGGGAAATAATGGTAATAAAGAGACAACTAAATATCTTGTGGCTCTTTTTTATAGACACTTAACCAAAAGCTTGGAAACAGGCATTGCTCTGGAGAGAGTTTAATGATTTCTTTTGCTTCAGTTTATTGAATTTAGCTTAATTTTATGGTTTACCAAATTACTCTTACTGTCGAAAACTTAGGTTAAAATGTTATTAAAATATAAACACATTTTACATTAATAAACTTTCTGTATAAATTAGGAAAGCAAATCATTAAAGGATCTCTTAATGTCTTAAAAAAGCAAACATATATCATATCTTCCTTCCCCTTCCCTTCCGCTTCCCCTTCCCTTCCCTTCCCTTTCCCTTTCCCCTTCCCCATCCCCATCCCCATCCCCATCCCCATCCCTATCCCCATCCCCTTCCCCTTCCCCATCCCCTTCCCCTTCCCCTCCCCCTTTCCCTTCCCCTTCCCCTCCCCCTTTCCCTCCCCCTTTCCCTTCCCCTTCCCCTCCCCCTTTCCCTTCCCCTTTCCCTTCCCCTTCCCCTTCCCCTTCCCCTTCCCCTTCCCCTTCCCCTTCCCCTTCCCCTTCCCCTTCCCTATATAGGTTGTATTTGTGTATTCTGGGCAGCAATGTTACACATTTTTTTCTATTTCTCTTAGCAATGCCCAAAGCAGATCTTGAAACATTGTGGTTGTATAACAATTGTCTTGAGAAGGGAATTGTGAGAAGTTTAATTGTGAAGAGAATCTGAGACTAAATTATGCATGTTGGCAAATGGAATTACTTTTTGGACTGTTCTAGTTATTGGTATTATAATGCATGAGTATTCAAACGTTTCTTCTAAAGAACCCCTAATGGCAGAGGAAAGCAATGGGCGACCCCATGAGGCTCAAACTTGGCCTCAAGCAGCCTGCCAACAAGCAGAAATGTCTTTGAAGTCTGGTATTTTATCTTAAATATTCATACAAAGTCTTAGTTTAATAATAAAAAAAAAAGATCTTAAATTACATAATATGTAGTAAATTGGACACTGTGGGAAGATGCAACATGTTTATCCTGTGGCTTTGGATAGTGGCTAGTGTGCTACTTACATGCCCTTGGAGTCCATGCCCCTAGTTAGAAACAGGCACAAATTTTTCTCTTAGAAGGTGCTAAGATGAGAAGTATCTGAAAAAATCACTAATACCTAGTCTTTTCAAGTAGAATAGCCTTCTAATGCATTAAAACCCTGTTTTTCACATACCTTTGTCAACGCTTCATTCTTGAAAGTAGCAGAAACCCACAGAACTAACTTTGTCATCTCATAAAACTGATGTCAGACAGTAGAATTGGAACAGGAACGAGTGCAGAAGCCAGGTGACTTGGATTCTGTGCCTTTCTAAGCCTGACTCGTTGTCTTGTCTTTTCTCTGAGCACATGGCCCATACTTGTCTATCCCTTTGCTGACTGTCTCCCAAGATGTGGGACCTCCCCACACCTCCTGCAGTAACTTCCCCTCCATTCAAGTAACAGGAGAAGTAAACTAGCATTATCAATACCAGCTTTACATGCTCAAGAAAGACATCGTGTGCCAAAATCAGTCCCCAGTCACGAGTATCCTTGAATTGGGGTCAAAATTCAAAATGAGGAAAAAAGCCACAAAGATGAGAAATGTATTATGACCGTATTTTCACTCTCTTGTACTTGACTCCATTGTCTCCTGTTGTGATGGTTCTTCCCATCATCCAGAATATTTAATTTGAATACTTATCTAATGCCTAGTAAATTAATTCATCTAAAACATACCTCGCCTGTGTTGTATTATTTACATCCCTCAGGTCACAGAAACTACAATTAGTCAGTTAACCTCAGTTAAACAAGGGGAGGTGGTATAACTGAACTGTCCTCTAGCTGAAAGTCAGGTTCAGTATGGTATTCTGAATACAATTCTGCAATAAATACTATTTCTACTTGGACAACTTACTCAAGGAAAAACTTACCAATGTTTTCCCTAACTCCAAAAGAATCTACGCTTTCTTCTAGTGGTTAAATTGCATAGAGCAAGATCCAGGAGTCCCAGTCAGCATGTAAAATAATAAAAGCCACCTTACTAAACTCTTGTATTGTTTTCAATGAATTGTCTCTGTATATATTTGAGGAAGTAGAGGTCTTTGTAAACTATCCTATTATCTGCAAGTCCTATCAGTTTTATTTCCTTCTTTTCACTTTTCTTTAAAATCTCTAGTTCTATTAGAAAGGCTGGGAATCCAACATCACTATCGAGTAGTACACTGATGGTTGGCATGTGCCTCATTCCGAATTTTAAAGAGAATGTTTCAGGGGCGCTTGGGTGGCTCAGTCAGTTAAGCGTCCGACTTCGGTTCAGGTCATGATCTCTCGGTTTGTGAGTTCGAGCCCTATGTGGGGCTCTGTGCTGACAGCACAGAGCCTGGAGCCTGCTTGAGATTCTTTGTCTCCCTGTCTCTCGGCCCCTCCCATGCTCATGCTCTGTCTCTCAATAATAAATAAACGTTAACAAAATTTTTTTTTAAAGAGTGTTTCTAAGACTGAACCATTTATGACAATGTTTGCTCTGGTTATTGTTTTCAAATGATACTGTTTATCAGGTTACGGAACTTTTTGTTTCTAATTAGAAACAACAAATGGTAGGGTTTTTGTTTTGTTTTTCTCCCCCTAAATGCATGTTAAATTCTGTCATTTTTTTGGTACCAGCTGAAATAATCATGTGATTTTTCTTCTCTTTAAATCCGATATTGTGAAAAGCATTTATGAATTTTCTAGCAATAAGCCACTCTTGCACAATTGGGAGCAACCCAATTCTCGTGTGGTTATTATATTACACTGATGGGTTTATTTTAGTAAGCTTTTAGAAGGAACATCTAATTTTTCTTTCTTGTGATACTTTGATAAATTTGGTATCAGTCTCCTATTGAGTTGTACCTCCTTTTCTGTTAATTGAAAACGTATGTGTGAAATTTGGATCTGTTCTTTGAGATTTTGGTAGTACTCATCTGTAAAATCACCATCTGATTTTGTTTTCAAGGAGTGGAGGTGGGTTCCTAAATAAGTTTCAGTGAATTATTTTTCTAGATATTCCATTTAGGTTTTCAAAATTATTGACATATAGTTACAGGTAGTGTTTGTCTCTCTCTCTGCCTTCACTACTCTCATTTTTTGTTTTGTTTTGTTTTTGTCACTCTATCCTGTTTTCATTCATAATAGTTTCTTTTTCTCTTTCCTGATCTATCTTGCCAGAGGTTTATTTTGTTTTTTCTAAGCATCAACTTTTGGCTTTATTGATCTTCTGCATTCTGTTTTATTAATATCTAGTATTTACTACTTCTTTCTTCCTGTTTTATATTCTTATTTTTACTAAAATTGTAGGTCAGACACCCAATTCAATAATTGAGACTTCTAGTATGTAATTTTTTCCGGAAGTTTCATGGAGATATAATCAACATGCAATAAAATGTACAAATCTTAAACATTCCATTCAGTGAGTTTTGGAAATTAAATATACCTAAACAAAGCTATAGAACATTTTTTCCTCCAGAAATGTTCCTTCAGTCCCTTTCTAGTCCTACCTCCTCAGGAACACCCACACAGTATATACTCATTTATGTCTTGCTTCCCTCACTAGACAGAATGTTTTGGACAAAAACACCCAGTTGTTGCAGCTATCATTCTTCTTTTTCTTTATTATCCGCTACAGTTCCATTCTATAGATACATGACACATTGTTTATCTTCTCTCCTTTTGATGGATATTAGTTTTGTTTCCAGTTCTGGGCAATTTTGAATGAGTTTGCTATAAACTTGTTATCTAGTATTTTGGTAGACGTACATTTTCATTTCTTTCGTGTAAGGATCTAGGAGTAAAACTGCTGGGTCAGAGGGTAGGTTGATCCTTAAATTTTTAACAGTGGTTCTCAGGCTATGGTCCATGGACCCCTGAGGAGCATCATACTATTGTAGGTTTTTTGTGATAATTCTAACATGATGTTTACCTTTTACACTACTGATACAAAAAGTAATGTTGGGTAAAAAATGAATGGAGCCTTAAGTACTCATGGTAATCCTGCCTTATTCTGCACCAAACACTCTTTTTAGTATAGCAGTTTCAGTTAAGAATGTTCTTGGGGTGCCTGGGTGGCTCAGTTGGGTAAGCGGCCGACTTCAGCTCAGGTCATGATCTCATGGTCTGTGAGTTTGAGTCCCGCATCAGGCTCTGTGCTGACCCCTCAGGAACCTGGAGCCTGCTTCAGATTCTGTGTCTCCCTCTCTCTCTGCCCCTCCCCCATTTGCGCTCTGTCTCCCTCTGCCTTTCAAAAATGAATAAATGCTAAAAAAAAAAAACTTTAAAAAAGAATGTTCTTGATGAATCAGTAAAAAATTATTAATTTTATTAAATCTCTACTTTAGATTACTCATATTTTCAATGATTTGTACGATGGAATGGTATTACACAAAAGGCACTTCTGCATACCAAGGTATGCTGTTGAGTTCAAGGAAACATAGTTGTGCAATTGTTTGAGTTACAAGCTGAACTAGCTAATTTTTTCATGGAGCATCATTTGTTATTTACACACAGACTGATTATTCAGACTTGGATAGATGGCAGATATTTTCTTTTAAATTTATTTATTTATTTATTTATTTAATTCTTTTTTTTTTTAACTTATTTTTTAAGTTTATTTACCTTGAGAGAGAGATTAGGGGAGGGGCAGAGAGAGAGGGAGAGAGACATAATCACAAGCAGGCTCCGTGTTGTCACCTCAGAGCCTGATGTGGGTCTCAAACCCTCAAACTGAGGGTGAGATCATGACTTGAACTGAAACCAAGAGTCTGATGCTTCACCGACTGAGCCACCCAGGCACCCCCAATATTTTCTTTCTAAAAATCTTATATTAAGCTTATTTTCAGAGAGAGAGAATGAGTGGGGTAGAAGTAGAAATAGACGGAGAGAGAATCCCAAGGAGGCTCCATGCTCAGACCAAAGCCCGGCACATGGCTCAAACTTGAACCATGAGATCATGACCTGAGCCGAAGTCAAGAGTCAGATGCTCAACCATGAGCCACCCAGGCACCCCAGATATTTTCTTGTAAACGAACAAAGTAAGTCTGTCACTTTACGGAAAATAACTGGCTGTGTTTGTTGTTAGTGAAAAATGGAGCTTCCAAACAAAAATTAGAATTTCAGAAAACATGTTTTAGCCATGAGCTTAGTAACTTTTCAGGATTATGCTCTTTTCTGATGAGATTAGTGGTAGTATTAACAAATGTGATATCAAAAGATTGTGTAATTTGGAAGATCCACATCATTCAGAGGACTAATGTTTTCCAAATGGTCACTGCCTAATGCTACAACATCGTGCATGAGATAAAGATCAATCTATATAACAAGATAGACCAATGGCTTTTAAAGTAGCTGACCACAAAAGTTTATTGACGTGGTTTGATTCCACTTTCAAAAATCTGCCCCTGGATGTTGGTTAAGTGACAACAAAAAATACCCACAATTATCTCAAAAAGGCCATTAAAATGGTCCTTTCTTTTCCAATGACTTTTCTATTGTAAGGCAAGATTTCCTTCACATACTTCAACCTAAAATAACATCAAGAGAATGCAGAGAAAGCTCAAAGAATATAGCTGTCTACTCTTAAGCCAGATTTTTAAGAGATTTATAATCACGTAGAACTTTTATTAATTCTTTTTGTTTTGACGTATACTGCATAGTTCTCATTAAAATATTAAATATGTTGTCATTTCAAGTGCACTGATAAGGAAATACTTAAAATTTTTATGTTATAATTTCTAATATGGTAGCTATTGATTTATAATCACTGTATAAACAAAGGCTCTGGGCTTCTTCATAATTAAAAGAGTAAAGGGGTCCTGACTAAAAATTTCAAGGAACAACTTTTTATAAGAACCTGCCAAACTAGTCTTACTTGTGATTGTACCATTTTATATTCTTATCAGCAGTTTATGTTTCTTTCTATATGTTCTCCAACATTTGCTATTTTTCTTTAAACACTAAAAACATTCTGGTGGTGTAAAGTCTTATTTTATTTTGGTTTCAGTTTGGTTTTCTCTGATTGCTAATGATGTTGAACATCTTTTCATCCCTAATAGCCATTCCTATAACCTTTATAATTTGTGTTTTCAAGTTTGTGCCTATTGTTTTATTGCATTTGTCACTAATTTATTGTTTTGTAGAGTTTTGTGTCTATTCTGGATATAAATTTTTCTTTAGACAAGTTGTATAAATGTCTTCTTTCCTATTCTATACCTTACCTACTCATTTCCATAATGATACCTTTTGAGGAGCAATATTTTACATTTTGATTAAGTCTAATATATATATATATATATATATATATATATATATATTTTATGGTTTCTGTCTGTCTATCAGACATCACAAATGTATTATTTATTTTCTCTAAAAGCTTTAAGGTTCTCAGGTTTCTATTTAGATTGGTGATCCATATTGAATTAACTTTTTATGTATGGAGTAAGAAAAGAGACAAGTATTTTTTTTTTTCGTATACCTGTCCAATTTTTTCTAGCAATAGATACATAACTTTTCTAATTGAATTGATGGTAACTTGAATTGCTTACACCTGTTCTTTATTTTTGTATGCATCTATTTTATATGAATACACATGGTCTTGTGTATTGTAGCCTTTTAACAAGTTTTGAAATCAGAGAGCCTAAGTCCTCTAAATTTGTTCCTTTTTAAAGACTGTTTGGTTATCCAATATTGTTTGCATTTCCAAAACAATTTTTGAATAGTTGCTGAGTGCCAGCTTTCAGAGTTGAATCCCCCCAAATTGAGTAACTTTCCATGGTCACTTAGTTATCTGTTGAGGCCACAATAGGATGAAGACTTCTCAAGCACACAGTGTGTTTGGTAAAGGTAAGACTTGAGAGCCTGGAGCCAGAGGACCTAGGTTGAATTTTCAATGCTCCACTTATTAGCTGTGCAATGCAAAGATCATCACTTCCTGTCTCGAAGCCTCAGTGTCCTCATCTGTGCAATAGAGATAGTGACAGTACCTCCTAGGGTAGGACTGTGGGAAGAACCAAGTCACATTGAGCAGCGAGAGCACTTTATAAAGCACCTGGTACTCAAGAAATGTTAGCTGTTGTTAGTTTTGGTCCACAGTTGCCTAGATGGTGGGAGACATGACGCTCTTTTCTTCATACTGCCTTTATCAAAACAAAACCCAAAAACACCAACAGAAAACACTGGTGGCGGCGTTGTCTTCTCTTCATCCTCTTCCTCCTTCTCCTCCTCTTCCTCCTCCTCCTCCTCCTCCTCCTCCTTTTGGTAAGTTTATGTATTTATTTTGAGAGAGAGTAAGTGCAAGAAGGGGAGGGACAGGAAGAGAGGCAGAAAGGGAATCAGGAGCAGGCTTTATGCTGTCAGCGCAGTGCCCCACATGGGGCTGGATCCCCTGAACCCTGAGACCATGACCTGAGCCAAAATCAAGAGTCCACAGCTTAACCTACTGAGCCACTCAGGCACTCTGCTCTTCCTTTTTAATATCAACCTAATACAGGCAACATTTGAATAACATTAGATTTAAACATGTTGTCTCCATCACTGGCATTGATAAAGTAGCTTAAGTTAAAATAAGGGATTTCTAATGGAGGTAATTTTTGGAAGGAAAGGGACCCCTCTCAACTCCTCTCAAATTACTCCACAGATGTAAACACCTGCTCTAATTGTCATCCCTGTGAAGAGTCCATGGATAATAGCTTTTTGAGAAAAATATTTCCAGTGCCAGTATGTTCTTAGAGAACATCAAGGATAGAGATGTTGTATCAGAACTGACTTGCCCTAGAAAGCTCTTGGCACTTAGGACTGAGATTCCGTGAACCTTTTTTGTTGGGAAAAGGATTTCCATGCTACCATCCTGCCTGGATGAGTGTTGGATCTTGTCTAGGCAGTCCACTTTTTCCCCAACATTTGTTTTGGTCTTACTAGATTCCAGGCAAAATCTTAATCTCTCTGAAGTAGGGCTTTCTTATCCTGGGATCTGGGGAGAGGCCTGGGCAGGGAGGAAAGGGTGTTAAAATTATATATATATATATTTTTTCCACTGGCATAGTATGTAGCTTTTATCACATACTTGAATTAGTCTGTTTCCAAAATATTAAAAAGTAATATTTTGGAGCGTCTTTTAGCTTAAGAATAAAAGACATGTATGTATGTGTGTGACTTTATGTTTGCCAAGGAGAACAGTCCTTGGAAGCTATTTTGGTAAATAGACCATGATCCAACAGGCATGTCCCAGAGAACGTGATGGATTCCTCCTCCTCCCTTGCTCATAGTCTAAAGTTAGCATGCTTTTTGCAGCAGCCCCTCAGGGAAATTTTGCAACAGGTGCAGTGGGTAAGCCTGTGAGTTGCAACATTTTCCAGCTAACTTCTGCCCAGGCAGAACGCTGTCACAGAACGTGACTTACGGCAACACATGTCTAAAAGAGAAAGGATGAGATTCAATTTAAAGTTTTGTTTGATTTTTTGCAGCAAAAGCAAAATCCCACTTGACTTTAATTCCCTACTGTAACGACATCCACAAGAAGAACACAGGTGCTGGGTTCCAAAGCTCAGGAATGCCTTGGATTCTTGCGAAGAACTGAGTTCTTTTTTGCTTTCTGCTAAAGACAGTCTATTTCTGTTTCTTGGCAGTAGGGTGTTTGCTTGCTTGCTTGTTTTTAATGTTCAATACTCAGGAGAGATTTGATGCCAGTTGCCTTTTAGATCAGGGGAAGGCAAACTATGACCCAGGGCCTATTTTTGTAATAAAGCTGTTTTTGCTTTGAATACAGCCACATCCATTTACTTATTGTCTCTTGCCACTTTAGAGCGCTATAATGGTGATGTTAATAGTTGCAAAAAGATGATATGGCCTACAAAGCCAGAAATGCTCAGTTTGGGGCCCTTTAGAGAAAAATGTTTTCTGGCCCCGTTTTAGAGGGTGAAAGATAGCCCTAGAGGAATTTGAATTTTTCTTTCCTTACACCTTTCTTAGAATGAGCTCTTCTAGCTTCTCTGCCTAGAAGAATCAGAAAAGTGGGGTCAGTGAGGAGGATGTCAGAGGAGGGAAAGCTAGGGAGGACAACAGGACATAGGATCATTTACTTCTTTTTACCCACATGTCTTTATTCAGGTTGACAAGTCCTAGGATCCCCTTCTTTCCTTAGCATTCCCTTAACTTGCAAGAAGCAAATGCAAAATAATTGCTGTGCTTGTTATATATATTTATAGTATGTCTTTCCTCACATATAGAAGAAAGAACAAAAACACCAGCAGGCTGATTTGAACTCATTTTTCTTGCAAGTCAGTAGGGAGCACTGCCAAGATTAGTGTGAGAGAGAGCTTTTGACAACATGGGAATCCCCCTCCCAGCACATTGTCAGCTCTCGGATGCCTGTGACTTCTCACATTTTGGATCAATAGGGCAGTCTTTTCCAGCATAACTTATTAATCGGGTGCTTGTGTAACTCTGTGATGGGATCTTTCCATTTTATTGCCTGAGCTAAATTTATTTCTCCTCTGACCTTTCAAAGGGTCTAATCTTCTAGAAGAAAAGAATTTTTAGCACCCTTTCTACAACTGGGAGAAGAGTTGTCTTGGTTATTTGCCATGCAAGACACTTTGAATTTTGGCTTTGGAATTTTTTAAAGTGGGAAAGGACTCAGTGCTGGCCAGTGGAGGTGAGTCACTTGGGGGTTATCATAGGATCCCAGCAGAGTGAGAAAAATTGATAAAAACATGTTTTAAAAAGTCCCTGTAGCTAAAATTAGCAGCCCGAGTGCTGCTGCTGCTGCTGCATTTGTAAGGTTGTCATGTTCTCCTTGGAATTGTAGGGAAATAGGAGACCCAGTTCTGTCCTCAGTGAGGATTGAACATAATTTCAAGGCTATGTTCAACGTGGGTCAGTCAGGTCATGTTGGAGCCCCCTTGGCATCCCCAGGGTGTGACACTGGCCTGGGTGTGGGGATGCTGCTGGGAGCCTGCTCTGAGTGAGTTAAAAACCTAACTTCTACAGTGGGTCCCTAGCAGAAGAGAGAGACCTATTACCTGGACCAGGCTAGGACCATGGGGAGGGGATCAGGCTCTTGTTTCAGACACAGAGTTTCAGGGGATACCTAAAGTTCAGATAAATCCTATTTTAATGCCATATTTTTAAGAATTGTTAATATCCCCCAAACGTTTTCTCTTTCTCTCAAATGGTTGTGAACAGATGAAGCCACATGGGACTCTTTAATGCAGTCATGTTCTTTATTAGCAGAGTTTCAGTAACTTTTTACACTTGGTTCAAAATATAAGAGGTTATATTGGTAAGTGCTTATAGGAATGCACCATTTTCCTTTGCCTCAGACTCTGCTGTGACTACAGAGCCCTGGCTGATGCTGTCAGTACAAACTGGTCCTGCTCTTAGTTGGACAAGCGAAACACATAGATCAAGAAGAATATTCAGGGCCACATGGGCAGATCAGTTGTTGAAGCGTCTGATTCTTGATTTTAGCTCAGGTCATGATCTCATGGTCCATTTGTGAGATCGAGCCCCTGCCTCAGGCTCGCTGACAGTGGGAAGCCTGCTTGGGATTCTCTCTCTCCCTTTCTCTGTGCCCCTCCCCTGCTCGTGGGTGCCTACTCTTGATCTGCCTCTCTCAGAATAAATAAACAAACATTTAACAACAGGAAACGAATTTTTAGATAGTCCTCTCTTCTGGATTCCATTGCCAGAGCAAAATGAGCACAGATCACAGCAGCTAAAAACCCAGGCTGGTTTCTGCACTATTCAGTTCCACCATGATCTTCCTTTGACAGACATGGAGACTTGGCCAGTCAAGAAGTTTCCCCCATGTTAGACATGTTCCTCTTCTTTTCCTATGGCCC
The DNA here is from genome assembly GCF_022837055.1 of Prionailurus viverrinus. NCBI lineage: Eukaryota > Metazoa > Chordata > Mammalia > Carnivora > Felidae > Prionailurus > Prionailurus viverrinus. Next base: position 192,422,222 of record NC_062561.1, on the reverse strand, counting down.
CGAGGCTCCACAGTCTATATAGTATTGCAAGCTCAAATACCTATAGAATTAGAGCAAGTTTTGCAAATGGGAGAAACCAGTTTGGCAAGAACTATATTAAAGGATGTTGTATGACTGCTACTCAGGTCCAACAAAAGTGTCAGTGGACTCAGGAGCCCAGTGTTTTGGACTTGCTATTTCTTTAGGTAAAAGAAACGTCCTGATTGTAAAATGCTGACAACTAAAGCAAAAAATAACTCAAGCCAAGTAAAACGTATGTGAAGGCAGAGTTGACACCTTGTCTTAACCCTTTGCTCCCCCAGCTCTGACCCCCTCCTTTGGCAAGGATGGGGAAGGAGGGAAGCTTTCCATCCTGAGGGTGCCAAGAATGCACAGAGGATGGTCTAAAACAACGTGACTTTTCTCGTCCCTTTACATGTCTCTTTTTCAAATTGATAGTGTACATACTGTATGAGGACAGGGTACATGTGTATAATTTATAAATAAATACCCATATGTTGGAGATACATGCTTCAGACACTGGAAGTGGCACACCTAAAGCAAGTGAGGAGGGGACCAAGGTGAATGAGATAAGGTCTTCCCAGTGCCTGTGTCTCCTGGTGCTGGCGTGTCTCTTACACATCATGATGCTTTCAAAAGTGTCTCCTCTTCTTTTTATTTTCATTCTTATTTAAGTTTTTAAATGTTTATTTATTTTTGAGAGAGAGAGAGTGAGCATGAGCAGGGGGAGGAGCAAAGACAGAGACACAGAATCTGAAGCAGGCTCCAGGCTCCGTGCTGTCAGCACAGAGCCCGACGTGGGGCTTGAACCCACAAACCGCGAGATCATGATCTGAGCCAAAGTCAGATACTCAACCGACTGAGCCACCCAGGTGCATAGAGTGTCTCCCCTTCTTTATTGGGTAGCATTACCAAAGACTCCACCTTGTTGTGCTAGCTTCAGTATGTATGCACCAAGTTCCGGGATGGAAAGGCAGTAAGGATGGGGAGTGACCAAACATTCTGTCCCAACTGGCATGCTTGGAATTACTTTTAAGGAATGAAAATAAGTTTGAATGAGCCATCCCTAACTCCGCTCATGTTGCCCCTTCTTTGTGAATAGATGTCACTGTTGAGGTGCCGTATTGGTTCAGTCAGTGGCTCGAAAATGTAGCAGCACTCAGTGGGCTCTCCGAAAGTAAAACTTGTCTGAACTTCCAATAAAACTGCATAACTATGATTTATTCAATGCTTGGTGTGCCAGGTGCTGTCCTAAATTCCTTACATACGTTATAATTCTTTTTTTTTTTAATTTTTTTTTTCAACGTTTATTTTTGGGACAGAGAGAGACAGAGCATGAACGGGGGAGGAGCAGAGAGAGAGGGAGACACAGAATCGGAAACAGGCTCCAGGCTCTGAGCCATCAGCCCAGAGCCCAACGCGGGGCTCGAACTCCCGGACCGCGAGATCGTGACCTGGCTGAAGTCGGACGCTTAACCGACTGCGCCACCCAGGCGCCCCACGTTATAATTCTTAAAATCATCATGTGTCCGTTGGAGGTGCTATTCCCATTCTTTAAGGTGGTGACACTGAGCCTCAGAAGGATGTGACTTGCCTGAGGTCCTGTAGCTAGGAAGTGGTTACCACCCAGCTCCACCAGAATGTCAAACCTATCTCAGAACCATTTCATTCCATCATCTTCTATGTCCCAGCTGGCTCAGTACCGGACACAGACCCCTGGGCGCGTGGCAGTTGACACAGAATCTTTATGGTCTCTAGGGAGGCTTAACACCTTTTGGAATCTTTTTCTAAAAGGCGCTTCCATGTGGTTATTAGATACCAAACAGGTCACTTACAGGCAGGTCAAAATGACAAAAGAAGGCAATATTCGTTTGTTTTTATAAAAGTCTTTGATTTCAAACCTGCAACCAAAGTTTTTAATTTCTCATCAGGGTAAATATGTTCACCTTGAAAAGGATGTGGTAGCTTGACACCCTGTATCAGTTTCTCCCTCTTCCTGGTATGCCTTTGAATGCTGCTCAGGTACCTTTCCCAGATTGTAATGTGTACCACATTTCCCCAGTATTTTTTTAAAACAACTAAGAGCAGTTTTAAACCCTCTGTAAAAGTTTATAGGAACTCACTGTCCTCTTTTAATGGTGTCAGAGTATATATTAACTCATCATAGTTTCTACAAACATTTTTAGTGAACCTCATACTGTTCAAGGAATGAGGGCTCTTGCCCCAGTGGGCTTACACTTTAGTAATGGGAATGAGAAATGAGTCCACTTCTAAATGGGCAATAGATATGTATGATAAAATGTATGCAATGTCAGCTCACAATTTCGTGCATCAACAGTAGTGATGTAATAACATTCTAAGGCATGGATGTGCCAAAATTTACATGACATTCCTCTAGCAATAAACAGGTGTTTTCAGATTTTTGTTAATAATGCATGAAGCATTGATTATCCTTGTGGATACCCCTTTCCTTCCATGTACAAATACATGGTTGTGAAAGAACTCTGAAAAGTTACAAAATGGTGGGTTATGCTGTTTATAAGAAATTAACACCTCATGGTCGTTTGGCCTTATCCTATGTAAGGTCCTGTCACGCTATGACATATTTCTAAGATTTAATACCTTAAAGGATTTCGGTTCAGAGGATAAGGAAACGGAGAGTGAGATGGGTCACAGCCCTGGGCATATGTCATCCACCCCAGGACATTGTCTCTGCTGGGTTGCAAAGAGGCTTCTTTCCTCCCCTGTCTCTTCCTCACTTTCTCTCCCTGTTATTATTAATGGCAAACTGGCTGCAGTACAAGCAGTGTTATTGTTACCTCTCTTGGCCCTTGTCATATTTTATTCTGAGCCTGAGGTTTTGCCGATTGTTAGCAGCTAACAGGTATAAAAATAGCCCACTTGTTGTAATGAAGGACATGAAAATGCAAAGCGGGTTGTGGGCTCTCTGAGCTGGCCTATTAGCCTTTGCAGGATTCGCTGCAGAGTATTGACCACAGCCTAATAAAACTTCGGTGAGTAGAAGGAGGGTGACAAATGATAGATCAGTTTTACCCTTTGAAGAGGTGAGGAGACCCTGAGTGGTTTTGCAATCAAGCTCATTTATTTCCCTGCCTCTGCTTTGAGAAGTAGCAGGCTGGGTTTTTTCTTTCCTGTGGGATAATTGGGTTGTTTTAATCTCCGTAAGGGACGTTCACCTTTGTGGGCAAGCTGGCATTTGCTATTATGCTGAAGAGATGTAAGGGTTATTGAGAATTAGTGGATCATTCATATCTCCAGTCACTTGTATCTTGTGCTGTGGGTGAGGCGCTGTGTTGTCCCCACAAATAAGGCACGCGTTGTCCCTGACACATGGAACTGTACCCAGATCTGGAAATCTTAAGCATACAATTATATACATGGTAAATGAAGCATTGGACTGAGATGTGTGTTATTGAGGAAAAGAAGAGGGGGGGAGAGAGAGAGAGAGAGAGAGAGAGAGAGAGAGAGAGAGAGAAGCAGGGGGCGGGGTGGAAGCATCCAATTGGAACATCAGGGAAGGTGATGCTGAAGGTGAGAAGGAGCCAGTCATGTGAAGAGGGGAGCAAGAGCATTCTGGCAGAGGGGAGGGAGTATGTCCAGTGAATTAAGGTGGAGGAGAGGCCGAAAGAAGGTCATGGTGACTGAAGTATAGGGAGCAAGGGAAGAGGTGACAAGAAGTAACATGCTTGGGTGAGTTGTGGTGAGAGCCTTGGTGCTAAAGCCCTGGGCTATTACTGAAGAGTTTTAGATGCAGGGCGAACATGACAGAATGTTTCCCGGGAGTTCTTCTGGCTGCTCTTGCCTGTGTCCGCTGCAGCAGGACCGGGTGGATGCAAGAAAACCACTTGGGAGACACTCACTATCACAGAGATGGTGAGAGCCTGATCTAGGAGGGCGGTGACAGACATGCAAACAGAAACAACTCAAAATGTGTTTTCTTCTGGCAAAATCAGGAAGACTTGGTGATGGGTTGGAGGTGAGAAATATGTAAGAGGGGGCCTTCTGGGACGTGGAACTCACATCACTATCATTTTATGAGGTGATTCTTGATACAGTCATTTTGCAGCAGTTTCACAAATACTTTACAAATCCATCCTCGTGGAGATGGTGGGTTGCTTTTTTTTATTTACGTTTTTCATGGAAGTAGAGCCACACAGCACACCGTGTAATGAACAGTTGATTCTTGAACAGCACAGAGGTTAGGGGCTGACACCCATATGCAGTCAAAAATGTGTATATATCCTTTAACTCCCCCAAATATAACTACTAATAGCCTATTATTAACAGAAACCCTTACTGAAAACAAAAACAATTGATTAGTACAAATTTTGTATGTTATATGTGTTAGGTACTCTATTCTTACAATAAAGTAAGCTAAAGAAAAGAAAATTAAGAATTTCACTGGGGCGTCTGGTTAAGCTTCCAACTTCGGCTCAGGTCATGCATGATCTCATGGCTTATGAGTTCGAGCCCTGCATGGGGCTCTGTGCTGGCAGCTCAGAGCCTGGAGTCTGCTTTGCATTCTGTCTCCCTCTCTCTCTCTGCCCCTCCCCCACTTGCACTCAGTCTCTCTCTGTCTCTCAAAATAAAGATTAATTTTTTTTTTAAGTCCATAAGGGGTTGCCTGGGTGGCTTAGTTGGCTGAGCGTCCAACTTGATTTTGGCTCAGGTAATGACCCCAGGGTTGTCTGAAGGAGCCTGAATCACTCTGCATTGAGCATGGAGCCTGCTTGGGATCCTCACTCTCTCTCCGTCTTCCCTTCTGTCCCTCTCCCCGTCTCGCCCCCAATCTCTCCCCCCCCCCGTCTCTCTCGCTAAAAAACCCATATATATATATATATATGGAGGAAAGACATATAGTACTATATTTATTGATACCATAAGTTTATGTCTCTTGTTCATAAGATGAATCCTCTGTCCGAACCTAGCTATATCAATTTTATATGCCACAAAACACCGTAGATGTTATTCATATTGCTAACATGAGACCTCAAAAATGAATAGATAATGTGAAAAATAAACTCTTATTTATTTACAAGTCTAACAATTCATGCATTGATGATGAAGAAGCATCCATATGATAACTTTATGGTAGTCTGGTATAATTGTATGATTCTTTCACAGTAGCCTAGTCTATACACTAGTGAATGAATCGTTATAAAAATTTTATGGCATACAGTATTACAGTCATATTCATAATACAGCCCTGGAAGCATTGTTACTTTTTTTTTAAAAACCACTTACCTGTGATGATAAGCTGATGTGCAGTTTCTCCACTTATGAAAGAAAAAATGGCATACTGTATGGTAATATAATTCTTTGAAAGCACCATTATAAAACAGTAATAAAATGAACACATTGTTAATTTTATGTTAAATATCACTCACCTTATACTTGTGGTATAAGACAGGCTGTTTACATTCATACAAGTCTTGCATAAGATGTTCTACGTGATGAATACGTAGGTGGTGGTGATGATGCCGAAATATCTCCTACAGTTCTTGCCGTTCAGTTATTAGATTTTCATGTGAACACACAACTTACACCATGTAAGTTCATTAACTGTACAGTGTGATGATTATTTCCTATTCATAAAGTGGAAGTGGAACACCATGAAGGTCTTTGTCCTCATTGTCTTTATGTTGAGTGGGCGGAGATGAAAGGGTTGTCTTCTTGTTCCAGGGGTGGCAGAGGCAGAAGAGGTGAAGGGGGTGGAAAGGAAGGCAGAGGGGCAGGCATGCTAGGTGTAACTTTATGGAAATATAGTATAATTTCTGTCTTACTTCTCTGCTTTTTTATTTCTCTAAAAAAGTTGCTATCTGTACCAATCGTTCTTCTATTAGTGGCTTTAGTTTCAGTGCCCTTACTCTAGATTGGTTCACGTTGTGAAATAAGTCAAAAGATGTCCTGAATAATCAAAACCCTTGAGTTGGAGTGTCTAATGTCATTCTGTTTTCTGACACTGGCTCTTCTAAGTCTTTGTTCTCCTCGTCTGGCACTGGCTCAGAAGTAGTCATCCTCTGGTGTACTATCTGCTAGCTCTTGAATTTATCCTAGGGCCATATCTTGAAACCATTCACTCCCACCATTTTTCCATACCCACACTTTTTCATGATTTCATGATTTCCTTGATTGACTCTTGTAAATCCTGTCAAGTCATATAAACAACGTCTGGATACAGTTTCCTGGCAGGAATTGCTTGGCTGGATGGCTTTCATTGTTGCTTCTGTAACAACAATGGCATCTTCAATGGTGTCATCCTTCTAGACTTACATGATGTCTTTTCTCTTGAGGTTCTCTTCCATATTTCTGGCAATCCTCTCCATAGAGTACCTTAAGAGTCCTTAAGATCCCCTGGTCTAGGGGCTGGATTAAAGACATTGTGTTTGGGGGCAAGTAGACCACTTCCACACCTTCACTGTTGAACTCATGGTGTTCTGGGTAGCCAGGTACATTGGCTGATACCAAAAGAACTTTAAAAGGCATTTCCTTTCTGACAAGTACTTCCTAACTCCAAGGACAAAACATCAATGGAACCAATGCAGAAAAAAAGGATTCCCATTGTCCAGACCTTCGTGTACAACCAAAAGATGGCAGCTGATGTTTGTCTTTTCTCTCAAGGCTTGGGGTTGGCACTTTATAGGTAAGGGCTGTTCTGATCATAAACTCAACTGCATTTGCACAAAACAGCAAAGCTAGCCTAACTATTCTTGCCCTAAATCTTGGTGCTCATTTGCCTTCCTTACTAATAAACATCCTTGTGGCATCCCCCTCCCCAGAATATGACACTTTTGCTTCCATTAAAAACCTGTTCTGGCAGATACCTTTTCTTTTCAATGATTTTCTTTCTTTCTTTCTTTCTTTCTTTCTTTCTTTCTTTCTTTCTTTCTTTGTAATATTTATTTATTTTTGGGAGAGAGCATGAGCAGGGGAGGGACAGAGGGGGAGGTGCAGAGAGAGAGAGGGACAGAGGATCTGAAGCAGGCTCTGTACTAACAGCAGTGAGCCCAATGTGGGGCTCAAACCCATGAACCATGAGATCATGACAGGAACTGAAGTTGGATGCTCAACCACTGGAGCTACTTAGGCACCCCTCAAAGATTTTCTTAATGGCATCTGGGAACTTGTCTGCTGCTGCTTGGTTGGCAGAAGCTGCTTCTACTGTTGTCTAGAACTTTTTAAGCCCAACTTTTTTCTAAAATTATCAAACCATCCTTTGCTGGCATTAAATTCTCCAGCTTTAGATCCTTCATTTTCCTTCTGCTTTAAGTTATCATAAAATAACTGTGCTTTTTCTTGACTCTGAATCTACAGGGATGCCTTTCTTATAGCAACCCTGCACTCACAAAACAAGCTGCATTTTTCAATACAAGATAAAAAGGTACATTGCAAAAAGCATAAGGTCTTTGTACCTGCTGGCATGGCAGCAGTGATGGCTTCACAAATTTCCTCTACTTTTTTTTTTTTTTACAATGGTCCTTAGGCTGGATCCATTTATCTTGAAATGGCAAACAACTGCAGCTGCAGATTTCAGTCTACCAGTACATATCAAGCAATTCAACTTTCTTGTGTCATGTCATGACTTTTCTCTGCTGCTTGGAGCATTTCCAGCCTTGCTATTGGCAGTTTGTATGTCCAATAGTGTTTTCTAAGGTTTATGCTACTACACTAAACATGATGAAAACCATGCAAGAACTTGGAAGTTTCACTTTTTACTGCATTGGGCAATTAACTGGAGAGAAAAAGGTAAAGATGATTAGCATCACGTGGCATTTTAAGGGGACACTTATAACAGTTGAGCTCCCTCCAAGAGTAACAGCAGATGGTTATGAAATTATTACAGTGGTGCAATTTGTACTCTAGTTAACCTTATGCAGTTATTTACAACATAAGACTGCATCTTCACTGTTACTTACATTTCTCTCAGAAACAAACAGCGACGTGTATGGTTGGTTAAGTATGTACAGTTTGGTAAATTTTAATTTTTAAATAGAATTGTGTACATGTTATGGTGCCAAATGATAAAATAGACTAGTATGTGCATACATGGATTCATGACCTACTTTTTACATTTTCAAATTTCTAGGCTGTGTGGTTCATCAGTAAGTTTTCTCAAAATGTCACAGATCTCAAAAAAGTCCCAGTATGTTTATTGAAAAAAAGTCTATGCATAAGTGGACCCACACACATGTTCAAACCCATGTTGTTCAAGGGTCAACTAGAGTCAACTTTTCAAAAGTTAGGAGCAATATACATCCAACATTCTACTCTGGCACTCTCTTCCATGGTCATGTTGCTTGACTTCAATGTTTCTCTTGCATTCAGAAGAATGGCTGGCCTTGGCAGAGACTGAGTTTTCACTTTGAAGACTATACAAAAATTCTATTCCATGTATACATTAAACAAGTCATTTTCAACTGAAGGCAATTTTGGTCGGAAACTATTAAAGATTTCTGTATGGGGTGCCTGGATGGCATCGTCAGTTAAGCATCTGACTCTTGATTTCAGTTCAGGTCATGATCTTGTAGTCATGAGAGGGAGCTCCACATCAGGCTCCATGCTGGGCATGCAGCCTCTTGAGAGTCTCTCCCTCCTGCTTCCTCTGCCCCTCCCTGGCTAGCACTCACTCTCTCTCAAAAAATAAAAAAAATGAATGAATCAATGAATCAATGAATGAATAAGATTTATACGAATAAGCTAGACCGCTAGTGTTGAAATGGAGAAAATTTTGTCCCTCAGAGGACATTTGGGCCATGTCTGGAGGTGATTATCACAACTGAGGAGGTGCTATGGGCATCTAGCGGAAAAAGGCCAGGTAAACATGATACACACAGGATTGCTCCCTCAACAAGGAGTTACCCAGTTCAAAATGTCAGTAATGCCAAGGTTAAGGAAACTTGAACTAGAAGGATATTTACTAGCTTGTCGTTCTGCATGGAGCTAGAAAGGGCTTCACCAGTGTCACTGATCAATCATAGTCCATTATGGTCAGGGTAGGAAACACAAAGGGTCCTAAATTCTTGTAAATAACCAGAAACCTATAACATTGTCCCAAGTGTCGAATTCTATAGCCTTTCAAATACAAATTTTAAAAATTACATGTGGGAAATCAAATACAGAGCTGTAGACTCTTAACAAAATTTAAATATTTAATTAATAGCTTGCATTTAAAATTTAGATAATGGTGTTAGCAAATCTAGTGCTTAGAGTATACACCTGATAGATACTACTTAAGATTTCTCCCAAATGAGATCTCTACTCTTTTTTCTAGTTGTTAACATGACATCATAAGAAATACTTCCCTAAAATAACCCAATGATGAAATGGGCAAAGTATATAAATAGGTCAAAAAAGAAGAAATTCATAAAACCAACAAACATGAAAAATGTGTTTGATTTTTTTTCTATATGTTGCTATCTGAACCCCCTATAAATTACAGAATAAACTAATATTTCAAACTGGTAAAAAAATGTATTTGAGAGCTTCAGTAATATGAGATGCAAAATCAAAACAGTTTTTGCCCATCATGGGGTGTCTGGGTGACTCAGTGGGTTAAGCACCCAGCTCTTGATCTTGGCTCAGGTTATGATGTGACAGCTCCTGAGATTGAGCTCCATGTCAGGCTCTCTGCTGACAGCGCAGAGTTGGGATTCCCTCTCTCTCTCTCTCTCTCTCTCTCTCTCTCTCTCTCTCTCCCTCCCTCACTCACATACTCTAAACAAACAAACAAACAAACAAACATTAAAATTAAAACAACTTAAAAATTTTGTACATCAAATTCACCTACAGTTTAATTTTAAAAATATATCTAGACAGTAGGAACGGATATGGTGACTGATGTTTGCTTTTTGTATCCACCAGAATCTGTTTTTCTTTGATTTGGGAACAGTGGTCATAGAAAGTGCTGGGAAAATGCAAGTGCCAAGTTTTTCCATGAGAAAGGACTATTTTATGCTGTATCCAAAGTCATCTTATTAGTGGAAAATACAGAGACAGAAAGTGATGAAAGCAAAGAGGGGCCACCTTCTATATTAATTACCTTGGATAAGAATCTTGAAGAAGCTACTCCAACGGGGAGGGTGTGGCTGCACATTTTGGCAAAAAGGATGACCAAGTCATGATGGCAGACCAGGAAATAATCCACATAGGAATCTGCTCTGTGAAATGGTTGGAACCTAATTTATATACTAATTAGTACTATTGAGGAGCATACAAAATAAGGATTATTTTCTTCCTTTAAAAAAAAAATGTTGTACTGCTGGTATGTTCTCTGAGGCTTTATCTAGTCTTTTCTTTCTCCCAGGTAAGATGAGATGTTGCATTGACCAATATATATCAATTTCAGCAGTTGTTCGTGTTTTAATGAGAATGAAAAAAAAAATCCACATTGGCCCACAACTGGCAACAGCGTTGTGCCCCAGTTTGCCTCTTGTGATGCTGAGAACAGCTCATCCAACAGATTGGCTTTTCAACGGCATTGTATTAATACGCATACAATGCCATGATCACTGGGAACCCATAGAGTGTGTCTGATTTGGGAAAAGGGGCACACACACATAACAATGTGCAATTAGAGTGGAAACTTTTAAAACATTCACCTACAGGTTTGAGCCTGAAAGGCAGTTTCAGGAATCCTTCCTGAGCTGGAGAGAGAGACTTTTGAATATTTTATATTTCAGAAGACCTCATAATGGCATTTTTGTTTCCTGGTTTTCAAGTTGACGTTTATTCAATGTAATGGAAAGGCAGATTTGGGGAAATGTTCCTTCTCTCTTTGGGTTCTGCAGTTACACAGGGCAAAGAAGAAACAGTTTTAATACTCCACTGGATATTTACAGTTGGATGATATTTTTCTTGTTCGGGGGCTGAATATACCCTGGTGTGCTGTTTTAAAAATCAATCATAGATACATTTACATAGTTAGTACAAGCACAGGCAATTCACAGAGGGGGCACATTTCAGTGTTGGGAAAAAAGAATTAAGAATACAATTCCTGCCAGTAGCATTTTGGACCCAATCTGATTCACCCTTTTTTTTTTTCCTTTAATGGGGAGAAATTTTTACAGTGAACTAGTTTTCCCACTGCATTGTATTAATTGGAATCAAAAATAGTTATTAGAGCAAACCTATGGAGTAAGGTCATTTAATTAGGAGGCAGTTCTCAGAAGTAAAGATATAGGTGTTAGTAAAAACTTAATATAGTGATACGAAATGAAAATTTAACCTGTTAATTTATATCTATTCAACATACAGTAGACATCTATGAGTACATACAGAATACTAGAGACTATCTTAATGGAAACATAAAAGGTGGGGGAGAGGAAGAGGAGTTCACATGTTTGTATTTTCCAGAGTGTTACATTTAGAAATACAAATGTTGAGCTTTAATCCCAGCATATTCATTTAGGAAACAGGTTATTAATTTATAAGCCTAGTTTTCCTGATTCATGGCAAAAAAAATAATCTGTCTACTTAATTGTTACATCTTTTTTTGCAATGATTAAGATCAAGAAAGGAATGATTATCCAATGAAAATTTAGGATGCTCTAGCAGTTTCCCTAAGTAGGTATCCTATGTGTATGTACGTGGGAAAAGGGTTAGTGGTAACGGTGGAAAGGAAGATTAGGAACAAAGTAATTCCTATTTTTAATTCTTTTACTTGAATATAATTTACACACAATGTTACAATAGTTTCAGGTGTAGAACATAGTGATTCCATTTCTCTATATGTTACGCTCACCACAAATGTAGCTACCATCTGTCACCATACAATGCTATTAGAATATCTTTGACTATTCTCCCTATGCTGTGTCTTTTATTTCTATGACTTACTCGTTCCATGGTTGGAAGCCTGTAACCCTCATTCCCCTTCACCTATTTTTCCCATTCTCCCATCTCCCTTTCCTTTGACAATCTTCGGTTCATTCTCCATATTTATAGGTCTGATTCTGCCTTTGGTTTGTTGATTCATTTGTCATTTAGGTTCCACATATGAGTGAAATCGTATAGGATTTTTCTTTCTTAGTCTGACATATTTCACTTAGAATAATACCTTTTAGGTCCATTGTATGTTGTCACAAATGGCCAGATTTCATCCTTTTATGGCTGTGTAATATTGTGTGTGTGTGTGTGTGTGTGTGTGTGTATGTGCACGTATCACATTTTCCTTATCCATTCACCTGTCAATGGACTCTGAGATTCTATTTCCATGTCTTTGCTATTGTTTCCTATTTATTTTTTGAAAAATAGTGAGTAACTGCCATGTGCTAAGCCCCATTCCAGATGCAGAAACATGATAGTGAACAAAATAGATGCTCCCCCCCCAAAAAAAAGGGGTTTCAAGAACCTTATATTCTATGGGAGTGGAAGGATCTTGACAGAAAATAAATATCTAAAATATGTAGAGTGTCAGATTTAAAAATAATAATAAAGCAGGAAGAATAATATGGAGTGTGTATATGTGCTTTCTAATGTAAACTAGAGGTCAGTTTTAGCTTCAGGCATGGCTTGATACAGGAAATGGATCAAGCAATGTAATTCACAGTCTGTTTCTCCATCTCATGTTGATTTCCTCAGTGTACCATAGATTGTGTCACTATAGTAACTCCAAGAGTTCTGAGCTTACATTGTCCAAAAAACTACCAGTTTCAGCAGATAAGGTATCTGTTTTCCTGTAGCTCTAACATAAGCCACACACATGCATCTCATTGTGGTTTGAGTCCTACTTCTGACTTGAATCAATCACAGGAAAATAGAGTATGCTGAATAAAGTAGGACTGAGTCATGTGACCAGTTCTGGTACTCAGTGGTAGAATCAGCCCCAGTCAAACCAAGTAAACTGAAACATGGTAGGGTTCTCTAAGGAAAGTGAGGGCTCTCCTACAACAGGACGGCAGAATGAGTGAAAGACAAGAGCCATGGGCATCTAATACATTTGGACTCACTTAGTAGAATTTTGCTTTCTGAAGCCCCAGAAAATAAGGCCAGAGGTGGATGTACTGTGTAGGGGGGCGGGGGCGGGAGGGCTGTTTATCCTGTGGAGTATCCTATCTCCCACAGTTATCATTGTCCTGGAATGTGGTAGGCCCTCAAACTTTTACTAAAGGAATGAGCCAGTGAATACATGAATGACTTAGACACGTGATTTTGGCTGCCTTGGTTAAATAATACTTTCTATCATTGCCAGCACAAGGAAAAATATAAGGCAGCTGTATGTATTTAACTGCCTTATAGAATGAGCAAAGAAAAGTAACTCAATTAGCTGTAATTTGGTTGAGTACTATTAGATACTTAATTGAATAATTACTGATTTGGGCAAAGGGGTGTTTTTATCCTGTACTCTGATTCTCTAAACGTAGTTTATATTCATTCTTAATTTTTTTTTCTTGTAGAAAGGGAAAGGACATTCTCTTCCAAAGAGGGAAACTGGTATGCTTGTACCTGTCTACACTGTCTGAGATACTCAATTGAATACTTAAAAATACTTACTTTAATAAAAGTAGATTAAACTGGTAAATATCTTAAGTATGGAAAATATATAATTTTTGGACATTTCTGCACATGATATCATTGTCTGAAATTTCTAGTGCTTTTCTGTACTTCAAAAATTATTTGGAGGTGAGTAAATTAGCGTTGCTAGAAGGATAAGAAGGGACACTTTCTACTATGTCCAATAAGAGATTCTACATTTCTAAAGTTATTCTCCAGAGAACATTGTATATAACAGGGACATTTAATTAGAAGCAAATTCACACAAAATGGTTATAGCGGACCATAGTTATTATTTCTTCATGATCATGTAATCCATTGAAAGAAGATGATCGGTATTGGTCCTAAGGACAGAGCCATATAAACATTTCATGCATGCATGGTATTTAGAAACTTAAAAACTAAGTTGTATTTCTTTGCTTCAAATTGGGCTCTACTGTGGTTTAACATTATTAGATCAGCCTCGTTCCCCTCTTCTTCTCTTTCTTCTTTTTATTATTGAAGTGTAGTTGACACAAAATATTACATTAGTTTCAGGTGTACAGCATAGTCATTTGACAAGTTTATACCTTACACTCTGTTCATCACAAGTGTAGCAACCGTCGGCACCATCCAATGCTATTGCAGTACCTTTGACTATATTGCCAATTCTGTACCTTTTATCCCCATGACTTATTCATTCCATAACTGGGAGCCCCTACCCCTCTCTCTCCTTCACTTATTTTGCCCGTCCCCCATCACCCTCCACTCTGGCAACTGCTAGTTTGTTTACTGTATTCATGGGTCTGTGTCTACGTTTTCTTTGTTCATTTGTTTCCTTAGGTTTCCTATATTAAGTGAAAACGTGGTATTTGTTCCAATCTGAGTTATTTCTGGTAGCATAATGCTGTCTAATTCCATCCATGTTGTGGCAAATGGCAGGATCTCATTCTTTTTTATGGCTGAGTAATATTTGATTGTGTATACGTGTGTGTATACATCCCATACCATACCTTCTTTATCCATCCATGTACCTTTGGACACTTATGTTGTTTCCATATATTAGCTATTATAAGTGATGCTACAATAAGCATAGAGGTGCATATATCTTTTTTTGAATTAATGTTTTTGTTTTTCTTTGGATAAATACCCAGTAGTGGAATGACTGGATTATGTTATTTCTGGTTTTGAATTTTCAGGGAAATTCTATACTGTTTTTCACAATGGTTGTGCCAGTTTGTATTTCCACCAACAGAACACAAGGCCTTCTTTTTTTTCCACATCCTTGCCAAGACTTGTTATTTCTTGTCTTTTTGATAATAGCCATTCCGACTGGTGTGAGATGAGAACTCATTGTGGTTTTGACTTGCATTTCCCTGTTGATTAGTGATGTTGAGCATCTTTTCATGTGTCTGTTGGCCATACATATGTCATTTTTGGAAAAATGTGTATTAGGTCTTCTTGATTTTTAGTTAATTTTTGTTGTTACTTGGTTCTATGTGTTCTTGATATATTCTGGGTATTAAACTCTTATTAGATGTATCATTTGCAAATACCTTCTATCATTCAGTGGGTTGTTTTTTCACAAACTTTCTGTCCAGAAGTGTTTTTTTTTTTTAATTTTGGTGTAGTCCCAACAATTTATTTTTGTGTTTGTTTCCTTTGCCTGAGGAGACTTATCTAGAAAAATGTTCCTAAGCCTGATGTCAAAGAGATAACTGCCTATATTTTCTTTTAGTTTTATGGTTTCAGGTCTCAACATTTAGCTCTTTAAATTCATTTTGAGTTTATTTTTGTGAATAGTATAAGCAGGTGGTCCAGTTTCATTCTTTTGAATGTAGCTGTCCAGTTTGCTCAGCACCATTTATTCATTTATTGAGGAGACTTTCTTTTCCCCACTGTATATTCTTGCCTCCTTTGTCTTAGATTAATTGGCCATATAAATATGGGTTTATTTCTGGGCTCTCTATTCTGTTGAGTTGATCTATGTGTCTATTTTATGCCATATTGTCTTGATTACAACAGCTTTGTAGTATATCTTGAAATCTGGAATTATGATACCTTCAGCTTTGAGTTTCTTTCTCAAGATTGATTATTCACGGTCTTTTGTTATTCCAAACAAATTTTAGGGTTATTTTTTCTAGTTCTGTGAAAAATGACCTTGGTATTTTGTTCGTGATTGCCTTGAATCTGGAGGTTGCTTTGTGTAGTATGAACATTTTAATAGTTCTTCCAGTCCATGATAATATTTGTCTTTCCATTTGTTTGCATCAATTTCAATTTTTGCATCAGTGTTTTATAGTTTTCAGTATATATGTCTTTCACCTAATTGGTTAATATTAGGTATTTTATTATTTTCAGTGCAATTGTAAATGAAATTGTTTTCTTAATTTTTCTGCTACTTTGTTATAATGTATATAAATACAACAGATGTGTGTACATTAATTTTATAACTTGCAATTTTACCAAATTCATTTATTAGTTCTAATGTTGTTTTTCATTTTTGTTTTGTTTTCATCATGGAGTCTTGAGGGTTTTTTACGGTATCATGTCATCTGCATATAGTGACAGTTTTACTACTTCTTTACCAATATGGTTGATTTTTATTTCTTGTCTGATTTCCGTGTCTAGAGTTTCCAGTACTATGTTGAAAAAAAGTGGTGAGAGTAGACATCCTTGTCTTGTTCCTGACCTTAGGGAAAAAGCTCTAAGTTTCTCACCACTGGGGATAATATTAGCTGTGGGTTTGTCAGATATGTCCTTCATTATGCTAAAGTATATTTCCTCTAATACTGCTTTGTTGAAGGTTTTTGTAATGAATATATGTCAAATTTTATCAACTGTTTTTTTCTGCAACAATTTGGATGATCATACGATTTTTTATCTTTAATTTTTTAAATGTGGAGTATCACATTGATTAATTTGTGGATATTGAACAATCTTTGCATCCTCAGAATAAATCCCACCTGATCCTGGTGAATAATCCTTTTAATGTATTGTTGAATGTGATTTGTTAATATTCTGTTGAAGATTTTTTTGCATCCTTATTTATCAGGAATATTGGCCCATAGTTTTCATCTTCATCCTTTGTAGTGTCTTATTTTGGAATCAGGGTAATTCCGGCCTCATAGAATAAATTTGGGAGTTCCCCTCCCTTCCTTCCTTTTTTTTTTTTTTTTTTTTTTTTTTTTTTGAATAGTTTGAGGAGAATAGGAATTAACTTATTTTTAATGTGTGGTAGAAATCACCTGTGAATCCATCTGGTCCTGGACTTGTTTTTTGGCAGTTTTTTGGTTTTTTTGTTTTGTTTTGTTTTTTTGGTTTTTTTTTGTTTTGTTTTGTTTTGTTTTTTACTGATTCAATCTCATTACTAATAATCGATCTGTTCAAATTTTCTATTCACTTTTGGAAGATTGTATGTTTCCAGGAATTTATCCATTTTTTTCTAGGTTATCTAATTTGTTGGCATACAATTTTTCACAGCAGTTTCTTACAATCCTTTGTATATTTGTGGTTACCCTCTTTTAAAATATTTGTGTAACTTTACGTGTTATGTCATTCATTTTCCCTAGCATTTTGGGGCACGTTTACTATGAAATAGAAGATAGGTCAAGTATTTTACCCATTATCTCCTTCTGTTGTGATGTCTCCTAATTTTACAAAGTTCTTTCTCTGTGTTGCTTATTAGTGATGATTGCTCAGTGCATTCTTCTTTACAAACAGCTTTTCTCTTTATTTAAAATGTTTACATTTTAGAGAGAATACAGAGAGAGAACGAGGACACATGAGCAGGGGAGGGGTAGAGAGAAAGAGAGAGAATCTCAAGCAGGGCCCACACTGTCCATGCAGAGCTGAATGTAGGGCTTGGTCACAGGAACCAGTGAGTTCATGACCTGAGCCAAAATCAAGAGTTGGATGCTTAACCAACTGAGCCACCCAGGTGCCCCAAGAGCTTTTCTCTTTTAACAGTCTTTTTTGTTTTGTTTTGTTTTGTTATGTTTTGTTTTTGTTATAATTCAGTGGTTCTAAATTTGAATATGCACCAGAATCACTTAGAAGACTTGTTAAAACAAATCACGGGGCTCCTTTGCAGAGTTTCTGACTTATTATGTCTGGGGTCATGTCTAAATATTGGGATTTGCAACAAATTCTCAATTGATGCTGATGGCCGGGGACCATCCTTTGAGAACCACTGCTCAACCTCAAATAAGTAGTTGGTTATGATGCATATCTGCTTGGTATTGTGAGGAAAAAGTGAAATGTGGAATGAGAAGTGCTGAGTTCCACCACAGATCTTTCATTTAGGGAATAGATTGCTCACTTAACTTTGAGTTTTGTTTTCCTGCATTGTTGAATTGTGTGTATGTATGCATATTTTTTTAGGGCATCTTGTAAGGATGAAAGTCAGGGACAATGTGATATGCTTTTGAATTGAAAATATCATATAGAAGAAGGGTGGTGAAAAATGATTGATAGAGCATTTAAATTGCTGACAGGACCAGTTAGTGGGAGTCTGCTGTGGATGGAGTTTAAATATGTAATGATTCCCTTTCCTTCATTTATTCAATAAACATTTATTGATAATGAAGTAGATGCTAATGGAGAGAGTTAGGAATGAAGAAAAGAGACAAAAACCTATGCTTATGTAGAGTTCACATTGTAGAAGGAAAATACAACAAAGAGGATAAGCACACAGCCCATTCTGAGGGAAGAAGTGAAATGAAGAAAAGTAAGATGGAGGGGGCTTGGTGATAGGTGTATGAAGAGAAGCAGTTTTGATATACACATAATGCATAGACTAATCTCTCAGGGAGCTTAACCAAAATTCACGTGCCCAAACTCCACCCCCAGATATTCCTATTCTATGTATTGTCTGGGTTGGAGCCTGGGCTGGGAGTTACCTGTTGACTGAAAGGTGGTTCCAAAGCTAATGGATTGGATTTTGGAATCTGATTAAGAAACAGTAAGCTACAGGGTAGTAAGGAAGGAAGTTTAGCAATGTAGCTAGAGAGAGAATTAGAAAGGAAGGTGGACAGGAACTGGAAGGACAGACACAAGGAGAAAGAAGGGAAGACTAAAACCTTTATGGGAGAGAGGTAGTGAGAAGCTCAGGCAAACAGACTGTGTGGGAAGACTGTAGGGGTGGTTACGAGAGACTCATGTGTGATTCTGGCTCTTCCTTACCAGCTTGGTGGCCTTGGGCATGTTACTTAACTTCCTGAAACCTTAGTTCCACAAAGAGGGTGTGTGCGTGTGTGTGTGTGTGTGTGTGTGTGTGTGTGTGTGTGTGTACACCCATGTATATATACATATCTTCGTTGTTGGTAGTTTTAGGTTACAGATTATATATGCCAAAGTCCATCCCCTCCAGTTGGGCCATATATGGTGGTGGCAGTCATGCTGATTTGAAGGCATTGAAGCTAAGGTAGAATGAATTCTTAAAACATTACATACAGACTAAGATGACCCAAAAGTCTAAAAGCTATACTGGGTGGATCTTGCCACTCAGTTGTGTGCCCCACAATATTTTGCAAATATAGGTTTGTGTCAGGAAAGGTGTCCTGATAGGAAACAGTTTGGAAACAGTCATTTGCGTAGAACTCCAGGAGTTTTCTGTCACTGGATTTTTTCCCCCTGTGTTTTATCAGTTGCTTTCAAAGACACAAGGAAACCAATAGTTGTGAGTTCATCACTTGGTGCATACAATATCTAACATAGTAGAACTAAGAGTCTTACATGGTTTCATTTCTACCACGTGGCCTGATTTCTATTCCCAACCAAATCCTAGGATGAAAGAAACATTTCTCTACTTACTTGAAGTTATCTTCATTTGGCAGCCCTTCTGGGTTTTATTGCCTGTTCAGAGGGTTTACTTTTCACAATAAGCATCATGTGGTATCCTGAAGAGCACTATTCTGTTTGGTGTTTGTCCAAACTGGACTTTTTACTTCTGGGACTCATTGCATCTCAAACATGGTAAACATCGTAGAATGGTAATCTCAGTGTGTTTGTGATTTTGTGGGATTGAAGACCAAAAGAAGTGCTCTTAGTTTGTTGTTGTTTTTTTTTTTCCCATAGATGAATAAAATTCCAATTTGGATTCTCGAATAAACATGTCCTCAGTCCACTTCTTTTTTCCTGACTTGTTTTGAGGTATCCAGCATTTGCTACATGGTTCATGCTTCAATTCTGACTATGAAAGTATCACTCGATGATAAAGTCTCTTGGTTCTACAGTCTGGCCCCTGGGATCCCATTTTCAGAACTTCCACCATGGTTTCTTTACTTAGCATGTCTATTTTTCTCCTATGGAGAAAGACATGCAGACAGTTCTCTTTTTTTTTTTTTTTTTTTGTCTCCATGGCCTCCTAGTATAGAATTGGGCACATTATTGGTGTTAGGTAATTACTTAATTAGATTGCACTGATTAAAACAAGGAGTTAGAGTTCTTGTTAGCTTGCCTTATTTCCTTTGCAGTGAAATTTTCCAAAATGCATGCTATAGAACATTAGTCCTATAAAATGCTCCATTAAGAATCTGTGGTCATATAAGCTTAGGAAATGCTCTGTGTACTAGATGGCTCTTGGAGGTTCATAATATACATTGGATTTGAACTCTGAAAAATCCAGCATCTAGCATTCTATTTAAATTAGTTAGCTCCCCACATGATTTTGACTAAAGATGCCCTTTCTACTGCTTTGTTTTGTTTTGTTTTTGTTTTTTACTGTGAGAACTGCTTGGGAAATGCGGTTTTGCTACTGTTTTATTCTTTAACTCACTTCAAGCATTTCAGCCTCACCTCTGAAAAAAGTGTTTTCTCTTAGGGCACCTGAGTGGCTCAGTCGGTTAAGTGTCAAACTTCAGCTCAGGTCATGATCTCACAGTTGTGAGTTCAAGCCCCATGTTGGGCTCTGTGCTGACAGCTCAGAGCCTGGAGCTGGCTTCAGATTCTTTATCTCCCTTTTTCTATCTGTCTCTCCCCTGCTCACGCTGTCTGTCTTTCTCTCTCTCTCTCTCTCTCTCTCTCTCTCTCTCTCTCTCTCAAAAATAAACAAACATTTAAAAAAATATTTTAAAAAAAGTGCTTTCTCCTTTCACAAAATCTCATCATTGTACTCTGTGGTTTTCTGGAACCAGCTTTTAGTTGTTGGTGAGAATATCTCTGATGAAGCATACATCTCTTCCCAGCTCCATGTTGACATCACATAGGGTGATGTCACCCTAGGCACAACCCAGTTAACCAACCCATGGATAAACATGGATGTAGTCTATCAATACCATGCCACAGCTGGCTAAGGGCATGATTGAAAAAAGAACCTAGATTTTCCAACTCTGATTCAGGATTGTTCTTTGTTTTGTTTTGTTTTGTTTTGTTTTGTTTTGTTTTGTTTTTCTAGCTTTATTGATGTATCATTGACAAATAAATTGTGTAGATATTTAAAGTATACCGCATGATGATTTGATGTGCATATACTCAGCGTTGGTTGGCTTGTTTTAGAAACTCAGTATCACAGGCAGGTAAAGGAGATCTGCCTGTTATATGCCTAACATATACCAAAGGCATTTGCGTAGGTTAAAGAACATTCTGCTGTGAAAGACTCTGAGAGGTAAACGTTCTATCCCCATTTTTTCAGTTGTAGATGCTGGAGTTGGAAAGGGTATGTTTGTCCAAAGATGTTGACTCCGTGAGTGGCAGAGTCAGAGTTCCCAGATACATAGATACAGCCAGCTCTTTGCCTTCTACCACACCAGTATTTTCCAGCCCTGTGACCTTAAACAGGTCACTTCTTTGTGCATAAATTTCCTCACTGATACACTTAGAAGAAAATAATCCTAAATTACCACACAGGGATATTGTGGAACTCTACTGAAACATTGTGTGTGTGAATGCATTTTATAAATTACAAAGTGCTATTAAAATTATATTAGTCCATTACTCATATAAAATATTAAATCGTGACATCACTCTACTTCAATTTCATATTCATTAATAGGAATGAGAAGCAGTTGAGCATAGCAATTAAGAATGCAGACTTTGTCATCAGGCAGGCCTGAGTTAATCCCATCTTTATCTCTTACTCACTGGGTGATTTGGGGGCAGTTACTTAACTTCTCTGTACCTCAGTTCCCTCACTTATAAAATGGAGGCAATTCCAGCACCTAACTTGTAAAGTTGTCTAAAGATTAAAATTCTACATGAAAAGCACTTAAGACAGTGCAAGTAGCAAGTCAGAGCTTTAAAAAAAATAACTGGAATTAGGTTTATCTTATTTCTCTGCCAATTTAACTAGCCTTATAAGAGAATTGTCTAAGCTCTTGTTTCCCATAGATACTGGTTAGGGGACTACTCTTTTTTTCTTTAATCCCAAGTTTAATTTCTTTTTCTTTCTTTCTTTTTCTTTTTTTTTTTTTTTCGTTTGAGGTATAATTGACATGTAACATGATATTAGTTTCAGGTGCACAGCGTGATGATTTGATATTCATGTACATTGAGAAATGATCACCACAATAAGTACAGTAGACACTTGTCACCATACCTAGTTGAAATTTCTGTACAAAGCTGTTCTACAAGCTCAGTTTCTTTACAAAGCCCTTGAGAGCTCCTCTCTCCCAATCCAGTATTGTTGTCAACTTCTAGACTTTCTTCCCTCTCTCATCTCATTTTAGCGATGTGTACCAGGTCCATATGTATCTCTCTGTATTTCTCATGGCTGAAACATTCCTTCCTTCTTCTCTCCTTCTCCCCCTCCACCTTCCCTCTTATTCTCTTTCTTGGGAATGTGTTGCCTGATGTCATACCCCTTCCACAAATAATGGTTAGTTGTTGATTCATGGTGCTTGAAGTTCCTGATTTGTCTTGGAAGCTGGAAAGATACTGCTCTTGAATTTTAAGAGATGCATTTAAAAGGGAATATTAAATAGAATCTAATTTATACTTGATTTCCCACACTTTTTCTTTCTTACTTTATTTTCCTCCTTTTCTCAAGGACTTGGTTCTAATAGTCTCTTGAATTTTTAACCAAAATGTTGCTTACCAATTGGAGAACATGTAAATAAAATACAGAGGAAAAGGGAAGCTAACTTGTTTTTATGGTAAGGACCAACGAGTAACTACAAGCATAATTTATTAGTTTTGATTTGCCAGAAACACTTGCTTTCCAAATGAGATGAAAAGCTCCACTGAAGAGAATGATCTGTGGTTGAATTCATTGTTACTTGAAGAAGAAAGCTATCAACTCAGTCATAATCCACTTACTTGTCAGTCATGTTAAGATCTTGGCTAGAGGAAGATTTTAACCTTTCCATTAAATATGAGCCATAATACAGACAGAAGCACATAAATCAAAAGGAGAAGGAACCATCGAGTCAGAATTACCTCCACTTGATTTTTTTTTAAGTTTATTTATTTTGAGAGAGAGAGAGAGAGAGAGAGAGAGAGAGAGAGAGAGAGAGCAAGCACAAATGGGGAAGGGGAGAGGGGGAGAGAGAGAGACTCTTAAGCAGGCTCCACTCCCAGCACCGAGCCCGATGTAAGGCTGGATCCCGGGACCCTAGATCATGACTTGAGCCAAAATCAAGAGTCAGACACTTAGCTGACTGAGCCACCCAGGCGCCCCTCTCTGCTTCTTATTAGTAACTGTCTCTCTGAGCTTTAATTCTCTGCCCCAATATTTAGATAATGCAGAAGTTGGCAAACTACGGCCCTCCCTGAGACAAATCTGGCCTACCACGTGTTTTTACAAAGTTCATGAGCTAAGAATGGCTTGTTTTTTTTTTTAATAAGTGAAACAAGAAAAAAGTTTTTGACACATAAAAAAAAGAAAAAATGTTATGAAATTCAAAATTCAGTGTTCATAAAAAGTTTTATGAGAATGAGACACACCCACTCATTTATGCATGTCTACGGCTGCTTTCTTGCCGTAACTGCCAAGCTGCAAAATTGCAACAGACTGTGCAGCCTGCAAAGCCTAACATATTCACTATCTGGCCCTTTACAGAGAAAGTCTGCCAAACCCTGAGATCAGACTAACTACACAGGGTTTTTGTGAGATGAAGACAGAAACTATAATTAAAGCATCTGGCACACAGTGGGCACTCAATAAATCTTGGCTGCTAGGATTATATGTAAATATTATGTTAATAAAAAGAGTCTGTGCATCTTATCCAATTCTGGTTACAAAACATAATGTCCTCTAAGGTCAGGTTTCCTGAAATAAAGCCAAGTGCCTCAGAATGGCTGTAGAAATCGGGTTTGAGGGGGTGAAGCTCTCTGAGTAGGAAGGGCTGAAGGATGTTGTTTCAGTGGCTTATGCAGTTGGTATTTAACATTGTGGGGTTGGGAGCAGGGACTGTTAAGGTAGTTGCTGTCTTCATTGAGTAACTTCTCAGGGATAGATTTCCACTCCTCAGTGCAGACTCCACATTCCAATTTATCTTTTCTCTGTTCATACAACTCATTCTTGAATTTGTGAAGGCTGTTCAACTTAGCTTCAGTGAAAATGTGTATAAGAAATGCTGCACAAGCCATAGAATCCTGATTTGTTTTCTACTAAATAGTTAGGTATCTGTTCTAACATTGTCTTTCCATACATCATGGAAATCTTGGCTAACAGTTCCTGAAATTCTTCAGAAATGGCAAGCCTGTGATCATTGAGTTTGTGATGAGATGCCTCGGTTTCCTCCTAATTAAGTACAATAAAGAGTTTTCAGGGAAAAGCCAATTTAGTCAAACATTTAAAAGTAATTAAACATAAAAGTATAAATCTAGAGGAAGGTTACTCTATTGGTGATGAGTTTATTCCAATTGAACTTCAAGGATATAATGTTCAGGATATTAATTAATGTAGCAGTTTAAAAGCTTTATTTTTGAAAGTCTACAAAGACTGAGCCAGAGAATAAAGTTAGATAGAAATTACACTGGTCAGTAAGCACTTGAGGTATTTAGACAGAACACAGAGTAAATCAACATTTAGGGAGCATTGGTGGTAGAGCGGTTAGCATAGCTGCCTTCCAGAATAAATAAACATTTTAAGATTAAGCTTTATGAATAAAAATTATTAACTCTATCATAAATGTTATTTTGTATTAAGTTCTCCAATACACCAGTACTGTCTCTGTCACTACCACCTTTCTGGGTACAATTTTCATATCCTCCCTTCTACCTTCATCCAGCAATTACTATAGTATCTACTCTGGCCCAGGCCCTGTTGATGGCTTTTGTGATAACTGATGAATGGGACTGACATAGTGTGTACCCTTAAGAGCTGACAATGTAGTCGAACATTCAGACAATAACAATAAAGAAGGGCATGTAGTATGACAGGAAAATTCAAAGAATGTTGTGGAGCACACAACAGAGGACTTAAGGTTTGGCGGAGTACATGAGGAGGAGAAGAAACAGAAGACTTTCTGCCAGAAGGGACCTATAAGCTGTTTCCTGGATGTCCTATAGTAGGTTCCAGGTCCAGGTTGTCCAACGCCTTGTAATCTGTGTTAGGAATTTCACATTGTATCCTAAGAGAAATGAGAAGCTTTGAACTATTTATATTACGAATGAGACTAACAGTGAGTGTCTAAAGATTAAAAATGCATTGGGTTTTTTTTTGTTGTTGTGGTTTTTACTTTAATTCTAGTATTGTTAACATACAGCATTATATTAGCTTCAGTTGTACAATACAGTGATTCAAAAATGCTGTATCTTAGTCCTCATCATGAAAAGTTTACTCTTAATCCCATCACCTGTTTCACCCACTGACCCTCTGTTTCTTGGTTTCTCTCTCTTTCTTTGTTCATTTGTTTCACTACTTAAATTCCACATGAGTGAAATCATATGGTATTTGTCTTTCTCTGATTGACTTATTTCGCTTAGCATTATACTCTTTAGCTCTATCTATGTTGTTGCAAATGGCAAGATTTCACTATTTTTTTATGGTTGAGTAACATTCCAGTGTGTGTGTGTGTGTGTGTGTGTGTGTGTGTGCGCGCGCGTGTGCACACGTGCACACGGGTGCCACTTTTTTTATCCATTCATCAATAGATGGATACTTGGGCTGCTTCCATAGTTTGGCTGTTGTAAATAATCCTGTAATAAAGCATACCTGTGTCCTGAATGTATTTAAATACCAAGTAAGGGGATGGCTAAAAAGAAAAAAAATCCACATGCAGAATTTAGCAATATCTGCTAATATTTGCGCATTTACTAAGCTGAAGCATGGTAAGCACTCAGTGCATGTTAGTTATTGCTATGTATGTTCAAGCCACTTTTACTAGTACTATTTTATTAAACCGTCGTACAATCTCATGAGATAGCTGCTCTTATTCCAACTTTCCACGTGAGGACTGAAGGATAAGAGAGTTTGTGTAGCTTACCATCTCCTCCTGGCTTAGAGTTCCAGCATCAGTATAATAAGCCAGGTCTGTCAAATTCCATGCCAGGGCAAACAGTTTCTAACTCCAGAAAATCATAAGCATGGTGGCAAGTACAAAGTTTTCCCCTTAACCAATTTTTCATACCTAGCTGTAAAGAATACTTTGAAATTCATGGTATTAAAACTAAAAGACTACAGTTCCCAAGTCAATAGACTCCTCACATAAAATCTGTTTAGAACCTCAAATGCATTTATTCAATGTGGACATGTTTTATACTTTGACTTAAGTTCCTAAACAGTGGAGAAGAGTTTTATTTATATTAATTATATCCTTACAAACTCAAGAAGTTTGACTTCACCTTTCACATTGAGCCTCGCTGCTGCTGTTGCTCATCTAACAATAGAATCTTCAAGTGTTTCTTGGAAATAAAATATCGATGTACGATAATATTTCAGCAAGAGAGGATTAAATGAAGTGGCTCAGTTCCCATGATCTCTTATCAACATGTTAAATGGAGTGGTTAAAGAATTGACCCATTTCTCTAACTATAAATACAAACCTTGGCCAATTCATTATTCTTCATCCCAGGTCTGGAAATCTGTAGATGCTATGGTGATTATTGATGGGCAGATCTTTTCCTTGGAGTCTTCACAGAATGTCTTTCATAACTTCAGTCTTAGGAAGCTGATTCTATCAGCTCAGCAAGAGAGGTTTTATCTCTCAATTGCAGACTCCCTCTAACCAACCTCATGAGATTGATGTCTACATTAAAAATATCACTTTGTAAATTTACAATGAAAAATAAGTGTTGCATGGATCAAGAGAGCTACATCTTCATTCCCTTTAGAAAGGTCTACATAAAAAGGGAACATAATGAGAAAGATAATTATGATAATTAATATAATGGAAATCAAAACAAGTTAGGTAGCAAGGATTCTTTAGTGGCAGCAGACTAGGTCAGCCCAACAGAGGAAGTCTTGTCAGTGGTCCCAGACGACAAAGTTCTCCCAACAAAACCTGTAAAGCCTTGAGGGTAAGGACCCCATCTGCCTTATATCTGTCATATCTGCAAAGCCTGGAAGAACAGCCACTCCTCAAATGAGAGTAGATTCCATTGAACTAAGACTCCTGTATTTAGTGTTTGAATGAACTCTGCCTCCTTTTTCCCTTTTGTGACCCTCCTTTCTTCTGTGCATTCAGGGATGGCCTTTTGAACACTATATTCTTTCATTAGATATGCCAACACAGTACAGTGAGGGGCGAATATGCTGGTCAGGTAGCCAATTTGTGTTTTCATGCTGACTTGTGCATTTATATTTTCATCCATTTAGTGTTTTTGCCTCTTATTGCTTCCCAGATTGGGAAGTGAGATACAAGGAATACAGGTACAGCCACTAAGTACGTTTTACATAAAGTTTATTTCTACAAACCTGTTACATCGACACTCCATGCTCACCTCTTAATATTGGATAGTAATGCAGCTCAGCCAGATTGGCCCAGTCTATTGCTTCTAATAGTTTCTGCTAATCACTAGAGATGAGGCTCAAGATATTAAAAGACTGTTAAAGTTGATCAAGATGGAAAACTTGGGGAAAGCCACCTTGTTGTTGAACCCTGCAATCTACTGAAACTACAAAAGTGTTTTACTTCCATCCATTTCCATGGATAGTTAATGAGCCCTTGCTCTGTTAAGGGCAAGGTTGGAGGTATACAAGACAATGTTTTGCCTGCATTTAACTTCGAAAGATAACATTCTATCTTTGGACTTATGTGTTAATTTTTCAAACAGCTTTATCTATTTCCATTTAGTTTTATTAACATAATACTTAGAAATCCTTAAAAGGATCTCCAGATTGCATAAGAGGAGGTAAGGAGAAAAGTAGGTAACCAAACAGTGCAACTTGGTGCATAAACTGTGTCTTAGGAATTGATTCCCAGCGGAAATTACCCAAGAGAGTAAAGAAGTGGTACAGTAAATCATGTCCTAGAACCACATTTATTGGCCCTAGGAGGCAACATAGGTATCAGAAATTGTGAGTCTTCTGTCAGCTCCTACATTATCTGTCTGCGTGACTCTCGCCATGTCATTTCAGGTCTTAGTTTTTCATGTAAGTAATGAAAAAATTGGACTGACCGTCCATCTCCTTCTAGATCAGAATATGCTACAGCTCACAATTTGTGAGCTTTAAACATTACGTAAAATTCTCTTGCCTGCAATCTGCAAAAATGGCACCAGAATATTTTTTACTCTGTTGGTCTGGTTTGCGCTTTATTTTTTTCCAGCTTTAATGAGATATAATTGACAAAGAAATATTACATATACATAAAGTATAAAACATGATGTTTGATATATGTATACATTGTGAAATGATTAAGTCTTTAATCCATTTTAAGTTAATTTTTGTTTAGACCCAGGTTTGAGTTCAACTCCATTCTGCACGTGGATATCCAGTTTTTTCAGGACAATTTATTTAAGAGATTATCCTTACCCCATCGTGTATTCTTGGCACCCTTTACGATGATAAATTGACTGCATATGTGTGGGTTTATTTCTGTGCTTTCTTCTGTTGCATTGGTCTGTGCATCTGTTTTTATTCCAGTACCACACAATTTTGATTACTATAACTCTATAGTATGAAATCAGGAAGTGTGATACCTTCAGCTTTGTCCTTCTGTTTGACAATGCTTTGGTTTTTCAGGGTCTTATGTGGTTCTGTACAAACTTTAGTATTGTTTGTTCTATTTCTGTGAAAAAAATCATTGGAATTTTGATAGGGATTACATTGAATCATTAGTTTGCTTTGGGTAGTGTGAACATTTTAACAATATTAATTTTTAAAAACTATAAATTAGATCTTTCCATTTATTTTTATATCTTCTTCAGTTTCTTTCATCAGTGCTTTATATTTTTCAGTGCAAAAATCTTTCCTTTCCTTAAACTTGTTTCTAAGCATTTCATTCTTTTTGATGATAAGGTAAATGGGATTATTTTCTTAATTTTTGATCATTTTCTTAATTTTTGATCATTTGTTGTTAGTATATAAATACAACTGATTTTTGTGTATTTTTGCAACTTTGCAACTTCCCTGAATAGATTAATTATAACAATATTTTGTTACAATCTTTAGGGTTACAAAACCATTTATATAAAATCATATCATCTGCAACAAGGCAGTATAGTTTCTCCCTTTCCAATTTGGATGACCTTTATTTCTTTTTCTTACTTAATTGCTGTGGTTAGGACTTTCAGTAGTTTATTAGGAGTGGACACTTTTGCCTTGTGGTTTTTTTTTGGGGGGGGGTGAGTCCTCTGATATATTTTATTGAGTATAGTCGACATACGATGTCACA
Organism: Prionailurus viverrinus; assembly: GCF_022837055.1. Classification (NCBI taxonomy): domain Eukaryota; kingdom Metazoa; phylum Chordata; class Mammalia; order Carnivora; family Felidae; genus Prionailurus; species Prionailurus viverrinus. The sequence continues at coordinate 192,393,015 of NC_062561.1, read as the reverse complement.
TTAGTTTCAAGTGTACAACATAGTGATGCAACAACTCAGTATTATTCTGAGGTACCACGTGTCACCATGAAAGACTATTGCAATACCATTAACTATTTTCCCTATGCTATACCTTTTATCCCCATGCCTTCTTTATTCCATAACTGGAAGCCTGTATTTCACACTTCCCTTCACCCTTTTTGCCCATCCCCCCATTATCTTCCCTCTAGTTAGGCACCCTTGTCTTATTCCTAATTTTAAAGGGAAAGCTTTCAGTTTTTCACTGTGGAACATGATGTTGGCTATGGGATTGTCCTGTGTGGCTTTAAGGGGAGGTACATTGCTTTTATACATTTTTCTTTCTTTCTTTTCTTTTTTTTTGGCCATTGTGATATATTTTTTTTCAGGAGTAGTATTTAGTGATTTTTCACTTATATATAACACAGAGTATTCATCCCAACAAGTGCCCTCTTTAATGCCCATCACCCATTTAGCCCATCCACCCATCCAACACCCTCCAGCAACTCTCAGTTTGTTCTCTTTATTTAGGAGTCTCTTATGGTTTGCCTCCCTCTCTCTTTATTTTTCCTTCTCTTCCTCTTTTGTTCATCTGTTTTGTTTCTTAAATTCTGTATATGAGTGAAATCATATGATATTTATCTTTCTCTGACTTGATTTGCTTACCATAATACACTCTAGTTCCATCCACATTGTCGGAAATGGCAAGATTTCATTCTTTTTGACTGTTGAATAATATCCCATTGTGTGTGTGTATATATATACATATATGTATGTATATATACACACACATATATATGTATATATGTATGTATGTGTATATGTATATATATGTGTGTATATATATGTATATAAATCTTATGATATTTGTCTTTCTCTGCCTGACTTATTTTTCTTAGCATAATACACTTCAGTTGTATTCACATTGTGGCAAATGTCAAGATTTCACTCTTTTTGACTGCCAAGTAATATTCTATTGTATATATGTACCACATCTTCTTTATCCATTTGTCATTTGATGGACGTTTGGGCTCTTTCAATAATTTGGCTATTGTTGATGGTACTGCTATAAACATTGTGGTGCATGTGCCCCTTCAAATCAGCATTTTTGTGTCCTTTGGATAAATACTAAGTAGTGCAGTTGATAGGTCATAGGGTGGTTCTATTGTTGAGTTCTTATCATGAAAACATTGATTTTTTTATCAAATGTTTTTCTGTGTTTATTGAGATAATATTTTTATTTTCTATTCTGTTAATGTAGTGTGTCATTTTCATTAATTTACTCTGATGAACCATTCTTGCATCCCAGGGATGAATCCCACTTGATCATAATGTATGGTCCTTTTAACGTGCTGTTAGGTTCAGTTAGCTAATATTTTGTTGAAGATTTTTTGTAACTGTATTTATCAGGGATTTGGGCCTGTTTCTTTTCTTGCAGTGGCTTTATCTGGCTTTGGTTTGAGAGTAGTGCTGGCCTTGTTAAATACATTTGGAAGTGCTTCCTCTTCTTTAAAGTTTTGGAAGAGTTTGAGAAGGATTGGTATTCCTTTTTTTTTTTTAATTTTTGGTATAATTTTCCCCTGAAACTGTCTGGTTCTGGGCTTTTGTTTGAGGTTTTTGATTACTACTTCAGTCTTCTTACTAATAATTATCTGTTTTGATTTTCACTTTCTTTATGATTCAGTCTGGGTAAGTTCTATGTTTTTTGGAATTTATCCATTTTCTTCTAGGTTTCCAAATTTATCCATGGATAATTTATCAAAATAGTCTCTTATCCTTTGTATTTCTGTGGGATCAGTTGTAATATCTTCTTTGATTTATAATTTTATTTATTTGAGTCTTCTGTATTAGTCTAGCCCAAGGTTTCTCAGTTTTATCTTTAAAAGAAAAACCACAACTCTTCATTTCATTGTTCTTTTCTCCTGTTTTTCTGGTCTTTCTTTCATTTGTTTGTATTCTATTCTTTGTTATTCCTTGTCTTCTGTTAACTTTGGGCTTAGTTTGTTCTTTTTCTCGTCGTCTTATGTGTCAAGTTAGGTTGTTAGAGATGTTTTCCCCCTAGTGTAGATATTTAGCATTGTAAACATTCCTCTTAGAACCACTTTGCTGCATCCCATCATTTTCAGTACATTGTGTTTCCATGTTTGTCCGCCTCAAGATACTTTTATGGTTTTCCTTGTGAATTCTTCCTTGACCGATTTGTTGCTCAGGAGTGTGTGGTATAGTTTCTACATATTTGTGAGTTTTTCAGCTTTTGCCCTGTTACTGATTTCTAATTTTATGCCACTGTGGTCAGAAAAAATGCTTGATATGAATTTAATCTTCTTAAATTTGTTAAGACTAGTTTTATGGCCCAACATATGATCTATCCTGGAAAATATTCCATGAACACATGTGCAAAGCATGTATTTTGTTGCCTGGAATGTTCTGTGTATGTCTACTGGGTCCATTTGATTTATAACGTTATTTGAAACCACTGTTTTCTTATTGGTTTTCTGTCTGGATAATTTATTCATTGTTGAAAGTGGGGTACTGAAGCTTTCCTACTGTTACTGTATTGCTCTCTATTTCTCTCATCAATTCTGTTAATACTAGCTTTATATATTGAGATGCTCCAATGCTGGGTGCATATATGTTTACAATGGTTAAATGCTGATAATTAATAGACCGCTTTATTATTATACAGTGACGGATTTTGACTGAAAGTCTATTTTGTCTGATGTGACTATAACCACTCCTGATGTCTTATGGTTACCGTTTACATGGAATACCTTTTATTTTTAATCCCTTCTCTGTCAATGTACATGTCTTCTCAAAGCTAAAATGTGTCTCTTGTAGGCAGCATATTGTGGCATTTTGTTTTTTTCTGTTTATTCAGCCACTTTGTGTCTTCTGATCAGAGAATTTAATTCATGTACATTTAAAATGATTATTGATAAGGACTTATTATTGCCATTTTTTGTTTTGCTTTCTGATTCTTTTGTAGTTCCTTTGTTCTTCTCTTCCTGTCTCACTGTCTCTTGTGATGTGTGTGTGTGTGTGTGTGTGTGTGTGTGTGGTATGTTTTGATTCCTTTTTATCATTTGTGTATCTAGTAGAGGTTTTATTGTCTGTGGTTACCACAAAGCTTATATAAAACATCTTACAGTTATAACAGTATATTTTAAGCTGATAACTACTTAACTTTAATTGCATACAAAATCACTCTATGCTTTTACTTGTCCCCCCCCCCCACATTTTATGCTTTTGATTTCATACTTGACATTTTTATATTATTCACCCATTAACAAATGATGGTAGCTATAGCTGTTTCTATGCTTTTATCTTTTAACTTTGAAATTAGAGTTAAGAGGGATTTATGTACCATTACATTATTAGAGTATTCTGGAATTTGACTATGTATTTTCCTTTATCAGTGACTTTCTATACTTTGATTTTTCACGTTGTTATTTATGTTTTCATGTTGTTTTGTTTCTACCTGAACTCTGATTATCATTTCTCGTAAGGCAAGTTTAATGGTGATGAACTCCCTCAGCTTTTATTTGTTGGTAATGTCAAAATCTTATTTGTTACTAGCAATGTTCATTATTAGTAAAACACTAAACATATATTAAGCAACTATTATATGCCAAACACTATGCTAGTTGTGAGTTTGCCCAACTGTGTATCTTTCACATATTTAAATGAATTCCTTCTAAAGATCAAATAATTTGAAATGTATAACATTGCATTTTCTCTTGTTGGCAACTTTTAATTTTTTTTTGGTGTATGGTTGCTGGAAGTTGGTGTTGAGGCCTTTGGTCTCAAGGATTCAGGGATTCAGGCAGCTAATAATTAGCATGGAATTCCCACATCAGACAGTTGTATTTTGTACCACTGAGTACTGATGGACCATCAAAATAAAGATGAGCAGTGCTAACATTTTTCATGTACAGACCTTATTTATTTCCGCCTACCACGGGGTGCCTATCGTGAAGTCTGGCCCATTTTTATTGATCAATAAATTTTACTTCCAAATAAAAATATGATATTTCAAGAATTTTACTTTCAGCAAGCAGTAATACAGTGAGATATTTTGGCCAAAAAGAATTTGGGGAGAATTGATTAGTGTTTGGTGCTGAAAAGGAAAGAATGCATGGAACCATTTGTGTAACTATACCAGTATTTGTTTTACAGTACTTAATTAATTTCTTTTAAAAAGATATATCTACAGTGAATTTTATTACTAGTTACATTAATTACCAAGTGCGTCAATTCCTTCTCAAAGTACTGACATAGCTTGAGAAACCTTCATTCTGTACCATGCATAGATTTGAATTTCCAAAACAGAAAATGATTTCAGCTTTACACACTAGGGCCAATGGAGATATTCTCAAAACTGTGGGTCACTGATTTGTCACTGAGCTAGACTTCCTCCAAAGATAAAGTCTCTTCCGAATCAACCAGATAATGTTGTCTTTGCCAAATGAAAAGCAGAGCTGTATTTGTTCTGTTTGGAAGGGCCAAAGCTGGGTGAGTGTCATTTTGCATCAGGTATTATTTGTGAAATGAACGGCTAGCATAATGTTACTGTTGTAATCACCTGCTATTAGATTAACTCAAATGCTCAGGGAATGGAAGAACAAATAGTAAATGCTTTTCTATCCTTAAATTAAATGTTGTTTCAGAACACTTCTTAAAGAACTTTCCCTGGGCAAGATTATGAATATGTCTTGGGTGCCCTATCATCCGTAGTGCACATGGGACTTTTGTTTGCCTTCCACTTTTTCTCAATTCTCTCATTAGCCTACTGAGTCCATGTGGTGCATATGGAGCTGATTTCTTCCTTTTAGTCTCTGGGATTGTCATATGAGCCAAATATGAACAACACGAGTATGTCATCCCTCAACCATAGAGATTTGTTCAGGGATAAGCATGTGGCTCAAGCTGGGTTACTTAGAATGCTTTATGGAAAAGATCTTTTATTTTTCCATGTAAGACTGAGATCACCTGTGGACGTTTTACGTCCCAGTAAATCAAAACTAAGAATGAAACCATGAGAAGCCTAGAGAAGAGGGAAATAGAGCCTTGATTGTATTAGAACTATTGTGCTGCACCCACCTTAAGATTAGAGTTACATGATTTAGGAACCCCCTCTTTTTCTCTGATGCTAATTTGAATGAGTTCTGACTGCTGTAACCAAAAGATTCTTGGCAAATACCTCTTTTCAGATTTGTGCCGTAACTACTTTGTGCCTCTTGAAGACCCCAAAGTAGTATCTCAGCCTGCCCTCCCAAGTAAGTGACACAACAAACACTCTACCCTATAATCATAGCCATTCTACCTTGTATCTCAGACCTTAAGGTCTTTGCCAGAAACCTGACTTGGTAATTTTGCACAAAGTCTTGTAGATAAACATGTAAAAGGCTTGTTAGTTTTGGGGGAATATTTACATCGTATAAGAGAACTTCATATCCTGAGTACAATACAATGTTTTAGCATGTCAGAAAGATTAAATGAAGTCTGAAACTTGAAGATAAAGTGGAGTTGTGTGCATATTCTTGCGCTTGGGTTAAAAAAACCAAACCAAACCCTGCATTCACATACTTAAAAGTATATTTTGTGCACTTCCTTTGAGCTAGGCACAGTGGAAGGAACTAGGACCCAATAGAGAGTAAGAGGTTTCTGCTCTCATGGAAAAGATTCATTTTGTATCAGGACATTTTGACATGGATCCAATAAAAATACAAATAAATGTGTAATCAAATCTATGATAAGTATTGGTCTTTCGGCATAGGTAATGGGGGGCTGTTGTGTTCAGGGATAACTAAATCCTAGAGGAAGTGATAATGGAGTATACATTTGAAGGTTGAATAGGAGTTAAAGAACTGAAAACATGAGAGTGAGGGTAACTTCTAGGAAAAAGAAAAGTCTTTCCAGAAGGAGAAAACAGCTTTGTAAAAGATTCTCAAGTGGGAAGATACACGATTTCTTTGAAGAAGAGAGAGTGGCAGCAGATGAGACAGAAGATGTAGACAAGGGACCAGATGAAGCCAGGCCTTTTAAGTCATGGTGACAGTTGTTGTCCTTACCTTTCAGGAAATAGTAAGAAAGACATTTAAGGATTTTAGTTCGCAAAGTGACATGCTTAGGATTATGTTTTAGAAGTTATCGCTGCAACTTCATGATTGTGAGGTCTGGCTGGTATTAGAATCACCTGGATTAAGGGGTTCCTGTCCCATTCCAGTAAAATCAAAGTCTCAGGTGTGTGCCCCTGGATCTGGTCATTTTAAAAGCTCCCTCCAGATGATTCTAACGTGAAGCTAGGCTGGAGAATCACAGATGTAAACCAGGTAGGAGATGTAAGTGCATCTGTGCTAGAGGCTCTGCGAGCTGGCTTCTCTGTATGACTCAAGGTTACCGCCACCAAAGCTAAGATTATCATGGTCTGTGTTAATAGAAACATAGTTCCTAAATGAGAGAGAGTTTTGTTCCTCTGCCCACAAATTAGACCTAGCACACCTGAAGAGTTTGTTCAACTCTCGGCATCAGATTTTAAGAGAAAACTAGCCAAACTGGAACATTCCTAGAAGAGGCCATTGAGGTGGTAAGAGGAATCTGCACTGTCATGAGCAGAAGTGATCCAATGGCACCAGAGAAGTTGAAATTGTAGTCAAGTAGTTCTTCACGAAGGATGATTTAGGACCTCCCTTTTCAAGGAAGTCCAAGGCTTCTATTGATTCAGAGGGTAAGTATGAGGTCCAACTACTTCCCAGTCATAGACATTGGAAACAATGGCAGGAGACGGTGTAGACAAGAATCTGTGTCCTCATGGAGTTGATGTTCTAGTTGAGAATGAAGTTTTCTCACTCACATGATTCTTAAAGTCGGAATTTTAAATTGACCTTTATAGTTAGTGGCTTTAGAATCAGGACGTGTCATAGGGAGATGTATTTCCGTTGTTAATTTTAGAACATTAAAAGTAGAAGTTTCTGAGAAGCTAGGAGGTCAGCATCCATGGAAGGATTCTAGCAGAAGTGGCCATTGTAGAATCTAAAGACAGGATTGGAAGATGTAATAGGAAGGAGATTATTGAGTGATCTAGTCTAGTAATCCCTAGAGTCTTTTACAAAACTAAAAAAACAAATATTACACCTTAAGTGCTTTATTATGCATTATCTCATGAAATTTATAACACTCATCATGCAGATGGGGAAAATGAAACCACATCACACTATCATTTTGGAAGTTAAAAACATGACTTCTACAAATAAAGCGTAAAGAGATGTCAGAAATTTAATTTGACTCATTAATTGATGAAGACATCAGTATGATGGTAAGACTGGGTCCAAGAACATTTGAGGAGCTCTTTGTTTATGGGTGTGTTAATAAAAGAATGTTAGTACAAGATTACTAGGTGGGACACAAAACGGATTAATGTTTCACAGGGCAGTAAACCACATGGGATTATTTTTTTTTTCTACTGGAGAAAAATAATTTCTACCTTTCACAGAAAAAAGTCTTTAAAGTAACATAACTTCATTAAATTCTGGACCTTTATTTAGTAGCAAGTAGTAAATGGAGCAAAGCATATTTCCCTTAGATAATTCTTGAGAGAGCATGTGACAAACACCACATAAAACATTGAAAGCACATGATTATCTTTTGGCCTTCTTTTCAAGTTTTGGATAATTTTTCTTACCATTAGAAGAGGTAAATAACTTTTCAGGATTTTTGAGTTTCAGTGATGAGGCTGCTCACAACCGATCCATCTTTCTCCAAATATCCCCCCTGAAATGAGCCATGTAGCAAGCACTTTGGGGGGAAAGGTACTGGGGATGCACCTTTTGAATCACATCACCATTGTCCGGCCTTTGTATAAGTCGGAGCTTGTTTTTTCCAGCTGCTTTATGTTGGTTTGTTTACCCGATTCCTAAAACATTTGTAAACCTCTCAAAATTAACTTCTCGACCTATTTTGTTTCTGTGAAAGTAGTTTGGCACACTAAACATGATTAATATGTAGCTAGTGGTTCATTAACTGCTTGCTGCTGTTGGCTCTAAGACAAAAACTCTGGAACCCCAGGTAGACATCTGATTCTTTAGAATTTATTGCAGCTTTTTGCTCAGTAAGTTTTCTTTCTCAGTTTCTGGAGTGTGTGGGGGATGGGGTGGCGGGGCGGGGGGTAGGGATGGTTGTTGTTAATTGAGGATGTCACAGTTACCAAACAGGGAATTGTAATTGTTAGTGGTTTCCTATTTTTAGAGTGGTAATCTTGAGCTCTTCAGGTTCCAGACCAAGTCCAGTTCTCTGCAAATGGCACTTTGTTCAGCCTCATGTAACTGACGGCAGATTTGGCCTCACTGTTTTCCTTTCCTGTGAGTTAATCTTGAGGAAAGACTTGAGTGTTAAGTTCAGGGAGTAAATGAAAAGTAGCTATGTGGTAGGCTTAATGTTCCAAGAAGGTATGAGGATACTTGCCTATGTTTAAGGAGATAGGCCCCTATTACGTAAAGGTAAAGTGGCAGAAAACTAGACAAATAACTTATTTTAGGAGCTCAAACTAGATGTAAGAGCACAGTTTTGCTTTTTGAGTTAAGAGAAAGCGTCCAATATTTGCTCCATTGAGAGAAAACGAGGTTGAAATTTACAGGCACTGTAATAATATTTCATAAATATAACATATCATATTTAATGTATCTTATAGGCCACTTTACGTGAGTTATCTCACCAAATTCCTCAACAATTCCATGAGGTAGAATCTATCATTGTTTCCATTTTATAGATGAGTAAACTGAGGTCCTTAGGGGTTAAGCAAGCTGGCCAAGATTCACAGTCAGTAAGAGAGACAAAGTTAAGATTAGACCCAGGTGAACTGATTACAAGCCTATTCCTGGGAAGGTTAGATGGCATTGCCCTTCCCCAATGATGCTGGGATGGAGAAAGCACATAGAAAATTAGTCAAAAGCCCATTTTCCAACCTCAGCTCCAGCATTAACTGTCTTTGCATCTCTGGATGAGTCATCTCATCTGTCTGGGTCTCCATTTCCCTCTACAAAATGAAGGGTAGAAACAATTTGGATTGGATGGTCTCTGGGGTTCCTTCCAACTCTTAAGTCCTCGGATTCTATAATTGCATCCTGACCGTAGAGGTGCACGTGCTCCCCTCCCCACACACATACATACACTGCTTCCCAAAGCAAAAATCTAATCCTGCTGTGAGCACCATTGCAATTTGATGCTAAATTCAAGCAAGACCCCACCAGATCCTGTTATTTACAACAGCCCGTCAGGAACACACAACACTTTCTAAAATTTGGTGAGCCTGTTCTTTAAAATAAGTTGCTAATGGGACGTGATTTTAGGACATAAAATATTAATTTAAAAAAACCCTCAAAACAGATGAGGCTTTCTCTATAAATCATCCCTTTCCTACAGTGTTACCTTGACAACTTAGCTTTGACTCTTTATAAATGGGGTTTTCAGTGTAGGAGAAGAGGGGTGTCCTCGTGGTATCTTTCAAGATTTTCTCGTGTTTGATGGTAAGAGGAAACGTCAAAAGTCGATCACGAAATCCAGCAGAATGTACACAGGACATCTTGATGGAATGTCATCCGGAAATAATCACAGGTGCACAGAATTAGGCCATATCCTGATTAAAGGTACGTTATTTTCTCCTTTCTGTTCCCTGTAACCATCACACGTCTCAAGAGCATGTGAAATGTTACATTCCTGGACCAGCACAGTTACAGAGCAGACAGCAACTAAAATGCCTGAAAATAATTGCATTATTTTTAGTTGCAGCAGCCAAGATGCACATACTAGGATGAGGGGAGAACTCTGAAGTACTGAACCAAAATCTAGAAATGCTAAAAATACTGTTCCCCCTCCAGCAATTGAGATTTTGAGCAATGACTGAGGCAAAGGCAGGTAGGGAGATTCAATTAGAATTCGCATCTCTCAGCTGTAAATAGGCTCGTTATCAGGGCTGGCAAGAGCTCAGTGGGCTCACAGGGCTGAGCCCGGGCCTGCCAGGGGAAGAAGTTAAAAATGGGCAGTGCTGAGCAGCAGAAGACTCCTCTCCGGCATCTGGCAGCACAGAGCAGAACCTGGAGAATGGCTGAACGATCCGAATTGGTTCTAGAAGCCCTTTCCCTTGGGGTTGTGAATATGAGCCCAGCAGACGCCACGGACGCTGTTGCAGGGGAGCGAGTCTGTGCTTGACACATGTGTTTCCCATTGATAGCTGGAGACAGACCAGTAGCTCTGAGTTGGCCTGACAAAGCCTTATTGAAGTACAGACAGAGTACGGTTTCAAAGCCATCAGAGAAAGAACGGGAATGCTGTTCAGGAAATTCTTCAGGCATGGGCAGGGACTTGGCTGCAATTCTGCAGTTGGAAAATCTGACTGGGGCAGCTTCTGAACACAGGCTGGGCCTGCTCACGCTTGGCGGGCTGAGCGGCCGCCTCCTTCAGAGCCTCTCGGCTCACTCTGGGCTTGTGGGCGATTTTCATCAGGCGCTTTGTGAAGCAGACAAGCGAGGTAGGGCACTGTTAAGTTTTTACATTTCCACGATTCTTTTCACTTTCTCAGCCTGCTGTTTGTTTGTAAGTACTGGGAGTTTTTGGCCGGTGTGCGTGTGTGTTGCAAGTTAGAACTCCATCCCTTCAAATGTTCGGTGTGGACTTGTAATCTTTTCTTTTTTTTCCTCCCCCCTACCCTCTTCAAGTTCTGATTTCCAACAGGACTGAGACACTTTTGAAAGTTGGGATTTAGCTAGCAACACAAACGGGAAAGGAAAAGTTTGCGAATCCTTGGGCAGTCACCCTGTTCCCACCTTCTGTAACTTATCTGCGTGGAAGGACGGTTCGTTGGCACGAAAGATCATTTGAGATGAAACTATCTGTGTTCTTTGCTTCATGAGAGCTTTGAGAGGGGTGTTTTTAGCAGAAAATAGCTTTCATTTTAGCAAGGAATCAGAGTTGGAAGTTTCTATTTTGGATTACATTTTCAGAGTGTGGGAGCAGATATGTGTATATGAGTTCCTGGCATCTCTTATTATTCTATGGGATTTGGGCTGTCATTAAGGAGCCCACTGATAGGTTTGCCTAGAAATATGCTGGATCAACCTTTGTAATTCTGTTTCTATAATACTTTTCAACTATCCTGAGTTGAAAAGTTAGTGGCAGTTTTACTCTCAAAAACTACTTCTGTATTTTGGAAATAGAGACAACTAAAGGGAAACGGAAAACAGTAGTTTCTTCATAATCGTTGCTACAAGACAGACATAGGATGGGGTGAATTTTAGCTCCTTAATTGATTTTATTTTACACTTTACTGGAAAGAGTGCTTTAAAAAACCCCAACTTTTTAAATAATTCTTCCTCATATGTATCAGCTATAATGCAGTACAGGTTTTTATACCCCACCCCAGGAAAGCTCTACCTTATTCTGTGCTTAGCATTTGTAAAATACACTGTGTAATTGCACTTAAGAAACTCGTTCAGCTCAGGAAGGGCTGGACGAAATCTCACTCCAGCTTTGTGATTACTGGCAGAGCAATTGGTGACAGCTCTTGTGCTCTCCAAAGGGTCTTGGCCAAGAGTCAAGCTGGAGAAAGAGTTGAATGAATGGATTCAGGTGCGTGTTTACTTTAGTTTTAAAATCTCTCAGTGAGGAGCTAACAGTCCAGATTGATGGGTGAATGAAAATACAGGGCTGGAGCTCTTAATCTTCTGTGTAAGACGTCTGTGCAGGCCGACCTCTGTCCTCTCAGTGGAAAGTCCGCACTCTCAGCCCTCATGTTCTCCACAGTTGTGCACTTGGAGGAAGGAATTGGGAAATGGGGGCCAGCAGGGGTGCTTACTCGAAGAGTGGCATGCAAACATTTTTTTCATCAGTCTTATCTCTGTGTTATGTTGGGTGGCGAGGGTTTGGGACACACAGGATGTGGGACAGAAACAAATGTGCATTTGGAAGTCAGCATAGACGGTGACTACATTGGTGTTTTTCCTAAGTGCCTACTGGGTGAGCAGAATGCCAGGACACATTAGGAACCGACATGAGCCATAGCCAAGCCCACTGCCAGTGAAAAAGGAGACTCAAGTGAGCTCTAATGTCATACTTGTCTAAATTTAGCCTGTGTCAAGCACTGAGCAGAGCAGGCGTGAAATGGCAGCTCCGGGTTACAGAATTTTGAACGGCAGCGCCTAAAACTTAGAAGAAACTTTATAGTTTCCCTTTTTTGGAAGTATAGGAGGGGCGAACCAAGCTCCCTTGACATTTGAAAAGAAAAAGAAGAGGTGGGAGGGTAGAGGAGAAGGAATCAGGGCAGAGGTGCAGGCAACAGGGTAGAGGAGTGGCCACTGCACACAGGGGGCAGCGAGGGCAGAGGGAGGAGATGGTGACCAGGAATGAAGCCTGCGGACTAGAAACAGCACAAACCAGCAGGCACCAATTCATTCGCTTGAAGTGCGTGGATAAACCACGGTCTTGGCAAGAATCGTTTTATCCTCTAACACGCTGGGAGACCCTGTGGCCAGTCTGCCCCGCTGTGCCTTCTGGAAGCAATCAGAAAGCACATTTTGTAAGAACGGCAACGCCCAGGGGTTCAGATTTCCCAAGCAGCGAGGGAGCAGGCTCTTAAGGCTTTATTTTTAACCCCTATTTCTTCCATCCAGAGGTATTCCCACTGGGGGTGTTGAGTGAATGGACCAGGTGCGGGTGGGTGAGTGATTGTGGTGACCAGTTGGTTCTAGGCCCTGCCCATGGACACTTTGTCGTAAAGACAAAGTTTTTCAGAGGAAGATAAAAGGATCCATAGACTTTATTTTGATGAATTAAATTATTTAAATTATTTTTAATTAAAAAAAAACATCTCTAAGGTCATACCTGTACCATTTGTTGGTGAAAGTGTTTAATTCTACTTTCAGAAGGTTAGGAGTTTCATAGAATCTTGGATTTGACCATCCGGAAGATACCTGGGCCATCCTGTAGTGCAGAATTTCTTGAGTATGAGTAATATGGAAACCCCTTTCATAACAGGGTGTTTGTGGGGGAAATCAATGCCCTCATTATCGACTTAATTATTTTATTGTACTGTCACATGTACAAACCGAAAATACCCACCTGGATACTACCTCTCTGTTTTAATCATTCTTGAATAAACATAGTACTAAAACAAAATTTTGCATTAAATACAGAGAAATGTATCTCATAACATTCAGATTATGAACTTTGGTTTCTTATGTAGAAGATGCATTATTGGAATTTAAAAAAAAATTTAATGTTTATTTATTTTTGAGACAGAGAGAGACAGAGCATGAACGGGGGAGGGTCAGAGAGAGGGAGACGCAGAATCTGAAACAGGTTCCAGGCTCTGAGCTGTCAGCACAGAGCCTGACGCGGGGCTCGAACTCATGGACCGCGAGATCACGACCTGAGCCGAAGTCGGACGCTTAACCAACTGAGCCACGCAGGCACCCCATGGAATTTAATAAGGTTTATACCATGAATATGGGACTAACACGTACCCAGAGATTACTTTGATCCCAGCACACTTACATTCCTATATCCTGGACAGACACTTGATTCTTCAACAGCTGTTTTCTCTTCCCATCTACCTTCACTCTGTCCTTTTATTTGCACCTTGAAGGAATGTGCCATTTTATGTTGTGTCACATTCTTTTCCTTTCTCTCTTCATGACAATTAGAATGGAGTCATTTGTCACCCACGCGATCACATGGTTAATACAAATACAGACACCAAAGCTGTGTGGTAGTAGGCATTAGTTGTGAATCTGACCTATATTTTCTAGGACAAAATTTACATCAAATAACCACATCAAAAAAAAAAAAGGAAAGAAAAACACAAGAACAGATTTGGTGCAGAACTCTCAGGTCTCAGGGAAGATTTGAGGATCTCTCATGGGGTCTCCACGTTAAGAGATGCTGGTCCTGGCTGGTTTTGGTTCCGTGGAAGAACCTCGTCAGGAATCTCGGGAAGGATGGTTCTGTAACTGGAAACACCCTCTCCGTATTTCTACTGTAGCCCAGCTACTTTGACTTGTTGTCTGTATTGGGGTTTTGCAGGAGATTTCATCTGAAAAGGGAGTTCTAAGGCAGTACCTGTGAAACTTGTGTTTGGCTACAGTAATAGAAACTCTGCTCACAGAAGTCTAAAGGTATAAGGTGTTGCTTTTGGCGTGGACAGGTGTAGGTCGTGCTTGGACAGTCCAGGGCTAGTGCGACAACTGAGCACTGTCCCCAGTGAACACAGCTTCCTTTCTGCTTCCCCATCTTCTGCCCTTTAGCTGACCTTCCCATGCTCATGTCCATGCATCATGTCTAAGTCAGGGCGCAGGTGGCAGGGCATGAAGGGGAAAACACCTTTCCTCATGAGACTTTGCCCCTTTCATCAGGAAGGGATCCTGTCCCATGTAGACTTCCCCTCGCATCTCAGAATACACACCCAGAACTGGATTGTGTACCCACTGGTCCCATGCGATGATACTACCATACTGGTTACAGCCAACCATGCTTCACCCTCTGGGTATGGAGTAGGAACCCACAAATTCAGATCGAGATTTCTGCCAGATGATGAGCCTATCAGCGCCTATCTATTATCAGTGAACACCAGGGAGGATGCCTGTAGGACAGGCATGGACAGTTGGGGCCACAAATGCTTAAAAACAAAAAACAAAACAACAAGAACAACAATAACAACAAAACCAAATAAACAAATACATTTGAAAAACACTGCCTCAGTAATCTATTCCTTCCACTTTATGGAAGCAGACACTGAGATCCGGAAAGTGAACACTGAGATCAAAAGACTGTCTAAGGGACACAGGCAGTCTGCGACAATGGCAATACTTCTTGTTTCTTGACTATGAGTCTGGTGTGGACTACATGTTATATGCATCGCCTCAGTAATGATAACTTAGTGATACTTTGGAAGGCAAGCCTCAAAAACAAAACAAAACAAACAAAAAGAGAAACATACTGGAATCTTAGTATTGGAAGTTTCCTCAGAAATCACCTCCATGGTTTCTCAAAACCTCCTGAATCAGAATTCCAGAGATTAGAGTTGGAGAGTCTCTATATTTTTAAAAGCTCTCTGAGTGATTCTTTTGAAGCCAGCCAGACACTGTGCACAGAACTGGGTTTGTTTAAGATGTGGTTAAATCAGTATCCACTGCAGGGATGCCATTTATAGCATTGCTGACAGATATCAGCCACATGGGTTGGCAGTGCCTTCAATGATGGCAGGCAGCTGGGGTGTCATTTCTCTACTCTGCAAGGCAGCCGGGGTGTCATTTCTCACCTCAGGTCTCCTCAAATTGAGCCAATGTTCATGTCTGCGCTTTGTAACCTATGCCCTTTGTCATGGGCTCTGGAGCCACATTTGAGATGGGTGATGGTACTTGGTGCAGAAGTGAGGTGGAGAAAGGGAGTAAAGATAGAAGTGGTCAGAAATCTTGGGATAGGTCCTGACTTCACTAATTGCTGGATCTCAGTTTTCCCACCTGTACAATGGGATCCGATGCCACTAGAGTGTTTTCTGTTTCTCATAATCTATCGTTTTTGGAATTCTAAAGCTCTCCCATTACTTTATGAAGGTCCAAGTCTTCCTTTCCCAAGGATGGGCATCTTGAATTATTTCATATGTCCCTCCTCTTTTCCTGTGCTATTCTCCTTACCTTTCTTGAACACATTCTACTTAAACTCCTCTTGACAAAAATATGATTCCCTGAACTCAGTTCCAGTCATCTGCCAGGTGCATATTCCATGAACAGAACACCAAACGTCTATATTAACCTAAGGGGAAGAGAGTGATTTTATGGGAGAAGTGGCACAGTAAGAAGGAAGAGTGGGAGGTGAGATGATCTTATAGCAGAAGGAGATACACACACACACACACACACACACACACACACACATACACACACACACATTTAATATTGACTAAGACAGCATGAGACAGACTGGCAAAGAATGAAATAGGCAAACCATGACAAAAAGACGTATGGGCACAATCAGCAGAGGAAAGAATATTTTACCCTGAGTTATCCAAGTTACTTTTTCTGCGTTGCCCGAATTTCTCTCCAGATTCCACTGTGCTCTTTCACCTTTGCTGCCACACAAAGAAGTGATTGTCTTCATTATTATTTCAAACTCCAATTGCCAAGTGTGAACCACTTTATATAAAGAAGCCTTGTAATCTGTGGCCCCTGGCCTGCTGTCAGAGAGGTTTGTAGGACTTGGGGAGGAAGGTGTCACCACGGTTCACTAAGTGTATAAATCCTGTGAGATTGGCTTGCTTGAAAACCTTTGCTGGTGGCTGTCCTAACGGAGCTCCGGGTGTGTAGGTGAATGTGGAGCTAAGGCTTTATTCTTCTTTGTAACTGATAATGCAGTGGCACCTATTAACACAAGCCCAGTTTCCTGATAAAAAACTATATTGCCAGGGATTAGAAACTCCCTCCTTTTCAGCCCACTTTCCTTTGCGGGGTGATAGGATCAGACTCTCTCATGAGCACCCTGAATTCTAAATAACATATTTCTGAACTCTTAGAAACCCTGCAGTTAGTTACCAGCTGGGGTTGAAGTATTTAGCCACGGAAACTACTTCTTGAGCTCAGTGAATAAATATCAGCTGTTAGCTCCTTCGTCCAAGCAAACATTAGACACCACCCTGTTGTCCTAACTCTGGTCAGGGTTGTGGTAGTGGGAGTGGCATGTTCCATGAAAGAAGACTACTTAGAACCTAGGAATAGCGGACAGGCAGAGTCACACTGTGTTCCTTTCCTTGCTGTTCTTACCTGTGGTTGTCCGCCATCATCTCTCTTGTCCTGTACTCATTCCAGCTCGCTCACTCTCTCTTTGAATTTCATTCCATTTTCCTGTTGCCAGTTCTTCTCTCTATTAAGGATGTTTCTTAATATCCTTAAGTAATGACCACGTAATGACACACATTAACTCCCAAAGTTGGCCCTGATCTTCAAACGCTTGTGGCATCACTTCTGTTGTAGACAAAACTACACCTGGTATTTGCCAGGCCAAGGATGCGAACAGCAGATCACAGTCTAAGAGCTGGCCTAAAGGCACATTTTGGATCACCAAGTGTTTTTTTCTTAACTAATTACAAAGGATTTAGACATTCTGAGATATTATCTATAAATCTAGATAATCTAGAAAGAGGTAAAGAAGGGTGTCACTAGTCTGGTCTCCCACAGCATGGCAGGTAGTAGGACCTGAGTTGTTCCCATTACTTTGAGAGGGTTATGTGTCCACTTTATTCACTAACCCCACCCTCCTGATCTATAGGTGTTTTCAATAGTAATCTTTCAATAGGATTTCTTTTCTGAACCTCAGAATATAGAAAATGATTTGAGGGACACCTAGGTGGCTCAGTTGGTTAAGTGTCTGACTCTTGATTTCAGCTCACAGTCATGAGATCAAGCCTTGCATTGGCCTCTGTGCTGGGTGTGGAACCTGCTTAAGATATGTTCTCTCTCTCTCCCTCCCCCTCCCCCGCTCTCCTCCCTTTCCCTCTCCCTGCCCCTCCCCTGCTCTGGTGCTCTTGCTCTCTCTCTCTCAAAAAAAAACAAAAAAAGATTTGAATCACCTTTCTTTTATAGTTCTTTTAAGGGTGGTACATAAAGTAACATTCTAGATGCATAGGAAAGAAATTAAAGCATTATGACCTGACTCTCTTAGAGGGCACTGTCGAGTAGGTCATGGGTAGGTATCTACTGAGCAAAATGCAGTAGGACAGCATGCCTAGTGCACAGGTTTTGAAGTCAGATATTCCTTGGAGTAATCACATCATAGTATTGTACATGGAATTAAAATTTTTATTGTGCTAGGAATCAGAACAGTCACTGCCTCTAGGGATGGGGATTAATTAGGAAGGGGCATAAGGGAACTTTCTAGGGTTCTGGAAACATTCCCTACCTTGATCAGATATTGTTTACACAGATGTACAGATTTGTAAAACTTGAGCTGAATACTTAATATTTGTGTTTTTCACTGGAAGTAAATTATAGCTTAATAGACATACATACATACATATATGGAGGCATGCCAGGTACTTATCCAAGTACGTAATAACTTCACTATTATTGTTAGCGTGTTTGTTTCTGGATGCCTTGATTTAAAACAAAACAAAAAAAATGTAAATACTTCCTTACATACATACAAACATACATAGATACAAATAACATGACTAAGAATGAGGTAAATAGCATTTCCTTTCAGACCACAGATTTCATTGCAAATATTTGAGAGCACAGCAAAAGATCATTACCAAACACAATTGTCAAGGGAAAATCTACTGGATCAATTCTAATTTTATGGAACTATTGAATCACTATTAAAAGATGTGCCTAATTTGTTGTAGTTGTTTTTCATGATGCTGTAAAAGTTTGTGGGTTCCAGAGACACAATCAAAGATGGCTTATTACCTGGGAAAGATGCCTGTACTTAAGGAATATGTACCCCAGCAACTACTGTTGCCATAGTATTTGTAGTATCGATGAATTGTCTTACAGTTCATATCCATGTTGAGAAATTCACGCTCAAACTGTCACAAAAACATGTTTTTCATTAGTCATAAGGCTGTTCTGACCAAGTAGACACTTTTGTGTGGAATCATTTAACATGAGTTAGGAGGATTGGTTTTTCAGCCAGACAATCTAAATTCAAATTCTTGCTTTAACACTCCAACTGTGTTTGGGTCGATGACTTAACCTCTCTGTTTCTCAGTTGCCTCAGCTGTAAAGTGGGGATAATAATAGCGCCTTCCTCATAATTACATGACTGTGAGAATTATATACGTTCAGTAAAACATCTAGAACAGTGTCTGGCACATGGTAACCATTAAACAAGCATTTGTCATCAGATTTGCATGCTTTCTTTGGGCTAGCAAACCAATGGGTTTGTTGTGATTTGCCGTTGGGTTTTGTTCCGAAGGTGTGCCCGTGGTGGTTGATGAAAGTGATGTCAAACAGCTGAAAAGACCAAAGCCCGGATTTATGGGAAGCCTGTGGTTCTCTGGCCCACTTTGGCCTTATTTCTGACTTACTCTCTGGTCTCCCTGAACCTGGTTTTCTCCTGTTAAATAATAATTTCAACTTTATATTGCTTGTGTCCCCTTCCAGCTTGCATCTCATTGTCTGGTCTTAAGTATTTGAGTCATGTTCATTATTATTACATGGCTTGATCCCCAAGTCACAGAAGAGTTCTAGATGCTCAACTGGGATCCTCATTACTGATTCTGGTTGGAGTCATCACAGGGATTTAAGAAACATTGGTCTTGTATGACACAGCTGGTTTGCTGCAAAGGACTGTCACTCCTGTTAAGAAAGGTGGCCATGGGGGCGCCTGAGTGGCTCAGTAGATTAAGCATCCAACTTCAGCTCAGGTTATATCTTGTGGTTTGCGAGTTCAGGCCCTGCATCTGCCTCTATGCTGTCAGCGCGGAGCCTGCTTTGGATCCTCTGTCTCCCTCTCTTCTGCCCCTCCCTCACTGTTCACATAAACATTAAAAAGTCACATTCTTTAAAAACAAAATCTGACCATAGGTGAGGCTCTGATGGGTAGATGCATGCCAAGTGCACATGTGAAAATGATACGATTAAAATTGTGGTCAGGTGTTTGAAATTATCTTTCCTCTTTAAGGGTGTTCAGTTTACACGTTCTCTTTTAGTCATCACTTTGGAGCATCAAGAACCACGTTACAATGATGTCCACGTTTTATACACAGCCAAAGCTTCAGTGACTCTCCAGATTCCTTCAAGTCTCTTAAGATATTACCTTCTCCATGAGTTTAACCCTTCCCATGCTTTTAAGAATCGAACCTGCTCTGATTCCCCCAACCCCCATACTTCTGATCCCCCTTTTCCTGTCTTTCAATCAGGGGGAGTCCTTTACCCCTAGTACTTGTCCCCTGTAACATAAGTGTAATATACTTTGGTTTCATATTTGTTATCTGTCTCCCCCTTCACTGCCTCTCACCACTGCCATGAGATTAGGCATCTGTGTTTCAGCTCACTGAGGTATTCCAAATGCCCAGAACAGTAGCTTGGGAGGATCTGAAGGAAAACACAGACTTGTCAGGCGGTGGCCGTGCTTACGCCATTTTAAGCGCATGCGGCACTAAGTACACAAGGATGGTAATTCTAAACACCTCATGTTACATTCAGGGAAAGGCAAGTCTTTGCCACATTCCATATGTGGTGGAAAGAACACTGGGCCTCACTCTGAGTCCAGACCCTAACCAGCATACTAATTAGAGCTGTCCTTGAAGACTTTCCTTCACTCCGTAGTACCTCAGAATCTTAATTTATGAAATGATTTTAATAATATTCACCTTCCAGGGTATTGCCAAGAATGTATTAGCTCATGTATATAATGGTCCCTAGTACAAATATGTGTGTGTGTTTCAAAAATATATTTCCATTTAAAACTACCTCAGCTGGCACTTCATACTTCTAACTCTCAGATATGGTGAGAAGTAATGGTCGCAATTATACTGAAATATCTTCCAGTTGATCAGAAATAAACCTTTTGAATGTAAGTATAAGGCGTATTATACATTGGAAGGGAACTTTGGTAATATCTATAAGAAACACTGTCCCCTCCCCTCCACCCCACTCCCCACACATACGCAGCTTGACCTAGCAATTCAATTTCTCAGGACTTCTCTGAGGCACATTTGGACATAGATGAAACATGCATGCTACGTTACTGGGGCTTTAAATAACATTCATATACAGGAGACTTGAATATTTAATCTCTAAGCCCAGTCTTTCCCCTGAATTCCAGACTCCTTTCAAAGTGCCTTTGGGACTCCACCCCCATGGATTCTTCTATGCATTTCAGAATCAACTTGACCTCTCTCTCTCCCCTCTGTACACTCCATCCACCACCTGCCGGCGAGCCCACTATTCTCCTAGTGTTCCCCATCATGACGAATGGTACCATCCTTCACCCAGCTGCTCACACCAGACCCTTGGCATTCCCCAGCTCCTCTCCTTTTCTTACCCTCACCCTGTGTCTCTGGCAGCAGCGAATGCTGTTAGCTCTACTTTCCAAAAAGACTTGAAATACAGTTGTACCTCACCAACTTCTCTCTCACCGCTGCTCCAGTCTGGGCTACTGCCCCCACCAGCCCCTGAGCAATAGCAGTAATCACAGGTGCCTGGTTTCTCTATCTGCATTCTTGTTGTAGTACTCTCTTCCTTACAGATCCCGAAGCGAAAATCGGACCCTCTTCCTCTGATGCCTCGGTTCTCAGATAGTTAACAGCATAATCAGTACCCTCCTTAGGATTTTCACAGTGGCTTATAAGACCCAGTGTGCACCCCTCTGCCTGCACTCCCAAATTGATTCTCAAACACTTTCCCTCTTCTTCGCTCTGGTCTAGCCACGCTGTCCTTCAAACTTGCCCATTGAATTCCCACCTCAGTGCCTTTGCATGTGCTTATACTGTTTCCTCTGACCAGAGTGCTTCCCCCAGATGTCTTCATGCTTTGCTCTCTCACTTGATGCTTTTGTCACAAATCTTTCCACTATAGAGTTTTTTCCTGACCATCCTTGAGACAAGAGGCTCCCGCTCATTATCCTTTCCTCCTGCTTGCTTGCTTGCTTGCTTGCTTTTCTTTGTTTCTTTTCTTTCTTTCTTTCTTTCTTTCTTTCTTTCTTTCTTTCTTTCTTTCTTTCTTCCTAAGCCTTCTTCTCAAGGATAAGTTTAAAATTTCATTTTGGTTTGTTTATCTGTTGATTGTTTTCCCCAGTAGAATGGAAGGTCCAAGAAACAGGGCATCTTTTTACTGCTAATGTCATGAGAATCCCTGATAAGTACTTATTTGTTAAAATAAGCCTTGGTAACAGAAAATTATTGGAAACAACCTCAATGCTCAAAACTAACATGTTGGCTAGGTAAAATATCATGTATCCATATAATTTCAAACTGTTTAACTTAAAAAATACAAATTTATGTATATTTTCATGGGACTATCCCTTGGCTATATTAAGTTGGATTCAGAATCTAACCAAGTTAGATTCAGAACAATAAAGAGCCTTAAATATGCCATTCTTTGTGTAAAAAGGGAAAATTTAAACGTGTGTGTACATATTGAATAAAGCTTGCATATTTATTCAACATTTCTATAAAGATAAAAAAAAAACTAGTAATAGTCACTTCTGTGGAGGGAAACTGGAAGTGTGAACAACAACAAAAAAGGTTTTAAATGTGTACTCTTAAGCTTTTTTTAAATACATGCACTCGTCTAGTTTTTTCAGTAAAAATTGTTCAACACTTACATATTCCAATTCTTAGAAAACTAAACTGTGGAATACCTAACTTTTAAATTAATCCACATACGTGTTTAAACGGAAGATGCCATTCTTAGACTGTTTCACATAAACAAGCATTTGTTCTTACAGATGAATTTTTATAAGAAAAAAAAGTGCTGATTGTTAGATCACAACCGAAAGTGATGAGTTTGTTACAATTGTCTAAATTGTGCCAAACATTAACAAACCAAGACTAATGGGCTATCTGGATGGCTGATGGAAAACAAGCCTGGAAAGCAGATAGTTTGAAATCAGAGACCTCAAAATTAACATGGCTAATGGAAAACTATTTTCGTGCCAAGATAATCCAAAATGACTGTGATTTCACACAAACCCTAGACACTGTGATGCAGCTGTGGGGGAATGCAGTCCTGCTATTTACATAAACTGGTTAGATTCGTACACAGTGATGTGATTCATGTTTACTTGTAAATGTACTGGAGATATTAACATGCAGCATCATTATCAACAAACCCTAGCTCCCATGAGTTGTCTTATTGGTCTTATTTCTAAATAAGATGGTAGTTATTCATTGGGCCATTTTAAGTCATTATTCCTTTTCATAACTTACAAGGTGTCCAGGTGGGCCAGAGTCTCTGCAAACTAGTCTGTCCACTGAGCTCATTCAGCACCAGCTTTGGCACCAACCCTGCTTAATTTAAACAGGCTGTTATGGCCAGAATGCTTGCTGTGTCTTCTGCTGAAAATGTGTTCTCCTTTTTAATTGTCCCTTTGTCAGAATGGCCTTCCATGATCAGAGTGGATCACTCTCCATCCTCTCCTAAGGAACCCTCTTCATTTCCTTCTTAACACCTAACTTAGATCTAATGGCTTAATCTGTTGGCAAGAGTATTGTCCATCTCTCCCATGAAAGTACAAGCTTGAAGAAAGCAGAAATACGATCCTCCTCCTTCATTTGAAGACCTACGTATCTCTAGGACCTGCTGTGGTACTTGGAACTTAGTGGCCAAAATATTTTTTCTTGCTGAAAAAATAGATTGTGATTGGGAATTCCCTCTGAAGGCCAGGTCTGTGCTCTGCCATGTTTCTTCCCTCTTATGCGTAACTTTACAGACTTGCACTCATTGGCATCCCTATAAATTCCCTTATGGAACAAGATATTTATAAAGCCTAGTGGGCAGAAGAATCTGGCAAGCAGGAGTGAAATGCATGCCAGTACCTCCTTGTTCTCAATTCTACCTTGTTAGTAGAGCAGATCATAGTCTAAAATTTTACAGGCCCAAAAGAAAAATCATCAGGAAACTTGGTGGCCTTATATGTGTCTTTAGAAAGTTTACTAGTTATTTTAAAACCAGCTCTCAAAACATAATGCATTCCTCCATAGCAGATTGATAATGCAGATGCTCTAACTATTCTCTAGGTATCTCTTTTATTTGGGGAGACAAAAGGACAACATTTGTTCTTCTCCTGAAGATCTCTGTGGAAATAAAAACACTGAGCGCAGACAAATGAGGACTTACAGCAGTATTAGATTCAAATATGTACTCAGCCTCACAAAGTATGCCAGCTGTATGGGGTTCTGCCCCAGGACCTTCCATCCACCTTATAGCAACTGATGAAATCTAAGAACTGGGGCAGTTTGAGATTGGCTAGTAGCTATTTGGTGTCAATTAGATTGAGGAAGGGAAGTCAACATGTATGAAATGTATGATCACTTGAGTATGATCGTCTTTCTGTGTTAGGATGTCAAAGGTTTGTCAAAGAAGTGGGGCTCATCACTCTGAAGCTTAGTGTTGGTGACCTTAAGCTGAATATATAATTCAGCTTCCTCGGGAGCAATAGCTACAGGCTTCAGGGGCCAGCTAGTCTGGCCTGGCTTAAAGGTCTTTGTAATGACTTCACCATAAACTTGGGATTTGTACAAATTCTCCAGTGGCTCCTATGACTGGTGTTGGGCATTTGTGAGTCCATTCAGAAAAGCTTCATGGCTATCAGAAAGTCACTAAGCTATTGGTGATGGCTGCAATGGCAACAGGGAAACAAATAGGGCTATACACCCTAAGAAGAGGTCTTGTGAAAGGATACTGTCCTGAAGGCTGACAAATTAGGATCAGGCCTTGATTCTCTAGTGTTACGTGATCCCAGGTAAGAATGTTTGAATGTGTGAGACCATGAGACTGCAGCTTTCAAAACCATGCTTTAGTAATATGTGCATCCAAAATGACCTTTTTTGGAAACTCAGCATCTATTATAT
Source organism: Prionailurus viverrinus (assembly GCF_022837055.1). Taxonomy (NCBI): domain Eukaryota; kingdom Metazoa; phylum Chordata; class Mammalia; order Carnivora; family Felidae; genus Prionailurus; species Prionailurus viverrinus. The sequence goes on along the minus strand of NC_062561.1, from coordinate 192,368,462 downwards.
GTAGCAGCTACTTAATTAACCCGTGATGATATTTGGTTATTATATTATGGTACTACCTTGACTGTAGTTCCTTCCTATCTTAGGGCAAAACAACAGTAAGTTCCACTGTATTCATTCTATGAGAAATACAATTCCCTTGCATTTTGTGTGCAAGGCATAGATGATCTATAAGTCAACTGGATTTGTTTATAAACAAATGAACACTGAAAATGGGCTCATAAAGGAATAGAATAATGCTTTAGATCTAAGCCTACTTTTGACATCAGTATAATCACATGTGTATTTGGAAAGGGAGTCAAACTGTGTAAATTTACTTTCTTTTACTAGTGATCTGATAGATTTGTGTTACTGGAGGATGTGCATTGGTTATGTTGTTTTGGCTTCATTTTTATTCATTGAATAAATGTATGCATGTACGCACATGTACACACACATATTTTATATAATTACATACATACATAAACATACCGTTGTTTAGTTGCTCCTGGAGTTCAAAGTTTTACATACTTAAAAGCATTTAGGATATATTCAGAGAGATTACACACATCACTGTAAAATATGCTGTATAACAATTAAAGAGGTTCCCAAAGACTGATGGAAGGTCCTAGTCTTATGATTCTCAAGAAGACAGTATTGGGATAGAGGGACCCCTTTTTAAAATTCACATGAGCAGTACAATAGATATAGATGCATGTAAGCTGAGATTTCTTTCTCATGGCAGAAAAGATACCTGCATGTTTAAAAACCAAGACACCAAAGGTTGTAAAGAGCATAATATTCAGTATCCTGCTGAAAGAGGATGGTGGAAATGGAAGCACCAGTGTAGGAAAGCAGTGAAAATGTGAAGGATGACACAGTAAAAAAAATATGACTCTTTCTCTCTCCCTCTCCCTCTCCCTCCCTCTCTCTCTGTCTATACACACACACACACACACACACACACACACACACACACACACGTATACATACACATATATGTATATATATATTTTTTACTCTGCCAGCCTTCATATTTATATATGTATATTTATATATACTCTATATAGACACGGGAGGAAAATGGGTGAGCCAATGACTGGGCCAGGGATGTATCTCTATGTTAGATCTAAATTCATGTTCTCAAAGCATGGTCTCTGAGCCACATCTATCAAAATCATTTGGTGCTTGTTAATAAACACAGGTTCCTGAGATGCCCTACTGAATTAGGGCATAAATGCACCTAGGAATGTGCATTTAATCAATTACCCTGGAGTGGTTCTTATCCACTGCGAAGTCCAAAAGTCACTCCTAATGGAAGACTGATAACAGTACCTTGCAATGTGTTCAGCTAAGCAGTGATGTCCCACAGTGGTGTCCCACTGAGGGCTTGCCGTATGCCTAGGGTCCTTTATGGCAGGGGCTAGGGGAGGATCCAGGTTTTGTGAAGCCTGAAGCCTAAATAATTTGGGGGGATGTTTTAATGGGAAAAATAAACTTAAAAAATTATAAATACAAACAAATTAAAAACATGAATATGTTTAGGGTGAGAAAAGAAATCATTAATTTTTAGGGGCGCCTGGGTGGCGCAGTCGGTTAAGCGTCCGACTTCAGCCAGGTCACGATCTCGCGGTCTGGGAGTTCGAGCCCCGCGTCAGGCTCTGGGCTGATGGCTCAGAGCCTGGAGCCTATTTCCGATTCTGTGTCTCCCTCTCTCTGACCCTCCCCCGTTCATGCTCTGTCTCTCTCTGTCCCAAAAATAAATAAACGTTGAAAAAAAAATTAAAAAAAAAAGAAATCATTAATTTTTAAAAGACCTATCATAAAATCCAGAAAAATGATATTGTTAATAATTAACTGACATACTTTTTCCATACTTTTTGGTTGCATAGCCGTAGATCGCCTCTTCATATGACAGCTGTTTAGCACTATCACTTTCTTGTATAGACAATAGAAAGATCATTGCTTCCTATGGCAATTTCAACAGAACTGAGATTTTATTACTGCTGATGGTGATGTGTAAAGCATGCAACTTTACAAACAGTGCACATAACCTGCAAACGTAAGAATTCTGGTTCATTCTATTTTCCATGATTCCCATAAAAAATAAAAACTGTATGGAGCACCTATAATTTTATATGCTGAATTGGATATATTCTTGTCAAGAGAGAATTTCTGTTTTGACTAAGTGTCAGTGAGAATTGGATCTCACTTGAAATTTTACATATCTAATGATTGAAAAAAAAAGTCCAGCTGGCATCTGGCTCTTTACTACCCAGATATTTCTGGTGCTGGCCATCACAGGATACGTTTACATCACAAGGTGTACTTGGGTTCTTTATCTTCATGACACCATACTCGGTGAGTTGGCACCAAGGGTCGAAGAAGAATTTCTGGAAGACATTGCTACATGAGGAGGACTAGAAATAATGTGCCCTCTACAAGGAATTGTCTGCAAATGATGTAAATACTTATTACTGTACCCAAACTATATGAACCCCCAATTCACCTTCCTGTTAATTGGACCTCCAAACTTAATGTAAATCCTCCAAAGCCACCCAACATAAAGGGAATTTTAAAAATACACAGTCTTAACTAGTTGTAATTAAAACATCTTAACTTTAGCCCATTTGACAAAAATTGTATGGTGCTATTAATGTATTACTAGGGTGCCTCCCAGAGTCATGAAAGGAACCTGGACAAGAGAGGACTTGAAACTTGATTCCCTGGAAGGATTTCTACTGGGGAGGATCAAGAAGAAACACAGATTGGAGACTATCTTTCTTTTTATATTTTTATCATCTCAACATGTTTCAGTTTTTGACTAGAAAAATTAGTGTACTCAGCATATCTAAATTTTCCCTTTCTCGGCAGGATTATTGGTAACAGATGTATGCATTTCCTTATGTTTGGTTGGCTTCGCTTCCTGTTGTAACCATTCATACAAAATTTCTCACTCCCTTCCCTGTTCTTTCCTTCTTCCCTTACCATCTGAGTTGCAGACTGGAGTATTCTGTTTTACGTGGCTTATTTAAGTAGGCAGTTGGTGTGGTAGAGATTTAAGAGCCCTCATTACATACAGAATAGGCCACTACATCGTTCACGAGGGGTCCGAATTCTGATCCCCACTCAGCCTTTAATTTGTTGTGTGACTTGAAAGAGAACTACTTCTCCTTCCTGGCTTCAGGCTCCTCAGCTAGTCAGTAAACATGGTGGTCAATACCAGTGGTCCCTAGGAGCGCAAGAGTCCTGCCAAGCCCTCAGAGAAGCTCTGCTTTTTTGCTGTTGCGTATTCTAGAATTTGTTGCAATCTTTTTCTCTTGCAGTGGTCATACTATTAAAAAATATATTGAAGGCCAGTTTTTAGAGAAGTAGTCCCAAATGCTTGGAACAGCCTATGGAGGTTTTTTTAATTAATTAATTTAATTAATTTATTTTATTTTATTTTATTTTTTAGTAATTATAACTCCATCATAGAGCTCAGAACTTGTATTTGTTAAAAGTTTGTTTTTGAGCCTGATGCATAGTCAAGGCTGAGGGAGGATTATTCTGGACAAGTGGTATGCAACCTTGTCTATACCAAATTACATGGGACACTTTAAAAATGCTGATGCCTGAGTCCTACCTTTGTGATTATTATTTAATAGACACCTATTATTTAATAGGTGTTTTTAAAGCCTCCATAGCTATCTGATATGTATCCAGGATTGAGAAACCCTAATAGAGACAGTCCCTGCATTTCGTCAAGGTATAACAATCTTTGTATGAAAAAAAAAGTTACAAGTGTGATATCCGTATCTCTAGAGTCTTCTAAATATTTATTGAACATGTTGTTTCCACTTTATAGCTAAATTATGTAATTCCCACATTGGTTGTGGCAAATGTCAAAGAAAAAGCAGCTGGTGTGGTGGCAATATGTCTAGCTTCTGTACTCTTATTTCTCATTGTTCATCATACCTACTAGAGTCCAGTACAGTTATTCTTGTCCTTGCCTGCTATAAGCCCTATATTCCTGCACAAGTTGGTCAACTCTAGGCTTAAATCAGCTCATTCATAAAATTAGTTCATTGGAGTTAAAGGACCTTGCAGATACGATTTTACAATTATGTGATCATTTCTTTAATTTATAGAATATGTTTTAATAGGAAATAAAGGCGTAATTTCCTTCAAACTTATAAAACATTCTTTCTCCTTCTAAGGGATCTTGGTGTGTAAAAAAGTTAGCGAGAAATGACTTTGTTGCATTTCTATGTTGTTACAATACAGCCCTGATCTATAGAATTATAAGGAGCTGAGTTATGAAATGGAGATCCTCTTGTAGCGTAAATTTCACTGCTTGGTTGGGAACCCAGAGCTTTGGAAGCCTAAGTGAAAATGTGCAGGGATACTAGAAATTAATTTTCCTGTGGTGTTGGACTTAAGCTTCTATACACTCCCAGATGGCAGAGGATTTCATATTAGATGGGAAATCATTCATTTGTCATTTATGTATTTGTTTTTTCACTCATTCATTCCATACACATATATTTAAATAAATATTTATATTAGGACCTGATTTTGGCACTAGGATAGTGTCCAAAACAAGACAGATGCCATGTAGGACTTCATTGAGCACTTCCGTTGATCATAAATAAGAATTCACTAGGCTTTTCAGAATACCAGTGATGTTTAAAGGCCTTGAGTTCTCAAGGGGATTTTTAGATTTTATGTGTACATTTTAATGATTATCTAAAAACTATAAAGTAATCATATTCCAGTCCATCTGGAAGATGAATTAATAACCAACGATGTGATTTCAGAGCCCACGTTTTGTTTGTCACCATGGTCACTTTGGTACTGCACACAACACATTTCATTGATCTTGACCAAGATGAAAATAAAAAGAGGCAAGCTTTATTCTTAGGGAATGGAGTATGCTTACGTGAAGGGCAAATGAAGTAAAAAATCCCAAAAGAAAGGTTGTGCAAGTATTTGAATAGAGAAAAACAGTAGGGGCCATTTTGTCGCATGGCTCATGGCAGAATAGGGATGATAGACTGAGAAGATGCTGTGCTAAAGTCCTTGGTACCACATTATGTCACTTAGTTTTAGGAAATCATCAACCTTTGTAGAAGTCAGTTATTGTCCATTTTGATTGACACACATTGGTTGATTTGTTCGTATTTAATTTTATTTAATTTTATTTTATTTTTTTTTAAATTTTTTAACGTTTATTTATTTTTGAGACAGAGAGAGACAGAGCATGAACAGGGGAGGGTCAGAGAGACAGAGACACAGAATCTGAAACAGGCTCTAGGCTCTGAGCTGTCAGCACAGAGCCCGACGTGGGGCTCGAACTCACGGACCGTAAGATCATGACCTGAGCCGAAGTCGGACACTTAACCGACCAAGCCACCCAGGCGCCCCTCGTATTTAATTTTAAATTCAGTTTTGGTTTTAGAATTTTATTGAAATAAGTTTACTTAGATTTGTGTTGATACTTAAGCAGTAGTGGTAGGAGAAAGATCTTTCGTGTCAACAGCAGAGTTTAAGGAAAGCTTCCTTACTTTAAGGAGGATTAATATATTACTTAACTTTGACAAATATTTTTCTAACTTATCTCACTGTGCTGTAATCACTACTTAATGAGTTCTTTCCTCCCATTAACCTGCAAGCTCCTGGAAGGCATTTTCACACCTTCCTTGACTTTGAGCCTCTTTAATGTTTATTAAATAAGTGAATTGATTGATCACAATTGGAATCCTGTAACTCCTAAGGACTGATTCATCATGTAATGAGGTTACTGTTAAGGGAGACATTTAAGCACCAGCTACCATTTGAAGATTTCTGAGTCCAGTGGGGCTTAATCTATGCCCATCAGCATCACTTTGAACTCTGAAATAGGGAGAAGATAAAAATTGTTACTTTTCCCCGACTTTTTGTCAGTACAGAATGATTGCATTTGAGATCATTTAGCACCCCCCCACACACACACACCAAATAAATTAGTTGAATAGCCTTTATTATACCACCGCGATGAACTGTTGGGGTTCATTTATTTTCTCAGACAAATTCTAAATTTTGCCCTCAGGACTTTGGTAGGCGGTTGAGCATCTCCCTCACAAAGAGGTTGGAATTCTAAGAATCATTTGGAAAATGGCTTCCTAAGGGTCTCTTCCTCCCAGGGTATGCGCACCTGTGGATGTCTCGGTATATACATCATGCAAGATGACTGTGTAAAATGAGGGGACTAACACAGTGTCCAGAGGAGATACTTTTGTCCAGGGGAAACTGACTTTTGGAGTTGTCAGGAGGATGGAAACGTACAGACGGCAGCCAGCCATATCTCTTCATCAGTTGATTTTTTTCTTTCTTTTTTTTTTTTTCTTCCTCTCAGCAGTTTAACGTGAGTGCGTCTCTCTTGCCTTGTCTATTTCAGATGCCTCAGGAACAGTACACACACCACCGGAGCTCCATGCCCAGCTCTGAGGGGCCACAAGTATACAAGGTGGGCATTTATGGCTGGCGGAAAAGATGCCTGTATTTCTTTGTCCTACTCCTGATGATTTTAATACTGGTGAACTTGGCCATGACCATCTGGATTCTCAAAGTCATGAACTTCACAATTGTAAGTAAAAACACATGTTTCTTCAGCCCTTCTTGGGGGAAGGGAAGGGAACGTGTGGACAAAGAAAAAGGAATGTGGAAAAGTAGTGGTAGTAGGATTCAAAAGATCTTGTAGCCTGGCATTTGGTTAAAAGTATTTCTGTTCACATTACTTTTGGGGATCCACCTCTATCTCATCTCTAGTTCCCAAAGGCTGGTAATTCAATTTGGAGGCATTTCCCTCCTTTACAGTCTCTCATATGGTTTCCCTTCATTTTGATAACCGTGTCTGTGTATCCTGTAGTTTCTAAGCCCTCTGAGTAAATAATGCAGGAAGAAATATGGGAAAAATTCAAAGTACTAAGTTTTCCCAAATTTAGTAGTGATTATGAAAGATTTTGTGAAGTGGAGGGTAGAAATATCTGAGTAAAATGAGGCTTTGTGAATTATTTAAGAGTTTTAACGGTCTGTATATGCCGGGTAGCGCATTACTACGTTTAATTGAGATTCTCCTTGATTTTTAGAAGGGCAATTCTCTTTGCCATTGCCAGAGCAGGATGGAAATGAGAGCAGAGCCATGTTTCATTTTTTGTAGTAAAAATTGTGTTTATGCTTCTTTGAAGAAATTCTTGCTATAGGTACTTAAGGGTACTATGCACATTGAACATTTACTTGTTGAAGTTCAAATGAAAAGAAAATCCTGGAAATATGATTTCTGGAGTCATTCTGTGGGTTTTTTCCCCCTTTAGATTTCCTAGAGATTCTGCCATTATAAGTACTTTCACTTTTAGTGAAAGCATAGTGGATAGTAATCTGCTGCCTTGAGATTACTTTCCTTTCTTGTGATGTCAAAGGTAAATAATTAGATTGGCCATAAAAATAAGTCCTATTGTATAGAGCAATTTGACCATATTACAGTAAGTTACCAGTAAGATTTTCATGTGAAAATCCCAAATAAGATAGTGGATTTTTGCCTTTTCTGGATTATAAAGTTTATTTTTATCCTTAACACACAGTGCAGAGGCATGCTTCCCTGCCTTTTCGGGGGAAGTATCTTCTGTTTGGGCTACTTTTCTCCATCTGCCTGATGCTCCTATAGCTGCCTGGGAAAACCCTGGATCCTCCTGTAACTCCATTTCTCTGTTTCTTATTACACTCATTACCCAAGATAAGAATTTTTGCCTGTACTTCCCAGACAGACTCCCTTTGAGAAGACTGAGTGCTGAATCTTTTTAGAGATTATGGTTCTAAGAGGTATCCAGGGTCCCTTTGGTCCTAAGTCCAAGTGACCACAATTGCCATTTGTTGATGTGCATGTTCTGTGATGTTTTTATTTTGTAATTCATGAACTTACAAAGTGGAGAAACTTTTGTTTTGCAGTGTTAAATAAGACTGAGGCTAGGCCAGTAGAATGGAGAATAAAGATGGAAAAGACATTTAAAAGATGGTGTTGAATAAATACCTCAACTACTGGTTGGATGTAGGAGACAAGGGGTTGGAAGATATGCTGGAACATTCTCAGGTTCTGGCTGGTGAGATAGTTGGATGGTGGGGGGTCCAAAGAGCAAGATAGAATTGATTACTTTCCCATTGGAACCTAGCTGCAACTCATGTACCCCCTAACCCCCTATTTCTGTGTTTTTTTGCCTAATCTCTTATGAAGTTAATTTATAGAACCTGAAAGATTTTGGGGTGAATGTGGTGGAAAATACGAACTCAAATCTTTAAAACTGGCATCATACACATATGGCTTCTAGAGTGTGTTTTATTTGGCAAGCTTAATAGGGAAAGGTATATGTAAATGTATATTGAGTGACAATTCACTTTGATTGTATGTGAGCTTGGGGAGCAATATGACAGTAAGGTAATAATCTATTTGAAATAGGCTATTTCCTGTAGTTAACTAAATTGATTGCCAAAGTTGAGAGTTCTTAAAGCTTTACCAAACCAAGTACTTACTGAGTTGAGAATAATGCCATTATTAGCCATAATTGGTGCTTTATAATAGTAATGCATTTGAGCAAATAGAGCTGAAGTGTCAGAAAATTGATCTTTCCCTGCAAGTTAAAAGCATATTTTTCCATCAATCACAGTATAAAACCTATTCTTTTAGAATTATAATTCTATTCCACAAATAGTAATTTACTGACAGTGAAGATCATGAAAAAGAGTAAGGTATTAACCAATTTTATATTGGAGAATGTAGGGTGAAAGAGCAAAGGGAATCAATGGGATAAGAGTCAAGCATTTTATGCATGGATTTTAAAATATCATCAACAGAAAAGAGTGATTATTTTGTACATCTAAAATGTTCAATAATTTGCAATTTGGGAAAGTTGACAGTGTAATCAAACCTTCTGAGTAAGAATGAACCAAGAGAATGATGTCATATGAAGGTATTTCTAGGATTTGGCAATTTATCCAAGATTGGATATCCAGAATTTTACTCTGTAGTCAGACTTCTGTGCCATCCCCAAGGATATACGCTGCAAAAACCCTTCCGTTAGAGCAATCTGGACAAACATCTAACCAAGTTTTCTTGATCCCAGATGTAAATCAGAAGACAAGTGGTTTTGCTCTCCTATGCTCTTAGCAGAATATTCTGATGTTCGTTATAAGGCAGGTGGGCAAGGTTACACTTGTATTCTCAGTTTTCCCCTCCATGGAAGAGTGTATGGCTTACCAATACTGTGACCCATAAGTCAAACTATCCTAGTTCATCCCACCCTGTGCTGCCCAAGGGAACTACTATTTACTACACATTTATTCTTTTTTTTTTTTAATTTTTTTTCAACGTTTATTTATTTTTGGGACAGAGAGAGACAGAGCATGAACGGGGGAGGGGCAGAGAGAGAGGGAGACACAGAATCGGAAACAGGCTCCAGGCTCTGAGCCATCAGCCCAGAGCCTGACGCGGGGCTCGAACTCCCGGACCGCGAGATCATGACCTGGCTGAAGTCGGACGCTTAACCGACTGCGCCACCCAGGCGCCCCATACACATTTATTCTTTTAGTTCATTCTGTTAGTCACTGTGCTTGGCCCTTAAAATATATATCTCATTTAATTCTCACAACAACTATAAATTAGGTATTATCTCCATTTTAATAAAAAAAATGCTCAGAGAAGTTAAGTGACATGTTGGAAGACACACAGCTAAGATGTAAAAGAGCTAGTGTTTGCCTTCAAAGCCCAACCCTTTCCACTACACTGAACCTCCTCCTTCTTTTTTTTTCAATATGAGATTTATTGTCAAATTGGTTTCCATACAACACCCAGTGCTCATCCCAACAGGTGCCCTCCTCAATGCTCATCACCCGCTCTCCCCTCCCTCCCATCCCCCATCAACCCTCAGTTTATTCTCAGTTTTTAAGAGTCTCTCATGAACCTCCTCCTTCTAATTGCGCTAGTGATCTGGCTCTTCAACAAAACTCTAAAGCTGGCAAAATGGGCACTATCTTTGTTGCCCACCCTCTCTCATCTGAACCAGAAACTTCCCTCCCATCTGAGATAGCCATTGGTGTTTGCTGTGCCAAGTAGTTCCCTGATAGTTGTGAATGTTCAGTCCTCATCTTCTTTCTCTTGGCACTGTCTCTTATGACCCCCTCCCTCCACTGTCTCAACCTTCTGATTTATCCCCTTGTTGTGTTCATGTAAACATTTAATATAAACTTAATAATGATTTCTGTGTCATAGGTTGACATGAAGACTCAGTGAGTTCATTTGTGTTAAGCATTTATGGCAGCCTCTGGCCCACAGAAAGGCTCGATATTGGCAACAGAAAGTCGTGAGAGACCCTACATCATAGTGGAGTGGTTAAGGGCTCACACACTCCGGAGAGAGATGCTCTAGATACAGATCTGGCTTCTGTTTCGTACTTTGTCAGGTTCCTCGGCCTTCTGTGCTGCAGTTTCCTGGGAGTAAGAGCACCTACCTCTTCATAGGATTCTTGTGAATAATACATGAGGTGATGAGTCCAAGCTATTTAGAATGAGCTTGGCACATGTTAAGTTATGGTAGCGGTTGCTATCACCATCAACATCATAACTTTTTGAAGGCTTATTTTGTGCCAGGCACTGTACTGTTGTAATTTGTAAGTATTACCTAACTTAACCCTTCTGTGAATAGATGATAATAGGGTACCAACTTCACAAGGTGGTAGCTTGATCTGTGATCACACAGCTCTAAGGCGGCAGAGTAAAGATTTGAATCCAAGCAGTCTGCCTCTGGAACCTGGTCTGTTAGCCAATGTGGGGCAACACAAATAGTTCTAGCATGAGGGGGATCCTGGCTGGCTCAGTTGGTGGAGCAGGGGACTCTTGATCTCATGGTTATAAGTTCAAGCCCCACACTGGGTGAAGAGATGATTACTTTAAAAAGTAGGAGAGCACCTGGGTGGCTCAGTCAAGCATCGGACTTTTGATCTCAGCTCAAGTCTTGGTCTCAGGGTTGTGAGTTCGGGCCCCACTTAGGACTCCATGTTGGGCATGGAGCCTACTTAGATAATAATAATAAAAAATAATAATAAAAAAATCTTAACATGAATGTCAGGGAACTAGATGCCTAGCCGGCAATGAACTACATCACTTCCCCCCCTCCCCCGAGACTCAGTATAGAAATGAATGCATTGAAGTAGGTATCTATAAGACCATAGGTATCTTTCTGTTAGAACACTATGGTTTTGTCTTTTGGATTTTGCCTTGACCATGTGTGATCTCATTCTGTAGAAGACTGCTGCTACTGCCAGTACATTCTAACAACCCAGTCCAAATAATGTGGCTCTGAAGACCTCCCAAAATACTCAGTATTGATCATCTAAAATATCATTTAGCAGAAGTGGTTAGTAAGTGATAAAATTTAAAAGGTTTGGGAATTATGAATAGATGGCCTGATCTCTTAGCACAGTTGAGTATGAAATCATTCATTGTTAGACAAAAGCTTAGGAGTCACCTCACCAGACCTCCTCATTTTGCAGATGATGGAACCAAAGTGGAGAGTGAGGTTGCCTGACCCAGCTGCATTGCCCTAACTATGCCAGGGAACTTCTCAGGAGCAGGGATTATGTTCTATTTATCTTTGTAACCTCAACCCGGTTCCAGTACCCAGTCAGCTTTCAGTATGTGCTTGTCAAATTTAAATTGCCTTTGTGCCGATACATGCAAAGATACTGGATGTCCAGTACCTGGTCAGTGCAGGTCACATGGTAGGTCCTCAGTAAATTATAGTTTTCTATACCTTGTTTAATAGATACCTTAACTTATATTTCTCTTTTCCTTCATTAAAATGATAATAGTCAAACCATTTTGTACATGGTTATATAAGAAATGAAATGTCTATTTGTTTAATAAAAACTCAGAACTTAATATTTTTCTCATATAATCTTCATAAACACCCTATGAGTTTGGCACCACTTTTCCCCTGTTTTACAGGTGGGGGAGCAGAGAGTCCAAGAAGTATGATAACTTGCCCCAAGGTCATGCTGTCAGTAAGCCCTGAAGCTGGGGTTGGGTCACAGGGAGTCTGGCTCTCGAGCCCATACCCTTAATCAGGACACTACACTGTCCATTTTCCAAGTGCTATTTTTCATGAAGACAAATTGAATTTGTTCAGTGCAATGTCTAAAACATGATTTATTTACCCCAAAGTAAGATAAAGATCCACTGAGGGTCAAAGGAAGGCATTCTAATACTTGTAAATTGGACACATTGTAAAACAGTAAAAGCCAGAGAGAATGGCCAGTGTGTTCCTTACCTCAGAGCGCCGACATATCATCTGTTTGGAGAAAGCTCAAGGAACTGCGACCTAGTCAAACTAACTCAAGTAGAGGGGAGTGAGGACACACATGCTCCCGGGAGGAGAGAGGAATCTCATGGTTAGATGGGAGCACCTCACAGCAGAGACACCTAGAGTGCTGTCAGGAATCAAGCCTGCTCTGGGGATGTCCACCCTCTGGCTTTACAGGGTCACATGACATCCATCTTGCCCTGAGACATTCGTTGCTATTTGCAGGCCAGATTCCTTCTGCCTTGGTTGTGCCATCACGTTTTCTGCTTCTTTGCAACTTAAGCACACCTCTGCCCTTGGCCTTCCCTTTAAAATGGCCCTTCCTCCAGCTCCCGCCTGTACCTGCCCCAGTCTCTTGTTACCCAGGTGGAATCCCAGAGAGGGAAGTGCATTGGCCCAGCAGATGCTGCACATCACATTGTGACGTGTTTGCATGCCTAGAGACTCAGTAAGATGCCCCATCAGCTGTGTCCTGGCAGCACAAAGTCACGCAGTTCTCAGAGTTCAGCTCTTTCGGCAGCCTGGCCAGGATTCCCTCCCATTAGGTCGGAAATACACTCAAAAAGCCTATCTACCTTGGATCTTCTGTAAACATTGCCTCTTTTAAGCTTTTCTCTTTCTTCTCCTTTATTCTCTGGAATCTTCCCCTATTAAGCTGATGACTCTTTCTTTTGTATTGTGCTTTCCTGCTGTCAAGCAGTGGGGGGTGGGGGGGGGGGACATGCAGTCCTGTACTTATTTATTTTCCTGTCCCTCCCTCCTACTAGGCTATGAGTTCCAGAAGACGGGAACCTTAAACTATTCATATTTGAGCCCACAAGTTTAAGCACCGTGCTTAGCACATAGTCTTTAAAATGTTTATTGAATAAATGAATGGGAAAAAAATCATGAATAGCCTGTCACTTTAAATTAAAATGTGTAAAGATGGGTTAATAGAGCTTTATATGGCTTTTAAAATGAACTATTAGTTCATTTATTAAGGTAGACAGATCATAAATGAGATGAGTACTCGAATTTGATTATGAAAAGGTATTTTTAATACAGACACTCCCTCCTGTGTATCAGCTACCTGCTACATTTTAATTACATGAGAAGAGAAGGGTAATAATGGAGTGTGAAACAGAACTGAAGCAGGAGATGTCATCCTAGTTAATATACAGATTTGCTCAGCAAATGAAAGAAAATGATATTATTGGCTTCAGTTAGACTTTTCGTTTATTGCTGTTAGTGAATATACCGTGTGTGTGAGTAGCATCCACTTCAGTTTCTATATTGAAAATATCATGCTTCTGACTCTCAGTGCTTTGACTCCTGTGGTCACTTTTTATCCATTAGCTCAAATTCATTGGCCTGAAAGTTGCCAAAATGTTATTTTTTTTAAGGCAGCATGAAAACTGTGAAGCAGAAAAACAAAAGACAAAAGTCACCTGTTCTATCAGTCCTGGGATATGGCTCCATAATGTCCTATTTGCTTTGAAGCCTGCTGAGTTTTATACCTTTATAAGAATGAAAATCTTCGAGGATGATTTTAGTCATTGTGACTGCTGCAGAATGCTATAAGCCAAGCTTGTTACAAATTTATGTTCTAAACAACATGTTTAGAACATAACATGTTCTAAAACATGTTCTAAACATTAACATGTGTTCTAAAAATTACAAATATTTTAACAGAGTATCAATAAAGGAGTCAGCTAAAGCTAGAAGATACTGAGAAACTTCTTAAGTTGACTGTAACACGATGGCTAAGGACTTCTGAGTCATGTTGAAAGCAGAGAACCCCATGATGGCAGCCTGGAAGCGGTGTGTTAAGCCTGGTTGGGAAACCTCAGACACTAGGGCTCCAGCTTTGAGAGCTCAGGCCCCTGGAGACAAAAGATGGGGTGGGGAAGGAAAAGAGTGGAAGCCGATGCTCAAAACGTCCAAAAGAATGCAAATCGTAGACACTCAGGAGGTCAGACTGAGAAACTTGAGCTCTAATTACAAACGAAGGACTATGTAATGTTAGCCTAGGATAATACCCATGACCTTTGCCACTTACTACTATTTTCATATACTCAGAATTTGTTGTGAATGATTCTGGAATTGAGAAAAATTGAGAATGTCTGCAATCGCCCTGGAAATATTTTTGTCTTCATACATCACGCGTAGCTGCTCACACATGGAGTTTCAGATCTTATAGGTCGTGTGGCTGTTACCGTTCTGTTACTCAGAACTCTGAATTACTCTCAAAATTGGAAGTTATGGCCAGATCTTAGAGCACTGCTCACTATCACTGAGGCACTAAGCAATCATAGGAGAGAAGTTTTGAATCTCAAGGGAGTATGTTACTACAGAGAACTTGATTGAAGGACTCTTCCACCATAGGCAGGGGCTATTCAGACTGAAGAAGAAAACATGGTAACTACGAGGAGGTTTCAGGGCACTTGAGATGCCTGAGAATTATTAGGGTACTCTGAGCTCAGAGTAGTTTTGTAAATGCTTTGTCTAGAACTGTACTGTCTGATATGGAATTAAAATTAAATAGCATTAAAAATTCAGTTCCTTGTGGGGCGCCTGGGTGGCTTAGTCGGTTAAGCGGCCGACTTCAGCTCAGGTCATGATCTTGCGGTCCGTGAGTTCGAGCCCCGCGTCGGACTCTGTGCTGATGGCTCAGAGCCTGGAGCCTGTTTCAGATTCTGTGTCTCCCTCTCTCTGACCCTCCCCCGTTCATGCTCTGTCTCTCTGTCTCAAAAATAAATAAACGTTAAAAAAAAAATTCAGTTCCTTGGTCACACGGGTCACATCACAAATATGCAACAGCTACACGGGCTAGTAGCTACTCTCATCAACAGAGCAGATAGAAGACATTGCCATCATTGCAGAAAGTTCTTTGTTATAAAACAGGTCTAGAATCTACTAACCTGCCTTTTGGATAGGTCAGATCTTTCAATGTTTATTTATTTATTTTTTTTTTGGGACAGAGAGAGACAGAGCATGAACGGGGGAGGGGCAGAGAGAGAGGGAGACACAGAATCGGAAACAGGCTCCAGGCTCCGAGCCATCAGCCCAGAGCCCGACGCGGGGCTCGAACTCACGGACCGCAAGATCGTGACCTGGCTGAAGTCGGACGCTTAACCGACTGCACCACCCAGGCGCCCCATGGATAGGTCAGATCTTTGAACAAAAAAGTTTTTTATTTCTCTCTGTACAGTAATTTTTGCTTTTTATTTCTGTGTCCTAGACAATGTTTAGGACCTGGAGCCATGGGAGTAGGGTAGAAAAAAAGCGAACAAATAAAACTCAATTCAACAGAAAGAGAAGAAAGTGTCTCATAACCTGATGAGCAAATGGCTCCAAATAACTGGTTAAAACATCCTTGTTCCTTTTCCACCCCCCCCTCCTCTCAGTCCCCTCTCCTCCTTTCAGTACTCCTAACTGGGAAGGTAGTAAGACTATGATAGATTTTCATCTTGTTTTGAAGATCAGGGTGGCTCATTGTTGGGCAAAAATCTCTGTTGAGAGGGGAGGGTCTGGACCATTTCTGAACCTTATTGTCTCAATCTGTAAAATATGCAGTTCAGACCAGATGAAATACAAGATCCTCCCTCCAGACCTTAGATAGTTTCTATATATTTTTAAAAATTTTTTTAATGTTTATTTATTTTTGAGGGAGAGGGAGAGGGAGAGAGAGAGAGAGAGAGAGAGAGAGAGAGAGAGCACGCGTACACAAGTTGAGAGAGAGAGGGAGACACGGAATCTGAAGCAGGCTCCAGGCTCTGAGCTATCAGCACAGAGTCCGATGTGGGGCTCAAACCCATGAACCTCTCAAGATCATGACCTGAGCTGAAGTTGGAGGCTTAACCGACTGAGCCGCTCAGGTGCCCCAGACAGTTTCCATAATTAATGACTGCTTCCTCCGACTCTTTGACTCAGAATGACAGAGATTTAACCATTTTTTTTCCTTTAGAAGTGTGTGTGTGTGTGTGTGTGTGTGTGTGTGTGTGTGTGTGTGTGTGCGTGCTCACACTATATTTAGATAAAAATCCAAGATGCTAAGTGTCAGGGAGTATATCTCATGGGCCTTTAAAATTTTTTTAAATTTTTATTCATTCAATTATTTAATGAATGGATTTACTGGATTATTTAATTGGTCTCATTATCTTTTGCTACCCAACAAACCACCCCCGAACCCAATGGCTTAATGTAATAGCAGGAATTAATTTTGTTTTGCAATCTCCAATTTGAATGGGGGTCAAGGGGAATGGATTCTCTCTGCTTCCTGATATCTGGCATCTGAGTTGGGAGGACTCAAAGGCTGGGCTTGGCTGAAGAGCTATAGCTGGAATCATCTAGAGGTATATTTACTTGCTGCGTGGCCACATCTGTGAACTTGGACCTCAGCAAGCCAGAAAATCTGTACACGGCCCACCATATCGGCTAATTTGGGCTTTTAATCCATGTGGCAGCTGGGTTCCAGAATGTGTGTTTTACACATTCTTACACAAGATGGGAGTGTGTATTGCTGTTAGGACCTAGACTCAGATGTTGGGTAGCATCACTTGTGATTTAGTCTGTTGGTGAAGGTAGACACAAAATCCTGTTTAGATTCAAGGGAAGGGCATACGGATGGTACCTTTCCATGGGGGAGTTGCAAGGTTCTAGAAAAGAATGTCGGACAGGAGATTGTAGTGGGTTGAATGGTGGCCCCCAGATGATATGCCCTTGGCTTAATCCCTGGAACCTTACATGTTACCATATTTGACTTTATCTCAATTAAAGATCTTAATATGAGGAGATCATCCTGTATTACGTAGTTGGGCCCTAAATCCAGTGACACATATCCTTATAAGAAGCAGGCAGAGGAAGATTTGACACAGAAGAGGAGCAGGCAGTACGACCACAGAGGCAGAGATTGGAATAATGCCCCCACATGGGACGTCAATAGCCTCTGGAAGATGAAAAAGTCAAAGAATGAATTCTCCTCTAGGCGTCCAGTGGAAGGACAACCCTGCTGACACCTTGGTGTCAGACATCTAGCTTCTAGAACTGTGAGGTAGTATTTTTTTCAATGTGTTAAGCCATCGGTTTTATGGTAATTTGTTATGACAGTCACAGGAAACCAGTACAGATTGTGTTGTGGCCATCCTTGGAAAGTAGTTTGTCATAACAGCACACACAACAACTGACAATAACCATGCAAACACCATAGCTTGTATTGAGCACAGTGAGAAGTGCCTACTCTGTTATCTCTTATTCTTCACACTGACCCTTTGAGGAGGTCCTCTTATCTCTCCTTTATATATGATGCAGCAAAAGCGTATACAGCTTGCTTAACCTGCCGACTTCATCAGCTGGTGAGTAGCAGGGGCAGCCTGTGGATCCAGGTGTGTCTGACTTCAGAGTCTTGGCTTTTCACTTTGTCTGGTGATGTTTGCTGTCAAAAAAAAAGTAGATGTGTCATTAGCTAGTAATATATTTAGTTGTATAATGTTTAATGGCAGTGATGGTTAGTGTGTAGCTACAAGTGATAAGGAATGGCATTTTAAAACTACTTCGGTATGGTTCATCCATTGACTACTCAAGCAGTTTTATCCTCATAAATATCTATGTATCTATACATCTATATAGATCGATATAAGTCTATATATAGATATAGATATATTTTAGAAAGAGAGAGCACGTGAGTGAGGGAGAGGGGCAGAGGAAGAGAGAGAGTATCCTAAGCAGGTGGAGCCAAATACACGGGTCTGTCCCTTAGCACTGGGATCATGACCTGAGCCAAAATCAAGAGTCAGACGCTCGACCCACTGAGACACCCAGGCACCCCTGTATTCGTGAATATTTTAGGGAGTCATATTAACTCCATAACTGGTTCTTGTGGTATAAGAATCATTTTTGGTTGCTTTTGTGTGTTACTTTTTTGCCTTCACTAAGTCACATGTAAATAACCACTTGGTGCTTTGATAAATAAGGAGTTACACTAGAAAGAAATTTCTTGATAGGAGCATAGCCCTTCTATTTCATGGAGAAACCTTTTGGTTGGAATGCTTATAAACATAAAATTACACATTTTGACCAGGTTTTAATTATCAATCAACTTTGTTAAACTGAGGCCTCTTTAGCATCTCATAAAACTTGATTTTCTAATAGTAGATGCTCTGTGTTTATTATTTAAAAAATTTTAATGTTCATTTATTTTTGAGAGAGAGCACAAATGGGAGAGGGGCAGAGAGAGCAGGAGACACAGAATCCGAAGCAGGCTCCGGCTCTGAGCTGTCAGCACAGAGCTCAACGTGGGGCTCAAACTCACAAACTGCAAGATCATGACCAGAGCTGAAGTTGGATGCTTAACCTACTGAGCCTCCCACGCACCCTGCTCTGTTCATTGTTAAAGAATGAGTTAGTGAGTGAAATTTAGAACCAGTTTAAGCCTTTTTTAGAAATGTTTTTATTTATTTTTGAAATAGAAAGAGAGACAGAGTGTGAGTGGGAGAGGATCAGAGAGAAGGGGAGACACAGAATCCAAAGCAGGCTCGAACTCACAAACCGTGAGATCATGAGCTGAGCTGCTGTCAGATGCTTAACTACCCAAGCCACCCAGGCACCCCAGCCTTTTATTTTATTTATTTTATTTTATTTATTTGTTTGGGGGTGGGAGAGAGAGAGAGAGAGAGAGAAAGGGAGAGAGAGAGAGAGAGAGAGCACGAGCATGAGTTGGCAAGAGGAGCAGAGGGAGAGAGAGAGGGAACCTTAAACAGGCTCCAAACTCAGCTCAGAGCCTGATGCAGGGCTCAGTCCCACAACCTTAGGATCAGGACCTGACTGAAATGAAGAGTTAGATGCTCAGCCTACTGAGCCCCTGGTGTAAAATAC
Organism: Prionailurus viverrinus; assembly: GCF_022837055.1. Classification (NCBI taxonomy): domain Eukaryota; kingdom Metazoa; phylum Chordata; class Mammalia; order Carnivora; family Felidae; genus Prionailurus; species Prionailurus viverrinus. Next base: position 192,349,267 of record NC_062561.1, on the reverse strand, counting down.
TGTGGAAGGACATGAGTCATTTAATACCCACTTATGAAGTACTTGGTACGACCAGAAACTGTGATGGAGCTCCTCATGTGTAATTCCCTCCTCAAAAAACTAATAGTAAAGAGATCCATGAAATCATTACCATGTTGACATAATCATCATTTTATTTCAACAGGTATTTTTAGATGCCTACTATATTCCAAAGGACACAATAAAAGAAAACAGAGCTTCATTCTATCCCCATAACATCCTTATGCTTTTAAAAGTTCTTTCCACCTTAGGGGCGCCTGGGTGGCACAGTCGGTTAAGCGTCCGACTTCAGCCAGGTCACGATCTTGTGGTCTGTGAGTTTGAGCCCCGCGTCGGGCTCTGGGCTGATGGCTCAGAGCCTGGAGCCTGTTTCTGATTCTGTGTCTCCCTCTCTCTCTGCCCTTCCCCCGTTCATGCTCTCTCTCTGTCCCAAAAATAAATAAACGTTGAAAAAAAAAATTAAAAAAAAAAAAAAGTTCTTTCCACCTTAGAAATCCTGTTCAAATCTACTGCATTATGTGGTCCTTTACAAACATCCTCCCAGGAGAGACATGGCAGGGGTAATTGACTTTTGCCCTTTGATTGAAGGGGCAGCCAAGGCTCGGTGATCTGCTTAAGGTCTCCTGTCTATTAAGTGCTATAGTCAACCTCCCAACTTTAGAATACATGAGAATGGATAATGAGCAATAGAACACAGCAGTTAACTTTTCCAGATTCAGGCAAGTCATAGAACCATTGTTTGTGGGATAAATGGGAAGAGGCTCAGCACATTCTTGTTCCTTGTGTGGCCATTAAATTTGGGTTGGCCAATGTCGAGGAGTTTGAGCCATTAATGCAGAAGAGTGTAATTAGCCATGTTAAGTAAGCATATATTCTCTCTCTGACAAATATCTTCATTCAAGATAAGAGGGGGACATATGTCCCTAAAACCCAGAGATAGAGGAAAATGATCATTTGGGTCACTCCATCACTCACTGGGTTAAACCAGCTTCATGTCATGCCTCGTTGGTTGCTCATGCATCATTTTAGAAATGAATGCTTTATACTTCACATAAGCAATGTCAGATATTCTCATTTGAAACCTGCCTTGCAGTTTGGCAAGGAGGATTTCATGAGAGTGGGGATAATTTGTGTCTTGTTTATTTACCGATGGAGAGCCTTGTGCTTCTGACTTTCGTGGTTTTCTTTGAAAAATAGTTTCCTGGTCCCAATTAGGTGAGTGGTTCCTATTTGAAATTCTCAGCTCTTCAAATCTGTTGTCAGTCTAGTTGCTATCTGGTTATAGCCTAGTGAATGAATAACCATTATTTACTCAGTACATGTTTATCGATCTCTTCCTGTTGTCTAAGCACTGTACTAGGTGCTATAGGTACAACAGTGAACAATAGCAAATGCAGTCCCTGCCTCAAGGAGCTTGCTGTCTGGTCAGGGAGATAAGCAGTAATCACATGGTCAAACAAATAAATGTAAAAAGTACCCTGTGATAAGTGGATGATGTAAAAATTTATGAAGGGGAGAGGCACCTGGGTGGCTCAGTCCATTGGTCATCTGACTCTTGATCTTGGTGCAGGTCATGATCTCATAGTTTGTGAGTTCAATCCCTGGGTTGGGCTCTGTGCTGACAGTACAAAATCTGCTTCCTGCTTGGGATTCTCTCCCCCTCTCCCTCTCTCCCTCTCTCCCTTACTCCCTTTCTCCCGTGCCTCTCTCTGTCTCTCTCTCTCCATCTCTCTCTCCCTCTCTCCCTCTCCCTCTCTCCACTGCTTGTGCTATCTCTCTCTCTCTCTCTCTCTCTCTCTCTCTCTCTCTCTCTCTCTCTCTTTCTCTCAAAACTACATAAACTTTAAAAATGTATAATGTATGAAGGGTGATTTGGCATAATCAAAGAGGGGACTTTCAGGACAAGGTGAGCGCATAGATGCTAAAGGTGAAACTGAACAAAGCAAGATAATGGAAGAAGATAAAAACAATCTAGTAATGTTGTATGAGGATCCCTAGAAAATCTGAGAGCAATGGTTCCCTTTGAGGGGAGAGTTGGATGGTGGTAGGGGGTGGGGTGTCAAGGTGAGTGTGAGAGGCTGATGGAAGGTGCCTTTCCTTGTCATGGTATTTTGTTGAACATTTTTCAAGGAATGTGTGCTTATGTAATATTTGTGGGGCTCAAAAGTAAAAATAAGGAGGTAAAAGGAAAAAGAGAAGAAAAGTCATAAATAGAAAAAAAGGTATAGCATATACTTACTTTCTTTAAGGACAATTTAGCATCTTCATGGTCAAATTAGGGACCTCAGTTGTTAGGATGAATACAAACTATAGTTCCCCACACTTAATACAAATACTTAACTGCATTCCAAACGGTAGCCTGTTTATAATAGGACTTTGCTTTCTTCATTGGCACAAAGCAGTATTTGGCTACTCACAGGTACATTGTAGATTTCCAAATGGATTATTGCCACTAGTACAATAGACATGTATTGAGATTATTATTATTATTATTTGTGCCAGGCATGGTACTGGGCACTTAACGTGGGTACTTACTGTGCACTTAAACATAAAATTTAATTGTACCCTTTCCCAGATGAGGAAGTTGAGGTTTCGAAGAGAGGTCAAGTCACTTTCTCATGGTTACAATCAGTGACAGACCTGGAACATGAAGGCAATATGAACCCAGAATGCCTCATAACTATGCCATATATTCTCCCATGATACCCTGCAAGCTGAAAGGTCACTGTCTTTGTTCCTCAGGGCCCCCATTCCCCAGGCTTGTGACATTACTGTAATTGTTCAAAGAGTCAACAGCAGAGTACATGAAGAATGCTGATGGTCTGCAGTATCTCAAAGATGAACCGATCTCTAGAACCTTCTAAATGTCTGTACATTAGGATGAATACTTTTCGTTCCCAACTGGTGGTATGCCTCCCACACAGTTTATTGAGAAATTGTCTTCTCTTTGTTTTCTAATGGACTTTATTGATTCTTTTCTCTCATATGGGACGAATCACTTATTGAACTTAGAGAGGTTAAGAGGCCTCACAACCAGCAACCTTAATTATGTTGGAGCAAATCCTCTCAGTCCATCCAGACCACCCAGCTTCTTGGCTCATTTTCCATCACACACTGATTGGCCACAGTTGTTCTGAAGTGATGGCACCAGCCGATGATTTAGAAGGATGCTGATGTGTGAAAAAAATGTGGTGTTAGAGGCAGTGTGGTTTAATGGCTTTAGAGAAGACAGACCTGGATTCAAACCTCAACTCTGGTACTGATGAGCCGGGGTGATATTGGGAAAGTAGCTTAACATCTCTGAGCCTTGATTTTCTCATCTGTAGTAATGGGACTCATAACAACTGCTTTACAGAGTTGTGAGGAAGATTGAACCTGAAGGTAGAGCTAAGTAGACAACCAGTAAATGCTTGCGATTATTAATGTCAACTTGAGCACTTGGAGAATTGCCTTGCAAAGAGGAGGAGATTTGGTTGCTAAAATTTAGCCTAGAGTCATGAGCTCCCTTTTAAAGAAATGACTAATGGAGCCTTAAAAGCGTATTTAACTTGGGTGTGGCTGAAAAATTATTATTGCTGTAAGAGTTACAGTCGATCCAGTATTTTATATGTGTGCATTATTGCTGATTCAACTTAGAACTGCATGAAACACAGGAAACTATAACCATTCTCATGGATGAGACAGCCTATAAAGGAGCAGACGACTAAATAAACAAAGTAATTGTGTATCACGAGGTGTCCTCTGAACAAAATAAAGAGATGCAACAATGTGCTTGAGATACAGGTGAGCTTATGTCTCTCTGGAGAGGTAGATTTGAGTAGAATCCTGAAGAACAAGATCAAGACAGCCATGGAAAGGGCTGAGGGAGATTGCAGCCAGAGTGAGAGGTGTGTGCAAAGACCCTGAGGGGGAAAGGCATGAGCCAGACAGTCTCTGTGTGGTGGGAAGTGGGAGTGGCTATTCAGCCTTCACTGTGGGAAATTAGACTTCCGGTGGAACCCAGAGAAGGAACAATACACTTGTGCTCAGGTTCCTGCTCTGCGCTGTGTCCTTCATTAGAGACCAGTTGATCTTTAACGACTCTTTCCTGATGGGTATGATGTGATGCTTACACAAGGTGATTCAAAAGTCCTATCCTCTTGGAAGCCCGGTGCCTGCCACTGGTCTACTCCAAGCCAGTATCCCTATGTGTCATTGAAGATGGCATGTCCAAATGCCCTAGAACTAGTGGTGATGGAGTGACAGCTGCTGACCTCATAGATCGTCTTGGAGATGGAGCCACTGTAGGAAACAGTTCAATAACGGATACACTGGGGGACGATTTATGAATATACACTCCATTTCGTTTTTCTCAGAGTCCACAGCAACCTTAAAGTATTGTAAATGGGCTCCACTATCTAATCGGAATTATAGCAATCTATTAATTGCCATTTCTGATGATTTGCATTTAATTAAGGGGTACTCTTGAGAAAATGAAGGGCAGCGTAACCTCAAAATATGGCTTTACATCTTGGATAATTGACTAATTTCTGTTTTTACAGCTTTTCTAAATTGTTTATTTCTCCAGATGTTTCCTAAAACTATGATTTTACCTCTTTCCTTTCAATGGGTGAGCAGTAGTTTCTCATAAAAGCTTATATGGTTTAGTTTTCTCAACTAGATTAAAGCTTAATTAGCCAAAAATCCAGATCTGGGATGTGTTTATAAAATTTATACAAGCATAATTAATTTCAGTTAATTGCAGAAGTAGCTTTTCCATGCAAACAATAACCTTTTCTCTGCTGACCTCTAAACATCAGATTTCAGGTTATCTACATTCCTGCCTTTCCATGGTAATACTAAATCAACTTGAGTAATTCTCAAAGTATTACTCTTTCCTTTGATTTATGACTTTTATCACAGAAGTCAGTGATTACCTCTATAACCCATGTTTCATGTTTTGAAACTGCAATGAAAAAAGTGTGCTAGAATAGCATTGCTTTTGTTTTGATGAAAGCCAAAAAGAAAAATTAGAAATATGATTTTGATATGTTCTCCAAAGCCGACTACTTCTCATAAAGTTACCTAGGCTTTTTTAGTCTATTTGAATGACAGTTCAAATTACATTGATCAGCTAAATGTCAAAAAGAATAGCTATTATTTTTTAAATCTCCTGATATTTCCAGGATTTGTCTTCCTGAGAAGAATGATAACTTTACTATACACTGAGCCAGATTCTCTTGCTGTAGAAGCTATTCCCTTTGCAGAGATCTTTAGAAAACCATATTTAATCCTAAGGAATTATTCTCTGAAAACATGCCTTCTCACTTGATTGGCAATTAAACTTTCTTATTAGTTCCCTTATCATCTCCCTAATAAGTCTTGCATAAAATCAAAGGTAGTGAAATTCTCCCTTTTTCTTTCGTTCTTCTGTGTTCATTGTCTGGAAGTAGGTGGGTGATGCTTTTGAAGCTCTTTCAGAAAACCCAGGGAGTTCTTTCCCAGGAGCACCAGACAAAAATCACCACCTGTCTCACTGGCCTGAATAGTGTCACGTGCTCATCTCTGGACCAGTAACTGTGGCGATGGAGTGTTATTATCATCATTGGCTTGGACCTGATTCACAAGTCTGAGGACTGGTACCCCAAGCCAATAGGCTATGCAGGGAGGTATGGAAGCAGAAAGAAAATTAGGGTCACACCAAGTGAAGGGATGGAGATTATTGGGAAGGCATTCACAGGTGCATCTCACAGAGCTAAATGTACTGCATTTTAATGGCTTTGTAACAGCAGAAGCCTGGTGAACCTCTTGACTTTAGAGTGACTTTTTCTTCAAGATGGTCAGTGTATGTGCATTTTGAATCTGAAAAGTGCTCTTCCTTGCTATATCTCTCCAAGGTTCATTAACAACCAGTATTATAGAACCAATTCAAAAGGAACATGTTTTCAGTGCCTATCTTATTATTAGCTTCAGGGCTACATTTTTTTAAATGCATAATGAAATCCATGGAATATTTAGAAAGAATGTGCCACTTTGCAAAATTGGCTTTGGGGGCTGTGCATGGCTTAGAGTGAGATGGAAGAGTGTCTGGCAATTGCATGAATTGAAAAACCTTTGGTCCGTCTCTAGGCAGCCGTTAGCCGTAAGCACTTGGAAAAAAAGAGCAATCCAGTTTGTGACTTTCAGAGGATCTATAGAGGTCCAGTACCTTTTGAGTCTTGTACACAGACTCTAGGAAGGTCATTTTCCTCTGTGTGTATGAAGTCAGCCTCCCTACCTTTGTGGAGTTTCTGCTCATTTCAGAGGATAAGAAATGGGAACTGGCTATTGTTAGTGACAGGACAGTGCTTCAAGAATAATGAGAGTCACTCCTCCTTTCCCCCAAGGACTGGGAAAGCTAAGGTACACACAGACTGGGTAGCTTTTTTTAAATAGCTATCATTATCATTTTCTCTCCAGAATCATGTAGAGTCTCATCATTATTAAAGTCAGGAAACTTGAGTTATGGTCTGGGCTTTGTCACAAGCTTTGGGACCTTGGGCACACGACTCGTCCCCTCTGGGCATCATGGTACATGTTGATAAAATGGAGAGTTTCAAAGGCATACAGAACCAAGTTCTGTCTAAGATAGCTTTTAATCTTTTAAGTTGTAAACATCTGGAATGGAGAGATGTAAAACAGGGACTTTTGGATTAAAAGTGGCATCTTACTTAGTCTCTCTTCACAATCTACTAAAATGTAGAAGATAAAACAAAGAATGAGGAATTATTCTATCATCAAAAGCTAGGAATGGCAGTAGTCTCTTACCAAACTCTTGGAGGAATTGTCAGGAATCTTCAAGGTTTATGAAACTGCCTTAAAGGACACAGTTAAAGATACTGTTAGGCCATTGGAAAGACAGGATTCCTCTCCTCACCAGAAAAGAGATGTTTCCCCTTTGGACCCATATCTGTGCCTTGGATGTGAAATCCATTATCAGCAGAAACAGAGAAGACAAAAATGTCCCCCTCTGTTCTTTGTGGGTGCTGTTTTGGAGTCAGTGTGCTTTTCTGTTTTCTTCCCCTGCAGAGAATAAATACTCACACATGTGTATATATACCTATGCACACTTACTTAATATATGTATATATCTATCTATAGATATAGATATAAGGGCACAAGTACATGTACATATGTACACACACATACATGCATACACACACACATATATACACACACACACACATATATATACATACATATATATATACACACACACACACACACACATATATACATACACAAGCTAGTGAGAGGCTACAATCCCAAAGTGACAGCAGCCAGAAGTAGGACAGAGCCAAGACATCTGTATCTTGAGAGGTACATGTCCATGTACAAAGCTCCTGAAGCAAGAGAAGGTACAAGGAGACATGAGTAGCCATGCAAACTGGAAAATGTCCTTCGTGAATTTCATCTGTTCAGAGTGTGAAAGGTAAGTGCCTTCCCAACGCCTGGAGGAACAGCTAAACGGCGATGTGAGAAGGGCATTCAACCAGTGGGGACAGTGAGCATCCAGGAGCAGCGCGTCCACAGAGCTCTTTCCTCTTTGCATCAATAGATGCTATATAGAGCCTTTGGAGAAAACTCTAGGGTAAGGAACACAAGCATCATCCTGAAGATGGGGAGAAAAAAACACACTTCTAAAAATGATTTACTTTACAAATCAGAAGAAAGATTTAGGGGGGTGGGGGTGGGGGTGGGGAGTGGTGGATCAGGGAAAAGTCATTGTGACTTCTCCACGGCAGAAGAATGGAAATCCATAAAGACAGGTCAGGCTGACAAAAAGGTCACGGACTCAAGGGAAATGACATAGGAAACATTGCGAGGGAACTGAAAAGGCAGTCACAGAATTAAAACCCACTTCAGCATCAGCACAGATTTCATACTGAGTAAAAGTAAATCAGCCAAGTAAAGAATAAAATTGAGTGCTTTCACGGAAATGAATAAGGAAGCCAAGTGATAAAGTAGGAGAACGTAAGATGATTACGATGGTGGATAGAGACTGAGTTATAGAAATTTCTAAGAACTATAGAAATTCCTGAGGAAAAGACTAGACCTGAGACTAACACTTCAAAGACATAATCGAATTTTTCTGAGCTGGATTTACTGAAAGATTACATAGAGAGCCACATGAAATACGTGAAAAGACAACCAAACCCCCTCAGTAACACTGAGCAAAATATGTTTCCAGTGTGAAAACAGAAAAATCTTACAAAAGAACCGAAGTTGTGTTGATTAGAGAGTTCTTCTTTAGAGGAATGAAGATTGGAGGGGAAAAGTGAATCACATGAATGTTATGGTCAGAGAAGTTGTCTGCCTTCTGAGAGGACAACGGAAATGCCTTCTCACGTGTTCTAAGCCTCACCAGACACACCTTCCCTTCCCTGTTTGCTCCAGCCAAGTGAAAAACTTCCACAAATTAAGAACCCTAGTGAGAGGCTTATGATATAAAATGGCTGCTGGGTAAGCTTTGGAACCGTGTGTATATGAAAGATTTGCTAAAATTATAAAACATTCTAAACACTTGCTAAAAATTATGAAATACAGCTATAAGCAGATAAGAAGAGGTGCAATATGTTAAATAGTCTAAAAACCAATATCCAAGATGCCAGATTACATCTACGAAGACCAAAAAGAGGAAACCAGAGGTGCAGTTATAGGGGCACAAAGATGAAAATTTGGGCAAAATTCTGTGTATTATATATAAGCAATAAAAATCTATGATTTCTGTCTTCAGTTTGATAGTAGGCAAAACTTAAGTAAACAAAAGAATATTAAAAAAAAAAGAGAAGAAGAAAACCTTAAGAATGAATGTCTTTTAAACCTGAGGGCAGAGGAGGAAGAAATTGTAACTCGAAGGCAACAGACAACTCTAAATGGACAAACAAGCATGAAGGGCATTCCGATTAATTGAAAAGACTCAGTTTAATTATTTGTTAATTGTAACATGGAAGCAGTCATGTAGCTTCCTGACATATGTGAACATGTGGAATGTCCTAGATCTTTGACAAGGACACTTAGACATTCCTCCACCACCCCTGATACGATATGGCAGGTCCCCACTGGATCATGGTAAGCGCCAGCCCTGGTGATTGGTCCCAACTAATCCCAGAGTGATTGATCCACCCTGCTCTAGTTGCTGTTGTAAATAAAGTCGTTTCTGGTGATGCCATGCAGGCTTCTTGACACAGCATGAGCATTGTGCCAGGGATAAATTGCATGACTTACCTAAGTCTGACCTTCAGAAATGCTGTGGAATCTTTACCCGAATGGCAAAACCACTGTTTGTAGTTCTTGGGCACTTTAACCACTTTTTTCCCCCCTTAAATAAGGAGCTTCCTGGGATGTACTAAGAGCTGTTGCAGCTTTTACTGACCACTGACCAGAATCCAGGGACTTCTCTTCACTATCTTCAGTATACATAGTCTGTACCGTATGCATTAGCTCATACGTATATTTATTTATTTTTTTATCTTATGGTTTGGAATGTCTCTTCCAGGGTAAACCTCTATCCTAAAGAGCAAGAAGGCTAGCTTCTTTGTTTTGGTAAATTTCTCATTTTCCCAGGGTCTTTGTAACTTTATTGTTTAAATGGCATCTAATACTTTATCTCCTTGAAGGCAGGGGGTGAACTGGATAAGTCCCTGAAATTCCTTTCAGCTCTAAGATCTGTGTTTGTGGGCACCTGTGCGTGTGAGAGAGAGGATTTAGATTTAACAGAAGAAGTAACAGATTATTACTGTCTTCAGGACAAGGGCTATAAACTGATGATTTCTTTATCCACCCCAGGGCTTAGAACTGAGTCGTGAACACAGTTGATGCTCTATAGAGACTTGGGTTTATGGTGTTGTAGTTCCTCGTGTCACCTCAGGATACAGGAGTATGTTGAAGATGAAATTGGGGGCTTTGGATCAGGAGGCATGGGATCCCACTGGCAGCTCTCTGTCTACTGTGGCCTAAGACAATCCACTTAGAGTTCTCTGGGCTAAATTTCTGTTTGTGAATGGAAAGGTTTGAATTACATCAGGAGTTGTGGATCAGTAGTTGGCCCAACTGCCTAGCAGAACGTGTCATTGGGCCTTGAGGGTGTTGACACTTGTTGTCGTTCACATGAAAAGCCTTTACAGGGTGTGCCTTCTGCCACAGCCCTTCACTCTCTGTGACATCACCCCAGTGCAACTGCTCCTTTATGTTTGCCTTATTGGCCTGTATAGGCATTGGATAGTAACCTGGCGGGGAAAGAAAAAGGAGAATTCAATTTTGTTTCTAACATTAGCTTTTCTGCTCTGCAGACTCAGGACAGCCAGTGTGTAAAGGTATTTTTTTAGTAGACTTTGGAGGTTAAAAACTATTTGACTAATTAGAATGGATTGATGTGGAAAAAAATGTCAACCTAGGAAGACACACCAGAGAAATTCCAAATGGGTTTTAAAATGGAAATAGAAAAGCTGAATCAGTCTACTTGTTTTCAGGTGCCTTCTCTTCACAGTCATTAGTTTGGCCTGAACTACACCAAAATGGTTCTAATGGCCCCAGTCACAAGAGCTATTACAGGTTGTCTAACTTGGTTAAATTCTTTTCTGCTTTAAATTGTTAATGATTCAGCATTTCATGGCTTGAGTCAGGTGCTCTCAGAGGGCGCCTTTCTTAAAGGTCATTCACTCTCCAGAAATCAACATCCAAGATTAAGATTGCAGATTTTGCTCAGTGACCTTGGGAGAATAATTATTTATTAGAGACAAGACTCAGAAGGCACAACTCTGTAGCGGGAGACCCCTGGTTGGTGATGTCGGGAAAAGCAAAGAGGCTGCTGAAAGACAAGGGCTGAGAGAGGGAAGGACCATGGGACTGAGGACCCCTCTCTAAAAAGAGGGATGTGTGCTGCTAACAAAGAGGGTGGAAAATTTCTTGTATGCCAAACCCACTTAGGAGCTGCATGAGACTTACCTCACTCATTTCAACCTCACAAGGGGCCTGGGAAGTAAACCCTGTTGTCAACAGGTAACAGATAAGGAAACTGAGGCTCGGATAGGTGATGGAACCTGCCTGTATTAGATTTGAGGGTTTGCACATGTTTCGTGAAGGGCATAGAACTATTTTATGCACACTGGTGCCTGATGAATGATTCATGCATGTGATTCATTTATTATGATGTTATGATATCTGAAAATCAGTTTCCAGTAAATGTTGACATGGGAACCTCTTGTCACCTGCATAGGATTGTCAGTAGGAAGACTGTAAGGCTGAAACACCCACATTCCAAGAGTGAGTGCAGCAGTTGCAAGCTAATGTATGTATGTTTGTGTGCATGTATTAAAATTTTTAAGGGATCACTTCATGGCATTCATAGAAACAAAGATGGGGAGGGGAGATCTTGAGAGGCAACAGAACAAGAGTGATGAGAATGTGGAATACTAAAATAGTCGGCAAAGCAGTGTGCATTTCAAAGTAATTGGACTCTAATGCCTGAGATTCTGCGGGAGGTCAATAGAGGATTTATTGTATTTTTTTCTCTTTCCTGCTTGCACACCAGCAAGTAGATGATTCATGTACTGGGGGAAAGAAACAATGATTTTTTTTTTATGACATTTAGTTACCAGCTTAGCTTTCTATTTTTACCCTCTTCTAGTCCCTGAGAGTGTTTTTTCCCTTATTTAGGAAACCTGCAACTACAAATATGTTCAGTTCATTTTCTTACCTTTCTGCCAAATATAGGGTGCGATGCCTATATTGCTATGTCTAGAGATTAAACAGGATTGAGAGCAATTCAAACAGCTGGTCCTCTGGTGCTTGCATCCCACAAAACCAGATTTTTTTTTAACTCATTCTGGGAGGTGTTTATTTTTAGGAGTCATTTTTTATACTGTAAGTTGAGGGATAAAATAATCTTTACGATTGTTTTATATTAAGGCACAGAGCTTGTATGTACCTTACAAACTATGTAGGGATGGATGTAGGGAACACTGTCCCTTACATGATGCTTACAGAAAGTTGCAAGGAGAAAAGCAGTAAGTCTAGGACACGGGTGGCATGAGTTAAGGTTCCTTCTTAAGAAGCTGGAGAGAAGAGAGACACCCAGTGTCAGGCGTGTGATAGCCCTGGTTGTCAGAGTGTCCCATTAGGGAAGTAGGGAGATTCAAAGTGCAAACTTCGCCCTTGCACACTCACAAGCTTTCTCAAGAACCCAAGGTGTATAAAGCTGACTCTGAGTCAGCATTTTATCTCCCATAGCACTGGAGAAACTAATCTCCTTTTGAATGTTCTTCCTATTCCTTCTTGCCTGCCTTCTCCATCTTCATGGCTACCCCTGTAATTCAGGCCTGCTACTAACTAACCCCTACTAGCTCCTGCAGGCCCAGCCTTGCCCAACTAATCCTTCCTAAATGCTGCTTTTGTGTGTCGCTCCCCCCATTCAAAATGGTCATCAGTTCCCCACTGCCATCTATATAAAAGAGGAAATTCTTCTGCCTAATTTGGAGGGATCTCTAATCACGTCGCCCTTGGAACTGTCCTCTGGACTTTTCAAACTCCCCAAGGGACGCTCCCCCATTCCTCTTCCGGGGACATGATCACCGTCCCGTGGGGGTGCTCTTCTAATCTCCACACCTTTGAGCCTGAAGCTTGCAGTCTTTAACAGAGGACAGGAATCTACCTTTCATATGTTGAATTTTGGCTTTCATTGTTTCAAGCTCCCATAGGATGAGTGTCACTTTTATTTCTCTGTCAGTGTGCCATCAGTATCAAAATGCCCTGTGTTTTCCTTCATTCTTGAAATAATTAGAAGATAAAACACTATTAATGATGACCAGCAGAGGTCTCAAGGCAGTTGAGGCAACATTGGGCCTCTTGAGGTGTATTGACAGCAGTGAAACTGTGTTCTCTTCCAGGACCTAGTTGAACTTGAGCTAGCTGATTGTGTGAAATTCTAATGGAAAACAGCAAAAGTAAAGAATGTTTGAAATGTAGGAAATGCATCACTGAAGGCTGTTCAAAAGCTGTGGCATAATGGGCTTTTTGTAGTGTCTTTATGCTGTGTTAATCTGTTATTTGAGTTGTATACCTTCCTTTGGTACCTGAAGCAGTGAGAGGAGATGGTCTGCAGTCTTCAGTAATAGGTAGCTTGTACTATTGTTCTCACCTGTAATATCCAACTACCTTAAGCCCATCACACTATTAGGGCTCGTTTGATTTAACTTCCCCAGGAAGTCGCCTTTAGTTGTCTCTTACCTCTTCCCTTTGGGATGCTCAGAAATCAGAGTAGTATAGATCATCACAGTTCACATTTACTTGTAGCCTCTTTTGTGCTTATTTCTTGCCGACAATGTGTATACATCAACCAAGATATGAATTCCTTGAAGGCGGGAGTAACAGTTAACCCAGAAAAATGCATGCTTTGGGAGACTGAGGGCTATTTTAGCTAGTTACTGCAGAACTGTGGTACTTAACTTGCCTCCTATGAATTAAGTACCTTGAAGCTTTTAAAACAGCGTTCAGCATTTTGTCATGGTACTGGAGCCCTTAGGTTTGCTACAGATTGGGTGTTAAAGTTTATTTTGTTCATTCTCAATACATCTCTTTCAAGCTAAAAGCACTTGTACATTTATGTTCCTCTTCTATTCCCTTCAGGTCTTTGTAGATTCCAATCATGTATCACTCCTTTGCCCTTGTGTTATCAGCCTGAGATACCCTAATGAAGATGACATTTTATAAAATGTCCAGAAATGTAGTGATTTGCATCTTCTTTTGTATCATTCCAGAGGGACAGAGTAGGGATTCTTGATCATTAGAGGTTTTTGGTGTTTAACTGAATAGTTAACAGTCTATCATAATTTAGCTGTCTAGACATTGGAGTAGGTTTCATTTATGTTGGTGTTAGAATTCATGTCTTTTAGATAATTTACAGGAGAAGAGTATAATTTCCTCTAAAAGAGATCTGTAAGGGAGGACACTTGCCAATCCAATTACATCTCCAATTTCTCATTTCATTTTCTTTAACCTCCAATAATTCTGTTGGACTTTTAAATAAAAACATGATCTCATATTATTTTTATATCTAGCCTCAGTTAATGCTAATTTCAGTTTTACTGTTCCCTCTTTAGTATCTCTTCTATTGATTTGGTAGGAGTTACCTTTAATCACTTAAAAGTAAGTAATGCATTAAGACTGCCCAAGGCTAGCCCATATTTGGAAAAATCACTCCATTTAAGAATTAGTTTAACAAGAGCCTACTGCACATTTTGTTTTGGAAATTCACCAGGATTCTTTCCATCTCTGTGAAAGCATTTATTATCCAGAAGAAATTAGACCTAATTTTAGAGAATGCCACAGTGAGCAAAACTTCCTTAAATTTCCAGAGATTGCCGTAGCTCTGATTATAATAATGTTTAAGATTCACAGAATTACAGCACTGAGAGAAAGTGAATGGATAGTGGTTGTAATTAGAATGGTACTTCCTTCTGAAACCTTAAAATTATTTAAACATTAAAATGAGGCAGTGACACAGAGGCAGGGGCAGGGGGTGGCTGTTACTAACTCAGGCCAAGAGGTGTCATCCTTTCATAGACCTTTTTATTAGGGTCTGTGTTGCATTTGTGGCTGCTGAGAACAACACATCATCCAGTGATCAGCATGGAGGGATAGGTATGGAAAGACCAATCACACTGTGTTGCATTGGTGAGGAAGTAGACCCCAGGCTTAGTTACCTCTCTTTCAAGATCTGTTTTTTGAGAAGGGGACTTGAAAAATTTGATAGAAACTGGAAGAGGAGATGTGCTATCAACTGATATTTTTATTTGAGGTAGGCAGTAACTATGATGAAAATGATATCCAACGAGGGAAGAGAGAGAGAGAGAGAAAACAGAGAGAGAGAGAGAGAGAGAGAGAGAGAGAGAGAGAAAACCAGAGAGAGAGAGAGAGAGAGAGAGAGAGAGAGAGAAAACCAGAGAGAGAGAGAGAAAAAGAAATAATGCAAGAGAAAGAGGGAACAAAGACCAAGCAGGGAAGAAAGTGTTCAGAGTGCAGAAGTACATATTGGTACCCCAGTGTTCAGGTAACTGACAGCACTTCCTAGCTTAAATACATTTTTCAAATGTTTATTTATTTTTGAAAGAGACAGAGACAGAGCATGAGTGGGGGAAGGGGCAGAGAGAGAGGGAGACACAGAATCCCAGGCAGGCTCCAGGCTCTGAGATGTCAGCACAGAGCCCGACATCAGGCTGGAACCCATGAACCTTAAGATCATGACCTGAGACTAAGTCAGACGCTTAACTGACTGAGCCACGCAGCTGCCCCCAAATACATTTTTGACTCTAAGGGGCTGACTTATGCAGAAACTGTATCACAGATAGCTACAGAAGGAGCGCATCCGTGTCTGGCTTGAAAACAGTAACTGGCGTCCTGGATCTTCCTTGCAGTGGAAAAAGTAGCAAATAGCCAACTACAGCACAACACAAAAGTAATCTGTGGGGTAATTACTGCCAGTCAGCTTGACTTGGCAAAATATTAATAGTTTCCTTGATCAGCAGCTACTGAGTTTCCAATTCTTTTCCTCCAGGAGCAACAGAAACCTAGCAAATTGTCTATGACCTTTATTTTTCAGCACGTGGCTTATTCATTGACGGAAAAAAAAAAAAAAAAAAAACGAGAGGCTGCAATTCTCGCTAAAGAGGCAAAAAAAAAAAAAGAGAGAGAGAGATTTTGAATTGTTTCTTAAAGCAGAAGCCTCCTGAATGAATAAACAGTACAGAGCAACACTCACTTTTTGCCCACCAACCAGGGACAGCAACCACCAGTTCAGCCAGAGATAAGAGCCACTTTAAGTAAAAACTCACAGATTCAGGTGCCATTCAGTTCTGAAAAGGGCAATTTTAAATAGCCATGTATGACATGTTAGAAATGAGGCACAGCCAAACTGAGTATTGAATTTACTAACTACAGGGCATCGCTCTTCTTTCTTTTTCTAGTTGTGTGTGTGTGTGTGTGTAAGTAAAATACCAAGCATAGAAAAATGACAAGAGTATGGAGGAACTTCTGAAGCTGTTTAACTGAAATTCACCAAGTACTTACATTTTACTCTATGTTCATGTAATGCTCCTCTCCCTTCCCCTCTCCTCCCTCCCTTTATATTTCTTTCTCTCTTCCTTTTCCACTCCCTCTATTTCTCTCCACCCCCTATATGTGCTTTCTTTAAAACAATAGGTTGAGAGTAAGTTGGAGATATCATGCCTCTTTGATCTTAAATATTTCCGTGCACATTTCCTAAGAAGAAAGAACATTCTTTCGGTAAGCATCTGACTCTTGATTTCGGCTCAGGTCATGATCTCACAGGTAGTGAGTTCGGGCCTCACATCTCCACTGAGAGTGTAGAACCTCCTTGGGATTCTCTCTCTCTTCCTCTTTCTCTACCCCTCCCCCCACTCATGCCCTCTCTCTCTCTCTCAAAATAAATAAATAAAACTTAAAAAAAAATAAATACTAAAAAAAAAACATTTCTTACATAAACACAGTAAAATAATCAAACCTCAGGACCCTTACAATTGCTACAATTCTATTATCTAACCCACAGTTCATATTCAAACTGCATCCACTGAACCAGTAAGATCCTTCATCCTCTTTAGGAACTTCCGAAACCATTAGTAATGTTGCCTGTCCCCTCGCCTGGGTCCTTAGAAAGACACTCAGAAACCTTGAGAGAGAGCATGATGGCCGCTCTTCTATAATAATCTCAAGATTGTGTGTTACATCAGCGTTTCCCGAGACATGCTTCATGAAATGCTTGTTCCAGGAAATGCTATGGAAAGTAAAGATTTTGAGTTCAAAGTTGGGGAAAACTTTAAACAGTACTTACCCACCTCCATTTGTTCACTCCTTGGAGATTTACAGAATGCATGGGCTTATAGTAGGCTCTGAGTATTCACATATTTATACCGTGAGGAGATGTTATTTGTTTATCCCAGAATTTCCCTTAGTGACCACAGGCGGTCCATCTGATGCCCTCAGTTATCTATATCATTCAATTGGGTAATGCTGTTACCTATTTTCACAGTATGTATTTCACCTCAAAAAGTCTGTTCTCTTTAATTGTTTTTTTCAATTGTGGGCTAGTCAGCCTTCTTTTGAAACATTGACAATGACTGTAATATAACAAAAAAATGTAAGATTTATGTTTAAAATATTCATTTTTCCTATAAATGCAATAGTCATGCAGTAAGATCTATGACTTCACACCAGTGCCTTACTGTATGAGTCAAAATCTAGAAACTGTAGCAGATGATAAAACCCCATATCAGTGATTAACAAAACAGATAGTTTCTCACTCACCTAGAATACAGTGGCAGAGAGGGGGGTGAGGGCTCTGCTCCTCACATTCACTCATGAACCCAGACTGAAGGTGGTTTTGTCATTTTTTATTGCAGTGGCTCCCAAAATCACCTTGGGTGCTACACCCAGCCAGCGCAAAGGAAGCTATAAAGAATTGTGAGGGAAATTTGCAAGAGACTGGCCCCTATGTTTACAGGCAAATTCCTTAGACAAGGATTCATGGCCCCAGGGTCATGACTTGTGGGAGAAGGCTGGGGAGGGTTGTTATTCCTGGCAGGGCATTGCTTTCTGGAAGCAACTCCAGAATAAGAAAGGTGAATATAAATCTTTGGTGAAAAACTAGCTGTCTCTAGAAACCTGTATTTGGCATATGTGTATTTGGCATTCACAAGTTTGGTTTAGTCGTTTTGTGTTAATCTCATATCCTCTCATTTGATTCTTGCACAGACTCTCCTGAGATCACCCGCGCAGGTAATAAATACCGTCATTTTACAAATGGAGTCACTGAGTCCCAGCATAACTGATTGGAATAGAATAAAATGGTTTCTGTGTGTTAGATTTATTTGGGGGGGGGGGGGGCGGGGATTCTTAATAAAGTATTTTTGTGATTTTTAAAAATATTTTTAACCCGAATCATACTTTTTTGGAGGAAATTAATACTTTCAGGAGAAGGGATTTATTGAACTTGAAACATTCTCCTAGTTTATTAAGGAATTATCAGTGTCCCAAGGTGCTCTGGGTTAAAATAGTTTGATAAAAATAGGTGTTTTTTGATGTTTAAATAATTTTCTCTTCGTGACAGGAGATGGTGAAAAGTAGGTAACGTTTGGTTTTTAAATCTCCCAGTTCTACTTTAGTCCTATATTGGCCTTGTAACAGAAGAGAACCAAAACAGATTATCACTGAAAAATAATGGCAAAAAGAAAGTAAGATAGAGCTCACTTATCCAACAGTTTCCTATTATATATAATATATATAAATAATGTATAATAATATAAATTATATATATAAATAATATATAATAATATAAATTATATATATAATATATAATAATATAAATTATATATAATATATAATAATATAAATTATATATAATATATAATAATATAAATTATATATAATATATAATAATATAAATTATATATATAATGTATAATAATATAAATTATATAATGTATAATAATATAAATTATATATATATAATGTATAATAATATAAATTATATATATATATATCACTGAAATAGAAAATACAACATTATAGAGGAAAATAATTATATGTAAAATCCCAAACCACTACTTTAAAAAATAAATCAGTGTTATGGGGATAATGAACTTAATAGCTACTATTTAATTAAACTTTAGGCTAATTAGTCTAATTAATTCATCTGATGAGCATCTGAATATTGCCAACATTATTCTGAATCTTCAGCGTATGGTTCTGAAATTTGGAGGGAGTAATTTAATGATGCTCAACACCAGTTGTTTACTCTGCAAAATAAATGTGATATTTCATGGGTGCTCAACTCCCCTTTGCATGATAAAACTTACCCTGATTCTTGCAGAAGTCTCCTTTATCTCCGTCCTGATGACTAATTCAGTATTCTCACAACACACTGTGTTTTCTCATTGAAGCATGTATCACAGTCATAAAGTGATGATTTGTTATGATTTGTGCAATATCTGCCTGACTTCCCAGTTGATGGCAAGCCCTATGATGAAAGCAAGGTCACCACCAAGCCCAGTGAATGGAAGACATTCAGTAGATGATGGGCTATGTGAGTGGCTGTTCTTGACAAAAATAAAGCCAGCAATGCACTTTGGGATGGAAACGGTGTGAACTGGCTTGTTCGTGTGTCCAGGTCCAGTGAAGTGTAGGCTTAAGCAGCCACTTGCTAGCAATGATGTCTATCAGTTATCGTCAATCTTTATTATAAAAATAAGCTTTTAATTTCCATGTGATCCCATAATTCCCTTTCTAGGGATATACCCAAGAAGAGGGAAGACAGGAACCTCAAATAGATATTTGTACACTGGTGTTGAGGACAGCTTTATCTGCGGTAGCCTAAGGCTGGGACCAAGCCCAACTGCCCATCCACAGATAAATAGATAAGCAAAGGGTTGTACATACATACCATAGAATATCATTCAGCCTTAGGAAGGAAAGCAGTTCTGACATATGTTGCTATGGGGATAAACCTTGAAGATGTGCTAAGTGCCATAAGCTGGTCACAAAAAGACAAATCTGATTCACTTAAATAAGGTATATAGTCAGATTCGTAAGAGAAAGAAAGTAGAATTGTGGTTGCCAGAGGTTATGGGGAAGGGGGGATGAGCAGTTATTATTTAATGGGTATAGAGTTTCACTTTTGCAAGATGAAAAGGGTTGTGGGGATAGACGGTGGGGATGTTTGCGTAAGAGTGTCCATGTACTTAATGCCACTGATCTGTACGCGTAACATAAAACTTACCGTCTTGGCTTTTTTATGCATATTTTACCATCATTTAAAGTATTTTTTTTCATTTTTCTGTCCAGCATTATATAAATCCTCAGGTGTAGGCTCAAGTCTAGATGCCTCTTATTATCAGCATCGAGCTCCTAGTGTGTTGAAATTTTGATAGAAGCATACTTAAAACAAAACAAAGACTTTTCCTGTCATTTTTCAGTCACTTTACATAAACAAAAGAATAAATGCCTTCCGATTTTTCTATCCTTGTCACTTACTAGCTGTGAGTTCATGGATAATCAGTTTATTTTTCTCTCCGCCTTAGGTCTTCACATGTAAAAGGCAGTATAATCCTATTTGGTGTACCACCCAGAGATGAAAACACGATGTGGTATATGGAAAAATTTTGTTAACTAAAGTCCTATATGAGTGAAACATAATTGTAAAAATTTATCATGTATAAATGAGTGATATAGTTAATCCTAAAGAATCAAATACAGTCACCTGTAAGTCACCATCCCAGATACTACCCCATGTTATGATTCATCCATGTTTTTAATCTTTTAAATCACTGAGTGTCTACTTTGTACCAAGTAGTTGCATCTACTTCTATTCCATTTGCTTACTTATTTGTCCCCAAACATACACATTTAATTATGTTTATATACTCTTTTAACAATTAATCACTAAGCGTAATTATCGTGTGTCACACACTATTCTAGGTTCCAAAGATGTAAAAGAAATAAAAGAGAAAAGACACTTCCCTGAATATAGCTTGCATTCTTTTTTTTTTTTAATTTTTTTTTTAACGTTTTTATTTATTTTTGGGATAGAGAGAGACAGAGCATGAACGGAGGAGGGGCAGAGAGAGAGGGAGACACAGAATCGGAAACAGGCTCCAGGCTCCGAGCCATCAGCCCAGAGCCTGACGCGGGGCTCGAACTCACAGACCGCGAGATCATGACCTGGCTGAAGTCGGACGCTTAACCAACTGCGCCACCCAGGCGCCCCTATAGCTTGCATTCTAATATGGTATCTGACAGTAAGCAAGATGTAAAGAAATACATAGTATTTTTGATATTGATAATTGCTAAGGAGGAAAAAAAGACCTCCTAGATGAAGGTTGGAGAATGTCATTGGAGTGATGGAGTTAACATGTAGATAGTCCAGAAAAACCTCATATAGGTGATTTTGAGTAACAATCTCCAAGAAGTGAAGAAGTTAAGCAGGCAGATGTCTGGGCAAAGAGCATTCCATCAGAGGAACCAGCATGTGCAAAGATGTTGCAAAGATGTTGCAAAGATGTTGCAAAGATGTTGCAAAGATGTTGCAAAGATGGTGTGGATAGCATGTTCAAGAAGCAAAGAGGAGTGTTTTACTGTGTGGCTGAGGCACAGGGTGTGATGACAGATAGGATAATAGGGATAAGATCAGAGGGTCAGCAGGAGCCAAATCATGGAGTATCTGTAAATCAGAAGAAGGTAGGATTTTTTATTCTGAAAGTTTACTTCTGAGCCACTTCTTAAGCAGAAGAACGATGGCCAGATTTTTTAATTTACTGGCATGGCTATGACTGCTGTGGTAAGAAGGCACTGCAGAAGGGCAGGGGAAAGACAGAGCTGAGGTAGAAGGCTATTACAATAATCCAGGTGTGCAATAATAGTGATGTGAGCCAGGATGAGGCAAGGTAGGGAGGAAGATATTTTTGGGGAGATATTTTTGGCAGGATGTGTGGCTTGGGTAGGATGCTGCTTGTGAGGAAGAAAAAGAGCAATCCAACATGACACCCGTTCCTTTAATTTGCAAGTTTCTCCAGAAGAGTTGAGAACATTATCTTAGATCAAGAGAAAAAAGAAAAACCTGAGTACAGATGACAAATGGTCCATTGAAAGAGCTGTTTTTAGTCTTAATCCATCTGTTGTTTAAAATGATTTCCCCGTGTTTGAACAAAAGCAAACAGTTCCAAAGTGTGGGCTCATCCAGGTCTAGAGCCCGTTCTGGGAGCCACATTTATGGTCTTGTGTGTTCCCTAAAGCTTTTAGTGGTTGGGTCTTAAACCCTACCCTTTAATTTTCTGTTCTCAGTAGAAATTACGTGGCAGACATCTGCTTTCAACTCTCCTTTCAGGGTCCTGTGGGCACATCTCTGTTCCCTCTGGGTCTCAAAGAGAATTGCTACAGTAATGAAGAAGTTAATGTACTGTGCAGACTTTACCAAAGTCAAATTCAGACATCAAAAGTGCTCTCCTATGTAACCATATCTTAGAGAACCCTAATTTGATTGCTGCATTGTATTTTCTATTTATTTTTCTTATACAAAAAAATGTAAACACAACCTTCTTCTTCCAACATATAGCAGAAGTGGTTGACAGGGCTGAATTTACAAAAGCCAGAGAAGTATGCTCTTCAGGCACTCCTCGTCCAAACAAAACCTTGCCAAATAACGTCAATGAAGCATTATGATTTATAAGCCTAGAAGGTTTATTTTTTGTGTGTTTAGTCGTGCTAACATTTGAGAAGACGACGTTTAGAACATGGCTTAGCTGTTAAGATGGATGTGGGTTAAATTCCATTTCTGCTGCTTCCTAGACATGTTATTGAATATATCTTTAAATGTCTATGGACTTCAGTTTCCTTATCTGTAAAATGGGGAGAAGAGAATGAATCTCACAAGATTTTTTAATGTTTATTATTTATTTTTGAGAGAGAGAGAGAGAGAGTGCAAGCCAGGGAGGGCAGAGAGAAAGAAAGAGAATCCGAAGCAGGCTCCATGCTGTCAGCTCAAATCCTGACATGGGGCTTAAGCCCATGAACCAGGAGATCATAACCTGAGCCGAAGTTGGACGCCCAAGTGACTGAGCCACCCAGGCGCCCCTCACAAGGTTTCTGAGTGAAGCAGAGGAATTAGCGTAGAGAAAGTGTGTAGCAGAGGCTGAAATTGTATATAGACTCCTCATGGTTTTCATCTCAATCTTAAAATTTGAGGAGCCACATGAGGACAAAGCAAAGATAAGGGTTATGGTGGGCTCTCTGTCTTGTAAGTCCAGTAGGAGCACTATGCTGTTCTGGGGTCACAGTAACACTGGAGTTTGAGGTACCGTTTCAGTAGCTCAGGTGGCTTGGGTGTCTGGGCACGGGGCCACGGTGGAAATGTTTTCATTACAATTCACCCAGAAGCATTAGGTTCCCACCTGAGCGTGGTGCTTGCTTGGACAGATACGGGCCTTCACGTAAACACGCATATGTTTATTTAGGATCGAAAGGTATCTTAATGTTTTGTGCCGCTCTGTGCCACAACTAGCTAGGTCTTCTGTGTCTGTGTTAAAAGGCACACTTTGCTATAGAAGTCATAGGATCATAGCATTTGAAGGCTGAAGGGGACCCGTAGAAAGTTTGGTACTTAACAGTACCGTAGAAAGTTTGGTACTTAAGAGTGAGGGAGTGCAGTTAATAGTTGTGAGTGTGGGGGCGCCTGGGTGGCGCAGTCGGTTAAGCGTCCGACTTCAGCCAGGTCACAATCTCGCGGTCCGTGAGTTCGAGCCCCGAGTCGGGCTCTGGGCTGATGGCTCGGAGCCTGGATCCTGTTTCCGATTCTGTGTCCCCCTCTCTCTCTGCCCCTCCCCCGTTCATGCTCTGTCTCTCTCTGTCCCAAAATAAATAAAAAACGTTGAAAAAAAATTAAAAAAAAAATAGTTGTGAGTGTGGCTCTAGAGGCAGTCTGCTCAGGAATGAATCCCAGCTCCCCCCAAGTCAGCCTCTGATTCTGGCTGTTATTCTCTGTGTCTTAGTTTTCTTATCCACAAAATGGAATTGTAAGAGTGGATTCTTCCTAAGGTTGTTGCGAGGACTGCGTGATGTAATGTGTACAACGCTTAGCACATTGTAAGCGCTCAATGCATCTCTTTTTATTACTATGGTAAATACTATTTTTATATCATCTCCTTCTGTTCCCACAACAAGTTAAAGTATGTACGGTCTTCATCCTTACTTTATAGCTGTTAAACCGAAGGGTCAGGAATGTTAAATTACACAAGTGATGATAGTGGGGGCAGGGATCGAACTGAGGTGTCTTGTTCCAAATCCCATGCTCTTGGGCCACACGGCGCTCACTGGTCACTCTCCAGATGTTTAATTAGTGCCTCTCAGATATTCATCTGGCGTATTTCCATGTCCTGGGTCAACGTTCCTCTGCCAAAAGAAGCTGGCTACAGAATGGCAACATTGTTTTGCAGCCTTCAGAGACTTGCTCACTCATGTTGCTGTGTGTCAGAAACAAGATGCCTATCAAGGGAATATACAAACATGAACACCAAGAAGAGGGTGAGGGCTGGGTCTAATAGAATAATGGGAAGATCACTTTTGTGTCTTGATTCACTAGCAAATCGGGGTTGAATTTTATGAAGTGATTTTGTCTCATTTCATTCAAATGCCAGTTGGTTGTTACTCAAAGCCTAAAACCTAAAAATTATTTTCAAGAGCTGCAGTGGAGGCCGGTGGCGGGGGGGGGGGGGGGGGGTGGCTAAAACAAGAAGCAATAAAAATTAGGAACGCTCAGTTTTACTTGTACAAATAGCAGTAGGAATACAACATTTTCTAAATCCAGTTGAGGATATATTGGCACTCATGTTTAGTTTGCTAACTTGCCAAAGTCTGCTCACTGAAACATGTAAACAGGAAAGTTTCTCTCCTCTTACTCGAGGCTGCTGGAACTGGTGATTCACAGAAGAAATTGTGTGGGCTTTCAAAGATGGTGGCACAGTTTTAAGAGGAAAACATCGTTACCTTTTCATCTAGTTGATAAGGGCATTCCAGGCGCTCACATCATGGTGAATAGCTATATTTAATGTAATTGATTACATTCTCAGCAACCACCAAGCTCTTTCCCGTAGGTTACAAGCTCACCAGCCATTTTATTAAGTAGGCTGTTACAGAGGAGATAAACATTCATGAATGCCACCTGATTCTAAAGACTGGTATTTTAGGAAAAAGGCATGGAGTCTGAAAGGGTAACTATGATCCTATCACGAAGCTTGGGCCAAGATCTTCTGTGCTTGCCTCCGAAATTCATCTGTAAGAATAGGATGCTTAGACAAAGGGGTATTTCCTGGAAGGATAAGATTCCCGGAGCTGTGCTGCCCCTGGTCTGGTGTGGGCTTGGACAACTCACTGTTCTCTTAGCGACCTTGATTCTCACGTCTTTAAAAGGGAACTTTTCACTGGGGTCTAAAGAGAGGTTGATCCAGGGCCTATAATGCAAAACATGGATGTGCTCGTGGCCCTGGGACTTTTGCTTCACATTAGAAATATTAAGTGACATGTATGTCACCTCTCCAGAGGTCTGAAACAGCCGTTTATTCCGCCAGTGATGGAACAGATCATGGTTCCTCAGATTAAGCACCAGATGCCAGATACAGTCATTGACTTGTGTTTGGCGAGGAGTTGGGGGGTAATCATATATTTTTTAAAAATGTATTGTAAAATGCCAGATTTGTATGAATGTGGCAAGAGAGTCAGCATGTGTGAGAAAGATGTGGGGACTGAATATCAAATCTCTTAATCTCTCTTGCTCGTTCTGGAGTTCATGGATGTTTACAGCATGTATGGATACATATTTTACACGCATGTCTGTGTGTATACATTTAGTGGCTGAGGTTGGATTATTTGGATCAGAATATAAATTAAATATGTGCATATGCAACAGACCTTAGTAAGAGCCAAAGAAGAATGGCCAAGGGGTATAGATACTTCCAGTACTCAAATGGACCAAGTTCTTCATTACTTGCAAGGCTTTGAGTATATCGTCTCTCTTCTGATAATGCTGGTTTAATCGAAATTTTCTTTACTTCCCTAGCTTGTGTGCTTCTACTAGCTGTTAGCATAGAAATCCCTACTTCCAGGAAGTCTTTCTTGACCCCTTAAATCTAAGTTAGATGTCTCTCCTGTATGCTCTTAAAGCATCATAGATGTTTCCGATTAAAGCCTTTCTCACACTTTACAAAACTGTTCGGTGACTCGGCCCTTTCCTATCAGAAGAAGAATTCTATGAGATTAAGAACCTTATCTGTCCTGTTTATTGAGCATCTCTTGTGTGCCTGACACTATTCTAGGCAGGCAGATAGAACGGGAAACATGTGTTTAATAACTGAATAAACACACACAATTTTTTTCAGAAAAGCTAAATGCCAAGAAACAATAAAATCTTCAGAGTTTTACCTATAGAGGAGAACACTAAAAAGGATCCCTTAATAAATGCAATTAACAAAATGCCCAGTTGTTTTCTTTCCCCTCCACTGTTACAGTCAATGACATAGATGTGATGTGGTAGATGCTAAGAATTCTAGATTCTAGGATAATGTTCTCGAATATAAGGCTATGTGAGTACAAGTTATACCATATTTATGTGCAAACTCTGATAGTCACTCTAGGCCTTGGGTGACGAGAGAAGGGGCCTGGCCTGGACAACAAGTCGTACTTGAGTGAAGACTTGTAGGTGTTGGAAACCAGTGGCCCAAATGTGGAGCTGCAGTTTTCAGGTGCGGTGGGAGGAGTCAGGGTTTGAAGACAGCAGGTGGGCGAGGCAGGGAAAGAAAGCACACTGTAGCTCTGGGCCGGCTGAATGCCTTCTGGTGCATCGTGGGAAGATTCGGGGATCCAGCCTGATGTGGTAGACTGTTGAAAATACCAGAAGCTTACTCAAAAGTCTGGGTAGTCAGGGATCTGTGCTCAGATAGTGGCCTGCAATGGAAAGAGCAGTAACCCAGGAATTCACAGACCTGAGGTCTAATTCCAGCCTGCCTAGTAGCCAGTCCTATGACCCTGGGCAAAGCACCTTGCTTGCTGAGCTCCATTTCCTCTACCTGCAAAATGAGTGGATTGGCTCACCCCCTAAATGTGAAGTCTCAGCTTCAATCTGGGCAGTAGGCAATGTGACACCCTGTCACATGTTGGCCAGTGGGAGTTTTTGAAACAAGGACCCCCTAAACAACCATTTTTTTTTGCCTTCCAAATGTCTCTTTATTTTTTTATTTTTTTAATATGAAATTTATTGTCAAATTGGTTTCCATGTAACACCCAGTGCTCCTCCCAAAAGGTGTTCTCCTCGATACCCATCACCTAACAACCCTTTCTGCTAGCACCCCAAGTGAGTCTCAAGTTTGGGCAGTCTCAAGCCTAGGAGTAAGGGAAAATAAAGCGAATTGGGAAGTGAGGTGAGAAAGGAGAGACTAAGAACTCATATAGTTCTTCACAAGGGTGCTACACTTTCAAAACTGAAATCAGTGGGGGTGGGGGGAGTTACTTTAAGTTGGACAATCATCATTGGTGTTTTCACAATATATTTGGGTTGACGTCTGAAAGAGTGATTCAGAAAAGTGTGTGGGAATATCAGAGCAAGAGAAGAGAAAGGGTCAGTGCCTTATGGGTACTCTCTGGAGGAGGTAAGAGCATATGTTGGTCTGCCAGAAATGAAGGGACTTTGACCAATGAATGTCAGGTGGCAATGGAGGTGAACTGTGTCTTTCAGGATGCGGGAAGACCTGAGCATGGAACTAGAGCTTTATAAGCTCAATGTGATGGAGTTGGATGGATCCTCAAAGTAAAAAAGAATACAAAACTATAGACATCCCCATCTGTTGAGTACTTGGCAATCTCTAGGCACTCTGATAAGTGACTTCTATCCATGATCTCATATGGTTGCCTGAACTACCCTGTGGGTCTTTTCCATCCCTGTCACTAAGGTATGAATGAGGAAAACTGAAGAATTTGGGAGAGTAAGTGATTTGCCCAGGAACATAGAGCTAATTAGAGTCAGAGTGTGAACTCCAATTGTTTAGAGCCAGACGGCCTTCTAGCAGGAAATGATGACTAACATATTTTTTTTTCTTCTATTAGGTATAAAATTGGTCAGGAAACCTCCTCATGCATGTTAGTGATACTACCGTTATTTGACCTCCCTTAGTTTACGATTCATGAATATTCTTTAAGGCCTCATGCTAAATCCAGTGGTCAGGGAGCAGTATGATCTGGGGGACCATGCACTGTGGGTGGTAAAGCAGAGTGGGGACTCTATAGCCAGACTGTCAGGTGTTACCTTCTGGCTTCTGACTGTGTGACACAGGGCAAGCCCCCTTCCTCTTGAGTCTAGATTTTCCTATCCATAACATGGAGCGGTGAGGATTACTGAGTTAATGTAGTTAAAAATTTAATACAGATAGTACATGGCACACAGTGAAAATGTAACACATGTGACCAAATGTTACAATCATCACCCACATTATCACGTTTGATGGATTTACGTATAAACATCTGAGGTTGTGACTTTTAAAATGTGCATTGTTTAAAAAGATAAAATTCAGGAAATTCAGTGTCTCAATTGTCAACCAGTGGTCATAGTACCTCCTCAGAATGTTGTTATCTGCCTAAATGAAATGAAGTATGTAGAAATGGTTTCTGAAACACAAAGCCCCATACAGATATTGGTGATACTTGGCTGATGATGAGCTGTTCAGAGCTCCTTCACGACTGATATTGAGAGTGTTCCAGATCGTGGAGGGGCGGTGTGTTCCCGTGAGAGAAGGCTGGTTGCTCCGTGTTTGATGGTCATTACTTCAGGATCAGTGAAAACCATCTGAGGCTCATCCTAGGATTTCAAAAACTTTAGTGCACCCCAAATTATGTCAGAATGGTCAACCAAGTTAATGTATCCATCGTTTCTCATTTTTATTGTATTTGAGGGGTGTACACAGCAATTAAAATTGTGCTTTTAAAGTAATGCATTTATAGGGCACCTGGGTGGCTCCGTCAGTTAAGTGTCTGACTTCAGCTCAGGCCATGATCTTGTGGTTCGTGGTTCGAGTCCCATGTCAGGCTGTTTGCTGAAAGCTCAGAGCCTGGAGCCTGCTTTGGATTCTGTGTCTCCCTCTCTCTCTGACCCTCCCCTGCTTGCTCGCTCTCTCTCTTCCTCAAAAATAAATATTTTTGTTTTAATTTTAAGTGATGTCACTTATGAACACTCAGGAATAAACATTCCAGAATACCTAACAGATTCTGGGATCTTACAGCATCTGAGAATGCCTAACATTGACTTTCAAATCAAGAAGGCTTATGGGAATGAGCTCGATTCCCCTTTGCTTCTTGTTCATGCTCAGTAATAAATGGTCTTATCGTGAAGCGGGTTAACATGAAAGCCCAGAGCCTCATGCTTTGGGTATGTGACAGCTCCAAATGGTGCTGTTTAAAAAAGAGCATGCTGTGTTTAAGTGTACGTATAATCAATGTATGGTGACATGTCAAGGTTGTGAAAATTCAGATTACGTTTCCATGTGCGGTATTAAACACTGCATACAGAAACAACTGCTGTCTCTATTGTACTACACCCTGCAGGATGATTAATGTGCTTTTAGCTTAAATAATTGGGAGGGGTGGCACCTCAGGGAATGCTAAACATATTTTTAATTGCTATATAAATATGTCATTTCCTTGCTAATTCACGTTATGCATGGGAGGTTATATAATACCAGAGGGCCTCCAGGCATGATGTATTGCACCTATAAGCTGAGTTGAAGGACTAACAGGGCCCAACTGAAGATAAAATATTCCTTGCTAACTCTGTCTTAGCAGATTAAAAATAGATGTTGAAGCCTGGCATTACTTTATAAAAACAGAATTATTATTTGGCCTAGAGTATGGTCTCTAAATAACTTTCTGAAATGCTGGAAGGAAAATGTATTTTCAATAAGAAAAAAAAAGGTACCCCCAAACAATCCCAAGAACAATTTCCTCATTTAGGAGAATGTACATATTGAAGGAGATATGAGCATTGTCTTTGGCATGAAGTAAAAAATACACAAAATGGTGGAGGATGTTAGTTATCCATTGCTCACATTCACATTACAGTCTAAAACTGACCTCATCACTTGTGATACCTCGGAAAGCAAACATTCCTTTAACTACAATTCTTTTGCTCTGCTCGTTCCATTCTAACTTTTCTTAGAAGAACAGAGGGAGAAGAAAAAGAAAGATTCTAAATAAAACTCAATAGGTATGAAGTTGGGCTAAGTTATCTTTTCAGGATCAGTGGATATTGATGGATTCCTCAGCCAGAAGAGCTATGTAAGTTGGATTTTACATTCTGAGTCTGCGAAGAACCAATTTTTGGTTGTCAGAACCGCCAACCTGTAATTCTGAATTACCATTAGAAACAATTGTGTGATTTGTATTTCCCTGATGGTGAGTGATGTTGAGCATGTTTTCATGTCTGTTAGCCCTCCTGAAACCATTATTACACTATATGTTAACTAACTTGGATTTAAATTAAAACAATAAAGTAAAAAAATACATATTAAAAAGAAACACTTGCATGAAGGAAAGTTGAGGTGGCTATTGAGAAATTCAGGATGGGAGTACAAGAACCGTCTGCTTGTACTGCTGTTTTTAAAAGGCTCCTGGTGATAGTTTCCTTGAATACTTCTGTTTGTGCCATGGACTCTGGATCATTAACAGAAAGACAGTCGATGGGTTAAATATGGAAGGCAGGTTCATTCAGTGACCAGGTGCCAGGCAAATGGCAGTCATTGGCAAGCCCAGTAGTCCGATATGGACAGCAATCAAATTGCTATCAGATGTGCCCAATCACTGATTATTATTTTATTTGCAAGGACATAGAGGTGTCCTTTAATTTAAAGCTAAATGGAATCAGAAATCAATTAATGACTGATTGCTGTTTCTTCTACAAATTGATTTTGGATTTGGCAGCCTGAAGACCATATTGTGCCAGAATCCACACATGGACTACATTAAAATACAGCTAGGGGCTTGGATCAGTTAATTAGACCAATTCCTCCTCCTCCAGCAAAGCTCTGTTTTTTCTTAACAAAATAAATATAACTTGTAAATTTTCCTCACTCCCAATCTTGGTATCCTTCCATGATTTTATTAATCTCTTACTTTTAGCAGCTGAAAAAGGAATGATGGAGACCCATTTGTATTTTAAGTAATTCCCTAAACATTTCTGGAAGTGAAAACATAATACAGATAATATTTTGAAATATAAACTACTTGAAACCAGAAGGTCCCAATGCTAGCCTTGTAAAAACAAACAAACAAACAAACAAACAAACAAACAAACAGTGATGCTATGTGAACATCTACTGAACTGTCCTCACATATACATACCTGAAGTGTTGATTTGACTCTGTAACGGGGCTCAGAGAGGAAGGAAGTCACGGTTCTTATCTAGCATGAGCCTGTCACAATGCTTGCACATTCCCACCACCCTCCCACAAAGGCACACAAATGCTGACATATTTGAAAAGCACAAATTTCTGAAGCTTCCTCTCCCCAAGCCTCCCCAAAGATCAGCTTTTCTTGTGTCTTACTACCATGGGCCTTCTCTTGGCTACCTAATCTGGGGGGACAAACAGAGGCTTAGCATATTCTTCCTTCTGTAAGACATATCTCCATTTGAAATGATACACTGAAGAGCTTGCCCAAATCTAGGCAGCTAGTAGGAATTCCTGATCCTCTTTCTACTGGTAGGGGAGACATTTATGTGTCCCCAAACTAGGGTGGTCCCTCCTCTCATCCAGAGATCAGATGCCTACCCTAGAGATCTCCTAAGATTAAAACTCTTGCTTATGACAATTGGGACTAACTCCAGAAAGATAAAACTCCAGGGACATTTTGGACATTCTGGACATTGTTTGTTTTGTCAGCTGTAGTATAGCATAATGATGAAGGGCAGAGACTCTGGAGCCAGACTGCCATTACTTTCTAACTATGTGACCTTGGGCAAGTTACTTAAATTCCTAGTGTCTCAGTTTTCTTACAATAATAACAGTGCATACATTAGAGAGTTGTCCTATGACTAAAGGAATTAATGGTTCCTGGAACATAGGAATTTTATACACACAGATAGGATACACACACACACACACACACACACACACACACACACACACTGTTACTGTTATTTATTTTGAAATTATACAGGGAAAAACATTTTTAAAAATCCAAGTCTTACATGTTCTTCTTTGATGACACTTCTTTCTTAAATTGTGGACAAAAATAGTGTTTTGTGCAATATTACTTTAGTTTGTGTGTTATTATTTGCTGTTCTGCCTTTTACTTCATAGTTGATATCTAACGCTTAGTATAAACCGCTCAAGAAAGTGTAGCAGGTAACCCCTATTTGCAGCCTTGGTCCTTTTAGCACACATATACTCCGTGTTGTCTTGGGGTTTTCTTAAATGTAAGCAACATTAGGTCACACTAAGTAAAGACTTTGCCTTTCGTGGTTCCTGTTTGAAACCCCGTGTCACTTGACATCCGTCTTATAGCATCACCCTTATCATGTCAGTATAAAAAATCAAGTGGCAATAAGATTCTCACATGTTTACCCATCCACATATTCAACAAATGTTTATTGAGGTCCTGACACCAGAAATAAAGCAGTGAAGAATAGACAGGGCCTTCTACCTCACAGAGTCTGTGGTATGCTGGGGACAGGTAAGCATGGGACACATATGATAAAACAGAAGCATGTCCTAGAAAAGCCCAGGAAAGGGACAGGGAAGATCTACCTGAATAAATGAAATAGAATCTAAGCGGTGCCTTTATTATATTATTGATCTATTTTTTAATATTAAATATAATTTATTGGCAAACTGGTTTCCATACAACACCCAGTGCTCCTCCCACCAGGTGCCTTCCTCAGTGCCCATCATCCACTTTCCCCTCTCCCCCACCCCCCATCAACCCTCAGTTTGTTCTCAGTATTTAAGAGTCTCTTATGGTTTGCCTCCCTCCCTCTCTGTAACATTTTTTCCCCCTTCCCCTCCCCCATGGTCTTCTGTTAAGTGTCTCTGGATCCACGTATAAGTGAAAACATATGGTATCTGTCTTTCTCTGCCTGACTTTTTTCACTTAGCATAATATCCTCCAGTTCCATCCACATTGCTGCAAATGGAAGGATTTCATTCTTTCTCATTGCCGAGTAGTATTCTATTGTATATATAAACCACATCTTCTTTGTCCATTAGTCAGTTGATGGGCATTTAAGCTCTTTCCATAATTTAGCTATTGTTGAAAATGCTGCTATAAACATTGGGGTATGAGTGCCCCTATGCATCAGCACTCCTGTATCCCTTGGGTAAATTCCTAGCAGTGCTATTGCTGGGTCATAGGGTAGATCTAAACCCTCGAATACTATGGGTGTTTGTCTTTGGCGCTCCTTTAGGCTACATCTGAAAAAATTCCATGCTGCCTATGGTGCAGATGAGACAGCTTGTACTGACTCATAGGGGCAGATTGTTAAATTCTCAGAAATTTTCGAGTGGAGCTAGTTACTAACCCATTATTAAAATTAAGTTCTTTATAAATATACAGTTAAATTAATTGAAATAAAGGTAATGGGTACTCAAAAATCATCACTTCTTAATTATTTTTACTAGATTCTGTGGTTATCTAGGCTATGGCATTTACAAAATGGAAATACTACATAATGGTATGCCCCTGTGCATCTCTCCCTAACTCCGTGTTCAGTGAAGTCATGTTGATGGTTGATAGCTTGAAATTGGCCATGATGGAAGTATTTACACAAGGGAAAATTGGCAGACACTGTAAATCAAAGGAGTTGTTTTTTGTTCTTTAGTCTTTTCCTGGTGAGCCTGTGTTTTAAATATTCGTTAGCACTGCACTGTTGTACTTCAGTGCTTGACGTCTGGAGCACTTGTCCGCCTCCCTGGTCTGACTGGCTAGTGTTAAGATGTTGTATGATGAACTGAAGGCAAAACTAGGAGACTGGTGACTTAGCTTCTAATACCAACTTTGCTACTGGTGAGTTTTACATTCCGGGGATGTTGTTTAATAAATGTCAGTTCCGGGCATCAATGAAAGACAGGGATAAGCGGCACCTGGGTGGCTCAGTCGGTTAAGCATTCAACTTCAGCTCAGGTCATGGTCTCATGCATGGTTCATGGGTTCAAGCCCTGCATCGGGCCCCTGTGCTGACCGCTCAGAGCCTGGAGCCTGCTTCAGATTCTGTGTCTGCCTCTCTCTCTCTGCCCCTCTCCCCTCCCTCCCTCCCTCCCTTTCTCTCTCCCTTTCTCTCTCTCTCTCTCTCTCTCTCTCTCTCTCTCTCTCTCTGTCAAAAATAAATAAACATTAAATAAAAAGATAGGGATAAGATCTGATTCCTGCCCTCAACAGGGCCATATTCTAAGACAGATGTATATCTAACTAATTACAGTTAATTTTGATCTCATGGTGGTTTGGGAGTGAGACAAAGGAACATCTCAGATGGGACACCTGAGAGAAGTTCATTGAGATTGTGATATGTAAAGCCAGATGTGAGCAGAATGCACTGGCTCTCAGCAGGTGGAGGAACGCCTGGGCAGGTGTGGCATAGTCATGCCTAGATCAAGGATGGGGAACTTCTGTGGGTGGCAGAAGTGGGTAAAACAGACTATAAATTATAACCATATTGTGATCCTGAACGTGGGGTGCCAGCAAAGTTTTAAATGATTTTTCTACAAGTTGGGTAATGATCTCTCCTGTGTTTTGAACACATTATGTTTGACAGCTGCAGAAAGGATGAACTAAGAGGATCAGTGCACCAGAAAATAGGCAGAAGACCAATCTGAGACTTACCAAAATATAGAATAGAGATCACGGGTGGGTGGAGATCTTGATATAGGTAAGTGATAGCTGACCATTGATTTATTCATCCACAAAAAGGGCAAATGTTTTTTTCTCACCAGGGCTGCAACATGACTTTTGAAGACTCTATACATTTTTGCTTTTATCGGTCCTTTCCTCCATAAAAATGTATTAAAATTATATTTTACAGCACTGTGGTATAAAATCTGAGATACTTAGAGTATGTATAAATTATTTTTTTCCACCTAAAAGTTTGGGTTTTTTTTCCTTCTGATTTTATAAGAAATGAAACCATTTTTTGTCAGCCTCTCAAAATGTTGTGGGCCCTTCGCTTGGTTCTTAATGTTCTTAACGGAGAAGTTGACTGTGTCTCTGTTCCATTCATAAAGTCAATGAATGAATGAGGGAACAGTTGGGTAAACTCACAGAAGATTAAACACTACACAAACTTAGAGCCTTTTTAGAATTCTTATTGGATAGAACAAGCTTGAGTAGTGATACTATGATGATTACTTCCTTTGTGATGGTACATCAGCAAATTGAAAAGCACCACGCTGGTTTTCAAGAATTTTCTTGATTCACTATATGGTAACGTGTATGGTTATGCAAACGATTTTTGGGGTAGGTATGTATGTGCGTTGTGGAAGTAAAGGAAGACCACCTAAATGGGAACAAGCAAAGTCTATCTATTCAGAGCTGGCTACAGCAAGGGAATCAGCCACCATGACTTGTCTTTTGGCGAAGACTCATAGGCAGACAGAGGAGTAGGAAATTTCAGGTGAGCCCAGATTCCAGGCTGTTGGCATGGGCACATTGTAGGCAGGCTAACTAGATGCAGGGTATTTATGTGATTGGTTAGGGGAGTATATTGGGTTTTCTCTGATTTGATCTCAGTTGGGAGCAGGGACAGAATTAGGGAAGCTGTCAGTTACTAATTAAGTTCTGGCCATGTGGAGCTGATTGTTAAAGAAGTTATTGTCGGGGCGCCTGGGTGGCTCAGTCGGTTAAGCAGCCAACTTCGGCTCAGGTCATGATCTCGCGGTCCATGAGTTCGAGCCCCGCATCGGGCTCTGTGCTGACAGCTCAGAGCCTGGAGCTTGCTTCAGATTCTGTGTCTCCCTCTCTCTGACCCTCCCCCGTTCATTCTCTCTCTCTCTCTCTCTCTCTCTCTCTCTCTCTCTCTCTCTCTCTCAAAAATAAATAAACGTTAAAAAAATTTAAAGAAGTTATTGTCTAACCTCCTGCATTGTCACTGGAGAAAGGAATCTGACTCCCTGTGCATCCAACCTATAGCAGGCTGGCCTCCTGAGTTTATTGTAATCAAGAGGTTGGTTTTCTGGGCAGGTTGCTGCAGTTGTGGGTCAAAGTTGTATTCCCTCTTTGGTACATATGTACCAAGTCCTGTACCTTTAATCCTGTTACACTGTACCTTTAATCCTGTTACTAACCCTGTGAAGAAGGTACTGTAACATTTGCAGAGAAGAAGAGAATTGTAAAAAGTTTAGGCGATTTGGTAACAAGATGCGGAATTTCGAATACATGTGTGTCTACCTCCAAAGCCTGTGAGTTTACAGCTTTCTCATTTCCAACATGAGGAGACGAACAGGATGATCTCTGGAGTCTCCTCAGGTAGAATTTCTTGTTTCAAAACTTGATCACAGGAGTCTGCCTTCTCAGTCATAAACTTAGTTGGCCCACCAGAGCAGCTATTTCCTGTCAGCCCAGTGACACCATGATACCGGGAGTTTAATTTTGGCACAGCCACAGGACCTCAAGTATGTTCCTGGTGCTTCACCTGGAATTGGAGAATCTCAAAAGAACTGAAATCAACCTCCGTGGCCGACTGAACACTTCCCATGATGCCAGAGCCCTGAAGGATCTAGGCTTCCACACCTTCCCTACCAGAGCAAGCCATTTTCCCCTGGAACGATTCAATTTCCTGCGCAGAGAGAGATTGGGCGTGGGTGAAGAGAATGCACTATCATGTCATTCAGTCATGTCTGCGATTTCTCAGCTTCTCCCCAGTGCTGTAGAAGTGATTCATTCCTTGGGAAAGAAGCCAAGAAAATCATGAAAATAGCAAAAATATTTCGACTGCAATTGTAGAGCTCATTAACTTGTCACAGAAGTGGTGGGAAAACTGCTGGGTTGCCTCTCATTAGCAGCAAAATCTTTTATTTATATATGCGGTTTTGTGTGCGTTATTATTGCTGCCGTGCAGAGGGTATCTGGAGGGCTTTGGGCTCGGGTAAGCCAGGTGATGCAGACACTCAAGAGAAGATATTTCATGCCCTTGTTGGGCTTCTCCTCTGTGAGATGCAGAGCCCTTTGCCAATAGTAGTGATTGGATAACAGGTATTGCGTGTTCCCTGGTGTGGGGCGTGGTGGGGGTACTTTCCCATGTGGGGCTTTTTGACCTCTGAACAGTATTAATTGGGACTGTTTCAAAAGGCAGGCATGTGCAGGAGACAGGAGTGGATTATCACAATAACAATGAGTTTCCACTGATATATTAGCATGTTGCCAGCCTTCTACTAAATGCTTTTCATGCACTATTCCCATGTAAACTTTACCACAATAAAGGGTTCCTATCATGACTCCCACTTTAGGTAATTGAGATTTGGAAAGGTTAAGTGACTTACCAAGGTAATAAGAGATAACTCCGGGACTCAGCCTGAATATCCTGACTCCTAAGCTTAAGCACTAACTGCTAACTGTACAGACTCCCTGAAACAGAGTATGGTTAGGCCAAAACAGGATTTTATGGATCACTCTGGTCTGAGGCTTTCAGACTGTACAACAGAAGCCTCAGGGGTTTGCCCTAAAGGAAGGGGTATTGGTCGAGTTTCCACTCATGCACCAACCTCAGTGGCTTGCCATTGTGTTATATATTCACTGCTTGGAGTCCCTGTAAATTCTTCAGAGATACGGTTTTCATAAGATGGTGGGGAAAAAAAAATAAAGTGTAATAGAAGAAAAACATTTTTTTCTACTTTACTGTCTTCACTTTAGTGCAGAGGTTGGCCAACTTTTTCTATAAAAAGCCAAATAGTAACACTTTTAGGCTCTGGGGCCCACACTTAGTTTCAGTTGCATATTCTTGTTTTTATAAATCTTTAAAATATAAAAATCATTGTTAGCTGATAAACTGTATAAAAACAGACCAGAAAGATGATTTGGGCTATAGAAAAGATGATTTGGCCTACAGCTGGTAGTTTCCTGAAGTCTCTTTTAGAAGATAATGACAAAGTTCAGAGAAGGAAAGTGGTTTGCCTAAGGCCACACATCCAGGACTGGAACCCGCATTGACCAGAATAGCTTAGTGACCCTGTTGACCCAATTGAACAGATATAAGTTCACTACGTGCTGTGGCTTACCAGCCATAGAGCTAAGTGGCTGGGGGATTCACACATATAGAATGAACTCCCTGCCTTCACCAGCAGCTTAAAGTCTACACAGACAAGACCCAGAATACAAGATAAGTTAACCAGCAATACAGAACTCTCCCTAAAGTAGTGCATAAATTATTGCCAGGAAAGTGGCTGCCACCTTAAATGTTGAGTTCCAGTAAAATAGGGTGAAGTGATTTCTGTAAGCTCCCAACCAAGGGCAGGCACACCTTTGATGCATTTCTGGGCAAAGAGATCTGTTGCTCTCCTTTATCTTACCTATTGAGAAATGGTTTGGAATCTCTCTGGAGGCTGGCCCAGGAAGGATTTATTAACATAATGCCCTTACCGTTTTGAGCCAACATTCAAACTTTTTAACCCCTTTTTACAAATGTTCCAGGAAATTTAAGAGCTTGTCCTACTGGTTAGATAAATATCTCCCCCAAGGCCCTACTTGAAGTTCTTCTCTTGGTCATTCCTTCTGCCTAGACATTGAAGTTCTTAATTTAATGTGCAGCTCTGTATGCAGGAAACTGGGGAGGGTCAGGTGCAAATGTTAATGAGATTAATGCCACCATCCAGACAGGCTCTAAGAGAAGGGGCAGTTATATTCGACTTGAAGTGAAAGAGAAATAGAAAGTCTGGAGTGAGGAATGGGGGTGGGTCAGGCCCCCCTGCAGGTTCTTCAGGAAAGTCCCTGTTTATAACTGGAAAGGGTGTCACAGGGAACGTTCTAGCATGAACTGCCTGAACATCTGATTGACACTTGAATGAAGTTTTTACCTAATTCTAATATTGTGTAACTAGGATTGAATGTTCTATATTGAGTATAGTGGAGCCCTCATTAGTCTGGGTCATATACTTCTCGCGTGTTGTCTAAATGGGAGAGCTACATAAGGCTGTTCAAAGTAATTATAATTAAAACCCTAGTTCCTCAGGGCACCTGGGTGGCTCAGTCAGTTAAGCGTCCATCTCTTGGTTTCGACTCAGGTCGTGATCTCTTGGTTTGTGAGTTTGAGCCCCGCATTGGGTTCTGCACTGACAGCGCAAAGCCTGCTTTGGATTCTCTATCTCTCCCCTCTATCTCTCTCTCTCAAAATAAACAAAGTTAAAAAAATAAAATAAAAGAACAAGCTCCAGGTCCTTCGTCACAGTAGCCACATTTCCTATGTTTGATAGCTGCGTGGCTGTCCTATCAGACAACACATAGAAAATGTCCGTGACTTCAGAAAGTTCTATTGGATATTTCCTCTCTATTACATTTGAGCTTTTGATACTAATTTAAGTTAGCCTCCCCTTACTAATATAGAGATCAGAATAAGCTTGACACAGAGGGTTTGCTGAACTGCAAAAGGCAGGTATTTGTTGAGTGCCTACTGCAATGTCACTGTCTTTTACCAGTTTCCCCCCATACCTCAGCTACATTCTAAACAGCAGGCCCACCAAACCAGAGGCGTGACTTTGGAGGTTCAGAGGACCAGTGAGAAACAGCAGTCTAAGAGAAGACAAGCCTGTCTGTGAGCCTGTGTGCTGTAGCTTTGCTGGCCAGCATTGGTGGTCTGTTTGGGTTGCTATAACAGAATACCACAGTTTGTGGGGCTTATAAACAATAGAAGTTTATTTCTCACAGTACTAGAGGCTGGGAAGTTCAGGATCTTGGTTCTGACCGATTCAGTGTCCGATAAAAAACTTCTGGGATGCATACTGCCAAAGTTTTGCTACTTCCCTCACATGGTGGAAGGGGTGAGGGATCTCTGTGGAATCTTGTATAGGTCACTAATCTCGTTGATGAGGGCTCCAACCTCATGATATCATCTCTGCCCAGAAGCCTTACTTACTATAATACCATCACCTTTAGGAATTAGAATTTCAACATAAGAATATAGGGGGTGGAGACACAAACATCCAGACCATAGTGCCAGTCTTGTTGATGACCATGACTTTTCTAAAGCCCTTATACTTGGAACATGCTACAAGTAGTCTGATTATACCTGCTGTAGACAGGTGCCTTAGTCACCATGGCCTAGGCAGTGTGGACAAGAGAATGACGAGAATGGCTTGCAGAGCAACTTTAATGACCAAAGTCGTGCTGAACCGTCCATTGGCCCTCTTAATGTGTTTCACATCATTCTGCACAGTGTGCACTTCATATATAATATTTCCATGTGTTCATTGTTTATCTGTCTTCGCTACTAGTCCATATATCCTGGGGAGGAAGGGATCATGTGTGTCAAATCTCTCACAGTGTTCCTGGGGTCTGGCACATAGTATAACACAATAAATATTTTTTTCTTAACATTTTAGGTTGCCAATTTTGCAGTGAATATATTTTGCTTTTCCATAGACTTGCATAGCAGTTTCTAATGTATATCTTGTCCACCACAGATTCCGTGGAAATCGATAGCTGTCACGTGAAAAAGAGGTGTGGAGGCAAATATGTTTGAGTAATGCTGCTTAAAATAAGCAGGTTTCGTTGCCTCAGTCCTTGTTATACCATTAATGTGTTAATACAGTGGTTGTCAAACTTCACTGAGCATCAGACTCACCTGTGTTTTAACAGATCAGGGACTCTACCTCCAGAGTTTCTGATTCCCTAGGCTGGGGATAGGCCTGAAAATTTGCATTGTTACCAAGTTTTCAAGCGAGGTTGGTATGTTTCGTCCAGTGGCCACATTTTCAGAACCACTGTACAAGTGCATTTTTGACTCTTGGAGAAAAGATACAGTTTTCACCAATTCCCAAACTATACAACTAAAGGGCTCCTTAAATCAAGAACTCTGGCTAACTTTAGGATATGCTGACCTAGTTCATACTTACGTGTCAATCAATTATAAATTAATGCATGCACATTATAAAAAGGACATGTAGGCAGAAAACAATCTAAAGCACAAATAACGTGTTGCTGCTGGTAGAATTTAGACCTCATTCCAAAATAGTGACATACTCTTTGGGTGGAGTATAAAAAAATCACCTACTCCTCCTAGTTATAAAGTGGGGTTGATCACAATGCTATATTGCCTGGGAAAGCACTGTTTATAACTCAAATCGTTGACTTTATTATTGTTTCAAGCAACCCTGATGCTTTGTATCTGCAGCTGTTCTAGTTTAAACACACATTGCTTGGCCCTGACAGCATGCAGCTTTTTGCCTCTTGGACTCTCCTGTGACTTGAAATGTGATATCCATAAGTCTGCTGAATTCCAAGTATTTGAAAGAACAGATGAGGACCTAAAGGAATAATCAACTCTTGCTGGTATTGTTCCAAAAGGCAATAGATTTATGTGTATTGATACTTCAATTTATATATTTTGCTGTGTTAGAATGAAGAGCTGCATCTGGGTCTTTAGGTTTAGGGAAGTGTTTGGAAGGACAGCAGTGACTGTAGGATAGCCCAGTCCTGGGTGCAGTTTTATGCTTTTAGGGATATTATTAATCACGCAGCTTGGCACTTATTAATTTCCTAGATGCTCTGGGTGACACACAAAATGTAGAAGGAATATTTCTTGCCCTCATGGACAAGGTCTTATCATTTGGGAAGCAAGACATACGCATGAAGTAATTAGAGCAGAGATTTCCAAATGTATTTTCACAGCAGCTTAAGCAAATAAACAAACACTCAGATTCCCAGGGCCCATTCTAGACCTACTAAATCAGATATTGAAAGGGTGCTACCAGAGAATATGTAGTTTCAATAAGCTCTCCAGTTGTTGCTGATGACCAGGTAGCCCTGGAATCCATTGGGTTTCATTAAAATACTTGACTATGACAAGATGTTGTCTTGTACACTATTGCTAGAAGTTCTTCCTAGTGTAGATGTCCTATTCGGTAGAGTCTGTCCTATCCAGTCTTGTTCTCTTATTGGTCAATAGACCAAAAGGCAGGAAAGCTGAGCAAAGCTCTTTTAGTCCAGCTACAGAGAGCTGCCTAGTCTAGAAAGGGTGAGCTACGAATAGAGCTAAGAGACCATGACTGACTTGTCACAAAGCAAGGTACTGTGACAGAGGAAGCCACAGGTGGTGCCACTCCAGAAGAGTGGCCAGGGTTGGTTTACTCACTTAACAAATATCGGGGTGCCTGGGTGGCTCAGTCTTAAGGTTAAGCATCCGACGTTAGCTCAGGTCATGATCTCCTGATTTGTGAGTTCGAGCCCCACGTGGGGCGCTGTGCTGACAGCTCAGAGTCTGGAGCCTGCTTTGGATTCTGTGTCTTCCTCTCTCTCTGCTCTTCCCCCACTTGCACCCTATCTCTCATAAACAAACAAACAAACAAACAAACATTAAAAAGGAATCTTAAAAATTTATCTAGAACTTACTTTGTGTGGTCCTGTGCAAGGTACTAGGAATATCAGAAGCAAAACATTGTGGCCCCTGTCATCACAGGCCTTATGGTTAGTGGAGATGTACACAGGAATAGGCAGTCATGGTCTTCTTTTCTCCCTCTAAAAAAATTGTGGCAAAATACACACAACATAAAATGTGCCATTTTAACCCAATTCCAATTGTACAATGTCCAAGTGGCATTAAGTTGATTTGCACTCTTGTGCAACCATCATCACCACCCATCTCTGGCACTCTTCCATTCTCCCAAACTGAAACTCTATTCCCATTTAACAATAACTCCCTATTTCTCCCTCTCCCAGCCCCTGGCAAACCACCATTCCACTTCCTGTCTCTGTAAATTTGACTACTCTAGGAACCTCGCATAAAGTAGGATGATGCAGTATTTGTCCTTTTGTGAGTGGCTTATTTCACAAAGCCTAATGTCTTCAAGGTTTATCCATGTCCTTGCATGCATCCAAAGTTGCATCCTTTTTAAGGCTGAATCATATTCCACTGTTGGCCATTTACCATATTTAGTTTATCCATTCATCCCTCAGTAGACAGGAGTCCTCGCCACCTATTGACTATTGTAGACAACGTTGCTGTGAACATTTGTATACAAATCTCTCTCCTGACCCCTGCTTTACGTTCCTTTGAGTAAATACCTGGATGTGGAATTACTGGGTTATATGGTCATTCTATGTTGACTTGTTCAAGGAAGTAAGCCCCTCACCATGCTTTCCCCTGATCATTCTTCAGTCCATTGCCCCCAGTAAAGAAAAGCTACAATGCTGCCTTTTTGCCTCCAGTATAAGAAATCGAGACAAGATTTTAAACCCAAGGTCAGGTGGCCTCTAATGTGTCCCTGTGAATCACAGTTGTTCCATCCTGGTACCGTCTTGCATGATCCTATCACCATGCTCCAGAGAAAAAGCTGCTGATTTTAGAGAACTCTAACTCTGTTAAGGTTGAGCAAAGGCCTGGGGCATAGGCACTGGGGAGTTCTAAGCTCAGCTTTGCCCCATATTGAGCAGCAGCCCCAGGCAGGTCATTAACCTCCACAATTTTCTGTATCTTCTGACTCCCTGAAATGATTGTAACAACCTCCCTTTGGAGCTGGTCGTAAGGAAATGCATCATGATAGAAGAAGGTGTGTTTCCAAAGCCTTTTGCTGGATGTTCACTTGGCTGCAAAAGACTTGGATTTGACTTTCTGGCTCCTGTGTGTCTTTGAGTCCATATCTAGAGCTATGATCCTCAAGTACGTCACTCCCACGAAATCCCTTCCTGCTCTGTAGGGATTGAGCACTAGCTCTTGATGTTCAGCTGTAGTCCTTGCACTAAAACTTCTGGTCTGTGGATAATTTTTTTTCTTCCAGATCTTCGGGGAGAAGATAGAAAGGCACCTATAGGAGAAGAGTTTAAGATGTACTGCCATCTCTCATTTTCCCAAAGTATTCAAAATTAAGCACAAATACTATTAAGAATGTTGCTTTTATTGCCTTCAGCTTCCTTCCGTGTGTGTGTGTGTGTGCACGTGTGTGCACGTAAGCAGTGTTGCTGTCTTCATATGAGTTCTCTGTTTTTTCCACACCATCCCTCTCTGATGCAGAACTTAGCACTTCTTTGCATTTTTCAGGGAAATTCCAGTCACACAGAGAGCATT
The DNA here is from genome assembly GCF_022837055.1 of Prionailurus viverrinus. Lineage (NCBI taxonomy): Eukaryota > Metazoa > Chordata > Mammalia > Carnivora > Felidae > Prionailurus > Prionailurus viverrinus. The sequence goes on along the minus strand of NC_062561.1, from coordinate 192,305,439 downwards.
AGAGAGGAATTCAGATGTTACTAAAGATTTCGTACGGGAGCCAGAGTGAGGACATCTTCTGTAGCAAAGACCTTGATGTTTGCATCAACTCTATCTTCCCTACTAAGTCAGTTTGTCCCCTCTAAATCACACTGGGGTTTGCCCCTGTTCCTCTGCCTTTCTCCCCTGGTACACCCAAGGTCTCTTTTCTAACTTCTCCCTCCTGAATTTTACCTCTTTCCTCTCACATTGTCCCTCTCTGCCACTCCCCATGTCATTCAGAGCAGCTCAATTTCTCCAGCTTCCAACTCAAAGAAAGGGCTTTTCCATCTGCATCCTCTCTCTGAGGGCAGTGGTAGATTTTATACATTTTTCTTTTGCATATGTAAAAATGGAGCTATGCAACACTGTGATTATTTTTCTTCAGTTAAGAATTTTTGAAGATATCCTGGGGCGCCTGGTTGGCTCAGTTGATTGAGCGTCCAACTCTTGATTTTAGCTCAGGTCATGATCTCACAGTTCCTGAGATCGAGCCCTGCATTGGGCTCTGCTCTGACAATGCAGAACTTGCTTAGGATTCACTCTTTCCTTCTCTCTTTCTCTGCCCTTCCCCCACTTGCACACACATGCACTCTCTCTCCCCCTCAAAAATAAATCAACTTAAAGAACTTTTAAAGATGTCCTGTATAATATCTTGATATAAATATGTGCTGCTTCCTTTTTGGGAAAAAAATGCATGCTGGTAGAAATCCAAGACATACCCCCAAATCTTCACCCTTTATGCATGCCCTATGTAATTTCCTCTGTTTCAGTGAGGGAAGAACTTATAGTATATGATGAGCTCTCCCCTCTATAAACGTGTTATGTTCCACCATCTAAGGGAATTTGCAGAGGTAAGGTGGGTTGCTAATCATCTGGCTCTGAGTTGATCAAAAGGAACATTATCTGGGTGGGCCTGACCCATTCTCAAGAGCACCTTGATTTTCTTAATCTTTTTTAATATTTATTCATTTTGGGGAGAGAGAGAGAGAGAGAGAGAATGAATGAATGAATGAATGAATGAATACAGGGGAGGGCAGAGAGAGATGGAGACACAGAATCCAAAGCAGGCTTCAGGCTCTGAGCTGTCATCACAGAGCCTGAAGCGGGGCTCAAATCCACGAATCGTGAGATCATGACCTGAGGTGAAGTCGGACGCTTAACCAACTGAGCCACCCAAGCGCCCCTCAGAGCCACCTTTAAATTGAAGTATGGAGGTCAGACACTGGAGGTGTGAGGGGATACAGGAAGGGACCACATGGCAAAGAACTAACATAGCTTCCAAGACCCGAGAGTAGTCCCCAGCAGTTAGAAAGCAAGACGTCAGTAACCTCCATTCCATAGCTACAAAATGCTGACTTCCCCCACAACCACCTGAGTTGAAAATTATCTGAATCTCAGAAAGGGACACAGCCCAACTTAGTTCCAGCCTTGTGAGACCCTGGAAAATGAACCCAGTTCTGTGCCTGGATTTTGAACTTCGAGAATCGTGAGATAATAAATGGGTGTTGACTTCAGCCACTAAACCTGTAGTAATGGGTAACACAGCCATAGATGATTGCTAGGTGCCCTTTATTTGGGGCTGGTTTTCTTTTCATTGTGCTTGTTAAAATAGTCTCACCTTTTTGAAATGATGGTGGTAGTAAAGGAGAAGTTTTTATATGTTTAATAAAAGGTTCTTTCTTTGGCAAAACAAAAAGTTGATCTGTCCACGTCAGCTCTCGCCTGCCTTCTATGGCTTGACTGTGAACAGTTATATCACCAAGTCTAGGAATCAGAGTGAAATGTGCCCCCCTTCTGTCACTGAAGGTATCCCCTTTCCCAAGGCTCACTTCAAGTCAACTTTTTCACCAGGGTTCATAGGGATGTCCTGCCCCTGAGACATCCCCTTCTTCCTAGCAGTGAGTTCTTAGAACCTGTGCCCAAATAATGACTTTGATTTTGTTGTCAAGGTGGCTTTGAATCCTGTGTCCTTCGGTGCTCTCCACTTTTTGTCTTGCCTTCCTAGCTAGGGGCCTGAGGGCAAGACTCCAGCGTGTAGCTCCCGTGTCCCCACTGAGCCTAGCCAAATGCCCCATACACAGTCGGTCCTCCCACACACTCATGCATGGATTGATTTTACAAGTCAAGGACCAGCACTCCCTATTAATAAAGTCAGTCAACTCACCTTTTGATTCTTCACCCGCTTCTGTGTTTAGATATCACCTGCTGTATTTGGCCCCATCTTTGCTAAAGAAAAAAAAAAAAAGAAGAAGAAGAAGAATGAAAAAGAAAAGACCTCTGGGCATAAATCCCTCTTTCAGAGAGAGAAATAATTTGAGCAGCAGCTGGTCCGTGGCATTAAAGATTGAATGACTGTAATGTGTTCAGACCATGGTTGGCTTGTTAGGAGTTCTGTGTAAGGCAAGAAATAACCTGAGAGCCACAGGCCTCGGACACAGCAGGGAAGGGGATTGTCAGTGGTGGCGTCCTTCCTTGAGGCAACCTGTTATAATTCCTGGGCCGTTAGCACAGACACCCTTCAATAGCTTCTCATTAACTGCAGGAAAACATCGACCATCTCTGGTACACTGTGCTCTCAGCCCCTTGCAGCCTCATCCCCGCTGCTGTCCTTGTGCGGGCTTCTGATCTAGTTTTGCTCACCTGCTGGCGGCTCTTCTGTGCCCTGGGGTTTCCTTCCCTCCAGATTTGGTCTATGCAGTTGCCTGTTCTGGAGTGAACGTTCCTACAGCCTTCCCCTCAATCTGTGCAGTTTTCCTTCAAGATGCCCGTCAAATGTCACCTCCACACACCCTTCCCTGACCTCCCCAGGCAGCGGACTTCTTCACAAACATGTACCGAATACGCTCCCTGTGCCGAGCACTTTATAGGAGTTATCTTACGTAGTGCTCACAACAGCTCAGGAGGCAGACGTTATCCTCATGTTTACAGAGGATGAAGCCAGGTGTTTAGGAGTTACCTGCCCGAAACCCCTGCTTATCATGACAAGGCCCTTTGCCTTGCCTCCATGCCATGCTGCCATCTGGGTCCCCAGAGCTTATGCCTGGGCTGTGGGGAAGCTCTCATGACTTCCTGTCACTGTTGATTCAAATATTTCTCCCCAGTTGGTCTTTGGACTTCAGGAAGATCAGGATCACATCCCCTCCATCTTAATACACACCTCAAAATATGGGACTCACCTGAGCTTCATAAATGAGCAGTCGGAAAAATAGCAAGAGGAAACAGGTACGAAGGAGAGAAACATTTAAGAGAAATTCTCATCTACTCAGAATTAAATTTTCTATGGTAAGGCCAATCACTAATGGCCACGTTAGAAGGGCCTGCCTTCCTTCCGCTTTTGTTTCAAAGAAGGGAAAAGGAAAATTGCAGGAAAAAGCCACACACAGAGCAGGGGAAATAATGGAGGAAGGAGAGCAAGTCTGCTTCTTGCTCCATAATATGGGTTTTACTGGATCATTGATGTTTAATATGCTTATTTAATAAATATTGGATGAAGTCCGCGATCCGCCACTGTGGGCATTCAGAGCAATGGTTTTAAGATATTCCGCTCCCAAAGCTCATTTTCACAAACTTTCTGCCTTATGGCATCATATATAACACATGTGGAGAAGAAAGATCTTTTCCTTGAAGCGGAGGCTGGTGGCATTTAATGCTTGGTTTGGGGAATATAAATGGCCAGCTCTCGGGGATGGTGATGTGGGGAGAGAGGAGGGGCACAAGGTAACATTTACATGCTCCTTTATGTTACTGTTGAATATGTAATGAGACATTATAAAGCCGTACACAACTTAATAAAAGTTTATCACTGCCCCCTAAACCCTTTTATCTTTTCAGTTTTCAGTCTGAATGTTTCTTGACATTCTTTCCTGAATTCAGCATTTTACAAGGGCTAAGAAGTTAAAAGCCTCCTGATGCAGCCATCTCTACATTCTGTGGACTTACACATAGCAGACTTACGAGCTGACAAACTTTGAAAGCTTTTCTTTTTAGCTCATCTGCTTCCCGAGCAGGAATCCACACTTGGTTTTCATTTGCTCAATGCTTCTTGTTCCTCTTGGTTCCCCTTCCTCCTCTGTGTTCAACTTCTCCTTACATCCTCAAAGCATCTCTCGCTTTGAGTCATTCTCTCCTCCTTTTCCATGACAGAGGAAGCTGTGCCCTTCCTTTCCAAGGTCAAGACCTTTGTGTCTGGGGAAGAGGTACAGGTAAAGCTGAGAGTTCCATGGTCAGGTGCACTGCTTGCACACGGTGATTTTAAGCAGGTCCCGTACTTCTCTGTGCCTTGGTTTCTGCAGAGTCGCAGAGGAGACCATGGCCCTTCTCTTGCTTGCCTCCCTGGTCACTGTTGCTGTATATTTCTCCCCAATTAAAGGAGCTTATACCCTCTTGGCAGTAGAAAGACAAACATGAAACAGTACCGTAATAAAAACTACCTAAAATGTACTCGAGATTCCTTTGTCCTTAGAAAGAGATGACCTTTCTTTGACTCTGGCTCTGTGTCCCGAAGCCATGCTTATTTTTCTGTTTGTCTGCACTGCAAGACAAGCCCTTCTTCTCAGTCCCCACTGACTCCCCACCGATTCCTTTACCCCTTAACCCACTACAAACCCCATTCTTCCTTCCTCTGTCTTTTCAGAATTGTTCTCTTGAGGGTCACCGATGACCTACTGTTTATATCCAATAGCCTTTATTCCTTTTTCCTTCTTGATGTCCCTGTGGTATTTTTTACTACATTGGTCAAATTCTTGTCTTTGAAAGCAACTATGAACATTTTTGGACATTATGTCCAACTAAGGGCTTCCTCCTTGTTTTTTTGCTTTGTTTTTGTTTTTTGTAAGATAACACACTTCTGGTCTCCCGAGCTTCAGACCATAGCCTAAACTTGGAGTTGCTCATTGCCTTTATTTGCTCACTCCCAGCATCTCCAGGCCCTACTAGAACCTTGGCTGCAGTTTTTTTTTCCTTCCTCCTCTTCTGCAGACACATTAGTTGTGTTGTGTCTGTGCCCAGCCTCTTAAGATTTATGTGGCCTTTGACCACTAAACTTGCCTCAGCTTTGCCTTCCTCATCTGTAATATGGATAATAATCATAATAGTTTCTACCTCCAAGAGTTATTGTGAACATCAGAGTGGTAGATAATCTTATCTCTTCTTGTACTAAGCAGTCCTTTTATCTGCAGCACACTATCCCAACCCTCGGGGTTAGGTTTTCTTGTTTGTTTGTTTTTTTGTTTTACTAGAACAAGAGGCAGTCTTTTCATTTTCAATCCTTTTTGCTATATATATCTTCCACCCCATCCCCCATCTACTGCAAATACTAGACCCCACACACAAATACTAGATCAGTTTTACTACTGTACAGTGGGGAGGGCTCAGAAAGTAAGATGTTACAACAAGTGTATAGGCTTTGGAGTTGGCAGACCTTAGGTTAAATCCTCGTTCTGCTACTTCTTAGCTGGATAACTTTCGTCTGACTACTGAACCTCTTTGAGTTTCAATTGCCTCAAGTTAAAGACCAAAATATCATAGACGCCCTGCAGAGGTGGTGTAGGAATTAAAAAAATCAAGGCCCTAGTACAGAGGTCATACTCAGTAAATGGGAGCAGCAGGATATTAAATCAGTCCCTGTTCTCTTTAACCTAAAGAATGAACTCCTAAAAGCTTTGGTGGACAGTCAAGTTCATCTACAGCCCAGCCTCAACCTGACCTTTTAGCTGCCATTGCTGTCATACCTCCCAGTATCCTCCTGTATGAGCTGCTTGACTGACATAAGGGGCCACATTTTTCTCAGCCTCTGTCCTGCTATTTTTCTTAGTCTTCCTTTCTGGAATCCCAATCTTCTCTCCTTCTTTCTTGACCAGTCCCTCTTATTCTCCCAGGATGGGATAAAGTCTTACTTCATGAATAAAAAGAAGGGATCTAGACCTTACCATGCCAGTTTAGTTGGAACTTTGTCACATTTAGTGTATCAATGCCTTACATTAGCAAATGATTTTACAGTATTTGACATTATTTTTTTTTTAATTTTTTTTTTCAACGTTTATTTATTTTTGGGACAGAGAGAGACAGAGCATGAACGGGGGAGGGGCAGAGAGAGAGGGAGACACAGAATCGAAAACAGGCTCCAGGCTCTGAGCCATCAGCCCAGAGCCCGACGCGGGGCTCGAACTCACGGACCGCGAGATCGTGACCTGGCTGAAGTCGGACGCTCAACCAACTGCGCCACCCAGGCGCCCCTGACATTATTTTTTAAATGACCAGTTTTTAAGTCATTTTTTTTTAACATTTATTTATTATTTTTGAGAGAAACAGAGTGCCACTGGGGGAGAGGCAAAGAGAGGGGGAGACATAGAATCCGAAGCAGTTTCCATCCAGGCTCTGAACTGTCAGCACAGAGCCTGATGTGGGGCTCAAGTCCACGAACCGTGAGATCATGACCTGAACTGAAGTCGTATTAACTGACTGAACCACCCAGGCACCCCTTGATGTTATTTTAGAATAGTATTGTATATACACCTCTCTCTCTCTCTCTCTCTCTCTCTCTCTCTCTCTCTCTCTCTCTCTCTCACACACACACACACACACACTTTTTTTTTGGATGGATTTTTCTTTGTTGCCTGTGTTTCCTTTATAATGCCGAGACGAATGTTGAGCAGTTACACACTAAAAGCTTAGTAAACTCTTGTTGGTGATTTCCTAGGTTGATTTTCATGGGATTTTCAGCTTATGTACCATCTGATCCTTAGGACGCACCATTTATTTCTTGGCCCCTGCACAGAACCTTTCCCTCCAAGAGGTTCCATCTGCTTTGCAGAAATTAGCTCATGAGTCATTTCCTTTCCCACCCTCCTTGTAAACTGCAAAAGCAGGTGGGCAGCCCCTCTGGGGGAGGTGGGAAGTAAGGGTCAGATGGAGCACTGGGGAGTTGAAAGTAGGCTCAAGTTAGTCAAATCCTGGTTCAGATTATCATCCCCCAAGGCACATTGAGAAATGAAGCAGGGAGATCTCTCTACAGAGGAAAGAATAAGGTGCTTTGGAGCCAGACAAGACTGGGCTCAGACCCTGTTGTGTACTTTGAGACCTAGGGCGAGTTGCTCATCCTCTCTGAATCTTTGTTCATCAATCTAGAAAGTGAGAGTAACAATATCTGCCTACTGGACTATTGTAAGATGCGAGAAATTGTATAAAAAGCTCACACTACTGTAAGATGCGAGAAATTGTATAAAAAGCTCCTAGCATGGTTCCTGGCCCAGCATAGACATTTAATACAATTATTCTTCAGTCCCAGAGGTGTTTGGAATGCCTCCCAGAGAGAACGCTGCCGAAATTATGGATGCATGTGCCAAACACTTGGCGAACAACTTCTCATCTACATTCAGGCCTGTTGTCAAATCATTTTTAAAAGTTGATTATTTTGTTCTTCTTGCTTAACAGGAGGAAAATTTGATAAAATACACCTGTGAGTTAGGGCTGTTTTTGTTATTTCCTACCTGACAGCCAGAAGGAAAAGTCTGAAAATTACCTTTGTCCCTTTACTTTGAATTTTCAAGAACTGATCAATTTTTATGCTCCCTAAAGAGAGGAAAGTTCAATAAGGCAGTCTGGAATTTGGCTAATATTTTTTAGTCAGGCATTCAGAATGGACCTTGATAGGATGTTTGTTTCACCTTCGTGTATTACATTCACCTTTTTAAAGTGACTTAGGGAAATGGAATGTGGAAACATTGTACTATGTGGGGGGCCAGGGTGGCACCGAACTTGCCCACATCCTACCTGAGTGAGCCACGTTTGTGAGGAGGCCTTTAATTTCTCACCATTTCCCTTCAAAATGATTAGCATGATCACTCAGCCTACTAGATTTATTAAGCATTTCTTCATATAAAATTAGTGTACATCAGGACGCCTGGGTAGCTCAGTCGGTTAAGCCTCTGACTTCACCTCAGGTCATGATCTCGCGGTTTGTGAGTTCGAGCCCCGCATCAGTCTCTGTGCTGAGAGCTCGGAGCCTGGAGCCTGCTTTGGATTCTGTGTCTCCCTCTGTTTCTGCCCCTCCCCGACTTGTTCTTTCTCTCTCTCTCTCCCTCTCAAAATAAATATTAATTTCTTTAAATATTATAAAATTAGTGTACATATATAAAAGGACTTCTAAGAACTGTAGTACTCTAGGAGTATATACAACATAACAGCTATTTTTTCCTACCCGTTTTTATAAACTGAAGAAGAGCATAGTAATAAAAACAGCAACAGACATAGATGTTTTGTGCTTTGTAGCTTAATTAATTTGAACTTCAAAAATCCTATGAACTAGGTTGTTTGTTTTTCCTTTTATGAATAAGCACAGGGAGGCACAGAGATATGAAGTTACAATTGACTGAAGTCTCCGGTTATAATCAGAGGTATTAGTGTTCATATGTGGGCAGTCTGTCTCCAGAGTCCATGAACATAATGGCCATATAGAGAAACTTCATATTCTGTGACTTACTCGTTTCTTCCTGTAGTACATCTGTATTAATCATCTACTGTGTGTCAGGTGGGGCAGACCATGGTGGGATGAGGGCTGGGGGGCAGGTGGTGCTAGGGGAACTGGAAGGGCTTGTTTCTTGCTCTCATGGAGTTCATAGCCTGGTGGGTAGGTAAATACACATGTGAATGAGGAGGTAACTAATTGCACATGGAAATGGATAAGTGTTGTAACTAAAACCAGCAACCACTGAGATGGAGAATGAAGGATCAAGGTAGACCTCTCTCTGAATTAGATGATCAAGGAAGACTTCTCAGAAGGGGTGACGTTTAATCTAAGATGCAAGAAATAAGGAGGTAGCCTGACACATCTGTGACACCTCAACTTTGTCGTTACATAGAAGCCCAGGGCAGAGAGAAGACCAAATCTAACACATTACTTTAGACTAAAAAGGTATTTCATCCTTTAAACCCAGCAAGGCAGACAAAGCATCCTGCAACAGGATGGAGGTGGAGGGTTTTTTCCTCACAGTTAAAAATCTCGAATTTCTTGCAGTAGCTGCACAGTCCTATCCCATTTACCTCATTCTTGAGCCTTCTCAGTGTGGACAACAGATGTTGTCTTTGCTGGCCAGGACATTCACAATGGATTTCTCATAGGTTAGTCTCCTAGAACTAAAGCTAGAAAACTGAGTAAAGGAAGCCTTTTTTAATAGAAGTAAGTACCTTAGCAAAGAGCTTGGGACTCAGAAATGGTGAATACAGAACATAGAGTTCAAGGATGGAGGAATATGGACTGCTTTCTTAAAATGGGCCTGGATGAGAGAGAAGACCGCTTCCTTTGGATTTAGGTCATGCAGAATTTGTGAACTTTCAGAAAGGCTAGCAAACATTGCTTCGCAGCACATGTCCTCCTTAAGAGTATAATATGACATCCTGGCAGCCCCTTTCTCTGCTCCCACGATTTTTGAAAGAATATTTTAAATACTTTGAGTAATTTTAGTATTAAACTGTGCCCAAGAACTGAAGGGACAACCCATTATTAGAGGACTCCACAAACGTTTTTCATTACAGTTTTCTAAAGCGAGGTGCTTGTAGGTTTCTACCACCCACCACTTTTAAATGCTTCACTGATTCTCTTTCTTGAATTTATAAACTCAACCTATAAAAACAATTTTAAATGTCTATCAATAGGGCATTAGTTAAACTATTAAAATTCCATACAATTTAATAATATGTGTCTTTTGAAAAGAATAAGCTAAAACATCAGATAACATCATAAAAGGATATTCCTGATGCAAAGTTGACAGGAAATTAAGTTTACAGAAGAGGGGCCAGCATATCACATACAGTTTCTGTAAAGGACTGGATAGTAAGTATTTCAGGCTTTGAAAGCCATATGGCTTCTATCACAACTCCTCTTCTCTGCTGCGTTGGCGTGAAAACAGCTACAGACAATACGTAAACAAATGAATGTGGCGGTATTCCAATACAACTTTATATACGAAACCAGGCAGTGGGCCCGCGGGCTGTGGTTTATAGACCTTTATTATACACTATGGAGAGTGTGACATAATTTGTTATTAAACAGTAATTAAATATTTGGAAGGCTGTCTACCAGATTGTTTAGTGTTGATTATATTTTAGGAATGGGAAAATGGTGTGATATAAGCACTTGGTAGCTTCAAATAAACAATAATTGATTGCCCTTATAATCAACAGAAACAATGAAGATACTTCAATTTTGAAGAAAAAGAATTCAGACTTTTCACTCGTTCTGGGTGGTTCAGCCCAAATAAATAATCTTTAACTATATTATTACTATGGCATTAGAGTAGTTGCTGGTGTTTTATTCATTGGAGACAGCAACCAGAAGTATAAAATTAAACTAATTAAATTTACACAAGAACAGAGCATAATTACCCTCAATCATGAACAAGTTTTCAGTCTTGAAGAGTGTTTGGATATCGAGTGAAGTTCTGGCTTTAGTTATACTCTGATCTCGTATTCTAGACAAAGATAAACGTTGATGCAAATCCTTAGGGAAAGCAAATTTTAAAATATAACAAAACCTGAGGAATATACCTGGTCTGGTATTTCTCAGCAACCTGAATTTTGCATTATCAGAGCATTGGCCATCTTTTGCATATTGCACTAGATTAGAAGGTGCCCTTACTTTCTTTTATCAAATTACATTAATAAACACAACTGAAAGAGAAGGAAGATTAACCATCTGTTTTGAACACAATTTACATTTGAGATACATCGTCCAAGTCCAGTTGATACGATAGGACAATTAACATGTAGTGTAGGTTAGAGGTTATTTTAATGAAAATGGAAGCAGAAACTCAACTTGTAGGCATTGAATGGCCTACCCTCTGTGTGATTCCAGAATACCAGGGTAGACACTACCCCCATCTTGTAATGTTTCTATAACTGTGAAGTCTGCATTCTGTGGATTTTCAAAATCAGTTAAATGAAGCAAAGCTATGGTTTCTAATTTACTCCTAATTAGAGAAAATTCTTTTTAAAACTTTCAACTAAAATAGCTTTGTATTTTCAAATGCAGAATCATGGGTTGGCAAATATATATTTAGTAAATATACATCTCATTATTTATCAAGTTACTAGAAAGAAATGAATTCTTTTCCTATTTTAGGGAGATTGCAATCATTCCATTATCTCCCCACAGTTACAATGAACTCTCCATTAAACATCACTGGGCATTTATGTTTTTCCTCCTTTTAACTATCCTGGAGAAATTTCTAGGAGGGAGATAAAGTACTTTAACATCTAAATTTGTTTGTTCGTTCACAAACATTTAACAAAGGCCCCACAGTATGACATGTCCTATGTTAACGTATTTGGGAGTACAGGAGTCAACCTGTGTGTCATCTCGGGCAAACTACTTCATGTCTCTGGTCTCCTTTGTCCTGTTTGTCTTATAAAGAAATCATTTACGGGAAGTTCCCAGTCTCAGGCAGATCCTGGGAATCCATATTGTCAAGTTGCTTTCCAAACCTTTAGGGGAATTTGCAACACTATCAGCAGTCTTAGGGTACACTAATGACCATCAAAACTTTACCAGCAAGGACTTTGTGTCCTTTTAAATTTTTAGTCATTGAAATGAGTGAGAAATGGCACCTGATTTATTTATTTTTCCTCCTTGTGTCATTAGTGAGTTTGAAGAAGGCACAATTTTGGCTCTAAGTCAAATGCAGTTTCAATTCTGTATCTTATTCTTAGATTTTCTTTGCTTAAAAAATCATTTTGTAGTGGCAGGAAGTAGAAGAAAGGGCATATGAGAACAATGTTTTTTTAAAAAATTCATTTTAGGGAGGAAAACTGAGAAAACTATTTCCACTACACATTGTACATTGCACATTGTGATAATGCAGTGATGCTTCAAATGTTTCAATTGAATTACTTCATCTCATTCCCCCAAGTAAAATCCTCAATTTCTCTGTGTTTACCTTTGTTCCAAACATCACATGTTTATTTCCATCCCAGTTTCATGTTCAGAGACAAGATCCTAAGCAATAAGGCAGTAGCATACCTCTCTACTGATTAATAAATGATTGTGAGCACCTCTAAATGCAAAATGCTCTATAAATGCTTTGGAATGATGATGATAAGAATGCCTCACAGGGAAATGGAGAAAGCAAATGAATTTTGGGAAATTTGCTTAATATTTACAAGTGATTTTCAGAGAATGTCTTAGGTGTTGTCTCAGTCAGCTTGGGTTGCTGTAACAAAATATCACTGACTGAATGACTTAATAAAAATTTGTTTTCTCACCGTTCTGGAGGCTTGGAAGTCCAAGGTCAAGGTCCAGCAGAGTTTGGTTTCTGGTGAGGCCCCTCTTCCCAACTTGGAGACAGCAGCCTTCCTTCTGTGTCCTCACATGACAGTGGAGGAACAGAAAACTCTGGTTTTTCTTGCTCTTTTTTTTTTTTTTTAATTTTATAAGGGCACCAGTTCTGTAGGGTCAGAGCTTCACAGCTATGACCTCATTTAACTGTCATCACCTCCTTAAATGTCCAGTCTCCAATACAGTCATGTATTTGGGGGATAAGCCTTCAGCATATGAGTTTGGGGAAGTCACAGTTGCATTCATGGCAATGTATACTCAGAAATTGAACCATTGCTGGTCTGGAGTTCAGTTGTCAATTTAACAGTATGATTTCTTGCCCTCAGCATTTGTCATGGTTGGTCCACAATATCAGAAGTACTTCCACTCTTCTGCACCGTGAGAAGCGTGAAGTAGATGGAAACATTCAAGACTGGGTTTGGATGACATCTGTCCATTGATTTGTTAACATACAAGGCAGTAATGAGGATCAACAAGATCGCAGACTCACAGATCTCAAAAATCATCCACACAAAACTTACACCCAGATATTCAGGTGGAAAAATTGAGGTTCAAAAAGTTGAAGAGCTTTTCCATAGGTCATTCTGATAATTCATTATCAATATTATCCTAGAGGCCTTGTTACAACCATCAGAGTGCTTAGTATGGTGATACATGGGATTGTATTTCAAATGAAAGCTTATATGAAAATTAATTCCAATCTTATGGGATAAGTCAACATAGATTAGGATATTTGTGGTTGCACAAAATGTAAATTGACTCTGATCTTAATCAAAAGGATGTTGGAGGCTCACAGAATCAGTGAGGAGGACAGGGCTTTGTTTTGGTGACTAAGGGTGTGAATCCCAACAGCCACTGGGTGGGAAGTACCCCCAGAATCATTTACTGGACACCCATCCCTGCTGCTGGAGGGCACAGTCTCCACCACAATCACTCTGAGTGAATTCAAACTATCCTTCATCTTAAAGGGACTGTATAGAATGTCACAGTGCTAGGAAGGATGTTTCCACTTATCTTTGATCATGCACTCATGACTCCTCCACATGGGACCAAAAAGGGAAGATCTTGGCCCCTATATCTTCCACCAGGGAACATAGGCCCCATCTCCGCATATAAATGGGGGATACCTCAAAATAGAAAGTTGTTAGATGCAGGATATCCAAAGAACAAAACAAAAACTAATATCTGCTACGGTTTCCGACCTAAGAGCTTCTACAGCTGAAAACATTTTGTGCTGAGGTAGGTTCATTTCAAGTTCATGTTTCAGCTCTCCCTAGGGGCCTCTGGTGTGCTGCTAGAGACTAGTGTATGTTTGGCATTACCATTTATTTTCCCATTATATTCCCATTCAGAATGAAATCTAGTGTTGAATTCTCTCCTTTTATACATGTTGATTCCAGCATTCGGTTCCCATTGTGGTTCTAGAGATACATAGCAACTTGGCTGCCTCAGAATGAAAATAAACTTTATTAACCTACTTTGTTAGCTTACTATTATTAAGGGGCATATCTCAGTGCATTCTTTAGGCTATTTTTCCAACCACCCATAGAATCCAGACACACTTGTCATTCATGATCTTGCCACCAAAAAAATGAAACGGTATTTGATCACATGGGTTCACTTTTTCACTTGTGGGTTTGACTAAAATAAAAGTAACAATCACAATTACCTGTCCCTTAATCAGCAAGGGATCTTAACCAAAAGAATGGGAGTTTGTTGATAACAAAGTTATGGTCCCAGATCATGTCTCTGTAGAGAATTCTTAGTATCCTACCTTTTGCTGTACAACCCATGGCCATCATCCATTGCCGGGAACGTAGCCACAATAGGGAGTTGAAGTTTAAGAACTGATGTTCTGTTGGTGAAATAGCATATGCATCTTTATTTAGTCCATGACACTTGCACCTCCATCACTTTATTTTTTTTTTTTAGGATCAGATTTATACTTTTTACGAAACAGGAATACTGCCACTCAGAATGGAGTCTGGCTGATGTTGTGGATCACTTAAAGAATGTGATAAAGTTGTCCTAGTCGGCAAGCAGTAATGACAGGATGGTTATGGGTCAGCAACAGGCTGGCCCTCAAGAAGCAAGGGGAGATAGGGATTCGTAGCTGTCATTTGTATCATGTATTGATTTCACAAAAGGACAAGAAAAAACAGAAGGCTGTCATGACCGATGTTCTTGATCTTTTACTGAAACATTTTAAAAACATCTTTCTGGACAAAGACCTAAGCCCATTTCCATGGTTCCACAGCAGAATGGTCTTCCCATTTCCATAACTGATAGTTACCAGGGTTAGAACATATGTCTCTAAGTGTGAACTAAGCATGGAGAATAAACTCGTATACTAATACAGTAGTCTTTTTTTCTTTATCCTTGCCAGGGGTGACTGCATACCAGCAGGTATCAGAATGTTTAGTTATGCTGAGATGGTAAGACTCTGATGACATGGTTTTGTCCCCTTTCCCCACCTCAGTCTCTCCCTTCCCAAACACTGGTCCTAGTGTATCTTTCTTTAGCTTTCTCAGCATCCTCCCACAGTAACTTGCCAAAATATCTACTCAGACTTGGCCCTCAACCGCACCATTTTTTTTTTCTTCACGACGCTCAACTCTTCTAAGTGCTATTTACATCATACTTCAGTTTGAGTCCAGAGCACTGATGGACCTATCGTTATGGTTTGAACAGAGTCAGATATAAAATGTCCAAGAAATTCCTGCTATGTGAGTTTACATATGAAAATGTTTAGTATATTATAAATGCAAGGGAAGCTATTTCAAAGGGGAAGCACATAATATATATGTGAAGCATGACAGAAATACCAAATGAAATATGTTCTTGGGGCGTTTTTACTAAGCCCAGACCATTAGGACTTTAGACAATATTGGAAGAATGTTCTGTAATATTCCAAATAACTCACATAACTAATCTATGTGAATTTCACAGGGCTGTGAACTTCTTTGCCTGATCATTTCTATACGATTTACGTAAAACTCCATCTCAACTGAGGCCAGATTCTAATTTCAATTCCTACCTTACAAAGAAACTTACGCTGCCTCTTCTCAACCTGCTGGGCAATGGTGTTCAGGTTTTTTGCTGAGATAAGTGACCAACGTGGTATTTCCATGGTGGTTTTTTTAAAAGAGATTCTATGCTGTGTAATTGCAAGACAATGAGCTGCAAGGTATAGTTACTATCTCTTAGAAATGAAAGCTCCTTCCCACTGTAAGAATTATGTTATTCTTCAGTAGTGTTGACAAGATGAAGAGCCATTTTGGATGTTATGATTCTAAAATGGCTATCTGTTGGTGAACCATGCTTCAAAGTGGTTATGATTCAATTCCAGTCAACTGACATTTATGGCTTTCAGGGTCTAGGTTGGGGCTCTCAATTCCGCTCAAGCAGGTGTCTGCAAACAAGCATCTGTTATGTTTAAGTTTCCTGATATTTTCTTTGAAACCTGCTATTTCCCCTAAATCAAATGCTTAGTTCAGCAAAACCTTTAAAAACAAAACAAAAAAAAAAAAACACAAAATGGTCCCAATGGGACACTTGACAGAAAACTTACAGAAAGAAAGGCACAATGAAAGTACATGGAGGGGTATAGAACGGAAATGTCCAAATTTCTCTCATGCCCTCTAAACTATTATTAATAGTGGGGTAATAACACAGCCTAGATGCCATAGCGTCTTCAAGCATTTTCTACTAGATGGGCAAATGAAAGCATCATAATAGTTAGGTTGCAGAACTAGAATTTTTTGTGGTGTGGTGGAAAGAGCAACCCTTCGACACCTTGCATCTGCATCCTGACCCTGAATCTACAAACTCTATGACCTTGGATGAATTTCTGATCTCATATTAGCATTGGCTTCTATCTCTGTAAATTCAGGGTACTTCTATTAGATGAAGGAACTTTTCATCCATACACAAGTATTTACTGAGTCCCAGCTATGTGTGAGGTACTGTGTAAATCATTGGGCACTTAGATGACAATACAAAACAACAAAAATCAGGTCATATCTTTGTCCTTATGAAGCTTATATTCTAAAAAGGCCTAGTGTAAATCACACTGGTTTTAGGTCCCACATGTCTGCTAGAGCAGACTGCCCTTTGAGATATACATTAAATAAATGTAATCCTACTGTTATGTGCCCACCAAGTAATTCAGTACCCCTCCAGGTAGCCTCAGCAATTCCTGGGAGAAGGAGACATGTCTTTATTGTTTCCACTTCTGGGTTTGAATTCTTGCTTTTGCTATATTAGTTCAGGTGATGGATCTTCACATTTTTCAGCTCCTACCATCCCTGTTTTGTACACCCAACACATTTCAAACTCTCAGTGCCCATAATTCCACCAACATGAGACTACTGGTCAAGCATTTGTTATGTGTGATTTAGGATGATAGAGGTGGCTTACATCACAAATCATTTAAATTTGTGTGTGTGAAAAGTTCTTTGGCTGTAGCCCCACCAGAAATTCCCAACTGACTCCATTTCTCCACAGAGCCTGCCTTCCACCATATTGCTAAGCACCACCCCCCCTCCTTCAGTCCTGATGCCTGAGGACTTACCTGCCAACCCATAACTGTCTACTGAGCATTGTGTCACTTGGAGACCTGTGTCTCATTGAAGCAACCCTGTTACTTGTTGTTAAAGTAACACGTTTTCCCTGCCTGTTCGTTATGTTGGTGTTGATGTTTGGCACTACGAACAATTGAGTTATCTTTGCTTTATTCTAAAACTGCTGACAGCTTTCTTCACAACAGCTGATGAATTTTATAAGCACAGATCCATAGGACTGCCCCTGTGACAAGACACTCGGCCACACATGTACTTTTAGTCCAATAACATCATCTTCCCACTTGTACAATTGCCTTTGAAGTGGAGACGCGGAGGTGTAGTATGAAGGACATAACTTGAGAGGGGAAGAATGGGTGACAACAGGGGCAGATGGGGCACATCTCAACAGCCATAGAGTTTGAATTGCTAACATGGTCTTTACGTAAATGAGAGTCTTTGGTAGCACTTGAAGCTCTCAGTGGTGTCCTGAAAAGGCCCATTATGAAATCATAGGTGCTACTTGCAGAAACCTGGGGGATTCCTTCCCTTACTCAGCACTGCCTTTGGAAAGTATTCCAACTGGCCCTGGTTTAAGGATAAACACTAAAACCCAGTGAGTGAGGCTTTCCCAGGACTAGCACTTGGGATAAATGTGCAATGACAGCGTGTGCCCTCTGCAAATTACAGAGATAAGTAAGCCTGGTATGATGCTAAGCCAGTGAGTCCACAAAGTGCTTTTGGAAACATACACCTTCCACCCACCAGCTCGAAGTGTTTTATCAGCACTTTACTAATGTGGTTTCCCATGAAGGTCAGAAAGTTAAACTTATCACCCAGAAGCCAGGGTTGATAGTTCATATCTTGATCTTATCACTGGGCCTCTTTTTCCCATTCCAATTGCTTTTCAAGGACTTAGAACTGCTCACTTGGGGGAACTGTTTGCAGTGAGTAGGAACCTAAGTAAAAATAAAAATCAGGCTGTGTAAGGCAGAAGCAAAGTGTCCAAAACAATATCACAGTTTGCTCCCCAAATGTGGGATTTGAGCCATCCATTTCTGTCAATCTTTTTCTTCTTCCTTTGGTTCCTGTTTCTCAGACATCAGAGTGAAGCCTGTTTTCCAAAAGGCAGCTGTCAAAGTGATCCTTTTTTGCTTTTCTGGCCTTCCATTCACGTATAATTGATGACAGCAGCATCACAGCAGCCTTTTAAAGGAGTCAACACTTGAAATAGAAAGGGAATCACTGAAAATGTATATGCAGCTTTACACCCTTGATATTCATAAGCAAGATAACTTGATGTGTTCCCAATTCTCCAAGTTCATGAATACCATAGGCTATAATTTCTTCAATTTCCTTATAATAAAGCAGAGTATGTCAGCAGCATTATTGATATTTCGGGCTGGGTGATTCTTTGTTTTAGGGACTTGTCCTGGGCGCTATAGCGTGTTAGCATCCCTCACCTCTACCCCACAAGTTGCCCAGTAACACAGTCTCGTACCTGATTGCAGTAACCAAAATTGGTTGAGACACTGCCACATGTTCCTGTGGGGCAAATTCTCCCCTTGTTCTGGTTGAGAACCCGTGATGTCAAGTGAGGCTAACACGTCCTTCTGTAGGTTGCTAGGGTTACAGGAAATTGTGTGCAAGGTGAGACCAAGAAATCCGCACGTTGTGAATACTAAAAGGCCAGCAGTGTTTACTCACAAACTGATGGATTTACACGGACACCAAACTCATGATGCAGGATTGGTCTTAAGAAAAGTATGTAAGCCTCCATTTCACAAGGGTCTTTAGAAACAGTTGAAACAGGCAAAGGGTACAGGTCTTCTAGATTCCCAGGTACCTTGGAGGTGAAGGTATGTCTAGTATCTTATATCCTTTCTTTCTTGAATGTCACAATTTGGATTGTGAGGATTTTGTTTCTCTTTCTGGAGTATGGCTTAGCCTGTGGTGTGTGTGTGTGTGTGTGTGTGTTTAGATGTTAAAGGGAAAGGAAAAAAGAGAGAGGAGAGCATCTCAAGAACGGTACCAAAACCATCAGCCCCGTAGGTACAAGCTAAACCTCAGCATCCTTGAATTAACTTAATGGTCGTGTGCCAAGCTGTTCAGGTTTTGATTCTGAAAGCCTCTGAGCTGCTTTCAGAACTTGTAGCCTTGCAAAGTTGCTTTTCTGCTCTGAGCCTTAGCTTCCTCATCTATAAGGTGGGCGTGTTAACAATACATACCCAGTAGAATTGCAGAGAGGATTGAATAAGGTAATATTAAAAAGTATGTACCTGGTATATCATGCTTAATTAATGTTATCTAGTAAGATTATTGTCAGCATCATCATTGTCCATATAATGTGAGAAATAGATGTATCTTGGATCCCAGGTGCAGGAGGCTGAGTTAATCATACTCTTCTATAAATGGCACGTTTTCATTATGGATCTGTGCAAGGTTGTCTTATTATCAGTTTGTGTGAATTTACTTCCTTTCATTACACACCCCACTTCTCTCCCTCTTCCCTACTATTGACAATCATTCTGATATAGTTATTGAATGTCTTGTTTAAGTGTTCTTACAAAATAGATACTGTTTTTTTTTAAGTTGATTTATTATTGAGAGACAGAGACAGCATGAGCATAGGAGGGGCAGAGAGAGGGGGAGACATAGAATCTGAAGCAGGGTCCAGGCTCTGAGCTGTCAGCACAGAGCCCGAGGTGGGGCTCGAACTCACAAACCACGAGATGATGACCTGAGCAAAGTCAGACACTTAACTGACTGAGCCACCCAGGCACCCCAATAAATATTGTTTTATATGCAGATATCTTTAATTCATGTAAGGGGTATTGTGCTCTAATCAGTTTTTTTCCTCCTCTTCACCCAGCCTGTGGCTGTTCATTCCTGAACTCCTTTACACTTACATGATGGTCAGGGATCAACACATTTTACCTTCGCATTCTCCCAGTAATAAGAACCCAATGGCCTTCAGCTCTCCACAAATAGCATCATCATGAATATCCTCATTTATAAACCTTTAAGAGCCATGTGAGAATTTATTTGGATATATACTGTTCACACATTCCTGTCAGACAGAAGCTGAACTAGGAGAGCATTTCAGGTTTCCAGTCTTGCTACATCAATACCTCTATTGCCTTCAGTTTCATTCAGAGCAAAAAATAAATTAAAAAAATCAATGTATCAAGAGGATGACCATGCTAAGCACATCTATTGGTTGTATGTTTTTATATGCTGGATGTTATGATAGATGTTTACTGTATTGAGAGCTCCCAAGACCACCAACAAGTCAGGTTTGTTAATTCTCTGGGAGGACTCAGCATATAGTGACACTATGGTGTTCCTCGGCAAAAGCAAACTAAGCCCATGAAATCAGCAAAGGAAAAGGTGCATGGGTCAAAGGCCAGAGGAAACCAGATGCCAACACCCAGAGTTCTCTCACGGATGCCCCACCAAATGCATTTGCTTCTCCCAGCCACCAGCTCTGACCACACCTATCTAATATGTTCCCACTCAGGGAAAGCTCATTAGAGACTTAATGCGCAGGGCTTTTGGGGGGGGGGGGGGGTGGGGTGTGGTCACGTAGGTAGCCTGTATGGGGGATATATCAAAATTCCAGAAAGAAAGATATATAGCATAAACCGTATTGCCTGTACAAACAGTATGGAAATAGTGACACATTCTTACCAGTTCTGGGAATGGTGGGAACGCTCCCCAAGTATAAGTTCCCAGACACCAACCAAGAGCCAACTTTATCAGCAGGGCTTCTAAATGATAGAAGTCAAGCCTGCTATATTAAGTCTTTTCTGCATATTTGTTTTCATTGTCATTCCGTGCATGCATTGGCAGGAAAGAAAATGAAACTATCTCTTGTTAAAATAAGGTGACTGATGGGGCGCCTGGGTGGTTCAGTCGGTTGAGCGTCTTTTTTTTTTGTAAGTTTTCAGTCATTTTTCTTCTTTTACAATTATTTTTTAAATTTACATCCAAGTTAGTTAACATATAGTGAATTAATGATTTCAGGAATAGAATTTAGTGATTCATCACTTACATGTAACACCCGGTGCTCATCCCAACGAGTGTCCTCCTTAATGCCCCTTTCCCATTTAGTCCATCCCACCCACCCAATTCCCCTCCAGCAACCCTCAGTTTGTTCTCTGTATTTAAGAGTCTCTTATGGTTTGTCTCCCTCCCTGTTTTTATATTAGTTTTGCTTCGCTTCCTTTAGGTTCACTTGTTTTGTATCTTAAATTCCACATATAAGTGACTGACTATTGATGTAGGCTCAGGTCGTGATCTTGAAATCCTTAGATCGAGCCCCAAGTCAGGCTTCTTGCAGAACATGGAGCCTTCTGTGTATTCTCTCTGTCCCCCTTTCTCCCTGCCCCTACTCTGTATGCACACGCAGGTGTTTAATGTTAATAACCATTAAAAAATAAAATAAGGCAACTGAGGCTTAGAGAAGTAACCTACTCCAGGTCACAGAGCTAAAAACAGAAAGAGCCGAGATGTACCTCAAGCTTCCTGGAAAGCAATTTATTTTTTAGATCACAGATTGGCATACTCTCTGTCATTAATTTAGGTTTGTTCCAGTAATTAGACACAGAGGATTTGACAGGTTTCCCCCCCACCCCCCGAAAATAGCTTGACCTGTTATTTTCTTGTTTTTGGAAGAAGCTCCTGAGAAAAACCTTATGTAATTAAATTGACATAAGTATAGGATGTGGCTATTGCTACAGTCCTGAGCAAGGGGCGTTTCTTTTTTTTTTTTTTTTTATGAAATTTATTGACAAATTGGTTTCCATACAACACCCAGTGCTCATCCCAAAAGGTGCCCTCCTCAATACCCATCACCCACCCTCTCCTCCCTCCCACCCCCCATCAACCCTCAGTTTGTTCTCAGTTTTTAAGTCTCTTATGCTTTGGCTCTCTCCCATTCTAACCTCTTTTTTTTTTTTTTCCTCCCCCTCCCCCATGGGGCGTTTCTTTTAAACTGGGTAGGTGATGGCTATTTTGAACCACAGAGAGCAAAGCCTAAAATTTTTGTTACAGTGAATACAAAGCTGGGCTAATTCCTATGTGACAATCAGTTTAAAACATTAAAGTTACCTCTTTTCTGCCGTTTTCTCTGGTCGAGAAAGAACTATTCACTCTGTGCTGAGCATGCTATGTGCTTTATTCCCATTGTAGATACAGACACCAATGCTTATATATGTTGAACTCGCTAAGTGTCACCTGACTGGTAAATGGCGGAGCCACGATTTGAATCAGGCAGACGCCAGAATCTGAGCTCTGTTGTCATCCCCAAGCACTATACCAGTGGTGGTCAGAGTGATTCAGGTGAGGGGAACAAGACACCATGAACTAAGCAGGAAAATAATGGACCAAGTTGGTGGACCAAATTTAGCACTGGCTTGGATGTTAGTGAGCTCTGGTCTCTTTGTGCCTTAGTCCTCTTGTTTCCAAAATGAAGCTAACAGTTCCTGCCCTATCAACTGCCCAGTGTCATTCTGGAGGCAACGTAAGGTATCAGATGTAAATGTATATTGAATAGTTAAAAAGGGCCTATGTCAGGTATTGCCTCTTTGGTTGCATGTGCCTTTTGGCAAAAGGTCTTTTATCAAGGGCGTAAAACTGAGAATTCGGAGTATGTCTGTCAACGTGGGGAGCTTGGATAAAAGACCAAAATGATGTCAACACAAGTTGATTCCTCCCTGGCCAGCTTTAGGCTCTACTTGCCTTCATGTAAGCCCCTTTCTCGAAAGTGCCTCTGGTTGTGTTTGCAGGATGGCTATAGCACTCATAGACCTTGATGTCTCTGAGTGTCACATGTCTCAGGAAAGACAGTGACAGCTTCTTACATAGCTCAAACTGAGATTCCCAGAATTAAGGATCGTTGCCTGGGATTGACCTCATTGGGTAACACGCCTGGCCGTAAATCATTTCTACTAGGAAATGCTGGATCCTCATTGGCTGGGACCCAGCCATATGCCACCTTACAGCTGCAGGTGGAGCCAACACCATCAGAACCACTTGGAAAGGCAGTGTGGTGGCTCGCCAAGTGGCCAATACTCAAGAATGGTGATTACATTGGTAATGAAGATTTAGTGGCATCTCTTCAGTGTGTTGTATGCACAAAATAATCTTTTTAAAACATCATAGGTAGAAGAAAGCAATGTGTTCTGCAGCGTAGCTGGTTTCTAACAGGCCAAAGTGAGAAATGCGTTTCTGAACGTTGTGTTTAGCGGGAGGGATGGCTCACCATACCATTTATTAAACCATTTATTAAACATGCAGACAGGAAATGCAGTTCGCCATGCAGGGACTCCCTCCCTCTCCAGTCGCATTTAGGGCTTTATTTTTCAGCTCTTATCATATTGGCCCACTTAGGGAAGGGTAACTATATAAGGTAATTATGAAGATAGTATTTAATTAGTTTTGGTTTCAAATCAAGGTATTTGCTGCAAACCTGGCTAGCAATGCTGATGGACATTAATGAATGAAACCCTGTGATTAAAACATCTGTCACTGTCAAGCAGGGTCGATTCAGGGTGGGGATTGGCTCATCCCTGGGAACGTGATGATGGCCACAGAAAGCCAAATTAGCCAAACTTAATGTTCCCCTAATCATTAGGCGGTTGAGCTGACAGTGATTGGTCACAAACATGCACCGATGAGCAGTAATGAAGTTGCGACCAGATCAGTTCAGCATAGGTTTTTCAGGCTAATTAGCTAGACAAAAATGTTAATTTAATCAAAGAAACATGTATTCATTAAAGGTGTGTAAGAGAGCTGGAGGAGAAAATTGGCTCAGTCATTGAGAAGGTAAAATTATAGCTGCCAAGCCAGTCATCTGGGCTTCGCAAAAATCATTCCTCAATTTACTGTATCTCTTAGAAAACAGTCTGGTTACACTTGGGCATGTCACGTGGCCTTTTCTTTTCAGATCTGATTATTGTAAAGGAGAGATCATCTGCAGAGCAATGTAGAATAAAAGCAAATGCTTATCTCATTTTATCCCCTGAGGATTAATTAATTCCTGTGGAAATGTTCTTTTACTTTGATTCAAGGACTGTAGAAATAGAAACAGTTCTTAGGAGTTATCTAAGCCATGCCATTCTATTTTCCTGAGAAAAATGAGGCCCAGAGAGGCCGTACCACTTGTTCAAGATCACACAGCTTAGCACACTTTAATTTGTGCCTTTGATACAAGACTATGTAGTCAACGGAGTGTAACTTGTGAATTAAATATTGCAGAAGGTATTACCCCCTTTTGTCACTAGGCTAAAGACATCCTGTGACATTTTTACAGAGAGACAATTATCGCACAAGACTGTGATCTAGTCATACATGTAATTGTGAGGAAAATGGAAAATCTGTCTGATGGACAAATACAATTAGACTGTTTATGTTGGCATGGGATGGTATGTGTAACAGTGCTGGAAGTAACAAGGGCTATTGAGATATAAGCTCCTGCTACATCAAGTACTAAAATTATTTTCTGTGTGTACTCTAGAATGTCTCTGGCAAGTGATGTAGAGATATACACATTCCTTTACAATTCTGTATCCGGTTCCCAGCATACATCACCAGGGTCCAAGTATGCTAACATCCATGAGTTGTTAGCCACTAAAGTTACTTTATCCATTCCTCTACCCATTTACTAATCCTACAGATACTTCTGAAGAGGAGTTTGCAGTGGGAAACACTGTTAATTTAGGCTTTTGGAGACTTCTCTCTGTGTTGAAAAGGAGACACAGGGCTCCCAATGTTTGTCTCAGCCTCTTTTCTGTCCAAAATGCCTTTCATCCTCACCTTGAGCTGGTGAAATTCTATTCATCTCTAAATGTTTGTTTGAATCTTCTTTCCTCTAAGTAGGCAACCCTGGGTCCCATGACAACTAGGGAGTCTTTGTGCCTGCTGTGGCGCCATAACCTTACATTATCATGGCAGCTGTCTTTCAGATTTCAAGTATCCTGCTTGATTACCTGCCTCTCTCAACAGACTACAGTTTTTCCAAATGTGGTCCAGGCACACTCACATCAAAATCACCTGGATTTTCTGTTAACAATTCAAATTTCTTGGCTGTTACCCAGATTTAAT
Source organism: Prionailurus viverrinus (assembly GCF_022837055.1). Classification (NCBI taxonomy): domain Eukaryota; kingdom Metazoa; phylum Chordata; class Mammalia; order Carnivora; family Felidae; genus Prionailurus; species Prionailurus viverrinus. The sequence continues at coordinate 192,280,425 of NC_062561.1, read as the reverse complement.
CAGAGGGGAAGAACTATAAAGTGGATTTTAGCAAGTTGCTTAGGTGATTCTTATGCACTGTAAATTCTGAAAATACTTTCTTATGCTCTTGGCTCTCTGAAAAAACAGACAAGTACACTAAGTACTCAGTATGCACTTATCAGATGAATGAATGCATGAGTAAATGAATTCTGATCATAAGAAAAAGGGAAACAAATCATGTAATAAGAATGTCCCTAGGGGCTCCTGGGTGGCTCAGTCAGTTAAACGCCCCACCTCAGCTCAGGTCATGATCCCATGGTTCTTGAATTTGAGCCCTGCATGGGGATCTGCACTGGGGGTACACAACCTGCTTGGGATTCTCTCTCCCCCTCTCTCTCTCTCTCACTCAAAATAAAGAAATAAACTTTAAGAAAAGAGAATGTTCCTAAAGACTGACTTACAGTTTTGCTAGCATAGGCTTCCATTTCTTATGCCTGTTGCTGCAGAAGTGTAGAAGTAATAAATTTCCTAAAAGGTTCTTCCAGATCCTCCAATCAACCATTGTTGCTCAGATGAGCAGATAGAGATTTGCCTGAGGTCACCGAGCACATTCATGGCAGGGACCGAATCAGAACCCATGCTTTCAAACAAACCCATTGCCTTCCTTATTACACCGTGCTCCCACTGCCGTGTTCTACCCAGTGGGGCGTGAAGCTAGTCTTGCTGCCCTGTCTCTCAAGCAAAGATCCAAACTCTCTGCAGTTTTATAAAGAATTAGAAACAAATCCAATTTTGTACAGTGCGTGGATAACTAGCATCCAGTCCTCCTAGAGATTTCTGCTTTATAGTTAAGCAACTCATCCAAATCTAATTCATGGAGAGGTTCTTGTCAAAATGTCGGGGTGCTGGTGATGTCAGGTTGTCACCGTTAGGAAGCTCTGCTTCCTGGAGCTTAGTCCATTATCATTTCATCTGTGCCCTAGTTTTTGTTTATTCCCATTCATTTGTCACAATTTTCGCTGTATTCAAATTCTAAACATTTTCCTTTGAATGAGCTTTTAAAAAATATTGGATTCATCCTAAATAGTAATACATATATATGGAATCTCAGGTTTGATGTCCAAGGTTTTTTCCTCTAATGCACACTTGAAAATATTATTTTAAATGCCATTCTTGTACCATGTAAGCCATCTTTAGTATAATCAGTGATATGTGCATCGCACTTTGGGATACAACCTACTCATTATTTTAGTTGGATTCTGTGATCTTCCCATCATGCCCCAAAGGGGAGCATTCATAAACTTCCCAAAGAAATCTTTTTAGTCTAATTTAAATGAAAATAAAGATACTATCCTGAAGTCATCTTAATTCCTCTGCAGTATTATCTCTGGCAAGGCACGTTTGACAGTCTTCTATGTTAATATCATGCCCAGAGCTATTTGGTTATTTTAAAGAAATGACAGATGGCACAAAGGTTGCTAAGGTAGAAATTAAATTTTCTTTGTATGTCTGGTGAATTTTATAGCATATAAAGGCTGTTTCGTTGCTGTGATTAAACAATGCAGATAGTGTTGCATTCACATCTAAGTTTCACATTATTTTCAAGAAAACAAGAGACTTGGTAACAGATGGAAATGATTTGTAGTTATCTAGCAACAAAGGGAAATCCTAATTTGACTGGTAGATCTTTAAATCTGGACTAAGAGGAGATGGCAATTCAGGGAAAGATAAAGAGCATATAGCTGGGGCACCTGGGTGGTCCAGTTGTTAAGCATCTGACTTTGACTCAGGTCGTTATCTCATGGTTCATGAGCTCGAGCCCCACTTAGCGTGAGTTCGAGCCTCACTTTGAGTGAGCCCTGCTTCTCTCTCTCTCTGCCCCTCCAGGAGTTCTGTCTCTCTGCTCCTTGCTCATTTGTGCGCGCTCTCTCTCTCTCAGAAAAAAAAAAAAAAAAAAAGAATGGGTAATGTCACTCTTTTGGCGAAGGAAGGAACTATATATATATATGTGTGTGTGTGCATATGTAAAAACAAATATATAGAAGTATAGGAAATAAATATGAATTTAAAAATAGGTATATATATGCATATTTATATTTTTATATATGTATGTATATTTTAACTTTTGGAACTGATAACCAAGTTCAAGTTTTAGGATCACTACTTGGCCCCATTACAAGGGGTTGTTGGAATGAGCACTCCAAAGTGTTTCCAGCTGCACATTTTCTAGGTTTGAAGCAGAGAAGCTACAAGAGTCCTGGCAGCCTAAAGAAACCTATGTTGAGAGGGATTGAAGGCTTATGCCTAAATGTGCTATCTAGAGGATGCGTCCTGAAGGCTGGATTTGCAACCTGGAAATGGCACCAGACTCAATTGGGAGTTTAAGGATCTCCATGAGGGTTTTGAATGAGGAGAATTTATTTGTTGGATTTAGGGACAGTAGGAAATTGAGCATTTTTGGGAAACCATAAATGAGTTAATGTAGTGTTCAGGACAAGCTGTGAATTGGCCTCTCTAAGGAGGTTTGTAGTAATAACCTGCTGTAAAAATTACCACTGCCTTTTCGGCCGTTTTCACCATATGCTCCTGCTTTGAGAGCTTGCATTTTCTGGCAGTCACTGTAGCTTAAGGACCTATTATTCTGTGAGGTGGACTTTGGCTCTGTTTTCTATGGGTTTTCAGGTGGGCAATTTGCAGGAAGAGAGGAAAGCCTGTGGGAAACTGTATAAAGACGGAAAGATCTCTTTCCAACGATTTTCATGTGCAGCTGCAAGAAGACCAGAGCTAAAGGGAGGTGTTTATACTTGTGCGTGATGGAAAGGAAAGTTCACCTCAGCTCCCATCTCTCCCAGGAAGCTTTCTTGAGCTTTTCCAGCTCATGCTGGGCTCTCCTGTTTATATAGTTGTGGAGTACCAACCGTCTCTCCAGTGGTGTTGAGCAATTCATCATTTCCTACCATCTCTTTTCTCCTCATTTCGCACAGGGAACCCCAACCCAGTGGTCCCACTGTAAATGGTCTACATTTTTAAAAGTCTTTTGTACCTGTTGTACCTAATTTAATTATGATGGCCAGATAGGCCACTAATCACAATAGATGCCAGAGTAATCATGGCAGTAATAATGGTCATACAACTTTCATTTATTGAATGCTTTTTAGGTGGCAGACGCCATTGTAGCTTTCCAGGTACTGACCCCTTATTCAGTCTTCAAACAACCCTGAGAGTTACTTTTATTTCCTTCATTGGAAAGGCTTTGAAGACCAGGCATGTTTAGTAAATCGTCCAAAGTCAGAGAGAATACTTCAGCCCAGGTCATCTGTCTCTGTGGCCCTCTCTCACTACTGGGCTTTCACCTTTATAGGGAAGGTAGACTGTGCCGGGCACTATTCTAAGTCCCCTTGAGATATAATCCTAGGTAATACAATAACCCATTCAAGTGGGAGCTCTTTCCAGTCCCCTTTTCCATTGGAGGAAACTTGGGTTCACAAAGGTGATTAGTTGCTCAGTGCCATGCAGCTAGTAAGGGGAACAGCCAGGGAATCACTTCTCTTAAGTACTGTTAAGACATTGTCTTCAAGATGTACAGATGCCTCCATGGGGAAGCTTACCCATTTCTCAAGGGAAATGAATTGTTCCTGATTTTCTTTATCTAGGGAAGGGCTTGTCAATTATTCTCTCATTGTTCCCCAAAGGAGCCTATTTGGGTCTTTTTTCATAATCACCACCCTCCCCATCTGGTGTTAATACCACAGATATACTGTATATCCGTTTGTATACTATGTATGTACCTTTGCTTTATGCATGAAAGGAATAAGAAAATTAAACTACCACAAACCAATTTGCATTCTGTTGGCAATTATATACAATCTAGCCCCCAGTCAGAATATGTGCCTGAGTGTCTCCAGGTCCCCATGTTAAAGCTGTTTGGCATGGGCTCTTGGAAAAGCAGTGCACAGCAGAATTTTGGCTCAACTTAAAAACTCACTGTACAGCATGCCCCACTTAATTAAACAAGAATCCTTTAGGTTTGTGCCCTTAATGAATACCTTGCCTGGTTGTATCAGATCACGATAGATAGATAGATAGATAGATAGATAGATAGATAGATAGATAGATAGATAAAAGAAATGAGCAGATTTGCTTTTCATGCCTTTCATTCAATCTTTTGAGGTCGAGAACTCATAGGAGACCCTCCTTTAGAAAATTGGTTGCTTTTATTTTTACTGAGGTCAAGACATTCACATAACCTAAAACCAACCATTTCTACGTGAACAGTTCAGTGGCATTTAGTATATTCAAAATGTTACACACCTGCCATTTCTGCCTAGTTCCAAAACATTCTTATCCTCTCAGAACAAAACCCTGTATCCATTAAGCAGTCATTCCTCATTCCCGCTTCCTTCCAGCCCCTGACAACCACCAGTCTGCATTTGTTTTTGTGGATTTACTTCTTCCAAATGCTTCACATTGAACGCAGTCTATATAGTATGTCGCCTTTTGTGTCTGGTTTCTTTAACCTCCCATGTTTCTTACACGTTGTAGCATTATCAGTATTTCAATCCTTTTTGTGGTTAGATGATATTCCTTCTTATGGCTAATGCCACATTTTGCTTATCCATTTATCAGTTGATGGACATACGGGTTGTTTCCACATTTTGTGGCTATTAGGAATGATGCTGCTATGAATAATTTGTTTGAGAATTTCTCTGTGGGCATGTTTTCAGTTCTCTTGTGTATAGAGTAGAATTGATAGATCACATGGGAACTCTAGGTTTAACATTTTGAGCAACTGCCAAACTCTTTCCATAGTAGCTGTACTATTTTGCATTTCTACTAGCGACATAAGAAGCGTCCCCATTTTCCCACATCCTCAGCAACGCTCATTGTTCATCTTGTTTATTATTGCCATCTTACTGGGTATACAGTGATACCTCATTGTGGTTTTGATTTGCATTTCCCTAGTGTCTAATGATGTTGAACAGCATTTCATGTGCTTATTGGCCATTTGATATGTCTTCTTTGGAGAAGTATCTTTTCCAATCCCTCCTCATTTAAAGAAAATCAAGTTATTTATATCTTTTTATTGTTTTAAGAATTGGTTATACATTCTGGATACCAGATCTTCATCATATAAATCATTTCTAAATATTTTCTCCTATTCTGTAAGTTTGTCTCTTCACTTTCTTCATGGTGTCCTTTGATGAACATTTTTTTTTAAATTTTGGTGAAGTACAATTTATTGATCATTTTCTTTTGTTGCTTGTGCTTTGGGTATTATATCTAAAATGCATTGGCATTTTAATGGGCTTCTTGTAGCTATTAAATCCTTAACCTAAAAAATTGAAACATGAATCGTATGCTTTCAGGCCCTGTAATAAGATGAGTCAACACTAATTTTGGTGGGAGTGACCTTGTAGCAACTTACTTTTTTTTTTCTTTCTCTTCGTGTGTGTGTGTGTGTGTGTGTGTGTGTGTGTGTGTGTGTGTTAACTATTTTATCAGGAAGGCTTCCAGTCAACAGTAAGCTATGAGTTTGGGGAGAGTCGAAAGTTACATTGTATTTTCCGCTGCACAGACAGGTCAGTGCCCTTGGCCTCCACATTGTTAAAAGGTCCAACTGTACTTTCCATATGCAAGCAGATTGACAGAAGTTGCCATATGACACATCTTTTTATATTACAATACATTATAAACAACTTACTGTGAAAACAAACATTAATTTTAATGATGTGCATGCCAGATATTTAAGTTCATTTTTGAACATCAGGGTTGTTGCAATGTAAAATTGAAATTCTTCCATATATAACTTTTAAAACAAATTATAATGATAAACACTTTATCATCTACCTGTGACATCAGATAAATCTATATTTTATTTTATTTTGTTTTTTATCTTTATAAGGAATTTACTTATTTAATTTATTTATTTTTAATATAATTTATTGTCAAGTTGACTAACATACAGTGTATACAGTGTGTTCCTGGTTTTGGGGGCAGATTCCTGTGAATCGCTTACATACAACACCCAGTGTAGCAACGTATTTCAAGTTGACACATCATCAGCTATCTAATCTGAATATAGTAAAGCTACTCTGAGCACAGAGACGTTGAATCTCTAACAAGTGTAGCATACTTGTCATAGGTACAGCTTTAGAGGCAAACAGCAGTTTGAATCCAGGACTTGATTCTAAGTTTGAATCCAGGACTTACTTGCCAGCTCTGTGACACAGGACAAGTTAATGAACCTTTTAGTGTTCTTTTTCTGTAAAAGAAGGATGATAATACTCTCCTTCATGAGGACATTTTATAAATAGCTTAATACAGCATGTGGTACATAGTGAACGCTTGATAAATGTTATTGTTAGCTATATTATTAATAGGTATCACTTTATTCTTTACTAATCACTACATATGATACAAAACTAGAATGAATGATCATTCCCACATTGAGTGGTTCTGCATTATCTGTGCAACTGTTCCTCTCTTTTACTGTGACTAATTGAAAGATGATTGCACAGATAAACCTCCTGCATTTGCAATCAAAATTTGCCATTGTCACGTAGCTCAGTGCCTCTCCCCATGGATTTTAAAATAAGAAACCTGTTGGTCACCTGTGTAAGTACAGGGCAAGTTCACCTAGAAACGTGCCGGGAATCCAGCCGAGGCTGTTCTCTGACCTCACCTCCCTGCAATGTATTCTCAGGCTGTCATCAGGCCTTGGGGTTAATCTTATGCACTCCCTGAGTGCTGCAAATGGGCGAGTTGCTCACAACCACCCACATTAGAAATGACTGATTTGGATGGAATGTATGACTTGTGACTCTGTGCACTGCCATCAGAGCATCTCCCTAACTGTGAAATGTAGTCCTTATCCAAGGAGGGAGGAAGCAGGTTACCATTTGAGAGTAGAAAGCCCTTAAATGTGCAAATCATGGTGCACTTTTGCGGATGACAGAAAAAAAATCAAACGGTGCTTGGTAAGAGGAAATAATAGATTTAACTCAAGATGTGGCACTGTGGTTGTTTGGGGAGAGAGGGATGGTAGTGATTGACTGAGAAGTTGTGTATTGTTTTACTTTATCTTTCAAGCTAATGAAATAGATTCAGAAGAGTTGTCCATGTTCTGTAAGTGTGTCTGACTCAAGAAGTAAGGACTGTGCCAATACTCAACCCTAGGAATCTGACCAGTAGAGTAGAAGGCATTCAAATAGAATTGGACTACCCCAATTTAAACCTCATCTCTAACCTTCCTCACCTCTAGACATTTTTGGATAGCCCCACATCTCTGGAAGTCAGTTTTCTTAACTGTATGATGAGAAAATTGAAGGGAAAAATTGTGTGGTTGTTAAATTATTTGATTTTTCAACGGCAATTCATAAGCACCACAGGATAAAATTCACAGGTGTAAGAGTGTATTTGAGCCCACAGCACACATACAGCTTCATTACCTGCACCCTTCTCTTTCCATTCTATGAGCATTTTCCTAAGTTTTCAGGTCATCTTTGCAAGCATCATTTATAATCTTGCCTTATATGCCCTCTTCCTCTGGCTGTCTGTCTAGGTAAAAGCCCTCTGTCTTCTGTTACAAATGCTCTGAGTTTTACTCATTATTTAAGTTAACAGATACAGTTTAAGCACTCACCCTTACTAGGTATTGGGGATATGATAGAGAATAAGACTGAAGTATCCCTGCCCTTATAGGGCTTACGTCCTAGAAGAGGATAGTAAACAGGACAGCAAATGTAAGTGATTTCAGAACGTGGTTGGTATTTCTGAAGGAAATAGACATCTGCAATGGATCGAAAGAGGGAATGGACCTACTTAATAGAGAAGGCATACTGTGATGCATGGAACCTTCTTTCCACCTTCTGGTGGACTATTTGCTTATAACATATCCACACATTTGAGACTAATATTGCAAAGGATAATAACAATTTCCCAGACCCTTGGTAGAATGCATGGCTAAATTCCTATTGGAAACACTTTTGGCAGCATGAATTAGCCATATGCCTGGTTCTGCAGTGACTTTATCCAGGGAGCCATTAGACTGAGCCTCTTGTCTGGGACTGTGAGTGTTAGAGGGTGGATCAGGCTGACTAGAAATCGAACTTGTGGTCATCTCTTGCAGTTCAGTTTGCAGGGTCATGTTTTACTACACTCTGCATCACTGCTGATTGCAAATAACACTCTTGAGACATGTAAAATCTCCACAACCAGGAAGGGGAAACCCTTGGGATACATTCCAGTCTCTGACACTAACTTGCTGTGTGTCATTGAGAGAGTCACTAAACTTCTCTGGGATTCAGTTTCTCAGATATAAAAATTAAGGGACTATTTGACGTGTAGTGGCTTTTCGATTTCATCCCAAGTGCCATCGGTAGTGTGGAGCACTGAATCAGGGCCCAGTGACAAAGTCTGCCACAGTTGATTACGTCCACCATGGGCAAGGGAGAGGTGAACTTTGAACTCCTGACTTGCATTTGCAGACCCCAAATTAGATCATCTTTCAAGCTCGTCATCTAGCTATAAAACTCTTCCACCTTTATAAATAAGCATCTCAGTTAACTGAGATTATCTGCATTTTAAAGATTAGCCTAAACAAAACAAGATACTTGCTGATTTTGAATGTCTCACCAAGTTTTCAAAACTTTTTCTTTCTGTTTGTATATGTTTGCTGGCTTTTATTTCCAGCTGTCAACTAATCATTATTAAAGGAATGACTAGTAACTGTCAGGCTTTGTAAAGCCCCTCAAGAGCCTGGGAACCCTGCTCAGAAAATAACGTGTCTCTCCTCTGGGATAGACAGGCTGCCTCTGATGAAATGCTTAGCTTAGAAGCTGGCGAGGCTTCCAGATGTGTTCTGACACAGGAGACAGTTTGCATTTTCAAAGCTGGGCCCCCAACCGTGCCAGTTGAAGGAACGCAGCTGGTTCCATGGGCTCAGAGGCTTGCACTCTGCTGAGAGATGATTTTAGTTGGAAAGGTTGATGGCGCTGAGCATGGGAATCTCTCTGTGCCTCCCCCACCCCCAACCCCTCCTTCAGACATCCCTGCCACTGGAACAAATGCTTCTATTAGAGGAGGGAAGTAGTCTTCCTCTGCAGCTATCATAAATCGTTTTTCCTTCCGAAGAGATTGTGGTTAATTTCATTATCGGATATAATGGATGAAGAACATTCAGCACGAAAATGTATCTATCCCCTGTAATTACATCAACATTTTTAAGCTTAAAAAAAGTGCTACCGAAAGAACTCATTTCGCATGTATAACCAAGAATGCTCCATGTGTTTTTACAAGAGGATAATAAAGACATAAATGGGATAGATGGGGCTAAGTAGTTTTACAGATGGTAGTTGCATATTAAAGATTAAATTGCTGTCTATAAATAAAACCACTTTTACAGTAACTAGGTTACTGCTTTATCTTAATTTAGGTGTAATTGAGAGCATTAGCGTTCTTCATAATAGCCCAATGAATGTTCCTGCATACTGTAAACAGGACCCCGTGGAATGCTAACTGATGAATTTGCTTTGCCACAGAAAGGCCCTAACTTAAAAGGTTACTGGGGAAACTCTCCTGATTTCCAGGCTGATCTTTGACTTCTGTGAGCCAGAGTATTGTACAAAGATCTTATGGGGGTCCCTAAGGAGGAGGCAAATATCTCACTCTCCTTTGTGTTACGTGGGCACTGATGATGTGTTTTGATCCCTCTCACTGGTTGTTTCTTCTGTATTTTTATCAAAATTATTGTACTTGGCCCAAACTAGAGGTCTTTACATCTTGATCTTCCATCTTCCTGGCAAAATGAGAACCACAGAGTCACAATTTACTTTCAAGTGCATTTATTTGATTTGAGGATGAGAAGAAAATGTAAAATACAAAATACCACCTTTCAGATGGGAAAGAGAAAGGTCATGCTTCCTACTGTGATCGTATTGTCACTGCCCTCGGTCGGGCGTCCATGATTGAGAATGAGACGACAAAGGAGCATGATTATAACTGTCATCTAAGGAGCCAACTGCTGGCTTTCCATCCTCTATCAACTGTCTGCTGCCTCTGTGACCTTGGACAAGTCCCTTAATCTCTCTGTGCATTCTTTCCCGCCTCTGCAAACTAGCATCATAATAACATCAATCACATAGGATTGCTGTAAAGATTAAATCAATTTACTCTTGTAAAACTGTAGGAGCAATCGTGATACAATTGTAGAGTCCTACCACAATGTCATATGTGTTGCATACACACACCAATACATGATGTTTTTACCATCCCATGCACTTGAGATGTTTCCTTTAATACCTTAACCAGTTGTTTGGGAGGTGTGTACTGTGTGCTAGGTAGTATGCTAGTTGCTAGGGATGGCAAAATGAAAAATCACTCTGATCTCTAGGAGCTCTTATACAAGTGTAAGTTCCAAGCAAGAGCCTTGTCATTCTAGTCCAGCATCCTCAGGGTCTGTCACATTGTTGGTACTGAAAAAGAGATTTGCTTAGTGGATGAATTGAGTCAGCTCACCCGAGGTCCTGAGCTCCACCCCAGGGCTCCAGAAAACATGGACATAGAAGATGTTTTCCCAAAAGCAAATGGTCTTTGTTTTGTCAAAAGTTGGGGGAAAAGGTGCTGGGCCACAAAAATAAATGTTCTTTACAGACACAAAAAAAATTAGGGACGTTTGGGAGAGGGTGTTGTAAGACAAAGTAAATCACAAAGGCATTTGCAATGGGGTAGGGGGTATGAAGATTCTGGTAGACCTTAGGGATGGGGAGGTATCTGATGACTGAAGATGACCAGGATAATGCTATTAATAATGCAAGGTGAAAAAGAAGGAAAAGCCCAGGCTTTGGGCCAACTTCAGGATTGTAGAAGTAAACAAATCTTACTCAAAAGTCCCTTTTATTTTCTAGTTTTTCAATGAATGTATTTTGTGATTTTTCCCAACAGGTTTACTTGCCTAATTAAATTTATCCTAGGTGACCATTCAGAAACGTCGCCTGTAGTGTAGACAGACAGATGGCCAGAGTTCTACCTCCTTTCTTGATCAGAAGAGCTGGATCCAGGAAAAGGCTGGCAGGGTAGGAATAATTGTTGTGCAAATTAGCCCTTGGTAAAATTCCTGGGATGGAATGATTTTATGAGGATGAGATAATGTGGGAAAGAACATGAATCCCAGGTTCCTCACATTAGAACCCAGCTATAGAATTAGGGAATTTTAGAGTTGGCCAAGATCTGGAAGGCCTCTACTCCAACTCCTTCATTTTTATAGATAGGAGATTGAGGACTGGGTAAATTAAACATGTATTTTAAGATTATGCATCAAATAGTGGCAGGCCTAGGGTTTTAGCCCCCAGGTCTCCACAAGCAATAACAGAGACCACAGGCACTGTTCCCAGAACAGTACCCAGAACACATGACAGGTATTGAACAAACATAGATAAGATTCCAGAGATGAGATAAGGTAGCTTTTATAAATGTCCACAAAGAATTTTACAGCATTTTATTGGGAGTCCTGTGGAATTACATAGATAAATATTTCAATGAAGTTAATTTACTTCTACCTACCAACAAATATTTCTTTAGCATAAGATGGGGAGGTATGATTTGGGGGATATCATCCCCATAGAGATAGAAATTGTCAGTATCTGACCATTTTGGACATACTGAAATGGAAATTTCTGTAACATTGAATATAATGCAATATAACACAAATGAGTGCTTATTTGATATTCTAAGAACACAGCAGTGTGACCAGGAATAATTCATACTTCCTAATTCCCTAAACAAATTTTCTACTCCTGTTAGGGTGATGTTGCCTTCATCGAAATTCATCTTTCTCTTGTAATGTTGGCATTCCTTGTCAAATATAAATACCCTAATGGACAACCTGGATGTCATATATAAAAAAAAGTAGTAACATTAAAAAATCTTTTCAAGTGGGGCACCTGGGTGGTTCAGTTGGTTAAGCATCTGCCTTTTGATTTCTGCTCACGTCACGATCTTGCAGTTTGTGAGATCAAGCCTCGTGTCAGGTTCTGTGCTGACAGCGCAGAGCCTGCTTGGGATTCTCTGCCTGTGTCTCTGTTCTGCCCCCTCCATCATGCATATGTGCACATTCTCTGTCTCTCCTCCCTCCCTTCTCCCCTCCCTCCCTCTCCCTCCCTCCCTCCCTTCCTCTCTCTCTCTCTCTCAAAATAAATAAACATTAAAAAAATTTTTAAAGTAGTAATCACTACCTTTTACTGAGTGCTTATCATAAGTCATGTACCATGCTAAATGCTTTATCTCCATTGTTGTATTTAATTTTCATTACTGCCCTATGAGGTGTAGGTATATTTTTAAGACTTTATTTTTTAGGGATATTTAAGATTCCCAGCAAAACTGAGGGGAAGGTACAGAGATTTCCCTCATACCTCTGCCCCCACACTTGCACGCCCCCACCACTACCAACATCCTCTACCAGAGGGTACCTTCATCACAATTAATGAACATAGATTCACACATCATAATCACCCAAAGTTCATAGTTTATAGCATAGTTCATTCTTGGTGTTGTACATTCTATGGGTTTGGACAAATGTATAATGACATATATATGGTATTACTGCCCTAAAAATCCTCTGTAGGCTTCCTATCCATCCCTCACCTCTTCCCATCCCTCACCCCTTGGCAAACACTTATCTTTTTACTATTTCAGTAGTTGTACCCTTTTCTAGAATGTCATAGAGTTGGAATCATATACTATGTAGCCTTTTCAGATTGACTTTTATTTAGTAATATGCATGTAAGGTTCCTCGATATCTGTTCATGGTTTGACAGCTTATTTCTCTTTAGCACTAAATTTCATCCCATTGTCTCAATGTACCACAGTTTCTTTATCCATTCATTACTGAAGGATATCTTAGGTTGCTTCCAAGATTTGGCAGTTATGAATAAAGCCGCTATAAATGTCCTTGTATGTCTGTGTGTGAGTGTGTGTGTGTGTGTGTGTGTGTGTGTGTGTGTGTACCTATGGATGTAGTTTTGTAACTTCTTTGGGTAAATACCATGAAGCATCATTGGTGGATCATATATAATAAGAGAATGTTTAGTTTGTTAAGAAACCACCAAAGTGTCTTCCAATGTGGCCCTGCCATTCTGTATTCCTACCAGCAGTGAATGAAAATTTCTTTTGCTCTACATCTTTGCCTGTTATTTGAGGCTGTCACTTCTGGATTTTGGCCATTCTAATAGATTTGTAGTGGTATCTCATTGTTTGTCTGTTTGTTTTTAATTTTCATTTCCCTGATGACATATGTGGAGCATCTTTTCATATGCTTATTTTCCATCTGTAGATCTTATTTGGTGACTGTTGAGGTCTTTGGTCCATTTTTTAATCAGGATGTTTGTTTTCTTAGACATTGTTTTTAATCTCTGCTTTATGGGAGAGGGAAATATGAGGGTCAATGAGCTTAAGCAGTTTTTCTCCAGGTCAAACTAGTTTTCAAACCTAGGAGATAGAATTCAAACCTAGGTCTACCTAAATATAAATGTATATGTTTGGTGTCCACTCTATTCTACGTTTGCAAAATCTCATTCAACAGCACCCTCAACACTACTCAATCCTTTCTCTGTTTGAAGTCCCCCAGTGACTGGGACTGTAAACTTCCTGCAGCACAACTAAAATCTGTCTCAATTTCATACTCCTAACTGCCCCTCATTTGCTTTCCAGCTGTGCTCATTGCCTAATCCCTGTTACATGAACCTCCATTTCAGTTTGACCAGCTATGTGAGTCTACACAAAGTTACAATGAGATCACATTAATTAGAACACTCTATTGGGAATGAATTATATTGACTTCTCAATCAGAGCATGATGCTGGAAAGAAGTTGTTTAATTTCTTCCTTAGTATGGTCTGTGTACAACACTAAACAGCAAGCTCTCTGTGGGTCACCTTAGGCAGTTCTGTCTTTTCACACAGCACAGCACCATGGACTGGAAAGACATGCTTCAGGTAGCCTCACATTGCCTGTACCTTTTCAGGACACTTCATCACATACACGAATTTGAAGTCTTGGCAGTTGCCCATTCTATGGACAGGTACCTGCCCATGGTGATGGAAATGGGCGGGCACATCCTCATTCACAGGAATGTTTCAAATGTACAAGAAGGTTTTAGGTCCTTACTTTGCCTTTCTTTTCTTTTTTAAAATATAATTTATTGTCAATCTAGCTTCCATGCAACACCCAGTGCTCATCCCAACAAGTGCCCTCCTCCATGCCCATCACCTACTTTCCCCTCTCCCCCAACCTCCATCATCCCTCAGGTTGTTGCTTTTCTGAAAGGGCCTTAAGAAAGCACTCCAAACACCTATACATGATTGAGTCCTCAGTTCCTAAAGTGTGTCTGAAAGATCAGTTCTGTGGGATTGAGTAGGTCTTACTCTAAAAAGGGTTGCATGATCAGATAAGTTTATGAAACTAAACAAATCTTGTTTCTCTACTATTCTCAATTTCTCATTTATCCTTGTTTGTCAGATTGTTTGGGTCATGTTTGTTTCAAACCGGACCTTAAGTTTTGTAAGGGCAGAACTGAGTCTGAATTTCTTCACCAGTGAATCTCCAGTAACTAGTACAACACCTGGCTCATTTGAGATGTGTTTGAAAATGAATGAATGAATGAGTTAATAAAGGAATGAAGAAAAGGGAGTTAGGCAAGGAAGGATAAGGAGGCCTAACAACCCACCTGGAAGAAGGAAATAAGAAGAGTGAGAGAATAAAAAAGAAACTTCACTAACTTCATAATTTCTCCAAAGCTGGGCCTGCTCCAAACTCCATATGTACAAGGCTGGGGTTATTTAGGTCTGTTAAGATGGATGGTTATATTTATTTTTAGGTTCTGAAAGCCTGAAATGGTATGTTCTCCAGATGGGAGGGAGGATGAGAGCATCTGGGAGCCAATGTACTCTGAGCTCCCTCTTTTCACTACCCTTCACACCCTGGCAGCTGGTCAGATGAGCCCTGTAAACACTTGCTACTATATTTCAATATTGCTCTGTCTTATTCCTCTCAGAAAATTTCAGTGGCCTGCAATTTTGATTGCCCATATATTTTGTTTTTCCTGGAGATTGAATTTGCCTCCTTTGCTGGCAGCTTGGCTGTTTTGATTGCCCAAAACAGTCCATTTTTCATGTCCACACCATCAATAGGAACCCAGGTGCAGAACAAGGAAATGTGGACAGGTGTTTAAAGACTGTCGGGGCTCTCACAGGGTGTGCTTTGCACACTGGATAGTAAGCCTTGCTGAGAATAAAGCTACTAAAGGCAGGATATTTGATTCATAGGGTTCTTAAGCTTGTATTAAAAAGTCCTCCAAAACTTACTCTCCATTTTCCCTGCGAATGTAAATAACTCAGATAACAAAGATAGTATACAGCTAGCTGAGACATTCACCAAAAGATCACTTGGATTAACTGTGAATCCTCTTTGGAAAGAATTATTGTGTTCCAGATCAAGAGATTAGAAAAATAGCATTCTGGTTTCTTTCTGTTATTATTTGAGGTGTGAGGGGAATCTCTTTCCTCACAAAGCCCTGGCATTTGTTGTCAAATCATATAATTTAAATACTTTGTAGAATTTCCATTTTTAAATGAAAACTATTTAAGAGGAGTGTAGCTGGAACTTAAATCAATGGTAGAAACAAATTCTATCTATCTATCTATCTATCTATCTATCTATAATTTGGAGGAAACTTTCTTTTTATATTAAGGTAATGCAGATATACTGGGGGAAATTCTGAAAAATAAATGAACAAAACATAAATAAAAATTTGCTCAATTTCCTCATTCCTGAAATTAGCCTTTTTTTCTAGAGATAGGCATACAGATTGTGTAATCTGATTTTTCTCTTTTTCCTTCCTTTTTTTTTTAAGTGGGACCATACTTTTTTCGACAACATATCTCAGCTAAGAATTGGTGGACTTGATTAGTAGATCAGTTTAATGCCATAGATGTTTTGGGTCTAGGCTTAGTGAAGCATTTGACAAAGTCTCTTATTACATACTTGTGGATAAGGGGGAGAGATATGGTCTAAATGGCAGGACAATTAGGTAAGTTCACAGTTGGCTGAGCAGTTGTACCCTAAGGCCTTGATTAATGCATGGATGGCAACCAACAGGGAGGTCCCAGTGGTGTTGGGACAAGTATGTTTAGCAGGTATTATGCTCAGTCACTTCCCAGGAATACACCTTGTTAAGGAATTGTTGAGACCCGTTGCATCTGTAAGTTCTGATGACCAAAATCTTAACAGCAGTTTTTCAGTGAAAGTCCATTCGCCAATGATGAAGCAGTTTTCTAAGAATGGAATCATAAAAGGGCAACTGGTGGGCTTGGAAATACTATGGACACAGCCATGGACACGACTGGTCTGGAGTTTGCTGTGACTTGGTACAAAATCTGGAGGAGCTTTTATAACAAAGGATTCTACCAATAAGACTAGGGGCTGAAGTTAGTTGAATTGGTGCTGAGTAGTGTAGTACTGAGTTTAATAAATAGTTCACCTGACCGTGAACTAGAACATCAAACTACAACATGGTACATGGTGATTATTTACACTCCATTTTATCTGCACACAGAAGTCATTAACACACTCAGCTAGGTATGGCTGGCATGAATGTCTGTACCTTGTTCCTTGGTCGGTAACAAAACACTTGACCTTTGTTGAGCTTTTAATCTGTACCAGGAACTGCCAAAGACTTTAATGACTTACCTCATTTATTCTCCCAACAACCCTGTAGGACAGGTATTCTGGGTTTATAGATGAGAGAACTAGGGCAGAGAGAGGCTACTTAGCTCACCAGAGGTCACACAGCTGGTATGGGGTGTGGCACAGATTTGATTCCAAGCGTCGGTCACTACATACAGTCACAGTACCTACCCTTTGCCTCCTCATTCTGCCTTACTCACCATTTTTCAGCTCTGTTGCCGATGCTGGCAGCTGGTTGCATGCTCATCTGGGTTCCAAGGTCTGCCTCTTGGCATCGTAGTTTTTCATTCTCATTGCAGACAGTGCATGGCCCCTGCACTTCTTCAGAAGTCATGCTCTAGGTACATCCTCTCATTAAGTTTTTCTAGCATTTAATTCTTACACAATGCTTGCACTTTGTGTAACACAAGCTGCAGCTCTCTGCATTTGTCTCAGACCGCATGATCCACTTGCCTTTTACGTATTTTTCAGATTGTGCCACACAGTTAAGAGGCTTTTGAAGCTACTAGCTTTTTGACAGGAAAAAACAAAATTCCCTCTTTGGCTTATACATGGAAAACAGTGCCTTAATTCTGCAGGAACCAAATGTTCTATGACAGTTTCTAAGTGACTGTGACAATAGCCTCTCCTGCCTTTAATCACCATGGTTTTTAGAAAACATACCAAATCATTGGAAGCCAACAGGGTCCTTGGCTTTCCATCTTCAACATTTATCTTAAAACATAGAAGAATTAGAAATTATTTTAGATAATTTCTGAATGCCACAAAGCTTAGGTACTGCACTGAATGGCACAATCAAGATTTCAATGAACAATGACTTGTTGAAATGAGGGTTCACATGAACAAGGTGAAAGGTAACTTAGAGAAATGTGAAATCTTATAGTTGCACTGTCTCCAAAATAATTGTGGAAGAATGGGATAAAAGAGACCCTAATTTACTTTACGTGGAAAAAAAAATAGACTAACTTACCCGTAAGTTATTATGAACCACCTCAATCCTGAAATACATTAATTAGGATAATTTTACTTAATGACTATGAACATTCATCCTTTTATTTATACTATTAAATAGAATTTGGTGGGTTTTTTTTTTACTTCATTTTGAATATTGCATACTAAAAGTACTCTTGCTACGTTGAAGTTGATCCTGGGGAGAGAAGACAATCAGAATAGCACTATGGTATATGAAGGAAGGCTGAACAAACTAGAAATGTTTATCCTGAAGAGAAAGAAAAAATCAGAGGAGAAATAAGATAGTCTACCATGTGAAACACTGTCACATAGAAGAAGAAAGAGCATCATCTGTAGTTGCCTGTAGTGTAGAGCAAATGGGTAGATTTCCCCATCATGTAGAACAGACACATTAATGGGAACCACACTGCAGTGTCCAGTTATATGACTAGCTGTTTTGCAGAGTAGTGAGTACCCTCACCATCAAAAGTGTTCAGTTAGAGCCTGGAAAATTATGTATAATGAGTGCTAAGAAAGGAAGCATTATACTTGAACATGAATGTCACAGTAGCCAAAACTGGAACAACCTAACTGTCCATTATTTGGGTGGGTAGATAAGTCAATATTCTCAGCCAGGGGTGGTTTTGCTCAAGGGAGACATTTGGCAATGGCTAGAGACATTTTTGTTTGTCACAGTGTGGAAAGGGAATACTGTTGGCATCCATTGGTTTGAGGTGGGAGGTGCTGCTAAATGTCCTGTGATACAGAGGACACAGGAATTATCCAGCCCAAATGACAGTACTGCCCAGGGTGAAAGACTCTGGGATAAACAAAAGGTGGCACATCCATACAGTGGAGTTGCTCGGCCATAAAAAGTAACAAAATGCTGATATATACAACAGCATGGAGGAATTCTAAAGTTGTGACACTGTGTAAAAGCAGCCAGACACAAAAGGATAAATATGTTGCATTATTTCATTTGCACAAAATTCTAGTAAATATAAACTACTGTATAGTGACAGCAGATCAGTGGTTACCTCCGCCCAAGGGTGGTAGGAGGGAATGGATTGGAAAAGGTCATGAAGAATTTGTTGGGATAAAAATGTTCTGCATCTTGATTGTGGTATTTTCATGGGTATATGTAGTTGTCAAAACTCACTGCATTGTTTGTTTTAAAAAATGCACGTGAATGGATGTAAATCATACCTGAATAAAAAAATTGTTTTAAAGATGTTGTATATCAGAAACGATTGCACTCAAGATCTTTAATTTTGCTTCCCAACTTCAAAGTGCTATTATTTTGTTTAGATCCATTGTGCTGCCCATCTAGCAAACATAGAAAAAAATCTACAAAAGCTTGCTATATCATTATGGGTCCAATCATGAGATAAAGACCATGCAGGAAGCTAAAGAGGAGAAGTTTAATATAAAGAATGATTAAATACTAATGAAAGAGAAACTCAAATACATAAGGAAACTCCATATGGCACCCTAGAGCTAAGGGAAAGAACCCAAGGAATGCCAAACTTGGAAGGGAACGCTCTTCCCAAGTTAGCATCAGACTTTGTTCGACGGTGTATAGTTCTGACCCCTGGGTAGCAGAGAAGTTTGCTCATTGGTTCAGATCAGAGCTGGTCTGTGGTCATTGGTCAAGCAACAGGCAGCCTTCCGGAGTCTAGATGGGGTGCATTCAGTCAATGGCTGCACACAGAGGAGATCCCAGGTACAGGTGAACCAACCACGGACCTACGGAAAGAGTGATGACACAATGGTAAGAGTGTGGACCTAACTGGTTGTGAGAAAGCCGAGTGTGGGCCTACAGAGAGAATTGGAGTTCTCTGAGGGCAGGAGACCTCATATATAGTGTCCCTGTTAAAAGAGCTGCTGACGGGCTATTGTCAGGCCAGGGAGAGTCTGCAATACTGCCCAGCGACTAAGTACTCTGGAGATACGGCTGGCTCTGAACTCCACTGGAAGTCCTTACACCCACAGTGCCGATCCCCTGTGAAGCAGGCAAAGGGAGCAAAAGACCTTCCTCCCTTACTGCCCCTCCAGGAAAAATCTCAATATCAACTTCACCATAAAGAAGGGATGCTGAAAGAAGTTGTGGCCATTATTAAAAAGCATGTACAAACAGTGAATCTGGAGTTGAGGGAGACTTCATTGATACTTGGCACGCTCATTGTTATGGGTTGAATTATGCCCCTCCTTCTCCCTCCCCCCGCCCCCCCCCCAAAAAAAAGATATGCTGAAGGCCTAACTCCTCTCAGTATCCCAGTACCTGTGGTTGGGACCTTATTTGGAAATAGGGTCTTCGAGAATGTAATCAAGTTCAGCTGAGGTCTTACAGTGGGCCCTAATCCAGTATGACTGGCATCCTTACGAGAAGATAAAAATGCCAAGTGAAGACAGCCATGCAGGAGGAACAGCATGTGTCTATGGAGGCAGGGGGTGGACTGATAGAGGAGTGGAGCTCCACCCACCAGAACCATGGGAGGAGTCTCCTCAGAGTTTCAGAGGACGCCTGATTTTGCTGACACCAGTCTCCAAAACTGTGAAGTTAAATTTCTGTTGTTTTGAGCCACCCAGTTCGTGTTACTTTGTTTCAGCAACACTCGGACAGCAATACAGATTTTGGCACCAATAAGTGGGGTGCTGCTGTAAACAAGAATCTAAAAGTGCAAAAGTAGCTTTGGGATTGGGTAATAGATGGAGGCTAGAAGAGGTTGCAGGTACTTGACATAAAAAGTCTAGATTGCCTTGAAAAGAATGTTGGTAGAAATATTGCTGTTAAAGATAACCCAGTTAAGTAAGAGCTTATACAGAAGAAAGGAGATCTGTAGAGAAAGCTTTTACTGTTCTGGAAAATGCCTATAATGTCATGAACAGTGTGTTGCTGAAAATATGAATGTTAAAGGTGCTTCTGGTGAGATCTGAGAAATGAGGGACATACCATTACACCCTACAGGAAAGATGAGTCTTGCCATAAAGTGATGTGGAACTCAGCTGAATTATGTTCTGCTATTGCAAGAAAAGTAGAACTTAAAAGCACTGAGCTTGGATGTGGAGGCGAAGAGATTTCCAAGCAACGTTTGGAAGGTGTATTGTGGCGGCTTCTTGCTGCTTGTATTAACGTGCAAAAGGAAATAAACTGAGAAACGAACCATGAAGCAAAAGGGAACGCCTAGGGTAACTGGAAGCCAGAAGAGGCAAGGAAGCTTCTCCCCTCAAGGTTTCGGAAGGCGCATGGCCCTACTAACACCTTCATTTGGGGCTTGTACCCTACACCCATTTCTGCTGTGTTAAGGCACCCAGGGTATAATTGCTTTGTTCTGGCAGCTCTAGAAGACGAATACACTTGGCAAGTTTCATTCAGCAATTCAAATTTTGAATTAAAGCACATTTAGTAATTATATGCTTTGTTAGAATATAGACAAAATTGCAGTTTATAAAAAAAATACATCAATCCAAAAATAATTTGGTCCTAGTGAACATGTCTTGATTGGAGCCTCAGCCTGAGGAAATATTTTCAGTATCTAGGTTTTTGCATTGTTCATTTATCTACAATTTACTGGAACACAGACCACAAGCACATTTGGTAACTTTCTTATTTGCTTTCTCATGTGTGACAGTCTGTGTTTAATGATTATACCCCACTTACAAGCTGTATTTTTTCTAAATAGTAAAGACTTCAGTATAGGCACCTTGTTTTCCTTTGATAATACAAATAGTTCTGTAAAAATCCTTTAAAAAAACATCCTGCTTGCTTTAAGTTAGTTGCTATTGATATACTTTCGGTCCCCTAAAATAATTTTTGGCATATATAAGAAGCTTATTTGACATTTATGAATTAAATATACAGTAGTTACTGAAATGAAGTTTAATTATTTTACGATCTTAAAAAGTTAAGTAAACAAGAAACCATTGCAATAAAAAGCACAAAACAGTAAATATTTGACCCATTCATCCAAAAATGTATCAAATATTGCATCCCTGGTTGGGGGCTTTATACCATTGTTTTGGCTCATACTGAAGAAAACACAGGAGCAAAATAAAATTCTTTCCATCTTAACACCCATGTCATATTTATGCCTTAATGTCCCTTGGGGTATCTGAGCCTGGGGCACACAGAGTAACCTCAGAAGATTCAAGAACAGAACCCTTGCCCTCTGACTGTCTTAAGTAGTGATAGAAAAGGATAAGTGTCCCTTATGCCCTACTTCATGGTTTCCCGGGAGACATGTATTCCCCATCTGGGAGCTCAGAATGTGGGAGGCCACTGACCCCTCCTCACCTTTTTTTTCTTATTTGGGGTATGTGTGTGCAAGTAACGGAGATTGACCCACAGTCTTTGCCAGGCTTCCCTACAACCTAGGTGGGTGGCTTTTTGGCACCTTGACAGGTCTCTAATCCTCAGATTTTTATTTGTAAAATATTATGAATATATATGTGTATGTGTGTATATATAAATATATATTTAAATATTCCTGCAGATGTTGTACAAATTAGATGAGATGACTTATGTAAAGGGTAAACACAGCCACCTTATGAAAGCACACTCATCATCATCACCATCATGTGTAAGACAGAGACAGAGGTGATCTACCAACCTCAAGGGTATTATGGCTATCGCATGGGAGAACCTTTATAATGTGCTATACCCAGTGACTGGCACATGGTAGGCTTTCAGTACAGTTTGATTTCTTACTTTCTCTCAAAACTTGAGACTTTTTAGGAAGATGCCAGTTTTAGCAGGGGTTATTAGAGGCTAAGATAAGGTATGTTTTTTTAAAGAGATTTAACCTGAATTATGAAGAATAAAATTCAGTCCTTTCAAAAAATACTGACATTATCTTATTTTTTATTCAATTGATAGCACATAAGAGGGGGGGAAACTTTTGACTGGATGGCAAACTCAAGAATAAAAAAATCAACCTTGTCCAAGCATCTCTGATGAAATACTGTCTTATGCCCTTTCTCACCCCCTTCTGTCTTTTGTTCTTCCTTGCTCCCATTCACCATTTTATAAGTACTATGTATAATTATGTGCACATTATAGAGTTCCCACTGTTCTGAGTGCTTAGACATATAGACATAGACAGACAAGCTCCCTGCACTCAAGTGCCCTATTATCTACAAGAAAGGTTATAGTCTAAGTAGAGAATTTATATTCCGTTTTACCCTCTCAGTCATTCTGATTCTTCAAAATAACACTTCTTAAACTTTGGTGTGCACAAGAACCACTTGGAAGACTTGTTTAAAAATACCATCTTAATTTGAGAGACATTGGACAAAGTGAAGAGTCCAGAGATATGACAGGCGTTTCCCATTTTGTCTGTATGTCCTTGGAGAACTTACAGTCTTCTCTGGGCCTCTCTAGCTCATTGGCCACATTTTACATTGGGAGAAACTGGCAGCCTTTTGTGTGTCTATAAAGATCCCGTTTCCCTTGTCTTCTCTCAGCTGTGTCTGTGTTTGCAAGAACTGTTGGTAAATACTTATTAGCTCTTTGATAACTACTTGGTGATTTAAAAGAGGAGATAAAATGCATTTAATGCACCATGACTGTATTGAAAGTTAGCATAGGCCAGTTAACATCTTGACAATTTTTTCTTAAGTGAGGCAGTTTTTAAGGATTAACTACACTGATTTGGAAAAGCCTAGGTTCAAGTGGATAGCATGCATTTACCTACTTTTGTTTCCTTCTGCAAGTTAGCTAGGATTTCCTTTCTGTGTTCCCTGGAGGTTTGAATTCAAGCAAGAAATAAGCTTTGGCCTAAAAGGTTCTCTGCTCCTTTAGAGGGAAACATGTTTTAGAGACACCCTCCCTCCCCCCAATCCAGATTACTGAAATGTGTTTCTTTATTGCATACGGTACCATTATAATGAAACCAAAAGCACCACTAATGGATTGATACCATCAATAAAGCCTCTTATTTGGCTGAGGTCTTTCCTTTCAAACCTGAGCTGAAGGTCAATTAGAACAATGATGGAAGGCAGTTAATTTCCTGTTTATAAATACAGAGTAGGAAATGCGGTATTGATTGTTGCATTTCAACGGGGGGGGGGGGGGGGGGGCGGGGGGGGGGCAACTGTCCTCAGCTGTGGGCAGACCAGGGTGATGTCATTTATAAGGTTAGAGAGTTCAGTTTTCTGCATATGTTAAGTGAACAATGACTTACTAAACCAAGATGACATTAGGTCTGTAAGTCTGAAGTATATGAAATATAGTCCCTGCCTTTTAAGAGCTTAAAAAAAATTAGGTATCAGATCAAGACTTAAAAACATTAAAAGATCTAGAAATCATTATCATAATTGTGGGTATGCTAAATTCTTTTGGAGTTCAAAGAAAAAGGTCCATTCTCTAATGGCTAGTGCAATAGAATTCACTGAGGAAATTGGATCTGACCAGGACTTTGAAGAAGGAGAAGGGTCAGCAGTGCTGTCTCAGTGTTGTTGAGGGAGTGAATGAGTGAATGAATGATAGGTATTCTGGGAATCACAAATGGATATGAGCCCATTCGTTCTATAGGCTAAAATGGTTGAGCTAAGGGACTGTTCAATATAGGATACTGTAAGTTCAGACTTTCTAATTTTGAGGTATGTCATAATAGCATTTTCTGTGGTGTTCTCTGTAGGATAATAAAGATGGATCATGAAAAGGAGTTCTCCAGCCAGATACATTTTCAAAGCACTGGGATAAAGTTAAACCAATCACTTTTATTTTAGCCTTCTGAGAACCTTGAACAGACTACTGTGTCGTGTCATTTTCTAAGAAGTTAATAGAGCGTAGAGCATTTCCCAAGATGATTCGGCCAAGAAAGAAAGAAATTCATGACATGTTTGTGTATTTATACACACATATACCAATATATAGGTAGATAGATACAGAGTACAGATTTCATTTTTCCAGGTCATCTCATAGGGAAAGTGTTTCTAGGGAATGCTTTGAGAAGTGTTCACAAAAAAAAAAAAGTTTTCTTGTGCTAGTTTCTTTTACTAAATATCCTACTACCTTTCACAGTGAGCTTTCTCCCAGTCCAGATTTTTCATTTCTTATGACAATTCTTCCCCTTCCTTGTGTCAATTCTAAGAAGCCTCTGAAAATGTCAGAATATGTGACAGCTGATGTGTATTGCATTCTCAAAAACATATTTTTGATGCTAAAAAAATTACATATATTTAAGCAATTCTATGTGTCTGGACTTTCTTGTCTAGTCAACCCAACGAATGTCAAAATAAACACCCTCTTCTCATTGGAGTTTCTGTAACAGCATAGCATTATCAAAAATTCTGGCAGAAAGAAAATGAGAACGTTGTATCATCACTCCAAATGAGAGTGAAGTTTAAGAACAAAAAAAAAATGGCTACAATAAAATAATTTTTTAAATATTTATTTATTTTTGAGAGAGAAAGCGGGGGGAGGGACAGAGAAAATCCTAAGCAGGCTCTGCTTTGTCAGCACAGAGCCCAACTCGGGGCATGATCTCTCAAACCATAAGATCATGACTTGAGCTAAAATCAAGAATCAGGTGCTTAGCCAACTGAGCTGCCCAGGTGCCCCAAAATAACTTTAATCTCTGACTAAAAACAGCTGTAATGAAATTAAATTTCCTTAGGGGGGAAAAAGCCTCCATCGTACAAATTACTTTTCTTATATAAGATATTGTTAGGAAATCATTTTTGCCCTGGGTTTTCACTCTCTTTTTCTTGATCCTTTGCCCTCTTATTTTTTGGATAGACACAGACTGTACTCTGGAGTTATTTTTGCAATCATATTTCAAATAATTAAATTTCAAGTCACCTTTACTATAATATACTTTGGGCCTTTCAGTTCCACTTAAGAGGGAGGGAATCATAGAGTGGGAATCTGGTACTTATTTGACGTTCTTCTCCTGAAAATACCCTTTGTGATTGACCAAGTGCATTTCTAATTTCCTTCCTTCATGGATAAATCCATTTTGAATTACCATTAGAGTTCTATGTTCAATCAAGGAAATTTGGACCCTAATTGTACCTTAAGACCTCGAGCTAGCCACCTATACAGTTCTTGCAAATATTACAGATTTGGGCCATGGGTAGAACTGCAGTTGAAGGAAGAAACATGTGAAAAGCTGTAAATAGTAGAGTAACATCATACACAAATTTTATATAGCCAAGTTCAACTATATAATGCATAGAGGGATAGATAGGGTTGGAGGAGGAGGTAAGAAGAGGGAAACAAATAGCCTGTGTCCCTCCCCCTGTTAAGATGAGACTTTGGCCTTTGTTCTGTGGACCAGGAACCCATAGACAAAATACAAATAGAAATGAAAAAAACCTAATCCTGAACTTTTATGTTCCTAAAAGTCCAGCTCCTGGTTTCAAGGGGAAGTTTAAGAAAATTTCAGAGTTACCTTAGACTGTATATGTATGTCCTTTTTGCTTTCATCTTATCTGCTCACTTCTGATACCTATCCCTCTTTGAGGTGTCCCTCTACTGAAATCCATAAGATTGCATAATTAAAGAACTGAAGGAAACCCAGGACATTATTTAGTTTAACCATCCTTGTTTACTATCGGGAAAATCAAGACCCAAAGAGAGAAAATGACTTAAGAAGCTTACCATATCTGAAGAAGGTAGATAGAATTTTTGACTCCTTAATTCTAATATAGTGTCCTTTCCCCTGTGTTCAGAAATCAGATCCAAAGCTTGTTAGCATTTTGTATAAAGAAATATCAAGCAGACTTTGAGTGTCTGGGATGGAGGTGGTTGCTGGGATAGTAGTAAGGAATGTATTCTTACATGAATGAAGCACAAATGTTTAGAATATGCACCCTTTTATTTTCACAGAAATGTTCCCAAAGAAAGGAAGGCTGTAATGTAGTTTTTTTTTAGGCTGTGAGCTTATGCAGAATTGTGACTAATACACAATCACAAGTAATATGCGTTCTTATTATATTCTGATTTCATCAAGAGTTTATTATTTTTGAGACAAGTTAAGTGTGATCTATTAGGCCCATTTACTCTTCTTTCAAATGCTTCCCTTCACTTGAAAAGTTTGTACAGACATGTTGGAAGAGAGCGACTGGCCCTGGGAAACATCAGAGTAAAATGTGTATTGACAGTGGCAAAATGTGTTGACTTTCCCCAGAGAAGCCCTTTTCAGGGAGCAGACATACAGTTCTTGGTATTATGATACCAAATGATGAGTTCGTAATAAGGTTCTATGATAGGTTTTGAGGCACAGTTTTGTTTTGTTTACCTGAACTGTGTATCTCTTTGGATGAATTTACATAGAGACAGTACCGTTTGGATTGAGGTCAGTGTTCTGTTACTAGAGGGAACGCTAAGGAAGAAGTAAGATTTTTGCTCCCTGTTCCTAAAAGCATAGGACCGTGCATGGGTCACTGAGCTTCTCTCTGTTTCATTCTCTGGACTCAAAGTGAAGTTCGCAAAAATTGCGTAGCTCATGACAGTAGGTACATTTTAGCTATGTTATGTGCCAGGTGTTGTGCTCATCACTTGATATGTACTACCTCATTTAAAACTCACAACAAATCTGTGAAGTAGCTACTTCTGTGACACTCATTTTACAGATGAGGGAGTAGAGACCAAGGCAAATTATACAGTTTGCCCCCAAATCATACTGCCAAGAAGTGGAAGAGCCAGATTTGAAGTGATGCTAGGACCACCATTTTATACACGAAAATGTTTTGAGGATGGATGTATACAGAAATACAGGGCATGTTTCCTTTGCAGCAGCCTTAAATACTCTTGTTGAAGTCAAAGCAGTGGCAAGAAATGTTACTCGATTTACCATAGCTCTTTTCAGCGACAACCTGGGAATAATGGAAAAATGGTGCCTTGAAGCCTGAATGCAATAGAACCTGATGACAGCTCTGTCCTCTGCTGTTACTTCCTCCTCCAGCTACCTCTCCCCTGAGCACACATAGCTTGTACAATACACTACAGTTCATGCATGTTTCATGTTATGTGTGTCAAATAACGTAATGACATTTAGGAGTGGGCAGAGTGTCACAGAGGTGTCTTGGTCCCCAAATGCTTGAAAGTCTTTTGTATTGCTATTGATTTTTTTTAAGTCAAAACTCCAACAGTTCCCGGGCGCTAACATTAATTACAGCATTTTTATGCAGTAGAACCAAAATGCTACATAGGATAAGGTCATTCTGCACGTTTTCGATTTGTTGAGCTCTGTTTGAGGCAGTCTCCAGTGCCTCAGATGCAATGTGAGTATGAATTGGATGTTACTGGATGCAGGAAATTTATGGAGGCATGTGTTCAACAAAAGGGGGGTCAGGGGTTCCCTCCAGGATCCCCTCCAGGAACGACCATCCTACTTCTTCAAAGAGCTTCTAGTGTGTCTTTAGTGCTTCCAAAGCAGTGATGTGTGCATCTGTCACTGAGAGTGAAATGTACATGCGAATTTGGTGGGTGTGGCTAGAGCCTGGTGATCCTGATACTCTGGTGTATACACTGTATTTTGAGAATCAAGATAGTTGAAGGGCCTTTCTATATCTTACTAGAAGGAATTGATACAGCATGTCAGCTTGGGAAAGAGATAATCCTTGGACAACTTACTATAAGTAGTTGTTGGAAAGTTCTCAGGAATATTAGGAAATTGGCAAAATTTAGGTAGACATCTCCTGAAATACAGACCTACCCCCCACATGGTCATCTCTCTGTCTTTTTTTTTTTTTCTTTGGTAACTCTATTCCCGGAGTCATTAAGTCTTTAAGTTGTTCTCCCGTAGAACAGGCCTCCAAGAGGCCTCCAAGAGAATCTGTCTTCCTTTTCCATATGGCCCAGTATTTCTAAGACTTCTCCTTCTTTCTCTTTCTTAACTCATGTCAAAAGTTAACTGTGGCCTGACCCCGTACCCTCACAACCTTACCCTCATTTTGGTGCCAATGTGACCGATTCAAAGCCTTGATCCAAAAGCAAATGATTTGAAGAAATTGGATGGAGAGGGATTTGGGAGCAGAGGTGGTTCCTGGCATCCCTGAGATGATGGCCCATGAATGTTGGTGAGGATACACAGCGATGGGGCTCAGGAGGAACTGCTTTTTCCACTCAGCGGACAGTCCCTTGTACTTGCTACTCTAGACTCTCAGGCTTCTATGCTAACAGACATTTTCTTTTTGTTTCAGAAGTTCTTAGCTAGTACATGTTTGTAAAGAAAAAGAAAGTAATATACTTATTCCTTCCCCTTTGGGACAATATCTTTCAAATCTCTCATTTCTGTGTAGTCTCCTGAGCTTTCTCTGCAGCCAGCAATGTCCTGTACAAGTTGTAGATAACACTGGAAGGCAGCTTAAATTATTTTTCAATATATTCTGAGAGTGAAAATGCCAAGTCATATATTTTAGTGAACAGATACAACTATAAAAATTCTGTGTTTCCTTAACTGGAGAACTATAGGGGAGGGACTACATGACAAGAGAAGTCATCTCATCCCTGCTCCTGGTAAGACTCTAGGGAGCAAAAACATTCCGAGAAATAATCTTTTTTAACCCTTATCTACAACTGTTTGCAAGTACTAATTAAAATGCCTACTAGTTTTAAGAGTAATGAGGATCACAAGGCACTTAAGTAGCCCGAAACGGAAAAGCTTCTCTCCTTTTCTGGTGGCTCTTGGGTCATTTTACCTAACTGTCCCCATGATCATGGCAGGGAAGGGGAGGCAGTGAAAATGTATGACAAAGGGATTAAAAGTTCACTCTCCTGGGTCTGACAAAACCTGAGTCTGAGTTCTTGCTACATGCGTGGGCTTGTGTTGCACAGAGGACATCAGATGCTTGAAGATCTGGTTTCCTCATCTTCTCTAATGGGGCTTCTAAGAAGTATAAATCCTATCTATGATGTAGGCCGGGCTGATGTTTTTTAAGCACTGTGGGCACAGTGCTCACAATATTTTTGGAGCACCACAAAAGTATTTTAATTTCTTTTAAAATTAGGACAATAAAATGAATTTAAAATCAAAGAAAATGTTTTCATATGTAATATATTTATATTTATATCATAGTAGTCACAAAATATAATTTTGATCATTTTTTATGGAGGAAGAAACCATGAAGGCAAAAATGCCTAGAACCTCCCAAAAGTCACAATGGGCCCTAAATGTATGTGTGTGTGTGTGTGTGTGTGTGTGTGTGTGTGTATATATATATATATATATATATATATATATATATATATATCACTTAGCACAGTGACCATCACCCAGGAAGTATATTGAAGGTTGGCAGACATTTTCTGCAAAGGCCATATCGTAAACATTTTAGGCTTTGTAGGGGGGATGGTCTCTATCGTGTTGTAACTACTCATCCTTGCTATCATAGTGCAAAAACACCCATAGATAATATATAAACTAATGGGCATGGTTGTGTTCCAATAAAACTTTATTTATAACAGGCAACAAGCAGTCTGGACTTTTTTGTAGGATTTAGTTTGCTGACTTCTGGTTTAAATAAATTTTTATTTTATTCATTCAATTGTCTATGAACTATCCTGTGGAAAATGTGAGCAAAAGGCATAAGAAATACGTGATATACTTTGGGGTATTGGAGATAGCCAAATAGAAGTCTCAGCTATACAGGTTTCCTCTAACTAAAACAGGCCATCACATTTTTCTTCACTATACGGAAGAAGGAAGCCAAGCATAAGGTAACAAAATACTGTGGTCACACCTCGATGTTCCCAGAGACTGCTTTGTGTGGAAAATAAAACACTCATAAAGCAGTGTATTGAGGAGCGATACATGTCTGTATAGAAATCCATAAACAGAAATGGTATATGACAACATAGTTATGCTCTGCAACTCTCTGTTGTAATTTGAAGCTGCTTTCCCTGTGATTCCTTTGGCAGCTCAGTAATTGCTTTTAAAGACAGAGGATGTTTAATAATTTTGTAGGAGGGGCAGCAAGATCTTCCCAAAGACTAGTGTTAGCTCAGTACAAAGAACAGTGAGCCCCTGAAGAGGTGGGCAAGACCTTGTACATTAAGGATACATACTTGACCGTAGAAAAAAATTTTAAAAAGCCCCTATACAGTTTCTTGAAGCCAGACTCTTAGTTCACATCAGTCTGGGCCTAAGAAACAAATGGCTACATTTGTTGGTGGTGCATATGAAACAGGGATAGCTTTTAGAAGGAAGTGGGAGGGGAAAGACCATAGTCTTTGGGAGTAAATCTGGACTCAAATCTGATGTTAGGCAGATTAAGTCTCAGTTTTTGTAATTATTAGTTGGAGTTAAGAATACTTATTTATAGGGGCGCCTGGGTGGTGCAGTCGGTTAAGCGTCCGACTTCAGCCAGGTCACGATCTCGCGGTCCGGGAGTTCGAGCCCCGCGTCGGGCTCTGGGCTGATGGCTCAGAGCCTGGAGCCTGTTTCCCATTCTGTGTCTCCCTCTCTCTCTGCTCCTCTACCGTTCATGCTCTGTCTCTCTCTGTCCCAAAAATAAATAAAAACGTTGAAAAAAAATTAAAAAAAAAAAAGAATACTTATTTATACATCATGCATGGCAACTTGAGAGGGTTAACTGAGATTTTACGTATAAAGGTTCTCTGTCATTGATTGACTTGAGATAGGTTCTCAATGAATGGTTTCACTTTAACCCCTATTAGAGATAGGTATAATAATTGCTGGGGGAGAAAGGATAACAGAGAAGGGATGAACTAGAAAACACAGGTGTTACAACATTGGACTCTAGAATTTGAGTCTCCTCTCTGTTCAATTACTATATTATACCACATATTCTTCTGATCTTGAGTTTCCTCATCTGAGAAGTTAGTATAAATGGGTGTAAATAGAATATATGTCATGAGGCTGTTGGGAATATTAAATATGATCATGCATATAAAGCCTGGTAAAGTGCAAAATGCTGGCATGTTGTAAAGTTTTATCTCCTTCCTCTTGCTCCTTTTCCACATCATTGCTTAGTGTGAGGCATGAGGTTTTTGGGGTCTCCTTGGAGACTTGTGCCGTTTAAGGGCACATGAATCCTCTTAAAACTTGTATATGCCAGAGCTTGTTTTGTTTTGTTTTGTTTTTTAATTTTTGCTCCATGTGTGCATTTTTTCTGGAGCAAATGTTCATAGTTTCACTCTGCTTCTCAGAGAGATCCACAACAAATCATGTGATTATACAAACAGTCCATGTGATTTGAGGGCCTCTGCTGTAGCCTGTATCATAATTGCTTACGATGATAATCCTAGTTATCAAGAACTTGTTCCCTTAAATTAGTATGGCGTATTTAAGATGCCCAAGGATATATAGTGATGTATTTTAGTGAGATTTCCAGATAGTAAGGAACCAATTCTCATGTAAAAGGATGAAATTAAACTAGAGGTGGGAATTTCAGTACTTTGGAAAATCAATATAAGTGAAATAACTCCTACCTTGCTGATTCCGGGTGATTATCACCATGGTAAAAACATAAAATCCAATAGCTAATATGTATTTACTATTTTCCAGGGTACTAAAGAGTAACTTATGTGTGGTATGCCATTTAGTCCTTGCCACAACCCCAGGATAATTCACAAATGTGCCTGGTTTCTTGATTGAAATCAGTCCTTTCATGGGTTGATATCAAGTGACACTAGACATCCATTTAATGGGGACTGAAAGCAGCTGCAGAAAACAGGAGTGACTCCAACAACTATTGTTAGTAATGACACCTTGACTCAGCTTGCTATAAGGAGAGAGGTGCTCCAGGGGTCCAAGATGTGGAAAAAGCCATTCAGAGAAGTATGGACATGCCAGGTGAGGTGGAGGTCTGTAATGCTGCTAGGTCTGGAGTCTCCTGGGCTCATATCGCTTAAGAAATCCAGAAAGTATGATGGTCATAGAGGGAGGCACATGCACATTTTCTGAAGTAATCAGCTCCTACCAGGGAATTACCTGTAAGTTACATGCAGTGAGTGCTTTGAAGCCAGGCTAGGGAACTGAGGGCTTTGGGAAAAGAAGTTGGCTTCTATAGGGAAGTACCCTCTTTCTGGATGTGATCAGCTTTTTTCTAAATTTAAATTCATTTATTTCTTGAGCATCTTGGAAGAAACGAAAATAATTGTATGTTCACTATTATCTTCTCAGCTCCCTTCTAGGATATTACTTGAGACAAATGTTAAAATAGAAGAATTATTCCACAGGCTATGCTTCCAATTAACTCTGAATGATTAGTATATAATTCATGAAATGACTGATGTTTTAAGATTTTTTATATCGCTTCTGTTGCTCTGAATTTTTCCAAAAAGTCATTTTTGCTTAGGGTACAAACTGGTATCATATCAAAAAATTTGAACATGAACCAACAGAGAATATCTTAAAAGCAATTATAATATGGATTAATTTAATTCAAATTATGTTCATCTATAATAATGTTAAAAGTCACATTAGAGTTTTTTGGCCATAAGCAACAGTGTACCTTCCTGAAAGAAATGTTTAAAAGGATATTGAATAACTCACTAAATTAAAGAAAAAGGCTAACAGCTGAAGTCTACAGAAATGCAGGAGCTAGATCATCTTTGGAAAACTCACAAAACCCCAAACCTTATTTTTTTGGATATTGAATCTGAAGAATTCACCTCCTCAAATTTAAATTGCTAAAAGAGGAAATTAAATGAACCATGTTAGCTGGGAGACTTCTCACCGTTTGCTAACCTATGAATGTCAGTACGATAGCCAAACACAGAAAGACCTACCTGTGATGGGAGACAGACTACTCTTTAGAAGAGAAATTAAATACATATATCTTAGACTGGAAAACTGAGTATTACTGCATCATAATGCCATTTCTCCATTTTCCCTCTAATTTATAGTTTTAATGGAATCACAGTCCACATGCCAAAGAGACTTTTTTTTTGTAGATACACATTATTTCTAAATTTATGTGGAAATGCAGAGGAGTAAGAATAGCCAAAAGAGTCTTGAAAAAGAAAAAAGTTGAATATCTCCTAGTACCAAATTTGGTATAAAGCTGCAGAATCAACATGATATGGTACTTGGTGAAAGAACTGAAAAATTGAAGGATAGGACAGAAAAGAAAATCCAGAAATGCACTCAAGTATGTATACATACTCAAGTATATATAGTTAATACCTATATAGTGAACTGATTTTTGACATGGGTAGCAAGGCAGTTCAGGTGGGAGAGAGGAGAGGTTGTTTTTGTTTTTGTTTTTGTTTTTTTACAAGTGGTGCTAGCAAAAGCAAACTTAGGTTTTAAAAAGAGGATATTCAGGGGCGCCTGGGTGGCTCAGTCGTTTAAGCATCTGACTTCGGCTCAGGTCATGATCTCACGGTTCGTGAGTGCAAGCCCCGCTTCGGGCTCTGTGCTGACAGCTCAGAGCCTGGAGCGTGTTTCAGATTCTGTGTCTCCCTCTCTCTCTCTGACCCTCCCCCGTTCATGCTCTGTCTCTCTCTGTCTCAAAAATAAATAAACGTTAAAAAAAATAAAAATTAAAAATTATAAAAAGAGGATATTCAGGGGTCCCGGGGTGGCTCACTCGGTTAAGCCTCCAACTTCATCTCAGGTCATGATCTAATGGTTCGTGAGTTTGAGCCCTGCATTGGGCTCTGTGCTGACAGCTCAGAGCCTGGAGCCTGCTTTGGATTCTGTGTCTCCCTCCCTCTCTCTGCTCCTGCCCTGATAGCACTCTGTCTCTGTCTCTCAAAAAGTGAATAAATCGTAAAAAAAAATAAAAAATAAAAATAAAAAAAAATAAATAAATAAAAAGAGGAAATTCAGCCCCTTCCTTACCCTACACAGCAAAATTAATTTGAAATGGATCACAGACTAAGACTATTAAATTTCTGGAAGAAAATATACAAGGTTATCTTCATGAGTATAGGATAGCAAGGATTTCTTAGGACATAAGAAGCACATAAACATAAAAGAGTATATAATTAATTGGATTTTTTCAATATAAAAACATCTACTCATCAAAAGACAGCATTAAGGAGAAGAAAAGACAAGCAAGAGACAGAAAATATCTGCATTATAGAGATTTGATAAATGATTTATATCAATACATGAAGAGTTACTATAATCACCAATAAAAGACAACTCAAAAAAAAATGGGCAAAAAACCCCCACAAGAATTGCACAAAAGAAGATTTATGAATGACCAATAGCACATGAAATGGCCTTCAAAATCATTGGTCATAGTGATAGGAAGGTTTGAGTGGTATTTCAGCCATTGCCTCTCCTTCTGGCAACTTCCCGGTGCTTACCATCTTTAAAGATGTATGGCTTTTCACGTTTTAAAAATTGGTTTCTGTATCTTCAAAGAGATTGCAGATTCCTTGGGAACATCATCTATATCTGTAGTTGTCAGACTTTAATATGCACAATATTACTCAGGGAGTGTATTAAAATACAGATTTCCAGGCCTCTGCAAGTATAATGGTTATAATGATTCATTAGATTTGGTATTGACCGAGGAATCTTATGTTTTTAAATAGTATTTTGTGTGACTGTCCCATGACTGCCTTTTGAGGAACACTGATCTGTATTATATTTGAATCATTCCTGTGATGTCCACAAGGCTTAATTTGTGTTTGCCAAGAAATAAGCTGTTTAATCAATAAACCAGATGGGTTGGAATGACTCCCTCCGACACCAGTTTTGAACTGCAGCTAGTTGCTCTGTTTTGTTTTGTATGACACTATTAGAGACTTCAAATAGCATGGAAGGAAAGTTTCCTAAATTAAAAGATCATTCTTCTCAACCCTGTAATTTTACAGATCTGGAAACTGAGGTCCAGAGAACAACAGAGAGTTTCTCAGTGCCATTTAGGAAGAGCTAAATGGAGCCTGGACCTCATGTCTCCTGACTCCTAGCCTCATCCAGTTCTCCCTATCCAACCGCTGCTTTGTGAAGATGGGAAAGTGAAGTGGTTCTCAAGTGGGGGCGATTTTGTCCCCTAAGGGACATTTGGCAACGTCTGAAGATATTTTTGGAGATGACAAGTTGGGTTAGGGGGAGTGGTGGCTACCATCTAGTGAGTAGAGGCCACAGATGCTGCTAGAGGCTCTACAGTGCACAGGACAACCCACATAGCAAAGAACTGTTAGCCAATAATGCAAGGTGGAGAAACTATAGGACACTGAAGGTGGAGATGTAGTCCGGGTAGTCTTCAAAATGCTTCACCCTTGTGTAGGCATCACGTGTCAGGGTCTCCTGCAAACACTCTGGAGGCCACCTACCCTGTATGCCTTTGCACACTCACAATGGCTCTAAACCTGGCTGCAGACATTCCTCTCCTGTAGGCAGCTCAGATGTACTCCTTAGCACTTCCATAGCAGTTTGTCTCCTCTCTTTGACATAGTATCTGCCAGTGGCAAGCCAGGGCGTCCTGAAGATGGGCCACCGCAGCCCTGCTGACAGCTCTCTGGTGAGGTAGGGGGGTGCTCCAGCTGGTCGCAGAAAGAGCAGCCAGCTGGGTTTGAAAGGAAACAGATTTAATTTGGGTCCTGATTGAAGCTGAAACCGGTTTAGACATGTGTCCTCTCAAATTTGAGATTCTTAAAAGGATAATTGGGGTAACAGGTAGAAAGTAAACCTCATAACTCATGGTATAAGGAAAGATGGATGTTCACTGTGTTCCCAGAGTCCATTTTGCTGTGCTATTAGGGTAATATTAACTTTCCATATGTGCATAGGGTCTCAGGGGCTCAGGACTTTGTAGCTATGACCTCAGGAATTTACTAAACTGCTCTAACCCCTAGTTTCCCCAACTATGAAATGGTGATGATAATAGTGCCAATGCTAGAGGGTTGTTACAAAGATTAAGCTAATGCATGTGGAGAAAGATTGCAAGGTAGTGACTGGCATACAGGAAGCACTAAGTAAATGATAGCTATTAACTATATTATCCTGCACCATTAACTTGCAAAATATGCCAGGCTCCACCAGCCTCTGGCAATGCGGTATGTCCTCTCCCAACTTCCTTTTTATATCAACAGTATGTTGGTGCAGGTTTTCCCTGCCTTAATTACTGCAAGCTATAGGCTCTCTCCACAGTACCCCCATCCATTATTTTAACCATCTACAAAGGGGTCCCTTACTTGTCCCCATAAACCAGTCTTTCGGCTGCAGCCACCATTACCCCTATTATCCTGTCTCACTTGAGCTGACTTCCCCTACCCACAAGCCCATTTAGAGATGCCCCCCCCCATCCTCTCCCACCCCATCATGGAATGTCTTCAGATGTCAAAGCTCATACTGGTGGTTCAGGCTATAGCTTCTCCTGAGGTTAGTGGTGATGGAAGAGGTCAGAGCACATCTGAGATCCTTGCAGAAAAAGAAGAAAAATCTCCTTGCAACTATGTGTCTCTTTTGTTCCTCATGGGCCACAAAGCAGCCTATCTCTTATTTAGAAATCTGTGCTGACTTGTTCTAACAGCTTCTTCCCCTAGTCTGTCTCTCCCAAGAGGTTTCAATCCATCCAAAAGATAGGAAGGGACAAGATACACTATGACTCCCCTATCCTCCAGTCCCTTCTGCAAGCCAACACTTGTAGCTAATCCCACTGCAATAAAGCAAACACTCCCAGGTATACCAACAGCTGCAGACAGCTCCTAGAGAAGTGTATATTTCCCTGGAAGCTTCTGGCACCCAATTCAGCATGTTAGGATTATGAGGAAGCCTGATAGAATCCTAGAGGACTAAATCAGGGGCACAGGAACAGAAACCAGGAAGCCCTTGGGGAAGGAGGTGGCCAAATCTGAGACAGGCAGAAAGGAGAAAAGAAAGACACACAGGAGAAATAGAACATTTCTTGGAATAGGATGCACTGGGGCCTGAAGGTTAAGTTCCCTGGGGCCTCAGAGTGAGAAATTGGAGGGAGAGAGGCAATCCATCTGCATAGTTGTGATTTGCCTTGCCTGCAGGCAACAGTCAGCTATGGCCTCTTCCTCATCACTAATGTCCGAGCAGGCTGGGCTAGCCCCAGTCTCCCCATGATTTATCACCAAACCAAGCCAAGAACTGGATAACTTCCAAGAAATCTGCGTGGCTGGTTCTTGAACTTGAAGTGTAGGAGGAGGGCATGGGGATCTTTAGGGATCTGCAGACCTATGTGTTGGCACCTTCCAGATGCAGTTCTGTGTTTGCTTTTTAACCAAGTAAGGGCAGTGAGTTTTGAGTTAATCTTTGAAAAATTAGTAAAAAATCTATAAATAAGGTGGGAGGGGAGCATTCCAGTTATGAATTGAATGTGCATAGACAGGAGCAGCCAAAGCAGAAGCAGAATTAATTTGATAGAGTAGCTGTGGAAGGGAGTGGATTAGAAGCAATAAAACACTCAGTGAACATCATTTTTCACCCCACCATCCAGAAAGACCAAATTGTAATCATTATATTCGAACAAGGCCATAAAAAGACCTGAAGTTTAAAACTTTTGAAGAAAGGCATTTGAACTTCATCTCAAGATCAGGACATAGAAGAACCATATCTGAAACTGGAGAAAAGAAATATGCCTTCAAGAAAATAGGGCATACTGTAATGCTTCTGTAGCTAAATGTTGCACGCAGGGGAATTGGAACACAGTGAATGGTAAATCCCGAACTTCTTCAGCAGGATCATTGTAGAGGAAAATTGCTACCCGAGGGAGGAACCCATCCTGGCTGCTTCAGTTATAACGATGACTCTGGGAACCCTAATCAAGTACCATCTGATAGGTAAACTAAATCCTTTTGTTTTAAAAATACACACCTGGACCAGATGAAATTGCCAATTTAAGTAACAGGTTAGTCCCAACATAGATCTTAGCACCATGATCTCAGCAGGGATTTTTTTTTTTAAGAGAAAGATATTTTATGGGTTCACAAGAAGCTTCGTTGGAACTCACAATATCCTTGAACTACAAGCAATAGCTATTTTAGACATTGAGTGTTAATTCAGTGAACTTAGAAAGAAAAAAAAAGAAGAAAGAAGAAAACCCATACAATTGTCAGTGTTAAATGAACTGAAAAGTACTTTGAAAGAACATTTCAGACTCCATGCTTTCTATATTCTGTTTTTACTTTTAAGGAATCCTTTGGTATTGTTGAGCCCCATTGAGTTGAATGTAGCCAACAAAATATGGTATTTGTTTAGATATGTGTATGTTTTTGTACAATGCTATGGTAGAACCAGTACATTGAGCAAGTGAGAATCATAACATGCAATCAGACAGCAAGATTATTCTCTCATACACGATATAACCTGTTCAAACCCACTCAATACACCCAGAGTTTCCCCTTTCGCTGAATAAATGTAGGGCCGACCCTATGACTTTACTGGTCACACTCTGATAATGAAGAATCATCTGGGCAATTTGAGTCCCCCAAACGGTCTCATTTCGGTAATTCCAAGGGAGAAGAGAACAAGGGCAGAAAAGTCTCTTTCGACTAGTACTATCGTAGTTGGCGCCAGTGTTCTTTGCACTTGGCCTCTGTTGACAGGACTTACTTTCATGAGGACCTCCTGGGGATCTCCCACTGGCTGTTGCCTTCATCCTGACAACTGCATGTTCGGTTGCCATGAATTTTGAAGAGCGTTTTTATTTAGATTTTGTATCTATCTCTTTGGCATCCATTTAAAACAAGGCCACTTATATTAACTATATTCTCTTATTTTCACTATGCTCGATGCTCTCGCATTTGGGGACTTCACAAACCCAGAGCTAGCTAATTCCTAAGGACAGTACCACCTCGCTGGGGAGCATACCTGCTGTGGGCAAATCAACCAGTCCGAAGTCAGGTCCCAGCCACCTCCTTATCCAACTCTCTAATGACGCCATTCTGGTTTCCCCTGTCCTAAATCATCTAATGTTTTAGATTAGATGTGGCCCAGAGATC
The DNA here is from genome assembly GCF_022837055.1 of Prionailurus viverrinus. NCBI lineage: Eukaryota > Metazoa > Chordata > Mammalia > Carnivora > Felidae > Prionailurus > Prionailurus viverrinus. Next base: position 192,240,933 of record NC_062561.1, on the reverse strand, counting down.
ATTGGAATCATTCAGGCTGGCCAATCCTAAACCATTTATTTTTAATATGGAATTTATTGTCAAATTGGTTTCCATACAACACCCAGTGGTCATCCCAACAGGTGCCCTCCTCAAGGCCCATCACCTACTTTCCCCTCCCTCCCACCTCCCATTAACCCTCAGTTTATTCTCAGTTTTTAATTCTCTTATGGCTTGGCTCCCTCCCTCTCTAACTTTTTTTTTCCCTCCTTCCCCTCCCCCATGGTCTTCTGTTACGTTTCTCAGGATCCACATAAGAGTGAAAACATATGGTATACAGAGAAAGATAAACCATTTACTCTGCCTGGCCTTCCCTTTCCTGGGGAAAACCCACTGAAGGCTTTTGTCCAGCCTCCACCCCACTCCCCCTTCTGCCTGCCCAAACCTGGTGCTTCTTCTGCACATGGCCCTGCACAGCATGGCAGCCCCTTTCCCTCAGGAAATGGCATTGGCCTCGGCATGTCATCAGTCCATCACCTCCATAAATTAACATCCCGTGGGTTTGAATTTCAGAGCACATGGTATTCCACAATTTGAGAGAGCTTCTTCTAGAAACTGGCTTTGATTACGTAGCAACTGGACTTAGGATCTCACAAAAAAGGATTTAAAAATATTCAAGAGCAACCAAAAAATGGGATGTCATGGCCATAGACACTTCATCTAAATTTTGTTTTAATGGACTGAAATAATAGTAATGGCGGTAAAACAGGCAGTGGAAATTTACCTTGAAATCATTTATTTTCTATACCATTAGGTGCATAATGCAGCATTTCTCAAAGTATGTCCTCTGGAATGTTCATTCCATACAGTTAACAGATAGAGAAAAAAAATATTTTAGTCAAATACTTTTGGAATTTCTGGATCAGACCCCCACTGCTATCTAGGTAGTATACAAAATGTAAACAACAGTGAAAAAAAGGGGGGGTTCGGTATGGGAAGAACACCTGGAGAAGCAGCCTGGATCCGAGGGGACTTGGGACTGGAGTCTAGGGTTTGAGTGCACCTGAGGCGTTCACCAGCTTTGTGAACCTTGAGTGTTGGAGAACACGCATGATTTTTTTTTTTTTCATGTGGAAATGACAGTCCCCACCATACGGGTTATGACTACTCTGTGGCATGTCAGATGTCTTCATTTTTGTTATTTACCTTTCTCTAATTCCTAAGAGTACTTCACTAAGATTGATGAGAAGCACATATCAGGAATTTCAGTGGGCTCCCTTCCCCAAGCTGGGAGACAGCCTCAGCTACAGACCCTGACAGTGGTCACTGGTACTATCTAACCCCCATGAGGTCATTTTGAGATCAAGTAGCTATGCCCGTGGCTCTGTTCTCTGCTGCTACTTTTGGTCACAGGAATCATTGTGGAATCTCCCAACAGTAGTACGGTTGGCTTCGGTCCTGACAGGAGTCTATGTAGCCATCCCAACGTAAACCCTGTGCCCTGAGGTGTCTGTGTCTAACCTACATGGGGGAGCCACAGCCCTCCATCCACTTTCCCCACCTCATTCAGTCACTCTCCACTTGGATTCCTTAGAACCAAAAAGCTACCACCTCTTATTCCTTTCTGGTAATCCAGCCAGCTCCCTCAATTGTCTTTAGTGTGAGGGCCAAATCCACCCACCTACGTGTTTCATTTAATCTTGTCAGTGTTGAGAGAGGAAAAAAATGAATGAAAATTTCACATTAAAGAAATTTTACATTTAAAAAAAAAACACATTTCAAGATTTTTTTTTTAAATGTAAAGGAATTCATGAACTAGAGAGAGAAAGTAATTCACTGAGTGCCTCCCATGTGTCACATACCGTGCTTTCCAGTTTCCATACTTTTTAAAAATTTTTTTTAACGTTTTTTATTTATTTTTGAGACAGAGAGAGACAGAGCATGAACGGGGGAGGGGCAGAGAGAGAGGGAGACACAGAATCGGAAGCAAGCTCCAGGCTCTGAGCCATCAGCCCAGAGCCCGACGCGGGGCTCGAACTCACGGACTGCGAGATCGTGACCTGAGCCGAAGTCGGACGCTCAACCGACTGAACCACCCAGACGCCCCTCAAGATTCTTGTCAGAAATGTTCAACTGGAGCTAAGTAGACATGTCCCTATCAGGATCTACAGTCTCCAGACTTCTACTTGGGCGTCCATTCGTTAAAGTCACCTGCCAGCCTCTGTAGGCATTTGAGTTTGGGACCCCTGTCTTAAACTTTAAAGCACTAAGACTTGAGGAGGATTCACTCATTTTGCTCATATCCATTGTGGTGTCTTACCCATGCTCACAGCTTCAAGAACCCCTATGGCTCCCTTTTCACCCCAATACAATGGCATAAGAATAGAAAATATAAAAAGCACTCAGGAAACAGTCCTGGCTTTTCTGAAAGTCTTGGCATGATCCACTCCTTTTCTTTCTTTGTATAATTGTGTTCCTCTAGGGAAGGTGGAAGGCACAGTTGACACAAACCACCCACTCATAGGTAGGTCACCGACTGATATTACAACAAGTGCCACATTCTGGTCTTCTGGGTCTCCCAACACTTTGCATGAAGAAAGTGCCTGCTTTGACCCAAATATATGAAGTTACTCTAACTTCAAAGTCAATGCTATCAGCTGCTGTCTTGATGAGTGTGGTAGCCCAGGAGGAGCCCCTGTAGATGGAAGGGCCAGCTCTCCAGCTGCCTTGCCTCATACTACTTCCCCATCCCCACTGGGATGGCTGAATCACTGGAATGATAAGTTGCTGTTACAAGTATGCTAGCCAGTCAGTAGGAGAGTACATTGGTTAGCATGGTCCCCTGATATTCGTCATCTTGGACTTAAATAAATTGAAAGCACCAGAAGAGTGCTTTCAACTATACCTAACAGCTGTGTCTGGATTAGGGTGAATGCTCTCGGCTGCTAGATAATGTAAAAGTCCAGAAAGAACAAGGCTTTGACTGGAGTTTTGATCCATTTTTTTTTCTGGGATTCCCTCAGTTTTGTAGGAACTCGAAGTTGGCTTCTCTTCACATGGTTTCACTCACGGTTGCAAAATGTTAGCAGCTGTTCCAATAGTATATTGCACATCCAGAATCTACAATAGCCTCTCTTTTTTCCCCCACCCCCTCACCTCAAACAAAACCTGGGGATTCACTCTGAGTGGACCAACTTATTTCACACACCTAACCTGAGCCAATCACTGTGCAGGTGAAATCAGATGACCCTGATGGGGTTGAATTAAGCAGGGTCTTCTCTTGGAATGGAGAGAGGAGTCACATCTACTCATGCCTGTGAGCACACATGGTATGTGGGCAATTACACTAACTGCTCTAACAGCTTATTTAGTTAAATAGATTGGGGGGGAGGGAAACCAGCATTTTCTGAACCCGTACTCTCCCCCAAGCATACCTCCCAATTTCCACTGCTGAAAATGTGTTGTGCTATTTAGAAAATTCTGAATCTCAAGAGGCTAAGGAGCTTGTATAAGATTTTAGGAGGCCCATTAGATATTACGTCTCAAATTGTGTTGCTTTCTGGGGCACGTGGTTCAGTTCATTAAGCCTCTGAGTCTTGCTTTTGGCTCAGGTCATGATATCACAGTCTGTGAGTTCAAGACCCATGTTAGGCTCTGAGCTAACAGCACAGAGGCTGCTTGGGATCCTCTCTGTCTCTCTCTCCTCTCTGTCTTTGTCTCTCTCTCTCTCTCTCTCTCTCTTTCGGTCTCTGTCTCTCCTCCCCGTCTTTGTCTCTCGCTCTCTCTCAAAAATAAGTAATTTTAAAAAAAACATTGTATTTCTTTCAAAGGCTTTATCTAAAGAACACTGTGTAGGGAAAAGGTCACACTATTCCTTGAGAGTTGAGTGAGAGGAACACTATAAAGGAATAGAAAGATGGCAAATGGAGCTCATTGCAACCTACCCACTAACAGTTTACATGATCATGGTTTTGAGCACCATTCTCGGTCTCTGTGCATTGGTTTTGTCATCTAATAAATGGAAAACATAATAGGATGGATTCCATAATGTTGCCAAGAAGACTGAGATAAGGCGCATGGTATCAAAGCCTAGAGAAGGGCCATAACGAAAGTAAGTATTTCCCTCTCCCCTAGAGTATTGGTGTTTGAATTTCTGCCGTGGGCCTTTATTTATGTAGCTTAAAGTTTCCTCCATTTAAAAAATGTACATATCATTGGGGTGCCTGGATGGCTCAGCCAGTTAAGCATCCAACTGTTGGTTTTGCCTCAGGTCATGATCTCCCAGTTTGTGAGTTCGAGCCCTGCATCAGGTTTCACGCTGACAAAACAGAGCCTGCTTTAGATTCTCTCTACCTCTCTCTCTCTGCCCTTTCTCTTATTTCACTTTTTTTCTCTCTCTCAAAATAAATACAGAAAGAAAGAAAGAAAGAAAGAAAGAAAGAAAGAAAGAAAGAAAGAAATGTACATACCCTTAAAGTCTAATGCATTAAGCCAAGGCCCCAAATTCAAAGATCTACAAGGACTGACAAGTAATGAATAAATAAAGAGGCACAGGGGTAAGATGGTTGGGGGGGTCAGGGGACTGTGATGCTCTGGACCTAGAGTCCCTGATTGCATGAAAAGCAAAGTGACTACTCAGCCTTAGCCAGTTGTAATCATGTAGGAATTTGGGCCTCGTTGCTAAATCTTACGATTTGCAAGAGAAATCCACAATCCAAATGCCTGAGTTTTTATTTATGTATTTTTTTAATTTAAAACTCTAGGTAAATCCCCAAAACTGCATCTGCTGGCCCCAAATAGCCCACAGGCTCCTACTTTGAAACTTTTGTTATTCTATGTCTCTTGATGTCCACAAGTCTGGGGTTTTCTTATCTGTATCTGTCAGAAGAGGGAAATAATAATAGTACCTGCCTCCCCAGGAATTTAGGGAGAAGAAAAATGGGAATGTTTCTACAGTGAGTCTCAGATCTGTTCCAAAGGCAAATTATAAGAAGACACTGTTAAAGAGGTGTCTGTTATAGATCACCTGAGGTGTGGGGCACACTTGGTCACAGAAGCCAGGGTGGGGCCCAATATCAGCTTTCTCTGCTCCCCTTGGCCTCTACCAGCAAATCTGTGAAGAGGCTTAGGCTTTCTTTTGCCTCATTAACCCTGACTTATCACACACCACCTGCTTGGGCCCCCTGCTAGAGCCTTTGCATCTGGTGACTCAGGAACCAGCACAGCCCACAGAGCAAGCCATCTGGTCCCGGGCCTCTCGAAGGAGACACTTCCTCCTCCCCACTTCTAAGCCTGGCCACCGCAGTCTGACTAGTGAGGCTTTAATGAGGTGTTGAATTGGGGAGACCAGAACAGCTGCTGGGACTGTGTATCAGTCTTTGAGACAAGATCAACTCCAGGGGATCCAGTCTGAGATTCCAGTGCTGTGGGGTAAACACGACTGTGCAGGCCACCACAGCCCAAATGATCACAGTGATTTGGGTGCTTACTAGAAGTTTTCATTAATTAAAATCTGGGGAAAAATGCCAAAGGGTAGAAAAGGCTTAAATCTGCACTGATACAGGAAATGTGGTAGCCACGGGCCACATGTAAAGCTCTGGAGTGCTTGAAATGTGGCTTGCCCAGATCTAGATATGCCATAAATATAAAATATATACCAGATTTTGAAGTCTTAATACAAAAACCCCAACTATCTCATTTATATTTTTTAGTATGGTTATGTGATGGATTGATAGTAGTTTGGGTATATTGGGTTAAACAAAATGTTATTAAATTTAATTTCACCTGTTTCTCTTTACTTTTTAATGTAGCTATTCCAAAATTTTAAATTGCACCTACGTCTTGCATTATATCTCTTTTGGACAACACCGGTTTAGTCCTGTTGATACAAAGAAGTTATTTCAAATGCACTTTTAACTCACATTTCTTTAATTATTCAGACTCACGTAATTAAGAACAATCTATTTTGTGTCATCTTTATGGAATACTATACACTACAGTAAGCATCATATATTTACATGCACACACTATGTTGGGTCAAAAAAATACTGTGCATTCCATATTTTACTTATGGGAAACCAAAGAGATTTTCAAGATTAATTTTTATTTTTGACTTAATCCCACTTTATGCGTTGACCTTAGAATTTATCTTCACTCTTGTCTATTTGAAAGAGCATTCTATCCAGTATTAAGTGTCTAAGAATTTTCTATTACTTTTACAGGCCTATCTTCCAAAAGCACGTTCTAGAGCCGTTTTTTTTTTTTTCTTGTTGTTTTTTTTTCTTTCTTTCTTTCTTTTTTTTCCCCACTATCAGGGATGAGTTTGAAGTTAGCCATACACACACTCTCAGAGATGGCCTCCTCATGGTCAAAGGCACATGTCACAATGCAGTTTCCCTGAGACTGGCTCTTTTATTCATCAATTCACCTCAAATACTTTTTTCTAAAATGGATGCCCTATATTAACAGTTACTCAGTTTTCCTTAAATAAGGACTCATGCAGCAGGATGCTTGTGTGATTCAGTGCTATCTAAAAGGGAAAAAAATATAATTCTTTCCTTGTTCAGAAAATGGCAGTGATATCCCCTAGTAGTATTTCCCTTCTTGCCATGACTGCCAGGAAACTTAGAGGTAAATCCAGTCCTTAATAATAGTAAACCCTTAAGTTTAACAGAAAATTACCCTCTGCTAAAAGACTTGGGTGTTTTTAAATTTTTTTTAATTTCATTTTTTAATGTTTATTCATTTTTGAGAGACAGGGAGACAGAGCATCAGTGGGGGAGACAAGAGAGAGAGGGAGACACAGAATCTGAAGCAGGCTCCAAGCTCTGAGCTGTCAGTACAGCCCAGAGCCCAACACGGGGCTCAAACTCACAAACCGTGAGAGCGTGACCTGATCTGAAGTCAGATGCTTTACTGACTGAGCTACCCAGGCACCCCAAGATTTGTGTCTTTTTCAATATTAGAATCATAATTTATTGTACTATAGATTAGAAAAATTAACTAGCATATATGAAATATTTTATAAACACCTTGCTTTGAATGAGGCTATCTTTATTTTTTTAATTTTGATTCCAGTGTAGTTAACATACAATGTTATATTTGTTTCAGGTGTACAATACAGTGATTCACCAATTCCATATATTACTCTATGCTCATTAAGATAATTGTACTCTCAATTCCCATCACCTATTTTACCCCTCCCCTCCCCCCCAACCTCTCCTTGGTAACCATCTGTTTGTTTTTGTTTTCTATAATTAAGAGTCTGTTTTTTGGTTTGTCTCTTTATTTTTCTTTGTTCATTTATTTCTTAAATTCCAAATATGGGTGAAATCATATGGCATTTGTCTTTCTCTCAGTGACTTATTTTACTTAGAATTATACCTCTCTAGATCCATCTATTTTGCTGCAAATGGCAAGATTCCATTCGTTTTTATGGATGAATAATATTCCATTGTATATGTATAACACATCTTCTTTAAGATTTGGATCCTTTTTTGACCTTAATTTTGTTTTTTTAAGTTTATTTATTTATTTTGAGAAAGAGAGAGAAAGCACAAGTGGGAGAAGGGCAGAGGGCAGAGAGAGAGAGAGAGAGAGAGAGAGAGAATCCCAAGCAGACTCCATACTGTCACTGCACAGCCTAATGCAGGGCTCAAACCCACTAACTGTGAGATCATGACCTGAGCCCAAGTTGGATGCTTAACCAATTGAGCTATGCAGGCAATCCCCCCCACTTTTTTTAATGTTTACCTATTTATTTTTGAGATTGAGCACAAGCAGTGGAGGAGCAGAGAGAGACGAGGGAAACAGAATCCAAAGCAGGTTCTGTCAGCGCAGAGCCCAATGCGAGGCTCAAACTCAAAAAACTGAGATCATGACCTGAGCTGAAGTCTAACACCTAACCCACTGAGCCACCCAGGTGTGCCTTTGACCTTAATGTTAACTGCCCTGTCTCAGGGACTGCATGTTTTTCAACCCTCCTGTTTTACCTAATGTTATTTATATCCCACCTACAAATGTTTCTGTAAAGGAGGTATAGCATACAGATAGAAAAAAAACCCCAGAGAGGTGAAATAGGTTTTATTTCATGTGCTATTCAACTACGTTAATGACTGGGGAAGAAGGTTAAGAAGGACTCTGAGACTTTCCCAACGACATAGGGAAAGGTACTGTGGCCCATTTATGACATTTGATCCGTATTTCAGTGCAGCAGTGGCATCACACACGGCCACATTTCCCATCCTTGATTGAGTATGTGGCCTTGAATTGTGGCAAAAGAAACTTAGCCCCGGGAAGGTGACCCAGTGACTCGGATCTCATCATCATCGTGTTCAAATCAGTATAAGCTGGACTATCAAGAGTTTAGAGCAGTTCTGTAAGCACTAAAAGTAATGAAGCACTGCTCTCTACCTGAGGAACCTTGCCTGGGTGCTTCCTTTCCATTGTTTTATTTTTTCCCTAATTCTTATTTCAGTACTTAGAATCCGTATGCCTCAAGCTCTCAATTTTAGAGTTCCATTCTGGAAGGTCATTGGCACATCTTTGACACTTATTACTGTCTCCCCTTGTATTTGCTTCTGATCTCCTCCAGGAGACTGCTAGCTAATAAGGGCAGCATCCAGATCTGATTCATACTTTTATTCCCTTCCTCCCGACCCCTAGGATGCACATTCAGTGCCAGGCACAATATGGCATGGTGTTTACTAGCAGCATTTGCATTACACAGGGCTGGATTCCATTCCAAGCCTCACCATTTACTGGTTATTTGTCCTTGGGCAAATAGTTTGCTCCGAAGACTTAATTTTATCTTCTACGTATGTGGATAATAATAGGATCTACCTCAGGGGTAAGCTGTCAGTGTATATAAAGCATTTAGCATTGAGCAGTTGTAAGGGATTGATAATAATCTTTTTTGTTATATTATTGTTACTGTTTTATACATATTAACATCAAATAATTATCAAACCAATGAACAAAATAATTATAACTCCTGTTGTTGTTGTTGTTTGTTTGTTTCCTGAGGAAAAGGTCAGATGTTCCTTCTACCAGTTCTTTTATCTCAAAAAACAGGGATGGTAATGCTTGCTCTGTAGACTTTGATAAATAAAAAGCTCCACTCTGTGTTCTCTTTAGAATAAAGACCCTCTCTTAAAATCAAAGTACAAAGATTGTACTATAAATGAGTAAGATTTATAAGCACCTTTTAAGCCTCCTCATATAATCTGAAAAAGTATCAAGAGCTAAAAAGAAAGGTAGCATGTATAAAGTACTTTTCAAAACACTTATGTGCACGTTACCAATCTATCCTCCATGCAAGAGAGTGAGTTAGGAATAGCAGGTAAGTATTCTCTTTTTGGCCAGTTAGAAAACCGAGACCTAGAAACATTTGAATTATCTAGGACAGAGTTTCTTAACCTCAGCACTTTGGATATTTGGAACCAAATAATTCTTTATAGGGGCAGGAGGGGGGTGTTGTCCTATGCATCTTAGATGTTTACTGGCAACTCCGGCCTCTATCCACCAAATACCATTACCTTTGCTTTAAGGACCCCTCTCCCCAATTATTTCCAAACATTGCTAAATTTCCATTTGAGGAACAAAATCACCCCTGGTTGAGAACCACTAATGTAGGGCCATATAACAGTGAGTAGAAGAGCTTGTCGTAGAAGACTTCTCTCTTTCTTTTGATATTCATAGGAATAAACTAGAGTGGGACCAAAAAGGCAGAAAGTGTAATGTTATTTGGGTGTGGGAGCTAGAAGAAGGGCTATGCAGGTGAATGGAATGAGAATTTCCCAGAAAGGAGGATGAATGAGGAAGTGCTAATGCCGCTAAGCAAAGAAATAAGTGCATTTCTTTAAAATCTTGGGCTGAAGGTGTTCATATCTTTAATAATGTTTGACAAGCCTTCAGTGGCAACTAGACAGGTGTAATAGGCACACGTTCTTGCATGGAGTCTTACAAACGTGTACCCATATTTGTCATGGGTGGCTTCTTGAATATGATAGGAATCAGCTCTTCCATGATTGTCACAGCCAGTCCAGGTATCCATTCTTGTCATCACCCTCTGGCTATCCTACTGTGGCCTTCTGAACAATCTACAGAAATTGACCCCACTGATTGGTTTTTGTTCCAATCTTAGCCTTATGGTAAAATTTGTATATCCTAATATCAGGACATTTGGGGACAAGATCACTTACTTGTTTGAAATTCTGTAGCCAAAGACCAGTTAAAGTGATTTCAGACCATCTGGTCTGAAATGTGACTTTCAGGCTATCCACTTAGTAAATTCAAGGGTTAGATTTACCCCAGCAAGGTCTTTGGTTTGTACCCCCTCTGCCCCATGCACCATATCAATTGTTACATTGCAGACATTACTTCTTCATTTGAACTAATTAGTGGTTCAGGTTGAACCCCTGGTTTGGGGGCATGTTTTGAGGTGTCTGATTTGGGGTCTTTGTGTACTCATCTGTTACCTTATCCAGTGTTTTTATTCCAGCATTTTAATTCCCAGCTTCATGAATCAAATAACACTGGCTCCCTTTCCTTTCTCTACTATAGGCCTTTTACTTACTGTGTTCATCCACTTATCCATCTATCCATCCAACAAGAATCTATTAGGTTGTCTACTCTAGGTCAAGCCATGGGAAAGTCCCCAGTGCCTTGAGCCCCATATTATATACTGGTTTGGGGAATTGCGTTTAACCTAGGTGTGTTTCACATGTCAGACAAAAAAATGTAATTGTTTTTCAGTTGTTATAGAGCAAATGGCATCACCGCTAGAGTGTTTTTCTAATACAATGGAAATGTACCATTTTCTGCAAGCATGTCCATTTGGTTTGATGAGAATGACAAGGGATTTTTTCATAGCATCCCAGGGACCCATTCCCAGAGTTGAGACCACCTATATAGAATAGCATAAGAATCATTTTATGAAATTATTGGGTCATTTTAACCAGATCTATGCTACTGGGAAACTAACCTCTCTAAGATGTAGTTCATCATCTGTAAAATTGGGGAATTGTAGTTAATGATTGCTAGGGGGCCTTCTGGCTCTAAAATATGTTTTAAATTATTGGAGGAATCTTGAGATTTTTATATATCTGGGATATTTTTGCTGATGACTTAAATTTCTGGGTTTCTGCAAACACAACTCTGGAGTGAGGGGAAGGCCCTGTTTTAATTTATTGCTTGCCATTTTGCATTGTTTGGTTTGATGGCCATTTTCAAAGGGTCTGACTGACTTAGTTATTATTCAGGACTAACAGAATGGTGAAGTGGAAAGAGCACCATATGAGGAGTCAAGAGATTTAAATCATGGTTCCCGTCCTGCCAGTAAGTACTGGCGTGACTGTAAGCAAGTCAATGTAGACCCTGAGCCCCAGTTTCTTTTCCTATTCACTGGTAAGGTTGGGTTCCATGTCCTCCAAGGTTTCTTTTTGCTCTAAAATTCTTTAGTTTTATGCCTAGATATACATTCAGTTCACTTCTGATCTAATCTGTCTTTATGAAACAAAATCACTGACCATAAGTTGTTTGCATGAATGGGTCTCCCATATTTACTATGGACTTCCTGAAACGTGAGAACTAAATGTGATTAGAGACATGTGCATTTTACTGAGTGAGTTCTGTAGTGCCCAGACCCATGCATGGCTGACTCCACTGCCATTTCTGACCACATACTGGTAGTCCCAGTTACAGCAGCTTATTTCTTTCTCGCCCTAGGGCCTTGTATTTGTTGTCATTTAACAGAGTGGATTCATGACTCAGATTTGACCTCCTGTTTATGAACAGTTGATTAATGATGACAGTTTTATTGATTTGGGGCCAGTGATTCAGCTTGGACCTCTGGATTGGGGTCCAGCCCAGGCACTCTTCAGGGTGCTAGTCTATTACCATATCCAGTGTTTTGTCTTAATCCCCAGCTTCATGAGTCAGAACTGTACACTTGGCCCCATCTCGTTTTGTTTGCTAAGGCATTTTATTTACTTCATCCATCCATTTATCCGACAGGAATTTATTGTGTCTACTTTAAGTCAGGCCTAAAGAGAAAAACAATGAAATATGATTACTACTTTCAAGGAGTTCACCCACTCTTGGACAAGTTTATAAATCAAGCCAAAGCTTCAAAATCCATTATTTACCTGGTGCTCTGATAGAAGAGCTAGTTAACAGTAAAGAGGATCATAGTGATTACTAATACTTCAGTGCATTTTATGGTTTATTGAGTAGTTTTCAAAGTATATTAGTTCCTTTGCAAAACTTTATGATGTCAGGTATCATTATTTCAGCTTATAAATGAGGGAAAAAAATGACTTGGCTTTAGTGATTTGTCAAGGATAACACATTTACTTAGAAAAATTATTTATTGACCTCCTGCTATACGTCAGATATTGTTCCAGCAGTAAGCGAAGCAATGTCTTTCTCTCCATGGAGCTATGATCGGGGTACCAACCATGCACAGGTAAACAAAAAGAATGTTAGATATCAAGCAGTGGGCTGGTATAGATGGAGCAAGTGTGCTAATTTAGATAGCATGGTCAGGGAAAGCCTTCTGAGAAAGATAATGTTTGAGCAGAGATTCAAATTAAGTGAAGAAGCCAACTGTGCAAGGAACATGGGGAAGACTACGCAGGCAGAAGGAACAGCAGTATGAAGGCTCTGAGGTCGGGCCTGTTTGATGTGTCCAGACAAGCAAGAAGGCCAGTGTGGCTGCAGTAGACTTTGCCTCAGACCCCCCAAGATCATGGGCGTGCCTTAGAAGGCTCTCTTTTCTAAGATGCATGCTTGATATTTAACAGGAATCAGACCGTGACATTTCTAGAAGACAACAAATCTTAGATGTCTGCTTGTGAAAGGAATCCCCCTGAGGTTGAGGAGAAAGAACTAATACGAGTCACAGTTGACACAGTATGCCCATCTTACATGCTTACTGACTGCTGCTCCCCACAAGGGTTCGTTCATATGTTCCCTCTCTTCTGTCTTGGTGTGGGCACAACCAAACAGAGAGGGAAGTCCTCGAGTTCCACGGCTTCATTTATATATGGAGTCAACCTCAGGGGAAATTCAGGTTCTTTCTTCTGTATTTTTTAACCTCTTTCCTGAGAGTAGTAGCTTCTATACCTAGCCTGGAACCTTATATGTGCTGGTTGGTGAATAGACTGTGTTGTGACCCTCAACATAGCAGCCAAATGCCAATCTGTACATTTGAACTGAGAGGCACTCTTCTCTGCCTACCAGGCCAGCCATTTTGTTTCACATGTCTAGTTGGGATGTTACTTTTTGTGTTTTGAAATAACTCATACAGCAAGCACATTTCTAGGTACTGAACTTCAGTAAACCCCTGCTGTTCATTATAGTGTTTCTCCACTTCAAGATTGCAAAATTGGCATCATCCAGGAGATTAGAGTGAGCTTTGGGACATCTCCACTAACATCCTTATCAACTTGAGGACAGGGCTTAGAGTAAGTGTCACCACACTATAACCCAGATCTTAGAGCTAAATCCAGGTGAGAGAGAGGATAACCCGATGCCAGTTAGAATGGCCATCAGGGCCTGGATTTTACTGCTTCAGGATTTGAAGCTTAAATCTGAGGCAACAGGAAGAAACTTTGTGAATACTTCCTCTAGTCTGAAATTGACATCCCAGAAGCCAGGTCTTTCTAATATGCAGAAACTAACTCCGGTGAGTCCCACATGTCAGGCCTGGACCTAAGGGAAATAACTCTGTGGGCTTCAGTCTAGATCCACTAAAGAACCCATTCTCTAGTGCCTGATGTTATTATGAAAGAAAGGGAAAACCTGCAATTATCCTAGCCTTAAAAATCTCTACCCTTAACAGAAGGCCTTTTGTTCCCCCCTAAAAAGAGCACGTTAAAGCCAAATCTTTTTCTACTTTTAACTGAAATAAGAGCAGTAACATTTACAGAGCACCTATAGCTTGCCATTTCCTATGCCTGGCAACTTAAACACATTGTTATATGCTCATGCCCATCTCTAGGCAACATGTTCATATTTTATAGAAGAGGAAACTGAGGTGCAAAATAGTGACCTGCCCAAGGTCATACATGTAATTAAGAGTACAAGTGGCATATGAGTAAGGGTCTGTTGATTCTATGGCAACTGTACTTCTCTGTCAAAAAGAGAGAGAGAAAAAAAAGACATCTTTAAATCTGAAGTCAAGGAAGAAAGTATTGAGTTATTCCCTAAGCTGACATCTTCATTGTTTAATTACTTGTTAGACTGTGTATTTTTTCAAACTATTCTTATTCCCCTCTTATTCAGACACTCCAAATGGCTTTTTTGTGTTTCCCGGACCTGGTCTCATTCTTACACATACATCAGTGATGGTGACATGTCCTTTATTATTTTTTTTTAAGTCTTGCCCATTACAAGGCATTGTGTGATGAGAAAGGTGGCTTAGATGATAAAAAAAAAAAAAAAAAAAAAAAAGATTGGCGAGTTTTCCCAGCACACAGTGGATGGAATGAATAACGCATGGCCGTTTATGTTAAAAGGTTTCCTTTTACCTGAGTTTGGCAATTTCCAGGGTCATCTTGGTGAAATTAGATTTTAATTCTGAAATATTGTTGCTGGAAATGTTCCCAGTGGCCAATTCGCATCTCCTGAATAATAGGATTTGAGCCAAAATTGAAAGTGCTAGTAAAGTATGAGGAATATCTGCCACATAACCTTTGGGAACACGTTATCTTTTTCTTTCTTTTTTTCTTGTCTTTTTTTTTGTTTGTTTTTGTTGTTGTTGTTGTTGTTGTTTAATATAAAGAGTTTTACAAGTGTAAGGAGTTATTACCATGTTGCATGTATCTGACGTTCCTGAAAAGCAGAAGTGCACCTTAGATGAATGTTTTCCAGTTAACTTGAGATCTCCTCTATTGTACCTCTAAGTGTGACCCGAGGGATTCTGTGTCATTCCTGTTCATCTTTTACATCTCTTCCTTTCTGCTGTGTTTTGAGCACAAGAGAGCAAGGTTTCTTGCTAACCTCTCTGACATACTTGTGTTGTAGACAATGCAGGAAAAAGTGATTCTTACTATGTCTTCCCTATAACCAAAGTATGTAGAGAGCAATTAATAAATAAAGGCAAATCCATCAAGACCCTTGTATAAGCACGTGGATTCCACACCCAACACACAGAAGCACCTTCCAACTTCTAGTCGGCTGTAGTAAGTGTAAACTCTGACCAAACGATGCCCAACAAGTTTATTGTATTAAGGAGTTAATTTCTCTGTATGTGTGGTAGCCCCATTGCCATCAAGGTCAAGATTACCGTAAGCTCTTTGTAGTTGTGGCATAGCTCATTCTCACTTAACCCACATTGTCACGTTAAGTCTGGCTTCCAATTCTGGGAACTATGAGAGGAAAAGTTCTAACTTTGTAACGTGGTGCTTGAGAACTGAATCTGTCACATAATGGGGTTTCCCTGTCACAGGAAGCAGAAGGGGCACTGGTTACTCTTGTTCCCAACAGCTTTCAAAGGTGAGTGGTACAGACAAAGATTTTCGAACATGGGTGAATTCTTTCCAAAGGTTTCTTTTAATTCAAAGTCATGCTCACTTTGTTTCTTGTTACACTTTAATAATCTGAATTTAGGGATAGACTTCCCTACTACCATATTCGCCAGTGTTCTCCAGAGAAACAGAAGCAGTAGGATGTGTCCACATGTGCATGTATGTGTGTATGGATACTGAGATTTATTATAAGGAATTGGCTCACACAATAATGGAGACAGACCAGGCCCATTGTCTACAGTTAGCAAGCTGGAGACCCAGGAAAGCCAATGATGTAGTTAGTTCCAGTCTCAGTCCTAAGACTTGAGAATCAGGAGAGATGATGTTTCAATTCCAGTCTAAAGGCCAGCAGCCTGGAGACCTAGGAAGAGGCAACATTCCAGTTGGAATCTGAAAAAAAAAATCCCACTTCCTTGAGAGAGGGTGAGCCTTTTTGTTCTACTCAGGCCTTCACCTGATTGGATGAGGGCTGTCCACAGTAGGGACCACAATCTGCTTTACTTGGTCTACCAATCCCAATGTTAATTGCACCCAGAAACACTCTCACAGACACACCCAGAGTCATGTTTGACTATCTGGTCACCCCACAGCCCAGTCAAATTGACATATAAAATGAACTGTCACAACTACTATCCTAAATAAGATTTAAAGAATAGTTGTGATTCAGTTTGCTATGGATTTTTAATCTCCTCTGCCATCTTCCCTTCTTGCCCAGAGAATTACCCTAGTTCTTGGTCTCTGAAGGTGTTCAGAGTTTAAAGATTCCCTTCTAAGAAGTAGATGGAGGTATGAGGGTAATATCTATCATGGTAATTAAAAGGGAATAAGAGGTAAATGGAAACCCTTTAGCCAATTTCAGTCTCTTATTATTTGATGACTTGATTACTTATAGTTAAAATCATTCAGGTACTCTCTTGTCCATACTGGGAGGCAGTCTCAATTCTGGAAAACCCTAGAACACCCCTGCTCCTTTTCTTTCCTCCCACATTGCTAGCTGTAAGACACTGGGTGAATGCCAATCCCTTCACTTTCTGCTACAAACTCTAAGACAACTTCAGTGGCAAACTTTTTTTGCTTCTTCATCCTGCCCCTTACCTCCTGCATGCTCCATCTGCTTGACATCAGCAACTCCATCATTGACCCTCTTTCTGCTTCCTCTTACACAGGCCTCTCAGAGCATATCAAATCAACTATGTGCTAAACTGTGTGTGGCAGAGTGTGACTGACTGGTGTGGATAAGAGAAGGTAGTCAGAAAAGGAAGGAAGGAGGAGGTGGAGGTAGGAGCCACGGGCTGGGCTGGTGGAGGGTTCAGTGTAGGGCTCTGCTGAGTATTTACAGTGTACCAGGCATGGTGCTGAGAAGATCAAATGCGCGCGTGCACGCACACACACACACACACACACACACACACACACACACAATCCTCAAAAATGGTCCCTGTTTTATGAACATTAAAGTCTCAAGGAACATCTGATGACTAGTAAGTGGTGGGATCTGAACCCCAGAACAGGTCTTTATGATTCCCAAACACATCGTCACATTCATTGTGCATTCTGAATTTGGTCACAGACAAAGGAAGCAGAGAGTGTGTTCCAAAACATTATTTAAGTTGAACAAAATCACAGAATCTGCTATCAGCAAGTTCTTTATTAGAAAATTATTTTTGGAATTAATTCTGAAGTAGTGAATTTATCAATGTTGGGTTCAGTACTTTCATGAAAGTTTTATTGGAATTTATCTAAATTAGAATGTAAATCACTTCCCATTATTCCCTTCCTTAATGCATCCCATTGACATAAAATGGGTATAAAACAAAGATCAGACTTTTGAAAAGCATCTTCTCCAAGATGTTCTGTTCATCTGGTCGCTTCCCACCTGTCTGAATTCATCTCGTACTGTCCTCTATCTTATGTAGAGGTAAATGCGACACCACTGCAGTCACATTGGACTTCTTTGTGTTCCTCAGATGGGCCACACCCATCCCCCTCTCCTTGGATCTTCCCATGGCTGACTCCCTAGCTTCATTTGGGTTTCTGTTCAGAGGCAACTTCTTCAACCCCCTGTCAAAAGTGCACCCACCCTCCCTCCTCACCCTCTACCCTCTTGCACTGCCTCCTTCTTCACAGAATTTCATGGCTCTGACTGGCTAATGCTCCAGTAATAAGAGACAGATGCATTCCTTTATTCTCTGAGCAGACAGGATTTTCCAAGGCTTCAATTTTCCAAGGGTGCTGTGTTCAGTTGCTATACTCTTTTGAGAATACATGCATGAAATGTGGGAAGAATATTAGCCTTAGGGGTACACACCAGGGAAGCGGCAACAGACATCACCTCTGGAAGACTACTTTTGCTTGTTAGTTTAAGGCTAAAAGTAATTGTGGAAATTGGTGACACATCTGAAAGACGGAGAGTGCATGTGATACCATCCTTTGGAAGGCCAATTTGGACATCAAAACTTGAACAGAAGGGCCAAATTAATAGGTAAGACAGCTCCAGTGCCGGGGGTACAAGGACTAGCCTTCTTTTTTTCTGAACTTGTCCTCAAAACCTTTCTCACAAGTATCAAAAAGGCCCTGGGTCCTTTGAAGCTGTAACTTGAAGTCTCATAAAAGACACCGTCATGTACAACTGACAACTTTTCCTAATGAAACAGAGAGCAGACAGGACAGGTAGCTCCCTCGGGGTGTATACCCCAGTGAAAGAATCTATTTTGGGAGGGATTTTCACAGCGTGCATTTTTAATATCACTCAGGCCAACGTCTTAATCGGGCTTTACTGGTGGGGAGCGCTCCCTGCGCAGCAAGGATTGCCACGGTGGGAATTTAATCTGAACACTTGGCATAGGCCTAATCATACTTCACTTATTTTCCTTTCTGTGTCTGCTTAAGATAAATGAGTCCCCTCCTTTATCAACAATAGCTCAGGATTCATAAGCTCACATATTTCACTTGGGACAGGGGATGTAGCAACTTGTACTTTATTATCCATCTCTCATTTTCTTCCCTTCAAACGATCGATAAGTTCTCCACCGAGGTCTCTTTTTAAAGGTTGCTTACAAGTTTCTGTTTCAGAACAACGTGCTGGCAGTGGTGTTCGTGCCTAAATCCTCCCCAAATCTGGGTGTGCATCCGGAGTAATTTGCGAGAGTTTTTGCAAGAATTTCCTTGGCAAAACTTCAAGTCACATAAGACGCCCTAATTGCAGCTCCTCGGATTTGTGGGCACCAGTTCCCAATGACAGCTGTGATTTGTTGTCATCCAGAGAGCATCCCATTTCCTGGGCCTCATAATACAGGACATTTTTAGGTGGAAGAGACTTTAATGTTTATGCTGTCCAACTACCCACGATGATGTAGGACGAAATAGGCTCAGACTGGCCAGGCTTGTCCAAGTTTGCATTAAGACCTAGCAGAAGGGTCAAGGCCAGCACCCAAGTGCTATACTCTTATGATTCCATGAGATGTACTTACATTTCCTTGCAAACAGTCTTGCACAATAATCTTTGATATCTAGAGGTATACCTCAATCCCCATGGTGATCTGTTTGCCTGGGTGGCCACCCAGCACAGTACTGGTCTGGATAGATGGTACCTTGGGCTTGTTGACTTTTCAGCCAGGCCTGACTTCATTTGCGAGCCATACTCATGGTTCTTTATGGTTGACAGAGGACTTTTCATCTGGTCAGTCAAAATTTACTGTCTATCTACTCAGCGTAAGGGTTCTTACAGGTGATTGGGGATAAAAATACAGCTAAAATACTGCCGTTGCCTGCTAGAAGCTTTCAGTCGAGAGAGAGAGAGAGAGAGAGAGAGAGAGAGAGAGAGAGAGAGAGAGAGAGAGAATGAATAAAGAGAAGAAAGAGCAAAGCATGGTCAGGCATGCCCTGGCTGTTACAGCATCTGCTCTGAATTGACTTATGCTCACATTTCACAAGCTACAACAAATCTCAGGGCCAAAGCACCATACATGGGTGGGGAAATATAACCCTGCATGTGCCCAAAGTCAGAGAGCAGCACAATTTTCAAAATCATGGCTGCTCTATCCTCTGATATCCCTGGCTGACTCTGCTGTTATGCTTCCATGGACATATAACTTGGGTGAGAAATGAATCTTTGTTGTTTGAAGCCACTGAGCATTTTGTTGTTTTTATCATGGTACAACCTAACCTCTTCTGACTGATGCACATGGATTGTCTGATTTAATCCTCAGTTTAGAATATATAATTACCTTGGTTATCGAAATATTTATATACGGAAGAGTGAGATATAGAAAGTTAAGTGGAAGAACTAACACTTAACCCGTGATACTGATTGCAGAACTCATATTCTTAGCCTTACTGAAATGCTCTGTGTATCTATCTGTCTGTGTCTGTGTGTTCCAGTTACTGAAGAAAGGTTGCTTCTAAAGGATTTAAGAGAATCAGGGAAGATTTCCTAAAGAAACTAATAGGTATGCCCTGAAGGACAAGTAGGTATAAAGCAATTTGAAAATAAAGAGAATTAGGCTCTTGCATAGATAGATAGATAGATAGATAGGTGTGTGTGTGTGTGTGTGTGTGTGTGTGTGTGTGTGTGTGTGTGTAACTCTCCTCTTTGGCTGATTAACTCACCCCCAGGAAAGTATACAGCAAAGAATGTCCATCCATACATTACTACTGTCAACCAGGAAATATAGAATGCTTCAGATATCATGGCCTTGGATCTATAAATCATTAAAAGCAACTTTATGAAATGTTATAAAACATAAGTGAGGAATCACAATTTCTGACCCACTGAGGCACCAAAGCAATTTGGCAGCTATGTGTGTCTTATACCCCCACTTTGTCTTTGACTCCTCTTTTTTCTTCCCTCCTCCTCCTGCTCCTCATTCTCATTCTTTTCTTTCTCCCTCTCTCTCCTCTCTGCCCCTCTATACTTCTCTTTCTCTCTCTCTCTTTCTCTCTCTCGATCTCTCTCTCTCTCTCTCTCTCTCTCTCTCTCTCACACACACACACACACACACACACACACACACACACACACACTGTTCTAACCAATCTATGAACTTTTAGTTTTGTGATAACTTTGCAGTAGTAAGGAAAAGAAAGAAAAACTACAAGATAAATTGACATCAGTGGTAAAAGAAAAGGAATACGGATGCATTTGAGATTCTGTAGCATTTCAAACAAAGGATCAGAAGCTCTGACCTAGACACTGAGCGGTCATCTGGGCCTCTCTCTTGCTGTTGTGTTACTCATCAAGCACTGATATTTTTAATGCTCCCTGGAAAAGAAGACCACCAATTACCACCATAGCCTAGCTCACAATGTGATTGCCTTGACTACAGACACACGTCCTATGTCTAATTCAGCTCTGTCTTCCTTCTTGCTACTCCTCCCACCCTTACCTTGGTCCTTGATGACCGACACTTGCCACCCTGTTCCTTTAGTAACTCCATACCAGGTATAGGCACATAATAGGGTTGTCTCTTACTGGCACTCTCTCTAACCTCCTATGTCCTTCCCCTGGCACGCATCTCTAAACCGGTTCTCTTTGCTGATTTGGGGAATTCCAGAGCACATAATACTGTGTCTCTGAAACCGGATTCCTCTTTTCTGTGAACATTATTAGATGTCTGTTACTCCTTAAAAAAAAAAAACTTGTTAAATTTCATACTATAAGATTCCCTCTTTTAAATATATGTTTCAATGACTTAAAAAAAATTTAATGTTTATTTGTTTTTGAGAGAGAGACAGACAGACAGAGCATGAGCAGGGGAGAAGCAGAGAGAGAGGGAGACACAGAATCTGAAGCAGGCTCCAGGCTCTGAGCTTTCAGCACAGAGCCTGATGTGGGGCTCGAACCCATTAACCATGAGATCATGACCTGAGCTGAAGTCAGATGCTTAACTGACTGAGCCACCCAGGCGCCTCAAAGCTTACACTGAATGTTTCAATGACTTTTAATAAATTTACTCAGTTATGCATCTGTCACTACAATCTGATTTTGGAGAATTTATGTGACCCCAATAAATTCATCTAGCCTGTTTCTGGTAACACTTTACTGCCAATCCCAGATGACCACTCATCTACTTTCTGCATCAGTTTACTTCACTGGATATTGTATATGAACACAGTCATACAATACATGGTCTCTTGTGTCTGAGGCCAAAAACTTAGCATGTTTTTGAGGTCCATCCGTGTTGGACATACCAGCATTTAATCTTTTTTATTGCTGAAATGTATCCCATTGCACAGCTAGAGAATATTTTTTATATCTCTTCATCACTTAATAGATATCAGAGTTGTTTCAACCTTTTGGTTATTGTGAATCTTACTCCAGCGAACGTTTGCATGCGGGTCTTTGTGCGAACATACAGTTTCACTTATCTTTGGCAAGTAGCTAAGAGTGGAATTTCTGGGTCATATGGTAATTCCAGCTTTAACTTTTTAACAGTCAAAGCTTTTTCCAAAGTTTTGCCCCATGTTGTGTTCCTGTTAGTGGTATGTGAGAGTTCCTGTGCATCTACATCCTTGCCATCATGTACGTCACTCACATGTTTTTCCTTTAGTCTAGAAGCTCCTAGAAGGGAGAGACTCTATCTACATGTCTCCTCACTTGGCTTCTAGCACAGGACTGGGCACCCACTAAGAGCTTGGCAGTGCCACATGGAGTATGGTGATGAAGGACTTTTGTTTTCGAGTTAGGGTGTGTCAGCATGTCTGAGCAATAGTTTCCTCAACTGTGCAATGGGTTAACAGTGCCTACTGCCAGTAAGGATTAATGGAGATAATGTCAATAGGGTGCTTTGTCTAATGCATATGGAAATGGTAGCTTTGATATTATGGTTTTATATTTGTATGGATTCATGCTTTCTGAACCATCCCTGGTTTAGCGTATTTCTCTTTTGGTCTCACAGTCACATATTTAGGTAGTGTGTGCTGGGCCATGGGGATTGAATAGCGAATAACACAGTATTTCTCATCTCAAGGAACATTGAAGTCTGGCAAGGAAGGACATAGATGGAAATGGATCCCTGTAGTGCCATGCGATAAATGCTCTAATGGAGATGCGCACAGGATATGAGGAGACCTCAGACAGGGACCCCAGACCAGGAAAAGACATCTAACAAGAACCAAAGGACTGGGGAGAGGGCCAGAAGGGTTAGAAAGAGCATTACTGCCCAAGGAAGGACATATGCAAAGACTTGAAAAGGGGAAGAGTTGGGAGAAATTGCTAGCGTATTTTGTGCCAGAGAGAAGGGAGACTGGCAGGAGACGAGGCTGGAGAAGTGTGCAGGTGCCAGATGAAGACGGTGTTAAATATTACATTAAGGAGTTTCTCCTTACCTGTGCTGCTCTGTTCTGTCACATTTTACAGGCTGAGGAACTCCAAAGAAGATGGTTCAATACGTGAATGGCAGAAGTGACCATTTATAGATAGATTAGAGGGGAAAAAATTAGAGCAGTCTCCATATCTCTGACACTCTGATTCAATATTTATCAATCTTTTTTTTATTGCCTCCTCTCCCCCAGAACATTTTTAGATATATATTTTCCCTAATTGTCCCCCCACTCATGAATTTTTACTACTGTATATGTACTCTATACCTAGTCATGATTTGTGCTTTATACATAAAAAAACTAAGATTTTTCTTAACTCCCTCCAGTCACCAAATTTCACCCACTGGGGACACTATCACCTTTGTTGAGAATGCATGTTCTGATCTATTGGACTCTGCTCAAGAGATAAGCCTAGGTTTTAACATTTTGTAATCACCACAGTGCTCTTCAAAATGCACCCTTTAGAAGGAAGAAATTCTGTCATCAAATATTTGCTGAGCCAAGCATTATTTTAAGAATTGAGACTATAGGGGTACCTGGGTGGCTCAGTCAGTTGAGTATCCGACTCTTGATTTTTGGCTCAGGTCATGATCTCATGGTTCTTGAGATGGAGTCCCACGTCAGGCTCTGCGCTGACAGCAGGAGCCAGCTTGGGATTCCCTGTTTCCCTCTCTCTGTGCCCCTCATACTTGCACTTTCTCTCTCTCTCTTTCAAAAATAAATAAACATAAAAAAAAAAAGAATTGAGACTACAGTGAACAAAACTCCCGCCCCTCATAAAGCTTACATTCTGAAGCAACTTGTGTATAGATAAAAATGGTCCACCCTTCAACAAAACCAAGTAATGCCTGCCATTAAAATTGCTCAGCAGGAGATAGGCTTGCAACTTGATTCCTAAAATAGAACTTGACAGTACTTCCAGCTTGGAAATATGCTGAAGGAATTAAAAACTTGTTTGATGCTAATGCAGAAGGAAAATCAGAAGAGCAAGAAATAGCAAGATCTTTAAATCAACATAATACTAATTCCCAGCCCTCCCCCCCCCCCCACAAAAGGCAGCAGAGCGTTTCACATCTCAGGAATTTGAGGACACCGCAGTGTCTCAAATTTGCCAGCACCAGTGGGAAGGCCTCTGGGGACACCGGTGACTGTCTTTCATTGGCAGTGACTGAGAGAACCGTGGTCCCAAGCATGTGGTCCTTTTAAGTCTGGGAAGGGGACCTCTGCCATTGCTGTGGAAAGGAGACTTTGGGGAAGCTGGAACCCCACAGCCACTTCCTTCTAAGGTCGTATCCCCTCCTGGAGACCCTAGAAGACAGTGGCCTCTAGAATTCATGGCCTTGACAAATCTCTTGTCCACCCACCCACCCCCCCCCTTTGGAAAACCTCTCTTTCTCACTTCCCTTCCTAACATAGTCCATTCAGTGAGAGTTACCTTTCACAAAAGATAAGAAACCCCACTGCTTTCAGGCTTCCTATGCTCCTTTGCTCTCAAAATCTCTAAGCCTCATAATTACAAAGCCTAGGAACCTATTTGAAATGGCAGTGAAAGTGGCCAGGGTCAGCGTGAGAGCTGGGAAGAAAGAAACAAATTAATATTTCAGTCCATTGTCCTGCCCCTCGGAAATCTCTTTATTTATTCTGTACTCATTTTGTAGAAAACTGTCCATTTGAAACAACCAACCAGTCTCGACCGCATAAAAAAGAACAAATGTCATCATTCTTGGACCAGCCCAAAGGGAGAGTCTCTGGATTGTACCCACCTCTGCTCCCATCCCCACCCCCAACCCCTCTTTCCCTCAAAAGACCTTACACGGAGGCCATTCTAAATTTGAGAGAATACTGAGATTTCCTCATGTACGTGTGAAAAGCCCTGTGTGCCAGGCATGTGGGTAGACAGTGGTGTACTGCAATATATAGGACAGGAGAGGCCCTGCCCCAACTGGGATGACAGTGGGATCCTGACCCCCCACTTTTGTTTTGAGCATGCTTTATAGACTTTAGGACCACTAACTGGACAGATCTGGCCCTGTGGAGCCCAGCTTTCTGGCTGCTAGAATTTTTATGCTTGCCTTTAAGAATATTGAAGTTTTACCATTTGAACAGGGGGACATAAAGCTCTGTTTCCTCCTAATTACTTTTGAAATGACTGTGAATCTTCCATCTAAATGCCTCTTTTGCATCTTACTGGGAGGGAAATTTTGCTTTAAAACTGACCTAAAGCTCCTATCTTAATAATACTGATAGCTTCTTATGTCTGCAGTTAAAGGTGAAATGTTTTAAATAAGGCTATTCTCAAGTTGTTTTGATGTGTATCAATCCAGTCTAATTGTTCCAAAGCCATAAAGAAGATTCTAATGTGGGAACATATGTAATTGGACACTCTAATTTGTATTATATTTAGAATATAGGCGCCAATAACAAAAAAGTATACTACTTGTAGACCTTTCCCACTAATACTTTAGGCAGACCTAGGGATTGGGATGAAGACTGGAAAAATGAAGTGATGATTCACAAGAATAGGAAGAACTGATAACTGAATGAAATGGTAGAGATCTGGCAAGTTTATGTTAAGTTTCCTACCAAAAGAGGTATTGAAGTAAATGTCAAATTACTGTTGCAAAGGAATCCATTGCCTGTTGGATGACATGAGCATTTCTCAGATGTTGGTCATCTGGCTTCTCCTTCACTCTGGCTGTGTGCCACCTGTATTATAAACTGTCTCTGAGGAAGGATAAAGAGAGGCCTTCTTTTTTTCTGACTCCCCATGGTTTGCAGCACACGATTATGTACACAGCAGTCTTTCCAGAAATAGCAGATGATTCATTTTGCTTATGCTCCTTGGCATGGAAAATAGTTGGGTTATAATAAAGAAATTCTGGACCCCAGAAAGAGAGAATAGAGGTGTTTGACCATAAGAACAGATGGCATTATTCTTGCAGTTGGAGAGGGCCCTCTGTACCATCACCGAGCGCTCTCACCAAGTAAGTGAAAATCAAAATGGCAGAATGCAATCCAGCAGATACTTACATATATTACTTTTGCAAACATTAGATGAGGTTAGAATAATGAATAAGAGCATATAGTCTGAACTGGAAAGACTTGGGTTCAAATTCCTGATCCTGTAATTAACTAGCTGTGCAATTATGAGCAAGTTACGGATCAGTATATTTTTTCACCTGTAAAATAAGGAAAATAAAGACTATATCATAGGATCATTAAGAAGATGGCATGAGATGATGTGTATAGCACTTAGTATATGACATGGATTATTGACACATGTTACTTTTTAAAGCAACGTACTATTTTGTAAATAAATCAATGAGAACTTAATTATTTTATAACAGGTTTTCTCATTACAATTGCTATTTATAGAAAATGACACACTACAGACAAGCAAAAAGAGGAAAATAAAACACTCATATCTTAGGCATGTAAAGATTTTCATTATTAACATTTAAGTATATTTCTCTCTAGAATTTTTCCCCTATGAAATTTCTTAAAGAATTTGTCCTATGTGCACATATGATTGTATGTGTGTATCTGTATGAATATTTATATATAGTTATATAAAAATGGTAAAAATGCACATATATTTCTTTATTGAGTTATTATTTCATTAATAATGGATTATGCAGCAGTGCCTGGGTGGCTTAGTTGGTCGAGCGACCAACTATTCATTTCAACCCAGGTTCATGACTTTGAGCCCTGCATCAGGCTCTTCATTAACAGTGAAGCTTTTGGGTAGTTTTTAAGTTTTAATTTTTTTTTCTCATAACTGGCAAGGTGATGAGCAACTCAATAAATAGCCAAATAATTTTGCATTTATATTTTTATTTCCTCATGATTAAATTCATGAAGAAACATGGTAGTTTTCAGTAGAAATTCATAAAAATGAAATAAAGCATGGAAAACACAGAGTATAGTAATAAGCACATAGTAAGTTACCACTAAATATTAAGAATGGCAGATCTATACACTTTAATAAGAGGGGAGGGAGATAGATTTTATCTAAATAGGCTTGCTAATTACCCCAAATATAATAAGAATGTTTAGCCATTCTTATCTAACACACATCACACAAACAAACCAGTTTAGTTGGTTTATAGATGTCAGGTTTAGTATGTGTTTCTATGAAAAGGTCTGTTTCTCCAACTAACAAAAATCATCAAGTATAAACCAAAACAAGATAATTGACATATACTTTGGGGGGTGGGGATTGGGTGGGTGTTAACTGTTTCTTTTTTTTCTTTGGTTGTGGATTCTACCTGCTGCTAGTGTGATATGAACATACCCTCAGCCCATTGCTTCTCACGCTGGGTTTGAATGCCCAGTCTGGGACCCTTTTGGCAGAGCTGTCCCCACAAGTACCAAAAATAGAAATATACAGATGGCATGCTATCCATGAAAGGACAATATTGACCTGAAAAATCTGTTCTCATCCACAGGCTGAAGTGCCGTTATGAAGGAGGGATGGGGAAAAGTGCCCATTTCCCACATGGTCATTCAATACCCCCCAATGTGGTGTCTGTCCTGAATATATTGATGGACAGACCATGTGGCAGTGCCAGAGAGAAGAAATGGTAGACTCAAGAGGAACTTGAGGAATCTGAGAAAATGTAACTTAGTGAAATAGGCTGGGTGTGAACTGGCAAACTGAAGAATATATGGTCCCTAGTATAGCCTAGATCAGCTACTCACTTCCAGCCAGTGGTGACCATGAGAGAAGGCAGGCTCAGGTTTCCCAAGGCTTCCAGCTTCACAGGAAGCTGAAAACCTGGAATTTTTATTTAAATCTTTCAGTTTTCACATGTGTTTGGGAAAATGTAGGAATAAATTTTTAAAAAGTATGTGTGTGTGTATGTGTTTTTATATATGTATGTGTATATTGTTTTATTAAAATGGGTCTCTGGCTTGCTAACTGCAGATATTGAAACTTGCCAGCCTCCACAATTGCTAAAGCCAGCTCTTTAAAATGAGTGTGTGTGTGTGTGTGTGTGTGTGTGTGTGTGTGTGTGTGCGTTCTGTTTCCCTGGAGAACACTGAGTGATACAGATACACACCCACACTTATTTGGAAAAAAGGAAACATGGTGGAAGGACAAGGAAAGAAGCTAGACTTCTTTGAATACATCTTGTTTTGTAGACTTGACTTTGGTGCCACCTAACAGTTCACAGAACTATAATACAAAATTGAACCTTAAAACATTCATGAAAAATTGAAAGATGGTGGGGAATGAAATGATTAAACCTTACCAGACAGCAGGTTGGTGGCATAACCTAACTATACATAATGGAATTGTTTCAAGTGGTTTTGAAATCCAGTCATTTGACCGTACCTTCCTAGTAGGATGTGCTGTAGAGTTGTTTTAAGACAAATTTTAAATTTGTCTGCTTAATCATAATGTTAGAATAATAGTGACTGTATATTGTGGGTTAAATCAAATGAGTAATCATTTTCTTGTTACTGAGAACACAGATTTTTGGTTTGAAAGAAAGGTAATAACATTGTCAGATCTATGAGATTCAATGGAAATATTCAAGCCCTAAATTTGAATTGAAGTTTAATGAGAATTCGTAGTTTATTCTATTAAAAAAAAACAATATTCAGAACTTATTCTCCAGCTCTGTCCACAGAAACAAGGATCAACCCAGTAGCAATGAGCACCCGAAGCTCTTAGTTTGTGGTTTCTAATTACTACTTACTACAAAAAGCTGCCACAGGTGTTCTTAGTAGAAATGACTGGTTCCGGGCCTGAGACAGGATGTTCTGTGAAATAACTCTAGATAATTTTGTCATACCAGAAGCATAAGGTCCATCAAAGACTACTGGGTCATATTAAAATGACCTAGACACCAACTTGGAGAGGTTCCTGCTGAGCAAAGGTAGCACAGTTAGAACTTCAATAGCAATAAAAACTACACTTGAATGACGCAAGTAAAAAATGTCCATAATAAGTCTTAGAAAAGAAAAAAGGACTCATTGATTATCTTTGGAGGATACTAGGTGACCAATATTTTGAGGATCAATAAATAAAGGAGGAAAAATCAAGCACCTTTCAGGTTTTTGTAAACCATAATTTAGGGTAACAGTTGATGAAATGCACTTTTTCCTGATAGAATACCCCAACTAATAAATTAAGAAATAATAGAATTAGTTTATCACCAATTTGAAATCTCTAGTAAGTAATAGATCCTCTGGGCAAAGATCACCAGTGGCTGATGACATCACCGTGGAAGACATTGTATGTCTCCTGACAGAGCATGCATTAGAAAAATACCCTCCAGTTCAAAGATGTCATTGTCCCCATCTCAAAACCCCTGAATATGTCACATTGCATGGCAAAAGAGAATTAACATTATGTATAGAATTATGGTTGCTAATCAGATGACTTTAAAATGAAGAGATTGTCCTGAATTATCTAGGTGTGCTCAGTGAAATTGCAAAGATCTTTAAAAGTGGAAGAGGGAGGTGGAAGATTCATTGTCAGAGTCATCCAGTCAATGTGAACTTTGAAGATGAAAGAGGCCATGAGCCCAGGAGTGTGGGCAGCCTCAAGAGCCTAGAAAAAGTCAAGAACTGGATTCTCCCTTAAAACCTCCAGGAAGGGGTGCAACAGGCCTGCTGGCACCTTGATTTTTGCCCTTTGAGTCCTGAATCAGACATGTACAAAACTGTAAGATAATGAATTTGTGTTGTTTTAAGCCACTGAGTTCATGGTTATTTGTGATAGTAGCAATAAAATACTAATATATTCCATTTCTTAGAATGCGTTCTTCCTATAAAACTGAATTCTCAAGCCTCTTGATATAACTACCAATTTATAGGTAATACAGGAGACAGAAGAACACATTGTGTGAAATTATGGAATGCTCAACAAAATGTAAACTCTGGGCAATGCTATCACAAAAATGATATGTTTTCTTTATCGAATAAAGTATGTATATGTGTATGGATGTGAGAGAGAAACTGACTGACTTAGGAGACTTTCAGGAGATGATCTAGTATTTCATGTACCAACTAATTACAGCAGGGAACTGGATCCAAATAAGCAAATGTAAGGAGAGAAAATTTAAATGAATGAAATTTGAACATTGACACTGAGCATTAAATGATATTAATGATTTTATTTATTTTTTGTTGTGATGGTAGTAGTGATGGTTATATTTAACCAAATGAAATGAGTGTGGTGGGTAAAGTAATGATAGCCATAAATGGATCATTGTTGAAGACAAATGACAGGTACACAGATGTGTGCTATTTACACTTTCTGTTTTTGTATACATTTTAATATCTCCATAATAAAATATTGGTAAAAATGTTGGTAACTAATTTGACTTCTTAAATATTTTGTGAGAAAAACATACCGTGTCCAAAAACTGGATTCGACCATGAGGCTACCAGTTAACAATTTTTTTTTTAATTTTTTTTAACATTTTATTTATTTTTGAGACAGTGAGAGACAGAGCATGAACAGGGGAGGGTCAGAGAGAGGGAGACACAGAATCCGAAACAGGCTCCAGGCTCTGAGCTGTCAGCCCAGAGCCCGACGCGGGGCTCGAACTCACAGACTGCAAGATCACGACCTGAGCCGAAGTCGGCCGCTTAACCGACTGAGCCACCCAGGCGCCCCACAATTTCTGCATAAAGTTTTGGAAACTGGACCTTTTTCTTTAACCTGGGGAATTATCTTTTTCTTCTATCCCACTCACCTCCTGGCTCCCTTCTTTCTGCACTTCTTAGCAAAAGGGCTTCCTTCATCTGTGCTAGTAAATAACTAGGGGGCATTACAGATTGCCTGGAATAGAATTTTCTCAGAATAAGTGAGCAAAGAGGGAAATATGCATAATTGCACTGAACAATACTTCCTAGTATTTTATTGGACCTCCTCTCATTTCACCCTCTCAAAAAAGGGGGGGCAATAACTTTGTTTCCGTTTTTGAAAGCCTGAGGTTTTTTCGAAATATTGGCTAATTGCATTTTCTATGTTATCTCTGTGCTTCTATTTCAGGATGGAATGGGGAACTTGAGAATCACAGACAAAGGTCTAAAACTAGAAGGAGACTCCGAATTCTTGCAACCTCTCTACGCCAAAGAAATCCAGTCCCGACCAGTAAGTTTCTGCTGCAGGAAAAAGGAATGGTTGTTTTTCTTGACTCTAGATCTGGGGAAATTTATCATCAGCCATCAGCAGAGTATAGAGGATTATGGGAAGGAATGGTAATATAGGTAGTGAGATATGCTCATATCTGAAGTCTCAAGCGTAAGCACTGCTGTGGTACCGTAAACGATGATGATGACCTCTCCGAGCCTTTCTCTATTCCTGCCAAAAAGAGGGTAATAACCTCTGTTAATGAACTTTTCTAGATTCTGCTGCAAATAAGCCAAGAAAATAAGTGTGGATGTGCTCTAGGTACTATACAAATCCCAAAAGTATTGCTATCATTTTTTAATTGCCAAGTGCTTTAGATACTATCTTTAGAAACACAGAACTAAAGAACTAGAATTTTGTTTTTCATTAAGAATTTGGACAAGATGGGGCGCCTGGGTGGCGCAGTCGGTTAAGCGTCCGACTTCAGCCAGGTCACGATCTCGCGGTCTGTGAGTTCGAGCCCCGCGTCAGGCTCTGGGCTGATGGCTCAGAGCCTGGAGCCTGTTTCCAATTCTGTGTCTCCCTCTCTCTCTGCCCCTCCCCCGTTCATGCTCCGTCTCTCTCTGCCCCAAAAATAAATAAACATTGAAAAAAAAAATTAAAAAAAAAAAAAAGAATTTGGACAAGGTAGCCAAGGTTGGTTAGAATCAATTCAGTAATCAGCAACCATGCTCTGAAATGGTACTAATTACTCTGGTCTGGTATTAATCTGGTATTAATGCTCTCTGTTCCATGTACTTTGCTGCTTTGTGGGCATTACCATTACCTAATTTAATCCACAGATTTGTCCATAGGGTTGGCAATTATTGTCACCTCAATTTTACAGATTAAAGAATTGAGCCTGAGTGAGGTACTGTGTTCAAAGCCACACACTTACGAAGTAGGAGACCAGGGACTCCAGTGCAGGAAATCGAATTCCAAAATGTTTCTATTAACCAGAGTTTCCTACTTAAGCTTTTTCTCTCATCTGTTATTTTTGTCACGACAGAAGTGATTTCTGGTTTGCTTTTATTAAGCAATACGATCAGAATTAATTTTTGCTTTTGAGTGTTTTTTTTCTTCTCGGTTGTTTCTTTGGCTTTGTTTCTGTGTTCGTCTTTTTGGTGGGGTGGTGGAATTTGCTGTCTGAAAAGGATTGTTAATGCATTTGCTCTTCTGGGATTGGTTCATGCCCACCTGCAAACAAAGAGTAATGTGAAAGCTCCCCAAAGTGTTATTTGCATGGCGTGCATCAATGGGCATAATTAATGAAATTCAGCAACTTTATGCAGTGGGTACTTTTATCTGAATGCTGTCTAAACTACTGAATTCTGTTAAACTGGATGCAACTACTGAATTGCCAATAAGTTTACTTCCTTGTGTGCCTAGTAAAACGGAGGGAGTCGTGATGTTAAAATTATCAGAAAGAGAAAATCACTTCAGCAACCCAATCAGTGATTATAAAATTTAACTGGAACTCTTAGAACACTGAGTTAGCACTAAAGTACAAAGAGTACTATATTTATAGTATCTCTCATCTTTGAAGAAATTACAACCTAGAAGGAATCATGAGATAAGATTATAATAAGGAGGGCTGAGTGATGATTCCATGTTGAACTGAATGGAAGTAGTCAATTTCCAGCATTTAAGAAATCACTCTTAGAAGCATTGCTTTGATCTGTATTTATTTCTCCCAGCCTGGCAAGTTGGTTAAATCATCTTTTGAGTTACTAGTTGTACTTTAGATTAATCTTACCTGTATTAACCTTGTTTTGAGTATTGTTGGCACAATGTTCTATTAGTTTCAGGTTAAAAAAAGTGATTCAACAAGCTTATATATTACTCTATGTTCAGAACAAGTGTATCTACCATCTGACACTGTGCAACATTATTATAATATCATTGACTATATTGTTTATGCTGTATTTTTTATTCCTGTGGCTTACTCATTCCATAAGTGGAAGCCTGTATCTCCTAATCCCTTTCACTCATTTTGCCCATCCCGGCTCACCGGCTTTCTGGCAAACGGAGTTGTTCTCCGTATTTATAGGTATGATTTGGTTTTTTGTTAGTTTGTTTAATCATTTGTTTTTTTCAGATTTCACATCTGAGTGAAATCATATGGTATTTGTCTTTCTCATCTGACTTAGCTCACTAAGCAGAATACCCTCTTAAGTCCATCTATGTTGTCACAAATGGCATGATCTCATTCTTTTTATGGCTGCATAATATTTCAGTGTGTGTGTGTGTGTGTGTGTGTGTGTGTGTGTGTGTGTACCAATCTTCTTATTCTGGATTAAACTTTTTAAGTCACTGGTTTTGACTTATGATTTCCTTCTACTGGTGATGACCTCTTTATTTGTAAAGGGCCAGATATTTAAATATTTTAGACTTCTGTTTTTTTTTTCTTCTTTACAACTCTTTGAAAATGAAACAATGTTCTTACCTTGAGGGCCACCAAAAAATAGCCTGTAGGATAAAGCTTGCCAAGCCTTCTGTATTAGTGATATTTCTGTAAATATATAAATGATCTGGCTAAGCAACATATGGTACAAGAGAGCAGATTTTTTAAATGTTTTTAATATTTTATTTAATATTTTATTTTATTTAATATTTTATTTTATTTTATTTTATTTTATTTTATTTTATTTTATTTTATTTTATTTTATTTTATTTTATTTTATTTTATTTTATTTTATTTTATTTTATTTTATTTTATTTATTTTTGAGAGACAGAGTGCGAATCGGGGAGGGGCAAAGAGAAAGGGAGACACAGAATCCAAAGCAGGCTTCAGTCTCTGATCTGTCAGCACAGAGTCCGATGTGGGGCTCCAACTCATGAACTGTGAGATCATGACCTGAGCCAAAGTCAGACGCTTAACCAACTGAACTACCCAGGCGCCCCAAGAGAGCAGATTTTAAGATCATAGGTAGAATAATTGATTTTTTGCATAAAATATCCTGACATAAGTTTCCTTGGTGTAGAATTGGAGTCATATAAAGGAATTGAAAAACGTGTTTCAGAAGACTTGAAAGGGATACAGGTACATCTCTTAGGCCCACGTGCAGGAATTGAACTTTTTGCAAATTTTTAGCCAGCGTATCTGAAAATCAATGGCCATATGATACCAAGTCAAAGATATACTTGACAGAAAGCTTAAAAACTAATGATAACCTCAAAAGTCTTATTTTAATATTGAAAAATCAGTGAGCTAAATTCCATGCTTTCTTGTCATCACTTAAGGAAACCAGAGTGTCAGAATTGACTGTCTTTCATTGTCCTTAGAAAGTATTCTCCTTTCAAAAAATAAATAGTGAATAGAGCTCTTTAGCTATTCTGACAACAGAATAAATATCTTCTCACTGAAGAAAAGAAAGACCTACAGATATGCATATATAACAAAATCTGTCCGTAAATCACATGAGCTGTTGCTGAAACAGTGCCCGTACCTATTCTTCTCCGTCACGCGCTACCTGCAGGTTGCGGCCATCATCCTATCCTCCTCCACCTACACCCTTGCAATGTCCATCTCTCTCTGCTACCTTTCTCTCTTAGCCTCACATCTACATTGTAGCCAAAATGGGTGTTTCAAAATGTCAAGTCTCTCCACCTCTTCCCAAAGGATTCTCCATCCTCTTGCCATTGCACCCGGAATAAACTCCTGACTCCTCATGAAGGCCTAGAAAATTCTCTCCTAGATGTTTTTCATAGAGGGCTCCTTCTGGTCATCCTGTTCACAGTTCACATGTTGCCATTTTAGAAAGACCTTCCTCATTTAGTGTAACAGCATATGTGAAACATCATCCTGTTTTTTTTTTCTCCTTGTAACTGTCATCATTTGACATTCTTTCTTGCTTAAGAATATAAATTAGGAAGAGCAGGAGATTGTGCAGATTTTCCCCACTATATTCTAACCCTATTGCCATTTCCAGCACATGGTATATGCTCAGTAGATATTTGTAAAATTGAATAATAAATCATTCAAAATAAAGTATCACTTAAATCTGTCTTGCAGAGGAAGCATTCTTAACAGTTTTGCATACCAGGGCAGCCGGGTGACTCAGTTAGGTAAGTGCTCAACTTCAGCTCAGGTCATGATGTCACGGTTTGTGGGTTTGAGCCCCCATCTGGTTCCACACTGAATGTGCAGAGCCTGCTTGGGATTCCCTCTCTCTCCCTCTCTCTCTGCTCCTCCCCCATTTGTGCTTTCTGTCTCTCTCAAAAATAAATGAATAAACATTTTTTTGAAAAACACCAGGTTAGGCACACCTGGGTGGCTCAGTCTGTTAAGCATCTGACTTTGGCTCAGGTCATGATCTCACAGTTTGTTGGTTCAAGCCCTGCATTGGGCTTTGTGCTGACAGCTCAGAGCCTGGAACCTGCTTCGGATTCTGTGTCTCCCTCTCTCTCTCTTCCCCTCCCCTGCTCATGCTCTGTCTCTGTCTCTCAAAAAGTGAATAAATGTTAAAAAAACTTTTTTTTTAAATATCAGTTCAGTGTACATTTTTAGGCATTTCCTACAAGTATATTTTTTAAATAAAACCATACTTTGCATATTCTTTTGTACCTTTTTTCTTCCAAATAATATATTAACAGTAAATTTTCTGTATCTAAATAATTTTTAATAGTTTAAGAGCTTTTTTGAAGCATAATTGATATAGAATAAACTACACCTATTTAAAGTGTGTACATTGAAGTGTTTTTGCATATATATATATATATATATATATACACACACACACACACACACACACACACTTGAAGTCATCACCACAATGAAGATAATGAATATATCTTTCACCCCTAAGAGTTTCTCCCTTACCCCTTCATAGTCCCTCAACCAACTACCAATATGCTTTCTGTCCTGCACATTACTTTGCATTTCTTAGAACTTTTCTTAAATGGAATCATACAATTTGTGTATCTGAATAATTTTAAGAATACATTGTCCACATCACTTTATTAAGATCTTTCAACCATTTATTTAATATTCAACTTAAAGAAGATTGTGTGTGTGTGCGTGTGTGTGTGTGTGTGTGTGTGTGTGTGTGTGTGTGTGTGTGTTTGCTTGCCTGCAATTGCTTTTTCTTGGTTGGGCTGGAGAGAGATAGTGGAAGTGGTTCAGGGCATAGACCTTGAGTATTTCCCTTTTGGATGATATAAGAGCACTGAGAAGGGACTAGAGAATAACACACTAAGCATGGCATCCAAGGTAGAATTGGTATCTCTTTGGATTTTCACAAAAAGTAAAAGCAGATATGCTAGATCCAAAAGGCAGGAGAGCGATATCAGAAGCTGGTGACTTAATCTATAGGGCTCCCCTTCTTTCAAGCACAGGGGTAATTGCCCGCTGAACAAAACTGGGGTTCTGGTAGCAAGGAATGTGTGGAAGGCCTGTTGGATAGGCAACCAATAGACTTTGCCATACCTACGGAGTTGTAACCTTGCAGGGCACTCACATGAACCTCACACGTAGAACTTCCCTTCCTTTCTCCATTCTGGCAGTTTCAGCTTATTGGTTTTTTGCTGATGCACCTGACTGTTGCTTCAGCCACCCCTGGGAGGGTCTTTTCAGAAGAAGTATCTGCAGTATCATTTCCCTGTAGATTACACCTGCCTTTATTTCTTCTGCCCATTGAAAAGAGATCAGTGCCCTGTTGAAGAAGATTACTCAACCCCTCTAAGTGAGGATAACTAATGGATGTATTGCTTTTGTGTTTCATTGATCTGAAAGGAATTGGGATTGGTTAAGCAATCCACACAACGTTCAATACTGTATCCAATTTCATTATTGAAGGTTGCAACCCTGTAAAGTCACTACAAATTGATTAGTGTGATAGCAATCACTTTGGAAGATAAATTAATGAGAAAATGTTCATCCCTACAAAAACTTGCATCTGGGAATTAAATGAAAGTCCCAGGACATGCTAGCATTAGCCACATGGATGCATAGCTTCTGTAAGTATTGTGCCACTCAGAAAATAGATTGAAAAGGGCACACACTAAATTAACTATTCTACCATGACATCCAAAGACCAGCCTGTCTCTAGAAATACTACTTGAATGCATTAGCACAGAATTTTGTAAAGTTAAAGGATATAATGCCAAAAAAATTCTGCGTTTAAATGACCATTTCAACATGATGGTACTTTTTTCTTTTTAATTATATTTAAATCCATGTTAGTTAACATATAGTGTAATAATGATTTCAGGAGTAGAATCTACTGATTCATCATGTACATGTAACACCCAGTGCTCATCCCAACAAGTGTCCTCCTTAATGCCCATCACCCATTTAGCCCATTCCCCCCCACCTACCTCCCCTCTAGCAACCCTTAGTTCTCTTTATTTAAGAATCTCTTATGGTTTGCCTCCCTCTCCGTTTTTATCTTGTTTTTCCTTCCCTTCCCCTATGTTCATCTGTTTTGTATCCCTAATCCCACATGAATGAAATCATATGATATTTGTCTTTCTCATCCTGCTGGTTTTGCTTAGGATAATACACTCTAGTTCCATCCACATAATTGCAAATGGCAAGATTCCATTCTTTTTGATAACCAAGTATATTCTATTGTGTATATATACCACAGCTGCTTTACCCATTCATAATTCAATGGACATTTGTGCTCTTTCCGTACTTTGGTTGTTGTCAGTAGTGTTGCCGTATGCTAATAGTGCTGGCTATTGGGGAGCATGTGCCCCTTCAAATCAGCATGTTTGTATCCGTTGGATAAATACCTAGTAGTGCAGTTGCTGGGTCATAAGGTAGTTCTATTTTTAATTTTTTGAGGAATCTCCATACTGTTCTCCAAAGTGGCTAAACCAGTTTGCATTCCAACCAACAGTGCAAAAGTGTTCGCCCCACACTCATCAACATTTATTGTTGCCTGAGTTGTTAATTTTAGCCATTCTAACAGGTGTGAGGTGGTATCTCATTGTGGTTGTGATTTGTATTACCCTGATAATGAGTGATGTTGAGCATCTTTTTATGTGTCTGTTAGCCATCTGGATGTCTTTGGAAAAGTGTATGCTCATATCTTTTGCTCGTTTCTTTACTGGAGTATTTGTTTTTTGAGTGTTGTGTTTGATAGGCTTCTTTTTAATTGGTAAATACAGTTACAAAGTTTTGGCAAGTGCTACTAGTAGATAGGTTGAATGAACTAATACTAAGGAAACCTTTCACCACAAAGAATCAATTTGGACAAAAGTAGCAGATCCCTACTTTGGAGAGACTGCTCATCTTACTTTGCAGAATGATGCAACTAGATGGTGCTTTTACATAACTTCCCGTGAAGTGACAAAGGAAGGGACACTAGCTACTCTGGGTAGCTACTCTTAAAAGTATGTTGCACCAGGCCTACAGCAATGGGAAAGTTGCAAGTGAATTTCTTTCTTTCTTTTTTTTTTTTAAGTGAATTTATTTCTATACTCACTTCCAACTATACTTGGGCTGGGCATAGGGGTCCTAGCCCATTACTATATGGAATTTAGAAGTTTAGGGGAGGAGAGGCAGAAAAAGAAGTTGGAGGAAGATAAAAAATTAGTTTAAGAGAATAAAGTAGAAAATTATTATATTAGACTTGAGATTTATATGTCTTTTAAATTTCCTTATCCTATAAAAAGTCACATATTTTTAAGATGTCTTTACTTACTAAAACCTGTGTGTAGAATTATGATATCAAAACTAAATGTGGTTCTTAAAAGTTGCCTGTTCCAAGAGACGGTATCACACCATGGCTAAACCTCTGTGCTATATTGTTGAACTTGGATGGCAGCAAGTGCTACCATTTGACAGATGAGTGATCTTTGAGAACCTTTGTAATTTGGCAAATTCTTGTTTTCTTGCTTGTAACATTGGTATTCATGGCTACATCATGGTGGTTGCAAGTAAGATAATGTTTGTGAAGTGCTTAATACAGAACTTGTCATGAAGTAAGTGTTCCAGGAATGGCGACTCCTGCTCTCACCCGTTGCTGATGATGATGACAACAGTGATGATGAACATAACGGTGACAGTAATTTCCACTACCAGCATCATCGTCATGTGGCCTGCATATCACCTGATGTTTGAACTTGCTCTGAACCAGATGGTCTTTCCTCCTCTTCTCAAATGTCATCTTAATGACAAACTCATTGCCCTCCAAGGAAATCTATTTACTGTTAAATAGCTTTTAATTTTAATTTTTTCCTTCAGTGAATTATACTCTTCCAATGTTCAATTCATTTGTTTCTCATCTTCTGCTTAATTATTTTAGTACTGGCACAGTCTTTATTTTTTCTTTGTCCAACCTTTCTGAAAAAAAAATACTTTTATAGCACATATCAATTACCTTACAAATGCTTATACATTTTGATCTAGTAATGACATTTCCACTCATTTTATGATCTATAAAGAGCCAAATGTAATAAAATATTTAAATATTAAAACACAAACACTGGTGTTGTACAAAAATCAGGCTAAGTGTTGGTTCATATTAAAGTCTGAACTCCACATATAAAATGGGCTTTGAGGGTATACCACCTTGTCAATATTCATGAAAGTTGAGAAAATACTGCATTCTCCTTGAAAGTCTGAGCTGGTCATTCTCACTGTGGACTTCTACATTTGGATCTTTCATCTCCTTGTTTTATGGAAAGATGAGTTTTTTTTTTTTAATTCCATTCTGATTAAAAATAATTAAATAAATAAATAAATAAATAAATTCTGATTTTAGTATGATACGAATTAAGAGTTTTTCCACCAGCTAGAATTCCCAAGATCTATCTGGGGTGGAAGTTGAAGCCCCTAAGAGGTCAGTTAGACCATCACTGCATTTAATGGATGGAGTCCAAAGGCTCAGAAAGGAGGTAGGGATGTACCCAAGTTCTACCAAGCCAAAGTCAGAATAAAAATCCAGAATTTTAGTCTTCTTCTATATCAACACACTATTTTTATGGTAAATTATTTTCTCATGACACTGTTCAGTACAATAAGTTGAGTGATGCTGGCCATTTCCCTCTCATGGGGAATAACTTCCTGGAAGGTATGTTAAGTTCTGGAGGGAATATAAAGCTCTAAAAGAAAGAAAGGGAGGGAGGGAGGAAGGAAGGAAGGAATGAACGAACGAACTGGAGACAACAGTGGATAATGCAATAAGACCAGACTTAATTATGGCTGATCTCATCGCTGAGATAATATTCTCTACTTCAGAAATCTATGAGAGTTAAATGAAGTAACTTCAGTGACCCACCTTGTGAACTATCAAGTGAGCTGTTGGTATGAAAACCTATGACAGAAGTTGCACCCTGAATCCAGCTCATGGATCTAGTTTATTTGCCTCATGCAGTATTTTTTTTTCTTTTAATATGAATTTTTCTCATATTTAAATGTTTGAAGATTACACATTTTTTTAAAAAAAATCTACATTTTCTAATTCTTGTTTAAAAAACCTTTGGCAGAGTGGTTTGATATTTCTAAGGGCTGGAGCTGAGTAGAAGTTGCCTTCTTCAGATGGACATTTGTTCTCTGGTTTGCCACAGTCTCCACCAGGCACTATTGTCTCATACCCAAACTGCTTTAAGGCATTTATTTATATGATGGGGCTCTGAAGTCCCTTGAGGGTACAGCCCTTGGTTTATGGAATAGAGAATGTATAAATCTCGCCATGCAGAGTTCAGAAATTAGGTTGGCTTCTTAAGATCTTAGTCATTTATGATTCACTGTTCCCTAATATTTCTTTTTTGTTTTGGTTCTCTTTTGTGCCCCAGTTTCCCCAAGCAGTCTGGCTCCTGTGGGTTTTGAAATCATATGCAAGCGCAGCGGCAAGGGAGAGCAGCATCAGAGCTTCTTGGAGGCTGAGGCTCTGGCCTGCTACGGCCACACTCTCCCCTCCCTGAGACTCCTAGAGCATGCTTTCTTTGGGTCTCTATTCTCTGACCACTACAGAGCATTACTGGGAAAGAGGCAGATTGGGAAAAGAAAGTTGAAAATTTGGATTCAGCATTCTCTGCATGAGACAAAGAAAAGGTGGGGGTGGCAGAATGTGGCATGGCAGACAAGTACAAGCTTTGTCTGAAGAGGCTCTGTTACAATTTAGTTGCGACGAGAAGAGCCATGTCTCTGGTTAGTTGAGGAACCAAATGAAGGCTGCGGTGGTTTCTCCTCAGCAAGCAAAACAGCTTCAACTCCCAGCTGAACATATTGCACATAAAACAGTATTTTCCATGCCACTTGCATGGAACATGAGCATCTTGCTGTCTTTAATTAAGAAGTTAACTGGACCATGAAGTATTGCCCGAGTAAATAAAAGTGATTTGTACTAAGTCAGAGGGGTGCATAAGGCATCTTTGCATTTCTTTGTTCACACATAAATTATGGAGATTATTAAAAGATGGAAGGGTCATCTATAAGCCCATCTGCACTGGGAAGCTGATTGCCGTTCCCGAAATGTATCTCTCTTTTTGTGTGTTGTAATTTGTTGTGGACAATAGTGTGAACCAGCTGCTTACTCATTTTTTTTTAAAGCAGACAAACAGTCTTGAGTAGATCGACACTTAATACTATGGTTGGTGTGTTTGTTTGTTTATCCCGGGAAACAGAGATAGTTACTCAGAGGCTTTTGGTTGCCATAGAATTAAAATGGGCTGATAGGGTTCATGTTCTTCCTTTAATTTGGGAGGGATTGACTGTGTATACTTTTCTTAAATGAAGGTCATGCTGCAAATATAAGAGTTACTGAGGGCTTTGGTCAGATGTTCCTTAGAACTGTAATGGCCATTTTTAGTAGTAGTTCCAAACTTCACATACAATCTGGCTAAGAACATCTGATTGTATGACTTGAGGGCCGTTGGTCAGGGAGACTGCCCCAAATTCTTTCTTACTGCCTGTTGTGATGCCCACAGGTCCACCATGCAGATCTCATTTATTCAAAGACTCAGAAATGTATATTCACGCCAACGCCCTACAGCAAATATTCCTTCTCCCCACGTACATGCAAACTTCCGCAAGGATTTGAGGTAGCTCATAACTACTTACAGTAACATAGTAACAACAGCTATAATGGGTTAAGATCAGGAAAAATATAAACTCGAATAGAAGGCAGAGGTGGAGACAGTGTAATAAAATACGTGAGACAAACTAGAGCACCTGTGTACTTCCTCTTTCTAAGCCTGGAGTTTGATTATGGAGTTCCCAAACAGAGAGACACAGCCTGTTGGATGAAACCCTCTATGTTTACCCTCCAGAGACTATACAATGTCCTGGATAGGAAGGTGAGTTAAGGCTGGCAGTTCGGTGTTCTAGAAAGTACACCAGATTCCAATTTAAGGAATCTGAATTTTCTTCTTAACTGTCCTGCTGATCAGCACTGAGCCCTCAGTTCTTTATCTGTGAGCTAAAGAGGTTGGACATGATCAGTGGTTTTCTATAATTATTTTTTTAAGTCATGGAATCTTTTTATAAGCCAAATTTATCCGAAACCCCCAAATCCAGACAAGATGGAAGTTCAGCTGCTATGTCTGTGCCATGGCTGGAGCCCTGCAGCCTGTTTTCTTACCTACCCAGTGTCCCTGTCACCAGCCACACAATGCCTACGTGCCAGGAGGGTTCCACAGACCACAGTCTGAGAACTACCAGACTGGATGAAAACCTGGCCTTGCTTCAGCTAGATCTCTGCTCAGATGGCACTTTCTCATGGATACCTTCCTTGATCACTCTGTCAAGAATATATCCCTTACCTACTAGCTTTGTTTTCCTCATGGTGTTATCATATGAATTACACAAGTATATCTATTTCTATCTTTATATTATATATATTCTGTCATATAATTATATATTTATATACTTAACCTCTTTGCCACCGCTATTACTTTATAATCTCCATGATGGCAGGGACA
This sequence comes from Prionailurus viverrinus, assembly GCF_022837055.1. Taxonomy (NCBI): domain Eukaryota; kingdom Metazoa; phylum Chordata; class Mammalia; order Carnivora; family Felidae; genus Prionailurus; species Prionailurus viverrinus. The sequence goes on along the minus strand of NC_062561.1, from coordinate 192,198,119 downwards.
TCAAAAAGCACTTACTAAGAGATATTTAAGAGCAGGCTCTGGAACACCACCTTCCTGGAATAAAATCCTGACTCCTGAGCAAATTCTTTGACCTTTTCTCTGCTTCACTTTCCTCATTTATAAAATGGGCATAGGAATAGCACTACCTCATAAGCGTATTACAGGATCATAGGAGTTCATTTCTTTCAAATAATTATGTAAATTTTGCTGCTTATAGAACAGTACCTGGGTAGAGCACTATATAAACTTTCAGTATAATAATTTATTTTTTGCTTTGTTTCCCATTGCATCCCTATTTCTAGACTAGTGCATGTCCCAGGGAAATAAAGCAGATTGTGTGATTGTGTGTGGGTGTGTTTAAGTAAGTGAATGGATGTTTTCTTAGGATACTGCTGGCTCGAAGATTCTCTAAAGGCTTCTCATCTCAGGTAGAGAGACAAAGACAAGTTCTCTTTTATGAGGCCTTATAGATTGATTGCCTGAACCACACGCCACATATTCTATTATGTAGAATTACGTGAACCACACGCCACGTATTCTATTATGTAGACGAGGACATGAACGGCTATGTGGCATGATGCCACAGGCAAGTGGGGCCAACTAGGTGCAAGAGATAAAAGTGATATGAAAGGTACTAAAAGCCCTTCTTCCCCTACTTTGCAGTTCGGCCCTGCTGTATGTCTTGATTCATGCCATCCACAGGCCAATGTGAGCTCCCAAGAGTGGACCTGTGTGTTACAGACAGGAAAGTTTAAGAGAATGAAATTAGCCCTTCCAGCCCTTCAAATCTTTGAGCTTCTCTTCATCATCACTATGGCATATCAGCGTTGTCTAACTCCTGGTTTCACGAACGTCCCAGCAGCCAATAATGACTAGTCAGTGCAGGGATATTTCATGCTTATCTCATAAACAACATTTAGGAGGGCACCAGAGTCTCCTGTGGTTTGGTTTATGTTCCTTTAATGGTAGGAATAGTCCTACTTGAGCTAGGTGGCATCTCTTAGCCAATGATATTTGCTAAGTTTTGGGGAGTATGATGGAGAGAGGAGCAAACTGTAAGGAAGAAGAATGTAATGCATTCATAAAAGTTTTATTGTTCTTCACTCCGAAAGGGTTGGCAAAAATATCACTTAAAAAAATGCCTCAATCAAAACATGCTCCTCTCCTGACAACTTTTGTCATACCCAGCACTTTATAATTGCAGTGGATATGTTGCAATGCTAGTCTCAATTTAAAAAAAAAATGTTCATTTGTCATAAACGGTGATAATTTTTCAGGAGATATAATTTCCGAGGCTGGAAAAAAAAATGCCTGTCTGCCATATGAAGATACAAGCAACTACTTCCTATTACTTTGATTCTTTGATCCCCATCAGCAGCTGAGTATAGCCTTTTTGATGCAGTGCTCGGTAAATTATCACCAGCGATGTTTTAAATGGCAGTTGCCTAAATTATGAGTGCAGGACGTTCCATTTCCATGAATGATTCTGTTTTTATCAGCAGTGATTCTGCCTCTAGGCAAATACCAAATGGTCCACCAAGTAAATGAGGCTTTTAAGACTAATAAATATTTTGCAGATGCACTTGTTGCATTTTGGAGAAAGTAGAAGAAGAACCAGTAGACTGATTAAAAAAAAAAAAAACACCATGTTGAAAAAAATGAGACAAGTAGACTACTCTGTTTTTTCCCTTTGTTTTGTGCAATAAGGTAGATTTCTCTCTACCTCGTAAGCCACAGCTTTCATTTTGTAACATCAGAGTCCTGGACATAAAAAGTAACATCTCTACAGTAATAGATAAGTACAGATGGCCCGATAATTGCAGTTTTCCAATTTTAAACTGTGTAGATTGGTTTTAGCACTCTGTTAAGGCTCCGACAGTTATGTTGAGAAATATGAGAGTAATGTTACAGAACGATGAATTTTCCTTAAGTACCACCCCCATTAATAGTTGAGAAATACATGAATACTCATATCATTGGATAGATGTATAGTTTCAATGTTTGTTTCTCACTTCTGTTGTTAACAGAGGTTTTTCATTTATTTCTCAGCATTCTCAATAATGTTTTTCTTCCCGTGTGAGTTTCCTGAGACGTGGAATCCTCCCCATGCTTTTGACTGTTGCCACAAAGAGTTAACTGCATCACAAAATGTTTCTTTCATCATATCTAAGCAGCACTCTGGTTAGGGAGATACAGGAAGAAGTTTAATGAAAAGAAAACCAAATTTGACATTGTATCAGAGTTAGTATATAAAGATGGCCAGTGCCAGCTGGATTTTGCAAGACAATTACCCACCCTCTGTGGGTGAAGTAGTGGGAACTGTTTCTGTCAGGGTTCATACAACCCCAGCTGGCCCCTGGGCTCATTATCGTGTGGAATCCAGCAATGTGGATTATATGGGCAGGTTACCTGGCTTTGACTTTTAAGTTGGCTCATATGGCAAAAAGTGCATCTACTTGAAAATCACCCCTGAAAAGTCCTTAACACCACCACAAAGTATAGTATCCATGGCTTCATGTACACAACCTTACACAATAAACTTAAGGCCAGGAAAACCACTGAGGCTAGGCTAAGTAGAGGAATAAAAGACTCTACAGATGCCTGGAGTATTCTGTTGAGGAACTAACAAATTGCTACCAGGAACTTGAGAGTGGTTAGACAATTTTAGTATTGCTGAGGATATGCAAGTTTTCACTGTGTTCTTTTAATATTGAATATCTGTAACTTTAATACATATTAAAAGATTTGCTGTTCTGGAGATTAAGCGAACTAATAGGTACCAAATCACCTAGCAGAGATTTCTGCCCATGGTAATTGCCCATATATATGTGCTGAGTTTGAATCTAATGTGTTTAGGCCCTCATGTTGTAATAGCTAATGGCCACAGTTCTAATGTAAAATTATATTTTATTCTTTATAGTAACCATAGAAGGAACCTATCATTTTTATCCTCTCTTTAGAGATGAGCAAATACAAGGGTTAATGGAGAACACATCCCTGACATTCCAACCCATGTTGTCGTGACCACCCATATTCTCAACTGGGATGCATATTACCTTGGATGGTAAATGGTACTTAGATGTAAGCCGGTGCTGTTTACCTGACCTGCTTTCCCTCCAACCCATAGAAACATGCAGGAACCTTGCCAGTTGCATGAAAAGGAGAGCGTCTTATTTCCTTTTGCTGCCAACTGTTGTCTGGCCATTCCTTAGTCCCTTTCAGATGGCCTCTGTTCTCTAGGCTTGCCTCACATAGTCACAGCTTCCTTCGGAAGCCATTATTTTCCCCAAGGCACTCGTCTCCGACTACACCATTACTTTTCCCTGGCCATGCCTTGTGTTAGAATGTTATTACAGTATCTGTTTAGAAATAACCAAGGATCCATGTGCGGAATAAGTCTGACTCTGGGAAAATGCCAGGATATTCCCAAAATCTTAAGTTCTATAGCTCTGACTTTGTCCAGAAGCTTAGACTACAAGTTACCAGTTCGTCATTCTGAGCCCATCAAAATGAAACAAATATAAAGTTGTAAAGATCTCTAGATATTTCAGATTTCCAAAGATCTGGCCTTTCTTAACTCTGGTTCTTGATGGGAAACTACAGAACACAGAAAATATAATTGACTGTGTCCCCAGTTCTTCCTTTTCATCAAATAGCTGGTAGCATCATAGATTCATAGGAGAGAATTAATTTGTTACATGTAATGGATGTCTTAGGGCGTTAGGGCTTAATCACCTCTGGGAACCCCTTTGAAGATAGGATTCTGTCTTCTTCATTATAAATTCAACTTCTCTTACAAGTTCTTCAAATAAAGTACGTACAAGATCCCACTACCATTCTTATTCCTTGAACCGTTCCTTCATTTCTTATCAACCTCAACTGATACTTGCTGTAGTACCCCTACAGTGCAATAAGGAGTTTTGAGTTGCTTTCCCCTGTCGTGTTTGTTTCTTTTTGAGAGAGAACTTGCACATGCTCACGCAAGAGGGAGGTGGGGGTGGGCAGAGACCGGGAGACACAGAATCTGAAGCAGGCTCCGCACTGTCAGCACAGAGCCTGATGTTGGGCTCGAACTCACAAACGGTGAGATCATGACCTGAGCCAAAGTTGGATGCTTAACCGACTGAGCCACCCAGGCACCCATGCAGTAAGTGTTTTTGGATAGAATTTTCTTCTTCTTTTAAGATGAACACTAATCTCTCTTCACCTTCACGTATTATAGTGGGTGTGCATGGCAGTCAGTGTAAGAATGTACACTGTTAATGTCTATGTTTTCTTGGTCCAGTAGTCATTAATGGCAGGCTAGAGAATAAATGAATTGTTTTCCTGATCTTTTGTATAATTGGTAATTAAATGCAGACACTGTATTTGGACACCATCTATCTGTCTATCATTCTGCGTTTTTTTTACAGTGAAGGTTTACATGATGAACTTGTCTGGTCCTACCCACCTCCGTCAAGCCATCTGGTGTGCCCCACACTACACCAGCAGTGCACAAAAGTGGAACTCTGACTTCCCCATGTGTTCACAGTCTTGGTGTAACTAACCTTTCTGTGTGTTCAGTCTTAGTGTCACACTGCTTGCCTTTGCTCGGCCTCTACTCCATTTCTGAATTGCTCTTGGCTTTCCCCACATCTAAATCATCCTTCTGTTGTGGCCTTGCCCTGAGCTGGTTCATTAGACTCAGTTCTGCTTCTCCAACTTTGACGTATACATTCTTCTTTGACGGTGGTGGGTGAGTTCTCCCTATTTGATTCCACAGCCTTCAACTATCCTGGATTATCATCCTACCTCCTCTCCTCTAGACCCTATGTGGAAATGTCTCCATCCCCTTGGGAAATCTTGAAACATGGTGATCGTGAAGGCAATACAACATAGTAGCAAAGTACATGTGATTGAAAGTCAGAGTAAAATGAAGTTTGAAGCTTGGCTCTGCTACTCACCGCTTTGTAACTTGGGCCATGATACTTGATGTCTCAAGCTTTAATTTCTCTGTCCATAATATGGAGTAACTATAGTATCATACAGTTATTTTAAAAATTTCATGAGAAGACGGTGCTCAGAACACTGCCTGGCACTTCGGCCCTATAAACCCACACTATTATAATTAAAAGCTTTAAGGATAGAAGAGAACCTGGAGGTAGGTCTTGAAGGATTGGTAGCTTGGGTACCATTGTCATTGAAAATATAAATAAGGTTCCTTATATTCATCTCCATTTATTAATTCCACTAACATTGGTCAAAAGATTGATTTTGAATCTTACCAAAATTGCACTCTCTGAGCTGAAGCAAATGGAAAGGGAAATCTCTCTTTCCCAGAAGCCAAAAGCCATTTCCTGAGAGGTGTCTGTCCAACCCATACATACAAACGCTGCTGTGATGGTTTCATCAGAGGTTGTTGAGAATATTACACACCAATGTTAGCCTTAAAGAATGATACTGGGGCTATTTCCTCCTGGTTCACGGGGTGTACCCACAAGGAAAAATAGAAACAAAAGCAAAGGTAGGTAGCCCCACTTGGCACAGTTGATTGACTTTAATAGGTCCTGATTAGGCTGCTCATATTCCATGAAATTAAAAAGCTTACAAATGTTATGAGCCATTACCCTTCCATTTAAGGGAGCTTATGACATGTTAGCAACATTTAATGAAATTCTTTTCAAAATGCCATCGGCAGACTCAATAAGATTCCATGTTGAAATTCAACTTGAAGAATTGTTTGAGAAAGTTTATTCTCCGCCTACCTGTCTTTGTAATGTATGGAACCCACCTCAATACCAAAAGTAGTTTCTCTTCAGTCAGAAGGTGATTTGCAGGTACCAAGAAGTGTTTCTGCTTTGGCCAGTAGAGTATTTGCCAGTTTAAGTGGAGATTACAGAGACTGCCTTGTTTGTGTTTGCGCTTACAGTGGGAGCTCTGAATAGTCTGCATTTTCAGACACTGACAAATTTTAAAACTTAAGTCCTTTCTGTTTAATTCTATTTGCTGAAGATCTACAGTAGTCTAGCAAATGCTCCAAAATGTTATTGCCTGCCCTGTCTTCAGTGAGCTCTTACAATATAATTTGGGAGATAAGACTTTGTGCAAGAAGACAATTAAAGCATAGGAAATGAGATGATTAAATCCTAGATTGTATGGCACTGATTATTTATATAAAGAAGTTCAGAAAATAAAAATATTATAGTGAGTTGAGTGGGACTTTTTATAGAGTGTAAGAAAGATGAGTAGTGAGACACAAGTGATTTGGGAAGAATACTTTCTGCCAAATCTTGCATTTTAACTTTTATGACGGGATATTTAATAGCAATATCCATAATTTTGTCTGTTTGATTCTAAAGGATTACTAGCCATATGTACTTCGTATACATTTTCCTTAAATCCTCTTGGCGGTCTTTAAAGGCAGATCATTTGATCTTCATTTTATAGGTGAAAGCTAGAGCGCAAAATAATTAGGTAATTCTCTCCAGCTGGTATGTGGAGTGGTTGGAATTCACATCCAGATATGAACTATCCCAAAGCGTGTTTTCTATCTCAGTATCAATTTGCTTTGGAGAACAGGCTATTTCAAGGCAGCCCCCATTCCATCCCTCTGCTTTATGAGCTCCTTGCAGGCAAGAGCCCTGTTGTCGGATTTATTCACCATTGTATTCATTTGTCTATCACAGCCCTTGGCACTCAACAAATCTTTGTTGAGCAAATAGGTAACTGATATGTCAAATAAGCACAACTCATAATTAAAATGCAACTTTATTTTTGTCTTCACTTTTTCTTTGAAACATCGGCTAAGGGTGGTCTCCCCCTCTATCCCTCCTATGAAAGCTTGGCCAATCCCTAGTGGATTTTCTGCTTATTTAAAAATTATAAGCATTGTGTTGGTATTTTAAATGACAAAGGCTCAGTTCAGCAATTTTAAATATCTCATCTAAGGTATTTATCAACACTTTAAACCTCATTTGGAAATAAATGTTTGGTTTTCTTCCCTGGATATCCTTTGTTGGTGGCTTCCTACTTTGGGGGAGAGGAGCATGACTCTTTCCAGCTGTGTCTACTCTCACCTTCTGATCTGCTAAGCTGCCAGCTATAGTTTTAGAACCTTCTTGGGGTAGTGGTGGTGGTACAGGGTGAGAGAGTTGTTCCTTGTCTGGGTGACTCTGTGCCCTCTGGGAGTAGTAGATGGTTAAGCTGACTTCTTCCCTCATGAGGCATTTTCTGGATTCTTTTTAGCTTCTCAGTCCTGGAAGTACAATGCATCTCTTACAACCCCTATGAAAAAAATAGGCAAAACATTCCATTGCTGGACAGGCTGCTTCATCCCCCTTCCATTCCACACAGAAACCTCTTGTCTCCCAGAATGTTGTCTCCCTCCTCTTGGGTGGGGCTTCTGATATCACCAGGACAGCTCTCTCTCCCACTTGGCCCATGTCTTATTTCTGAAAAATAATCTACATCCTTTCCTTGACAGATTCGGAGAGCACATACTCGTTTTGAGTTAGCAGCTCTCTTCTACCTCCAGTACCTACACATCCCTCTCGTGCTAGGACACCCATGGCAAGACCTCAGATGGGATTCATTCCAGGCTCTTATTATTGAACTTAAGGTTAAAAAGTTGCCCCCTCCAGAACTGTCTATTTGCAAATGCCCTCTCCTCCACCCCTTTGACCTTTGCATCTTCTTGAAACAGTATGGTGTTCTTGGATATTTCCTCCATCGATTCTGCTTATTCTGCTCTGAAATCTTACTTTGGAATCACACATCAGTTATAGTTTGGTGCCTGGTTGAAACCTTTTTTTTTTTTAATTGAAGTATAATTGACATTAGTTTCAGATATATGCCATTTTGATGTTTTATTTATTTTTGAGACAGACAGAGCATGAGCAGGGGAGGGGCAGAGAGAGAGGGAGACACAGAATCTGAAGCAGGTTCCAGGTTCTGAGCTGTCAGCATAGAGCCCGACGCAGGGCCCGAACTCACAAACCATGAGATCGTGACCTGAGCCAAAGTCGGGCGGTTAACTGACTGAGCCACCCAGGCGCCCCAGGTGTATGCCATTTTGATGGGACATTAATGTACATTGCAAAATAATCACCACAATAAGTCTGGGTATCATTTGTTACATAGTCACAATGTCTTCTCCTGTGGTAGGAACTTTTAAATTTTATATACTCTTAGCAACTTTCAAATATGCAATCCAATATAACTGTATTATGTTCCCCATGTACTACGTTACATCCCTATGACTTATTTATAGCTAGAAGTTATACCTCTTTATCCCCTTCACTTCAACTATCCCCCAACCACCCTTGTCTCTGGTAACCAATTTATATTCTCTGTATCTATGAATTTTGTTTATTTGTTCTGTTTTCTAATTTATACATATAAGTGAGGCATTTGGTATTTGTCTATCTCTGCCTGCCTTACTTTACTTACCATAATGCCCTCAGGGTTTATCCATGCTGTCATAAATGGCAAGACATTGCTCTTTTTTATGGCTGAGTAGTTTTCCATTGTAAATATATGCCTCATCTTCTTTATCTGTTCATCCATCAGTAGACACTTAGATGACTTTCCTATTTTGACTACCATAAATAATGCTGCAGTGAACATAGGGGTGCATATATATCTTTGAATTAGTGTTTTCATGTTTTTGGTAAATACCTAAAAGTGAAATTGGTAGATAATATATTTGTACTTTTAATTTTTTTAATGTTTATGTAATTTAAATAATTTAATGTTACATAAAATATAATATTTGAGTGAGAGAAAAAAGAGCACGAGAGGGGAAGGGACAGAGAGAGGGAGACAGAGGATCTGAAGCGGGCTCTGCACTGACAGCAAAGAGCCTGATGCGGGGCTTGAACTCAAGAACTGTGAGATCATGACCTGAGATGAAGTTGGACGCTTAACCAACTAAGGCACCCAGGAGCTCCTGTACTTTACTTTTTGAAAAACTTCCATAGTGGCTGTAACAGTTTGCATTTCCACCAACAGTGCACAAAGGTTCTCTTTACTCCATATCCTCACCGACTCTTGTTATTTCTTATCGATAATAGCCATCTGACAGCTATGAGGTGATATATCATTGTGGTTTCGATTCACATTTCCCTGATGATTAGTGATACTGAGCACCTTTACATGTACCTGTTGGCCATCTGTGTGTCTTCTTTGGAAAAATATTTGTTCGTATCATCTGTCCATTTTTTGAATCAGATTATTTTTCATTACTGAGTTGTGTGAGTTCTTTGTATTTTTTGGAGATTAACCCTTTATCAGAAACATGATTTCAGAATATCTTCTCCTGTTCAGTAGATTGCCTTTTCATTTTGTTGATGGTTTCTTTCTCTTGGCAGATGCTTTTTAGTTTGATCTAGTCTCACTTGTTTAGTTTTGCTTCATTTGCTCTTGCCTTTGGAGTCAGATCCAAATAACCATCACCAAGACCAGTATCAAGAAGCTTACTGCCTATATTTTCTTCTAGGAGCTTTATGATTTCAGATCTTACATTAAGGTCATGAATCCATTTTAAATTCATTTTTGTATATGGTGTAAGATAGTGGTCCACCTTAATTCTTTTTCATATAGCTGTCCAGTTTTCCCAATACCACCTACTAAAGACACTGTCTTTCCCATTTTATATTCTTGATTCCTTTGTTCCTAATAAATTAATTATCCATATATGCCTGGGTTTATTTTTGGGCTCTCTATTCTGTTCCATTTATGTATGTATCTATGTTTAGGACAATACCAGACTGTTTTTATCATTGTACCTTTGTAATATAGTTTAAGATCAGGAAGCATGATGCCTCCAGATGTGTTCATCTTTCTCAACATTGCTTTGGCTTCTCAGGATCTTTTGTGGCTCTGTACAAATTTTATGACTGTTCTAATACTGTAAAAAAAAAGCCATTGGAATTTTGATAGGGATTGCATTGAATCTGTAGATTGCTTGGGGTTACTGTGGACATTTTAATTATATTAATTGTTTTGAGTCATGAGCATGGAATATTTTTCCATTTATCTGTGTCTTCAGTTACGTTCATTAATGTCTTACAGTTTTCATCATCTTACATCTCCTCAGTTAAATTTATTCCTAGATATTTTATTCTTTTTCTTGCAATAGTAAATGAGATTGGTTTCCTAATTTCTCTTTCCAATAGTTCATTGTTAGTGTATAAAACCACAACCAAGTTTTGTATATTGCTTTTGTACCTTCCAACGACCATATTTGTTTAGTAATTCTAATGGTTTTTCAGTGGAATCTTTAGTGTTTTATGTATCAAATCATGTCATCCTCAAATAGTGACAGTTTTACTTCTTTTTTAATCTGGATACCTTTTATGTTTTTTCCCCCTATCTAACTGATAAGGCTAGGACTCTCAATACTGTGTTGAATAAATGGGGCATGGGTGTGCATCCTTGTCTCATTCCTGATCTAAAAGCTTTCAGCTCTTTACCATTGAGTATGACGTTGGCTGTGTGCTATATTATATGGAGGTGTATTCTGTCTATATCTGCTTTTGGGGGGTTGTTGAATTTTGTAACATGCTTTTTCTGCTTTTATTAAGAAGATTACAAGGGGCGCCTGGGTGGCTCAGTCAGCTGAGCATCCGACTTCGGCTCAGATCATGATCTCATGGTCTGTGAGATTAAGCCCTGCATCGGGCTCTGTGCTGACAGGTCAGAGCCTGGA